>NC_046639.1:16991060-17701060 GCF_900324485.2 Mastacembelus armatus | reverse complement strand
TACGAACACTTTCAATCTGGTTTCCGCCATCTTCACAGCACTGAAACTGCCCTGGTCAAAATCACCAACGACCTCCTAGTAGCCGCAGACTCTGGCCTTGTCTCCATCCTCATCCTCCTTGACCTAACTGCAGCTTTTGACACCATCTCGCACAATATTCTCCTCCATCGCCTTGCTTCCATCGGCATAGCCGGCTCGGTCCTCTCATGGTTCACCTCCTACCTCTCTGACCGCACCCAGTCCGTCCATCTCCAGAACTTCCACTCCCAGCCCTCTACTGTCAGTTGTGGCGTGCCCCAGGGCTCTGTCCTGGGGCCCCTCCTCTTCATTATTTATCTCCTTCCTCTCGGACATATCTTTAGGCAACATAACATCAATTTCCACTGTTATGCAGACGACACCCAGCTCTACCTCTCTGCTGCTCCATCTTCTACCCTCCCCCCTCCCTCCCTCCTTACCTGCTTACATAATATCAAATCCTGGTTCACCCATAACTTTTTGAAACTCAACCCCGACAAAACTGAAATTCTCCTCGTGGGCACCAAATCCACCCTTTCTAAAACCAGCACCTTCTCCATTTTAATTGACAACAATACTGTCCTCCCCTCCCCCCAAGTTAAAAGCCTGGGTGTCATCCTAGACGGTACTCTCTCCTTCACTCAGCATATCAATACCACTACCCGGTCAGCCTACTCCCATCTCCGTAACATAAACCGCATCCGTTCTTCACTCACCATCGATAGCACGGCCATACTCGTTAATGCCTTTGTCACCTCTCGTTTGGATTACTGTAACTCACTCCTCACTGGTCTACCTCTCAAATCACTTCATAAACTTCAACTTGTCCAGAACTCTGCTGCCCGAATCATCACCAGAACTCCATTCTCACATCATATTACCCCTGTCCTTAAACAACTTCACTGGCTCCCTGTGTCCTTCCGTATAAACTATAAAATCCTCCTTCTCACCTACAAAGCCCTCCACTCTATTGCCCCACCATACATCACTGATCTACTTCACATCTATTCTCCGCCTCGTACTCTCCGTTCCTCCAGTTCCACTCTCCTCTGCACCCCTACAGTGCGCCTGGCCACCATGGGCGCTAGATCCTTCAGCCACACTGCGCCCCGCCTTTGGAACATTCTCCCTCATCGCATCCGGTCGTCTCCGGACTTATCAACTTTTAAATCATCACTCAAAACGTATCTGTTCCGTATAGCGTTTTCCACCTAACTGTCTTAACTTCTCAAAGCAGCCCGTGATGTTCTACCACCCTCTGCCTATTTCATATTGTCTCATATTGTTTCATATTTGTTGTTCTGTCATCTGGGTTTCTGTGTTTCAATTTGCTTTTGCTGTGCATCGCCCACCTCCTGGATGCTCCGCACTTTTGCCTTTACTTTCTGGCCCTCTGTTAATGCATTGTTGATTTTATTGTTGTTTTAATGCACTCTATGTATTTCATGCTGTATGCTTCCTTTTTCTCTCTGTAAGGTGACCTTGAGAGTTTGAAAGGCGCCATGAAATAAAATGTATTATTATTATTATTATTATTATTAATGAGCAGTGGTGTTCCCGAAGGTTCAATCCTTGGCCCCCTCCTTTACTCACCATGTACACTTAAGTTTCATTTTCTATACACAAAAAATCAAAAATATAAAACTGGAAAAGTGAATTCATGTTCATAATCTTACTGAAACATTAACAGGGACAAAACCATGGGGAGATATGGAAGCTGTTGACCCAGCTGTTACCTTACACTGTATAAATGAAGATACCACTGTAAATATAAAAAACATAAATGCAAAAACAACTGCTGTTTTACAATTGTGCTGGTTAAACTTCTCTCTATTGCAGCCTGATAAAATATACATTTTTGAGGAGATTATTATTGAAACTTATCCACACTAATATTGATGAACACCAAGATCTGGTCCAATATTTATAAAATTGAAACTCAACAGATTGTTGCATGTTTCTGCAACAAAAAAAAAAAATTAAACAAGGTTTTACTTAAAAAATGCATAAGAGACCTTCAAAGAACATTCGAAGGTTTTTTTAAACGTGACATCACTGTGTAGTTTTGTAGAATATTGACAACATAGTTCAGCAAAACTACTACTACTACTTAAGCTACTGCAAATCTCTGGAGGACCCAGGGTGGTTCCCTGTGGATCTCCTTCATGAAAGGTAGACAATAAACACTGTAAAAAACATTTCACTTGATCATGACAGACATTTCAAGCATGTATTATTTTTTTCTAAAACATAGATGACTATGTTGTATGTCTTTGTATTAAAAGTATCAATACACAAATACAATCATGCAATTAATGTAGATGAACATACAAATTAGTGATTAATCTGTCAAATCTACTGGTGCATCACAATTTATCAGAAATTGAAAATAAAGTTAAATGTACAGCCTGTACAATAAAAAAAAAAACAATACAATTCAGTGTAAGAGGTATTTCATTGTCATTCAGGTACATTTAAATAGGAATTTGCCATTTAACACTAAAATGTGTTACATTCAATGTTTTTTTTTTCTTCGTTTTTTTAAATATAAAACATTTACAGTTTTAATCAAATTAGATACACCTGAGCCAGTTTCACAATCAGTACAGTTACATACGTAAGATTATTTAATGCTGAATATGCTGAAGGTGATTCCTCATCTTTACAATAAAAAAAAATAAATAAAATAATCACAAAGTGGAAGCAGCGGATGCTGTCCGCAGCTGAGTCCTGATCACAGTAAAATACTTAAGTAGCAGTCAAAAGTTCCGGATTTGTTTGTTTGAGATGAGCTACAGCAAAATCCAAAACCATTCAAACAGACTGAAATATCATTATTTTAGAATTTCCCTTTTGCCCTGAGAATGTATTTATCATTATTACAGCAAAGTTAACAAGTTCTGGATTTGTTTGTTTGAGATGAGCTACAGCAAAATCCAAAACCATTCAAACAGACTGAAATATCATTATTTTAGAATTTCCCTTTTGCCCTGAGAATGTATTTATCATTATTACAGCAAAGTTAACAACTTAAAAAGGAGTGAAGTGCTTCATCACAAAACTGAACTAAAATTTAAAATTTCCTCCATAAACTAAATAATCCCAGAGAATTCACCACGATCACACAAACATAGGAGTTTACATGTATACACAACTTGAAAATATTTACTTAAAAAAATAAGTAGCTGAAAATATTTCTGTTAACTAATATTTCCATGTAACACAGAGTCTTTCTATTTGTTTTTGAGCCAGTTATTTTAAAATTCACCTATAGTCTCAAACATCTGTAGAACGTGTCTATCAGTCTGCAACTACACTCCGCTCTTCTCCTTTATCCAACCTCGGTATTTGGTGATTCGGGTGTAGACGCCTGGTTTGTTCCTGCGACCGCAACCATCACCCCAGCTCACCACACCGGCCAGGAAGACTCGCCCACTGGGGCCAGTGACAGACAGGGGCCCTCCGGAGTCGCCCTGAGAGAGTCACAGAGGAACGTTACAGAGTGATCAGACAGTAATTCAGCTCAGGGTGGTTTCATTGTTAATATTAATATGTAGTTTTGCCAAAGACAGCGTTGTTTTCCTGATCTCTGCGGCTCTGAGTGACAGCTCAGAGCAGGGCTGGCCAACTATAGTCCTCGAGGGCCACTGTCCTGCTTGTTTTCAGACAGCATGAAATGACTCTCTAATCAATATGAAATCAATGAGATTCACAGGGTTTGTCAGATTATCTCACAGCACCCGAAACCTTCTCCTGATACCAGAACCAGATGCTGCATGCTGTGTTAATAAGTCATGTGATGTGTTTGTACCTGACAGGCGTCCACGCCTCCTTTGAGCACTCCGGCACACAGCATGTGGTCTGTAATCTCGTCACCCAGCAGGCTCTTGCACACCGTGCCGTTGATGATCCGAACCTCCGCCTTCTGCAGGACTGTCGCAGCCATGCCTGTTGGACATCGTGACCAAACACCACAAAGAAGTCGAAAGCAGATGATTGGATTTCACATTAATGTAATGCCTCATCCAGGTTTAGACGATTTAAAGCTCTGCTGCACTGCAGTAAAATGGGATTAAACTCAAGTTTAAAGTTCATTTAATCTTGTGTTAAAAGTACAAAACCCCAAACCTAAATCTGTGAAAGCAGGAACTGAACCAAACTTCAATCTTTAAAAGTCACACCAAACCCAAGCTTCTACTACAGGCCTAACTTTCTCTATTCTGACATAAACAACAAAACTTCCATCTGGACCATTTTTGTGTCTCTGGGACCCTGGTTCTGTTTCTCTGCTGCTCATTTGGACTTTTCTGGCTGTAAAATGTGGACTTAGCTTTCAGAAGAGACCAGGGGTATGTGGGGTCAGACAGGCTAATTATCACATTTTAAGTTCGAGATTTGATATATTTTTACATTTATTATTGTGCTTTTTTAACTTTATATTTGCCTTATTTCTATATACACAAATGAATTTGAAGCGCTTCACACTTTTTCCCCATTCATCTGTTTGTGCACACAAACACACCCTGAGGTCCAAGGACACTTTGCAGAGTGTGAAATGATGTGTGGACTAGTGAAGTCAGGAATTAAACCACCAACCCTTCCATTCACAGCCAACCTCCTGAGCCACAGCCGTTTGAGTTTTAAAAACTGCTGTCATCATAAAGTCGTTTTACACCTCTATCTTTTTTGCTCTTCTCTCATCACCTGTCAATCAAACAGCAGAGGAAGGGGCCCACCCACATTCTTTTCTTTTTTATTACAATTATTACGCTGCTGTTTGGCTGCTGCTCACCATCCTCTCTGGTGGCTCCCCAGCCAGTGATCCACGCCTCCTGGCCTGCAGGGAAGTCATGGGTGGGGGAAGGCAGGCAGATGGGCCAGATGTTCTGGTTGAGGGGGACCTCGGTGTCCAGCTCCATCACGGCGATGTCGTTGTCGTAGGTATGGGGGTTGTAGTCCTGGTGAGCGATGATCCGCTTGATGTTCCTCCTCACGGTCCACTCGTTGATCTGACCTTGCACGTGCAGACCCAGCAGGGCCTGCCATTGGTCGGCCTGCGAGTACCTGCATCCACACACATGAAAGGGGTCAGAAGTCAGGGCGGTGCAGTATTGAGGGGAAGAAGGGGGGACAGTCAGTCAGTGGACTGACTGTCCGAACAGATGAACGAGCTCATACTTTTTTGCTCCGTTGTCTTGGACGCAGTGAGCAGCGGTCAGCAGCCAGTGGCTGCTCAACACAGATGCCCCGCAAACGTGACCCGTGCCTTTGACGTGGAGGCTGACCTGCCAGGGCCACTCGCCCTCCCTCGACGCCTGACCGCCCACAATACGAGCGGTTCTGTACGGCCTCATACCACACTCTGAAAACACACACAGAGACAAAGAAGTGCCAACACTGCTGTCAGCTGTGTGTATGTATATATGTGTGTGTGTGTGTGTGCGTGTGTGTGTGTGTGTGTGCACGCATGCAGTAAACGTACGGCAGTCCTCCTCGTCTGAGCCGTCCTCACAGTCTTGCTTGTCGTCACACTCGGGGTTCACTTTGCTGATGCAGCGTCTGTTCTTGCAGCGGAAGGTGAACTCTGAACACTGCTGCAGCACCACAGCTGAGCACAGAGACACACACTGTCAGCACAGACACGGGGCAGTGGACCAGCCTAAGACAGGCCCACTGACACAGAACCGACCTGGTGTCTGTCACAACACCTCAGCACCTCACTCATTTATTTAGATGTTGACTAGTTCAGAGACAACACATCCAACACTTTTTTTTTTTTTTAACCAGGTGAGGAAATGAATGAAAGAGAGCTGCATTGTGGGAAATGTAAGATGAGTGTTTAGGAGCTTCAGTATTAGGGACCGTTTCTGTTTCTCACAGGTCTAAACATGTTATAAAATATTAACCACCCCTTTAAACATTTCCAGTTCTAAGTGCATCAAACAACATTAGTTACAGATTATGGCAGATATATGTGACGTGTGTGAACACGTTCTATTGTTCAGCATGAAAACAATGTGAGCGGCTAAAGTTCATGTAGTTCATCTGTTCTGAACCTCTAAACATCACACCATTGTTATGTTTGATTCTAGGAGTAACTAAAGTAGCTGTCTCTATTTTCAATACCGCTGTCAATGTGAAACTTTAAAATTCATTGACAAGTAATTCTGATTGTCCTTGTGTCTTAATCAAGCTGAAGGTTTTTATTAGAGCAAACAGCGTAGGTTCTTACATCGGTCACATTGAGACTCATCAGATCCATCGAAGCAGTCATCTCTTCCATCGCACTCCAGACGCTGTGGGATACAGTGGCCGTTTCTGCAGGAGAACTCCCCTGGTTTGCATATTACTACAAAGAAAATGAAAATCAGAGACCTTTTCTTAGGAGACTGTGTGTAAATAATAGGGCCTGCTGTGTGAAGATCATCACCATGTTCCCATTTTTACACACACCCTGCTTCAAAAGTAAGCAAAGTGCTTCCTTATCGGGAGGTGAACAGATTATTGACCTACCACAGTTTTCTTCATCCGTGTTGTCTCCGCAGTCGTCAAACCCGTCACAACTCCAATACTTTGGTTTGCAGTGGCCGTTTTTACACTGCATCTGAGACTCTTCACATTCTGAGCGGGGACACAGAGAAAAATCTAAAATCTGTTTTTGCACCTTTCAGCACTGTCTGCTTCTGTCTGTTTGTGAATACAGGTCAAAACTGCTGCTCAGGAAAAAGTGCCGACTGTTGGTGGTTTAATCCACACGGTGGTCTGGGGACCCAATAAGACAAGAAATAAGATAAGAAGGAGTTGGATCACATTGCTAAGAGTGAGCTTCCACTTTAAAAACTCAACCCCTCAGACAATTTAGGGTTTGTTTAATGGTTTGCACTCACTGCAGTTGAGCTCATCGCTGCCGTCGCTGCAGTCGTTCCAGCCGTCACACTGCAGGCTCTTATCGATGCAGAGGTTGTTGGTGCACTGGAACGTCCCCGGACAAGCTGATCAATAACATCAGAAACAGCATAACATTAGAAATAGCAGCAGGGATAGCATAACACCAGGAATAACATCAGGAATAATATCAGTAACTCAGACATGCAAAGAAAAAAAAAAAAAAACAGCCTAAAAACAGATTCAGAGAGGGATCAGGATTTAAGAGACTGGGCCGAACATTCAGACCACTGCTCCCATGTTTTCACTGCGTTCTAATGAATCAGCCTTACGGTTGGTTGGGATAAAGGCTTCGTATTCGGCGACGAAACCCTCATCAACGAACGACGAGTCTGAGTTAAACTTGATGGACATCATGTTGCTTTTGGTGGTGATCACGGGGTTGTTCAACCTCCTGCCGCACAGTCTGTGACACAAAGATGTTGATGCACAGTTAGTCTGACAGGTGCCAGCTGTTGAATTTTCACAGAAATCACTAAAGTCATTTACAAATCAGAGTCTGAGTATCTAAGAACCAACAGGCAGATGAAGGCGAGCAGGTCATTTTCTGATTTTCTGGGGGGGGGGGGACAAAAAAACAAAAAAAAAACAAAAAAAACAAAACTGACCTTTGACCGTCGACATCAACATAATCACCGAGACACTGTTTACTTTGATTTCCCAAGAGGAACTTCTTGAACTGAACCTTCACGAACTTTTCTTTTGGCACCTGAAATAGAAATGAAATGAAGACAAACGTTAGGAAGCACAATGACATCAGGAACTGCAGCCACAGCAGAGGACTCGTCAAAACGTACCTCAATGTTCCAGACACACGAGGTTTGCGGGGGATAGTTGGAAGGGAAGAAAGGCGACTTAAAGGAGCCTCTGTCTGCAGTGAGTTTACCGCCACAACCTGGACAACAAGGACAAGTCGGAGACACTTTTTAACATCACTTACACCGAAAAGCCAACAGGTCAGGGGTCAGAGGTCATACTGAAATAAACACTGAATAACACTGTCAGTCTCTTAAAACTGAACAAAAAAGCTCCACACTCATACTAAGAAATGAAATATCAATCATGAATTTGAAAAAAAAAAAAAAAAAAAAAAAAAAAAAGCTCTGGCTGGACGTTCACAGATGTTTTCACACCAGTTTATAGACTGAGTTACTGTGGTAATGCCCGTCGTACTTTGCTCGGTCAGAGGCGCCTGGGAGTAGTTGGCTCTGAAGCCGGGGAAGTTCTTCTGCCCGCTGGTGACCAGAGTGAGCAACATGACGTTTCCAGAGGACAGGAAGGACAGGGAGCCGTGAGGGTACCCACACTGTCTGCAGAGACCACAGAAACACAGGCTGAATGCTCAGGTGAAAGCTGAGAGATCTGTCTGCCTTCAGCCACAGCCTGAGACTGACACCAGGCGGCTGCCTGTTAACACCCGGCTAGGATTTGTCAGGGATTCAGAAAGTCTGCAGGTTATTGTTCGTCTGGTCGGAGCACCAACAGAAATGCTTTTAATGCTTCTTAGTCAAACTGAGCCAGGTGTTGGCTTCGTCACATTGTGGAGGTGACAGCGGAGAATACGGGCCATTTATTGGACAGAACAGAGCCGTAACGCTGTCAAAGGTCCAATCAAAACGGATTTTAAATAAATTTCTGTGGGAAAGACATGTTCGATCTGATGACCACATCAACACTGATGTAGCTGTAGCATTGTAGCGTGAAGAGATTTGCTGCAGGAACAGGATAAAGAAAAGGACATTTTAAAAGACTGAACATTAAACTAACTCGTGGTTTTATTTAACCTGTTAAAAAAGAAAAATCAACTTTTTGTCCTCTGTATCTCTGAACAAGTGAATATTGATCTTGTATTAACTGGAAACAAGATGCTTCCTTCTTCACCCTGACCCTCGCTCTGATCGGTCGTCTTTAAGCCATTTATTCCAAAATCTGTGCGAAGCTTTGTGCTCAGAGAAAGTTTCCCTGTCGTGTGAAACTGAACAAACATCGTCCTGAGCAGCAAACAGACGCAGTGAAAACTGAAATAAAACCTCTTTTGTTTAATGATTGACAATAAAGTTGGTCTCTCACTCAGTCATGGCAAGCTGCTCTATCGGAGCCAGGGAGTCATAGATTTTGATGAAGTCCTGCTCACAGTCATCCTCCAGGATCAGAGTGTGGAAGTCGAGGACGACTCGATGACCGGGGTCAGCCCGCAGCCTCCACTGCAGGTAGGAGTTAGGTGAGTATGGAGAGTCTGGAAACCCTGGGGACTGGATGACTCCTGCTTCACTGACGTGGATGTTGAAGGTCTCTCGGTCTGAAAACGGAAAATAATTTGTTCCAGACTAACTCCAAAGACCTTCAACCAGGCCCCTGGTTTATTAAGAATACCAGGAGGAGACAAAATGGGACCAAGAAAAAATAGATTCTATACATTTGATTTGTAATTTAAATATTTTATGAAATGGAACAGTCCATTAAATATCTTTGAACTGAGCTGCTTTACTAATTCAAATGCGTGCAGAACGATTGTTTGAATAAATCCCTGAAATGTGAAACAGAAATGAACCGTTCTCACCAAGTAAAGAGCTCCTGGTCATGCGTGGATCAATAGCTGTGATTCAAAAGACAGAGAAAAAAAGTCAAACTACTAAAACGGCATCACAACTGTTTTTAAAATCCACAGGTCAGCTTCAGTTTGAACATCTGGGTCCTGAGCTAAACCTCACACTGAGCAAGCCCAAAGCTTTTACTCAAGGCCTCAGTCCTGCTCTTCTGCTCAGCAGCTCCTGATGCTGGACCCAGAGAAGACTGCAGCTCTGTCTCTGTTCCAAATACAAACTATGTGTTGCCCTTTGGATGGGTAACACAATGTGTTTACTGTTGTCACACACCGAAAGAAAAGCTATAAATAAAACATGAGTTATGTGCCACTATAGTTAAGATCATATCCAGTACATACTAAGTATCTGAACTATGTGTGGAATCTGAAAAGATGTTTTCTTCTTCTGTGGTGTAACTCTGACACCTGCTGGCGACGTCTGATCATGGTCACCTCCTGAGCCAAAGTCAAACTAATGAGGTAACATCAGTGAAAACGCTGGACTCACTGGGACTCTGTGCTCATTTTCTCTGTGGGACAAATATCAGTGCTTCACTGCGTTTAAAGGAAAATTCCACCTTATTCCAGATCAGATTAGTTTTGCATTGGCCCAGTGTGTTCTGTTAGATTATGATTATCTAGAAGCACCAGTGAAACTAAATAGTTAAAGCTGAAACATTTGGTTTTAAATAAAAATTAGATCCTGTCAGATTAACTAGAGGTCAAATGTTAAAAAGCTTTATATATGGCTTTAATTGCATGCAATATGGATTCTCCACTCTAAGTTTATACCGTTTGGTACTTTTACATAAATAAAATGTTCATCAAGGAAGAGGATGAATTCAATATTTTTATTAGCCAATTTTTAGATACACTGCAGTAAATCTGCAGCAGAACTACATGACCCTTATGTTCCCATGTAAAGACCCAGGTGTGCAGCTCTCAGACCTCGGGACATGACACTGTTGACAGTCAGAGCGTCGGTGGGTCTCAGCAGCACTCGTCCCTGTCGGCCCCGCTGACTTTCTGCCAAAGACTCCAGAGACTCCATCGCTTCGTCCAGTGAATCCTGCTGAGGAACAGGGACGTCGAACTCTGACTGGTAATATGCCACCACGCTGTCACCGCCATTCTCCCCCTGACTACGGCAAGAAGACAAACAAGGATTCATACAGACAAGGCAGCTGATGGTGAAAAGGCAAAGTCTGAGAAAAGCAGCATCAACTTTAAAGCTGGATGAACTCAGGGTTTTGAACTTGGCTTTTTCCAAAGCAGCCAAAAGACTCACATTGGATTCACATGTGGCCTTCTCCTTCTGGATGTGTTAGCATCTAAAGCTAACCTGCTGGTTTTGGTAGCATTAGCTACCTAGCATGGTCACGATTGGACCTTTGGATTGAATGAATCTGATTGGAATTTGGGAGGAATTGATTGATGTGTGTTCAGTCCATAAACAGAGAAAGAAAAAAAAACACATTTTGTGGTTTACAGGAAATTACCAAAGTGTTAATCAACATGTCCTGTACATACATTTCACATTAAAACATCTTAGTGACCAAAAACAAGAAAATAACCTGGAAGGATTTTACTTTGAAACATATGACAGATGTTCCTACAGATCTTAAAGTGTTTTCTAATGTGGTTCATACCTGAAGGCCTGGACCGTGGAGCCTTTAAAGTATTTGTCCAGCACTGAGTTTTTGGAGTAAATGAGTTTCAGCTGAAAGAGAAAAAGGTCAGATACATTATATCTGTCTGCTGTCATCACCATAAGGAGCAGCTAACAGAGGAAGCCACAAAGCAGATGTGTCAGTGGTAATATGACAGGTCAGAAGGAGGGTTTCAGACTCTCAGCTCCTGTTTGGCAGCTAAACAGGTCTGTTCTCTTTCCCAATAAGTCAAATTCTGGCATTCTGTCGAGCAGCTTTGGTGTCAGATGCACAAACAGTTTTAAGATGGTCTGTACAGTGTTTTCTGCTCACTGTGCAACGCGTATGCAGATTCTCATTCGTCCCGGCCACAGTGGATCTGAAGTGTTAAAGTAGGAAACTGGAATCATCCAAGAAACCGATCAAAGGTCAAACCCAAAGAAGGTCCAGTCACCTACTTTCCTTCTTAACTTCAGATAGTAAATCTGTGACCCGTGCATCTTCTTGGCCAACACTGCACTATGTTTACTACACTGGTAAATAAACAAACACACCTAATGTATATTCTTCATATTAACAATCATGATCTAATGTTCAGATTAAACTATTCAATTATTGAACAATTAGATGCATCAAACTGGGTGAAACCCAGACCCTGGTCTAGAGTCTAAGGCTGTAACCTAGGGTGGGAACATTACACTAGCTCAATGCCTTCACCTAGCAGCCTGTACAGGTGTGGAGAACTCCCATGATGCTTTGGGGATGTATGAGATCTCACCTGCTGGCTGACCAGAGAGGCCATCTTAGTAAACTCCTCACTGCTGGGGTCTTCATGCGCTGGCAGGAAGCGCTGGTTAATGATCCCCATGGAGCCGATGTAGAGCCTCCGCACTCTGACGTCGCTGCGCACTGCAGGACAGAGAGAATGACGGTCAGTCAGCTGACACATCCCGCACTGCTGTTTACATCCAAACACCTTCAGTCCAATGCTTCAGTTCACACATGTCATTTCTGCGCTGGACTGGGTCCAGCTCTGATCTGAAGGTCAGCACAGTCATTAACCTGGATCTGTGGTATTCATATAAGGATATTTCTGCAGCAGAGCTTGGTACTGACTGCTGGTCCAATCTGAGTGTATGTACTGCCATGAAATGTCATAATCATTCAGTCTGACAGCAGAAATAGGAAAAACAACTGCACACACCGTGGGTTTGAACCCAGAGGACAGGAGGACACATCCCCCACCCTCCATCATTTTCATTATCACTAAAACTCATTTTGTTGTGTCAGCAGCTACCGAAAAGCATCATAAAACATTTTAAGCAGCCAACAGATGATGACATTTATAGTCTTCAGAGACGTGAGCTGCTCAGAGTTTATCTGAATCTGTATCAGGGAAGAAGAAGTCAGGATTTTAAGAGTTTCTCTTCACAGCCTGTAGAAGCTGGATATTACCGCACGGATCAGTCTAATGTGCACAGGTATGACCTGGCACCGTCTCTTTCACTGCAGCCTGATATCAGCTGCTCGGTCACAGCTGTGAGCTAATGTGTGATTAGGACGTGGAGTCATATTGTTCCCTTACTGTTTAAATAAAGGTTAGTAAAAAGCAGCTCACAGTGATAGTGCCAGACGAGCAGTCCGGTCAGAAGAGCCACAGCTGCGGCTGCAAGCACCAGGCCCACTCCGAGCCCTACGGCCTTTCTCTGGCCCGGTTTCTTCTCCAGGTGTTGGGAGTCCGCAGCCGGCAAGAACTCCATGTTCTGGTCCCAGTCATCGTCCTGCAGACAGAGGGGGGTGGGGTCAGTGTGTTCATTTGTCACTTTGTTACTGAGCCTCCCGCTCATTGCTCATATTCTGACAACTGAACAACACCCTGCATACACAGGAGGCTTATACAGGTACCAGCCTCCACCCCGTCCCAAGACTAAACCCAAACTGAGTAGACAGTGTTGCGGAAGGAACCCAGACTGCAACCTCATGTGAACCTGTTGAAGCAGGAACGTCTTTGCCGCTTATACAAACCACACCCTGTTACAGCTCATGGCATTAATCTGTACATCCAAACCATCAGGGTTTACAGGTTCAGGAAAAACAGCTCACCGACAGTTTCAGCATCACACTGCCACAGCTAGTAAACAGCCAGCAGGCTAGTTTAGATTAGTTTAGATTCTTTCAGTGTAACATAGTGAAGCTACAGTCAGGCTTCTGTTACAAACAGCAGGGAAACACTGAGACCATGTACTAAAGTGTTTCTGCATTGTAATTCCTGACGTTTCTGCTGTTTAAGAATGTTTCCTAATGTTACTGTCAGAACATTTAAATCAATCAGTCAGTTAAGAAACAGATTTAAAGAATATGGCTGCATCTTTCATTATTTCTTCTCTTACAAATGTTTTATTATTATTTATTGTAGTTGTTGTTGTGTTAGTACGTATTAAATTTGTTTTGTTGTACAGAAACCATACATCGATTTTAGATGAAACCAGTTTCTCAGTCTGGTTTCTGTTTTGGATCTCAGATAACAATGGCAAAGCCCTGACGTCACAGTCAGGTGTATAATACAAGTAGTGCACTCACCTGTCTGGGACTGAACTTTTGTCCTGAATCCAGCGCGTCCATTACACACAAAGTCCGTTGGGTCCCCGGTTTCTGTCCCGTTTATCTCTCCCACTTTATCCCGCGTTTCCTCACCTGTTGCCATTAGCTACATGGGGACGACAGGTGAGCGGCGGCAGGTGTCTCAGTCTGCCAGGTGCCAGGTACAGACGGAAATATAGCGAAAAGCCTTTTTGAAAACCGATACCGATATAAGATTAGGAAGTATGAACTCGGCTTCAGGTCAGAGCCGGTTTAAACGGTTTATTACCGGAGTTCGGTTCTGGCGACAAGAACGAGGAAACCAGCAACCTGAACAGAGTTCAAAGACGCTTTAATGAAGGAGATTTGTTGTGGCAGGTAGATTTTCCCGTCATTCATTGCGTGACTGAAACCGCCACACCCAGTCCCGAGTTTTGTTTGTTTGTTTGTTTATTTTGCGCAGAAAACGGAACAGAACCGGCTCGGTTTGGGGAGTTCAACCGCAATAACAGCCTAAATAAATAAAATAAATAATAATAATAAATTCATTCATTCATTTTAAAAACTAATCAACTTAAAATGACAAATACATAAAGAGATTTATCATGCTTCAGTTTATTTTCTAAATGATGATTTAGAAATTAAAATTTAGAACGGAATCATGATAATTTTTCTTTTAAACGTTTTTTTCCAATTCTGTTAAAAAATTACTTTTTATTTATCATTAAAAATGAACAAAAGGTGTAACTGAGGAAATTGAATATTACCTGTGTGCAAATGTAAATAATCACATTTGCTTTTTAAAATAAACCAGATATTATTATTATAATCAGTTATTATTATCATTAAAGACAGGTTTGTAATCATTGCAGAGTTTTACTTCGTCTTGTTTTTGTTTGTTTATGTATTTCTACCCTACGGGCTGCCATGTTGGACGTTAATAATCATTTTTATTAAAATGAAAAAAGTTTAAAAGTGATTTTATTCAAATGAAAATATACAGGTTGTATGAAAGTTCAGCTTCATAAAACAAAGGTTATTACAAAAAATAATAATACATTCAGCAAATCATGTTAAAATCAGAACAAACAAATATTCTTCAGCAGATTAAAAACATCAATAATATTGGCTAAAGAGAGAAGTGAAAGCCTTGAAAAGATTCACCCAAAGAATAAGTCACCTGGTTCTGCATCTCCTGCATCCTCAGAACTGCACATTGAAAATGTAAGCACAAATTTGACATATGCCATGTCTGGATATCAGTTAAGTTAATTTGGTTTAAAGCAAATTGCTAGACTGGCATTGGTTTTGGTTTCACTGCAGTGAATCCTGAAAATACAAAAAAAAAAAAAAAAAACTTCACAGGACTAAAGTTATACTGCATGAGTATCAGTCAGTTCTGTAGAACATAATGGCTCTTCTACTTGTGAGGGATGGTTCCTCTCTTTGTTCAGAATCAGAAAATCTTTACCAATGTCAAAACATTTCCCCCATTGTTCTTCAGTCACACAGGCATTGACATGTTCACTTAGCATTTCCTGTGCAGCTTTTCTCAGTCTCTCTGTCACCAGATTTTTCTCCACTTCCAAAATAATCTCATCAAATAGAACAGTGTTCTTGCTGAAACATTTTTTCCATGACGCTGGCAGACAAGAAGCCACTACAAAGATAGAAGGAGTGACCACAGTGATAACGAGGAGAACAAACAAGCCACGGACCTGAAAGAAATCAAAACTGCCTTTATTCTCTCAGCACTTGATCTGTGCTTGTTCATTAATTAAAGACTGATAAGTGGATGTGCCTCAGGGTTCTATACCAGGACCCTGGTTCTGTCTAATACATTAAAATTATTTTCATGTAACTGTCACGACATTTGGTAAAGTGTTATCCTGCTATTTGTTAGCAGCAGTTTTCTATTGGATGCTGTATACTGAGTTAGACTCCAATCTGTGTAATCAATTGCTGAAACACCAGTTTGACAGATAGTCCTTCTGCCGGTCTGCAGCTGTTACTAACCTTCAGCACCTTTTCCATCTTTATCAAATATCACCCTGTGGTTTCTCTATTGTTGATGTGAAGGTACAAAGCTCAGGCCAAAGCTGAGGAAGCTGCAGTGTTCACAGCTTCTCTATAACCTTCTTCATGCAATTAGTCTTAACTGAAAATCACGTTTTCACTTTTGCTGCATTGAGATTGCTATTTGGGGCATGTGTTCCCAGATCAGATAATCTATATTCCAGCACACAAATGCTAACATTTTTAACATCTAGCATTTTAGTGATATGACACAGGAAGGTGTTTTATCCTGCATTATATGATCTCATATCTGTGTAACAATGAGACAGTATAAAAACTGCAGTTAAAAAAAGTAAAAGGTTAACATAACATAATGGCCACACCAAACCACAACGATTGCAGTTCAATTTTTAGAACTTCCTCATGCCTCAGGAAGTGTCAAGCATGAGACCACTTCCTGTTTATATGTCTTCTGCTGTCAAATAAAGACAACAGGTACTGTATGGTGACAATAATAACAGGTTGTAAATGTAATACCACACTTTAAATGCGGTTCTTGGTTGAGTTGGACATTGTTTAAATAAAGTAAATTTAATTTTGTATTTAAATAAATTTTATATGTTGGAGGGTAAATTCATCATCATGAACACTTGCAGGTATGTTCATACATTAACAACATTTATCCATTGTATTACTATAAACATGCATAGAAAGAGAGAATATGTGGTCTCTCTGCTAACACTGATGTGCCTGGTTGTCGTCTGTAAAAAACCATCAATAACCAGGTTAGTTAGTGTAAACACTCACCCTGGACTCGTTGATCAGCTCAGCCATGATTGTTCGCTCCACAGATGTGCGCTCGCTCTTGTTTTTGCAGGCTAATTCTGGGTGTGCGGTGTAGTCACAGTAACAGCAGGCAAACCAGTCTCCATCCATCAGCACAGAGGCCACCCACAGCTGACCAACTAAGAAAGCTCTGAGAATGTGCTTCAATGAAATCCAAATGAACCTGCGATCACAATTTCTCAAAATGAATATGGAAATTCTCTGGAAGGATGCGTCCATCCAGAGCAGCAGGACAAAAATCAAAACAGCCGGTAGGGTCATGTATAAGGCGCAGTCTCTGGCTTGGTTTTTGCAGGTGCACAGCATGTCCTTCTCCAGTATGACATGGTAAGAAAAGATCATGATCAGTGTAGCGTAGATGGGAACTGTTTTAGGAATCAATACAATTAACTGCCTCAGTGTTGATTTGAGGCTCTCCATGTTGGCTGAATGGTTTGAATGAGGTCTGCAGCATTTGACATCTGAATTTATCAACAGGAAATTGAGCTTTTCCTGTTGCTGCAGAAAGACTCCTGCACAGCAGACACCCTCCTCCTCACATACAAATACCTCATTGTGCAAACTCCTTCACACCTTAAAGACATTGTACAATGCCTGCAGTAATACAACACCTATTTTGTATATCACTAATAACAGTGGTTATGTGTTTACAGAAACATAGTATAGTACCAGTGAAATTATGGTTTTCCAACAGACATTAAGAGTATGTCTGCATGAAAACAAGACTGTGTTATAATCAGTTTCCTGTGTTTGTGCAACATCATATCTTGATATCAGAAACCTGGATCAAATCTGTGATCTGCTGGTCTGTGGAGGCCACAATGAGTTTTTCTGGTTTCCCACCATGTGGGTCATTAGTGAAAGCCAAGAGAAGTGAAGGTGTGAGAAAGGATTAAGATTCCTGAGACCTACCTAACACAAAAAGGCTGTCCTGGACTAATCAGAATACTGTCAAAGCAATGCTTGGCCAAAGAAGTTTATATACATATACTGCATGAAACATTTCTTGGCTCTTACTTTGGGACAGAGTTGATGAGACTGCCAGATGGGGAACCCTCTGCTCTACCTACCAAGTTAGAGCTGAAAGCAGGCAGAGGCCTTTAGACCCAACAAACGGACCCTCTCTCTTGGTGACGAGCATGTTAGCTAATTAGGTCCTCCAAAGTCAGACAGCTTTTGGAAGGTTAGGAATGATACTTTTTTTATATATTTGAGGAAAAAAAAATAAGTCTACAAACATTGTGACCGCCATAAACATCTAGAAAAACCACAGTGCTCTGGGTTCTGGTTTTGTTGTCTTTATTAGTGGAATGGAATATACACCTCTGTGCTTTAATACTGTTTTCTCTTTCGGTCATTCATCACTTCTCCCTCTGAGACTGAACACCACTGTCGGTTCACTACATGGAAAAACTGAAATTCTGCTGATTGTCTGGACAGTTTATCGTTTGTTCCTCCTCTTGGAACACAGTGCTTCACCACTTTTGTTGCATTAATGCAGTTTGTTGTCCTTAATCTGTGATGTGCTGCGTGATCACCACTTCAGATAAACATCGGCCAGTTTACGTCTCAGATGTTCTCAGACCCTCAACAGGTAAAGAGCAACTTAACATGACGATTTAGCTCAAAAACTCCTTCACATGTACAGATTAATTCTGGTTCTGTGACTTGTGGTTTGGTTTTCTCTGGACACAAACAGCAGCAGACCGAGGGAGGGACTTGGAAAAACCAAGTTCATGACTGTAAAAAGGCGGAAACAAGTCAGTAGAAAGTGATGAAATAAACAGCAGACAGTGTGTTCAGCCTCCTCTCTCAGTGGTTTCTCTTTAACCCACCAGAGAAAACAGATAAAATACCTATAACGGTATCCATGCATATTAGTGACTGCTCATCAATCAGACACACACACATACACACAAACACACACATACAAACACACACACATACACTCTTTGCATCCTGGCGAGGAACATGCCTGAATGATTTTATTCTTCAAATCAATAGTTCATTAATAGTCTCTTTTATTTCTAATCTGATGTACACGTCTCGTGGTGCAAACACTCATCTTGAAAAGTTTGGGGACCGGGGGGGGGGATGGGGGAGACGAGGGAAACGAACCAACGACTAATAGAGAACAAAATAAGAGTCATGCAAAAGAATGGATGATGAGATTTTTCCCCATTGTGTTGTGTTTTTTTCTTGTTTTCCTGCTATGGTTGATAAATTTCTATGATCAGTAGTGCTACTTCTACTGTACGAGGCTCATGCACGGAGGGACTCTCGTCAGATTCCCGACGACTGTCATCTCTTTTCTCTTTTTTTATGTTTTTTCTGTTTTTGGCTGGAGGATTTGATTGGACGATGCAGGTGAAAGTTTATGATACAAAATATGTTACAGTATGTACGTCTGGTCTCCTGTCTGTGCGTCACTCACACTTGATTCTGATTGGTCGAGGGAATGCTTCGCCAAAATACTCACAGTTACAGTCACGTGGCCGATGGCGTGCACTCTTTAAAAAGGACGTGTAGTTTTTAGTAGAGGTGATGTGTTTTTTTACAGGGGTGAACCTGAAAATGAAACCAGTGTTTCTCTCAGGGGCTCGCTTAATGCGTCTCCGGGGTCCAAACTTTGGTTCCTCCTCAGCTCTATAAGCTGCAGTGACCAGATCTGAATCTAAACTCAGCTCAGTTGCCATTCTGCCACTTTCCCTGCAATGAGAAAAGAAATGGCTGAAGAATATTCTTAAATGCCTGAAATCAAGTCGTGCTGCTGCCTCGTCATGTAGCAGCTAGCTAACGTTAGCATAAAGCTAAAGCTATGACACATTTTCTGCTGATAGAGGTAATGGTGAAAGTTGGGAAATATTAAAGACACGTGAACATAGAACAACACATATTTGATCTATTTGGGAATAAATTTCATTCCTATGGTGGGTGGATGTTTCAGAGTGGTCTAGGAACCGTTTTCATATTTTACAGGCATGAAAACTACAGCTGCAGGGTGTGTAGTTGGCAGCGGGGCCGTCACACTGTGTCTGGAACAACAGGAAGACTTTGGATTTCCCCGATCCTGTTAATTAAACCACCAGGCTGAATGTCTGAAGTCACTAATTTAGTCCTTTTTCTGTCTCAGCAATGCCTCCCTAAACTATCTCATTGTGACGAGCTCTAACATTCAGGTCTGGGGGACTTTGGAACTTGAAGTGAAACATTTGTCTGGGTTGAAGCTAAAACACAAAAGCTGCCAACACTGTGATGGTATTTCAATTTTAAATACACCAATTATATCAGCAGGAGACCCAGAAGAAGCTGTTAATGTTAAAAAACAGAACCGTCAAGATGCCATTACAATACAGGCTGGAATCTAAAAGCATTTAAACTATTTCTTAATCCCGTTTGGACGAATTTCATATAGATAGACACCTTTTCACTTCCAAATCACTGAAATATTGTGCAACTGGATCTCACTCCAGTGTGTACAATAACATGCAATGGAAAAAAAAATATGTAGTTAAAACAAGTTCAGTGGATATGTGTTCTCATTCAAGACATCTGACCTGATCTTCTGCCCTAATCAGAACCATGTCCTACAGTAGCATAATTGGAACAAACTAGGTCTACGTATTGAATGTGAAATCTGCATCAGATATATAGAGTGTTATTGCATGTTGGGGTGAGATTATGTTGTGAAGATACTGTGCTCTGCTGTTATCAGCTGCTCCAACACCTAAATTTTGAAGAGGAAAATAAAATCCACTTGTGTTTCAGTGATTTTTTTGGTGAAAAAGTGTCTAGTTACCTGCGGTGGCAATTGCACTGCAATAATCGTAATTCTATCAACAATAATATGAGATTTCACAGTTTGTGCTTGAAAATCAGGTGGAGCTAGATGTTTGGGCATAGTGACTGTTCACCGAGCTACCTGGTGGACGGTAGGCTAACTGCTAACATGTTAGCTGCTAAGGCATCGTAGCACCAATAATTGATAGCAGCTCCAAGCTAGCCGCTCCAGAACATGGCTGCAGAATAAGAACTGGATACTGGATCACAGGGTGGCACCCAAACTATTTCTATGAAAGTTGCTCCTTGACTGAAATTCAAATAATAAAAAATATTTTGCAGGGTTTATGATGCTCAGAAAAAATATGCAGGCTTCTCTATAATTATTTTCAGTGGGAAAATTGCTTTGGTCAGAAGGTATGAGTTGCAGTAACACACTTTAACACACATTAACAGGGTTGGTCAAGACCAATTATTTTTAAATTTGCAAATTTGCATGTCAGAGTTCATAATATTTGATATTGATGCAACAGATTTACATGGATTCATTTTAGCGCAACAAGCTAACGTGCTGATGGCAGCAGTTCCAGATTAGTTTTTTTCGGTTTAAACACTGGTCATTATCAGTCAACAAGAACAATCGTGCAGGACCTATGGCTGCTGTATTCCCACAGAGTAGGAGTTAATGTTACATAAAGCTGAGGAGGTGTTCAGATACACTGTCTACTCTAGCATGCTAATTTATCTCAGTATAGGTACAGAAAAACACAGTGAGAGCCTGAGAACAGTGGAACACAGACCCACTTAAAATGAGCTTGAGCTTCCACACGGATTGTTTATGGTTGTCTACTCATTTTTCCAAATGTCAACACTGTCATTGTGGGACTTAAGGTCAAAGAAGTGGACTTGTGACTAAAATGTTGCAATAGTAACTGATCAGTGAAAGTGAGGATAAAATTTTGTGCACACAAGATTGATGAATATCTTTTATGTGTTTTCCATGGGAAGTTCTAGAGGTTCTGACCTTAGGGAGGACCAATGACCAGTAAATGACAGTAATTCTGAAACATGCCAATGTCCGCATGTGGCTCTTTCGGCCTTTTGGTTCCCAGAGTGCACGTCATCGGGACAATTTAATGTTAGAGCTTTTTGCGTTGCTTTTCCTTTCCCATTGAAATCTATTGCAGAATAGTTATGTTCTCTTAATGAAAAGATCACATAACAAATGGATTTCTTAGTTGCTTTACGTTTTTGTTCCCTGCAATAATCACTGTAGTTTTGAAACACACATTGTTTTGTTATTATTCTGTTCATTTGTTAATGCTATTTTCCTGCTTGTTGTTGCATATTTGAAAAGTAAAAGGCTTTCGTTCCCAGTCTGGGCGTCAGTGTTTTACTGAGAAACACTTCTGAGCTACACACAGTTCATACAGGACCAGGTTAATCTGGTCCAGGTTCCCCTCATGTAACCCCCTCCTCTCCACAGTTTGAGGTTAAAGTCCAGTTCTGCTCAGACCAGCTCAGTTCAGCCTGCTTCAGGTCCTTGAAAGGTTCAGTCAGCTCAGTGTAGTCGTGTGAACAGTATTGAGGCTCAGTATAGATCAGTTCGGTCAGTTTGTGTGTCAGATTCACGATTTCAGCAGCTTCCAAATCATTGTTTGAAGACACTTTTCCAGCTCTTGGACTTTGAGAACAGCTCAGACATTCTCACTCATGACTTTTATTTTCTTAAGCATGTGACCTGAAGCGGTTTCTGCAGTCACTCTGAGGATTTCTTCCATTTGGTCCTCTGAAAAACTTTTTGTTGGAGTTTAAATCTCCAACATTTTCTTTCAAGCTCAAAAGGTCCAAAGGTTCATTGAGGAGTATTTTCTCTGCAATCAGGCTTTGAGAGTTACATATATTACTGGAAAAAAACAAACTTATCTTTAAGAAATGCTCCTGGTTTGACCTGACAATCCGTACTTATCATTTTAGGAGCAGGACTGGTCAGATACTCGTCACCTGTTTCTCACAACCAACACCCAAATTTTACAAAATGTTCAGTCATGGCCTCTGAAGGTTATTTAGATCAGATCAATTGGACCAAAACCAGCTGAGTCTCAATGATCCTCTAACAGTCAGGAGCCCCTCAAATTCACTGCCAGACCAACACGTCAACACAGTCCATTCATACAAAGTTTAGACCAAAAACAGGACCACCACCCTCAGCTGTCATTGGTTAAATTAAACAGCGCCACCCATCAATGTCGGTGTTGAATGTCAGACGGTGGGAGTCCTGCATTCTTTTCCATCGGACCAGGGGGACGACTCTGCAGGATTTGTGCAAAGATCAAAGTCCAACTTGTGCGGGGGGGCTTTTTGTTCACTTGCTTTGCTTTGTGTTGTCTCCTACATGAGACGCCGTTTTGTCTCCATTTCATGACACATAACCCACAAAAAGGGGGAGAGGAAGGGAAAGCAACCAGTATCCATCTGAGTAGTCTCAGTTAGCAGTGCCCCGGCTTCAAAAAAACAAAAGTTCAGAGTTCACTAGGGGACGGGTGATGGGGGAGGACACAAACGTGGTCGAAGGTTATAAGGAAGAGATTTTAAAGGTGTCATGGGTGTAGGCGGTGGCCCGGGCATTGCGCAGGATGCCAGGGATGGGGGCGGGCGATGGGGGGAGGCTTTCATCAGGTGTGTTGGCGGGGGGTGTGGGGATGCTGATGATGGCAGCGGTGAAATCTTGTTCCCCGCAGTTCAGCTTCAAGTCGTCCGCCTGGGCGTTCAGACTGGACCGACTGGGGAAAGAAAGAAACAGAATAAAGATGCAGACAGGAGACTAGCAGAAGCAAAAACAGCAGCTGTGTTGCAGTGATGCCTTCTACAGTAACTGCTCATATTTTCTAAACAGTCAACACTTTTTGCATACTCATGAAACTGAAACTCAGAAAAAACTTTTAAGTTTAGAGTGATTTTTGTTGGTGGTGGCTCATCTGCTGAACACCAGACTCTGATTTTGGTCATCGCAATGTGTGTTTGTGTGTCAGTGTGTGTTTGTGTCTGTATCAGCACTGCAGCTGTGTATTTAGATGCGTTTCTCTTTACGTTTGCGACGGTATGGACGTAGTTTTGATGTGCAGGGTGTCCAGCTCCTGGACGCTGCCCCTGCTGACAGACACCGTGGAGTTAGCCAATCGCATGGCGGCTCTCCTCCTGGCCCGACGGGGGCAGCACCCGGTGGAGTTGTTCTGCGCCCCCTGCTGGCTGGACAGAGAGGTGCTGCGACTGGTCCTGAAGCCGACGGACTCGGTCATGCAGAGCTCGCTGTAGGTCATCTCGTCAGTGAACTCGTGGTTCTGAGAGCAGAATGAGGGGGGAGTGAAGTCAGAGTGAAACACAGTGATTTGTGCTGTCTCTACACAGAAAGTTTCCATCATGAAGATTTGCATCTGACACAGTGCATGCTGGGAAATCTGCTAAATTTTAAAATTCCATTTAAATGAGCTGGACTCAGTTCGTGGCCTAATGGATAGGGAGTTCTAACCCGGAAGTTGCGGGTTCGAGTCTCAGGACGGGCAGGAATTGTCGGTGGGGTGGAGTGAATAGCCAATGCTCTCTCCACCTTCAATACCACGACTGAGGTGAGACCCTTGAGCAAGGCACCAAACCCCCCAAATGATCCCCAGGCGCTGCAGCTATGGCTGCCCACTGCTCCAGGTGTGTGTGTGTTCACTGCTGTGTGTGTGCACTTCTTGTGGATTAAATGCAGAGCACAATTTCGAGTATGGGTCACCATACTTGACAAAAATAGTCACTTTCACTTTTTCACTTTCACTTTCATTCATCTCATAAACCTTCAAATCATGGAGTCAGAACAAAGTATGTGAATAAGGTCTGAGAATAAAAATTACAGGTTCTAACTGGAATAAACTTTAAATGAACTAAAGGTCTATTTTCACAGCAAGTAAACACGAGAAGCTGATTCCAGTACGTTCTACAGTGTGTTGGACATAAACCACATCCTGAAGTGGTTTTAACATGAAATAACCATATACACTGGTTCTGATATCTCAGCCTGGCTGATTTATAGGTCAGGTTTAGAAAGCTTTAGAAGTCAAGAGAACCTGAAACCTGGGGTGGTTTAAGGGACCTGCTGATGTAAAGGGCTGCTGCAGGATCCTTACCGTTGTTTTCTCCAGACAGTGCAGCAGGTGGTGGTGTTGATGCTCGAACGCTGATCTGTTCTTCACACACAGAGCCGTGCTGTCGCTGTCCTGCTCCTGAACACGCACAGCACAGACAGAAACACACATTCACGCACAGAACAGATACATCTCCTGCTGCCTTCACTAAAATAGATTATTAGACATCATAACACGTTCAATGTTAAGATGTGATATATTATGCAGACAAAACAGCTGCAGTTACTGTGCAGGTTGATGGATGCCAGCAGTCGCCTGGACACACACTGACACTGCACAGGGTTTTAATCAGCCTTGCTCCTCCCAGGCTAGTCCTAGCCTCCACACCCCACAGAGAGGAACTGTATCCCTCCACCCTCCTGACCCTGTTGCTGCTGGGAAAAAGCATCTCTGATGGACCTGTTAGTGGTGAAGCTGGGAACAGCTGAACCTGCATTTCTAAAGGCCACAGGGAAAGTGCAAAGGGCCAGAGCTGGGACACATGGTGGCTTTTCCCAGTTTATTTGAGAAACCCAGCAGCATTTGGTACAAACTGAATAGGTGGTGAGAAGTAATGAAGTGCATTTACTCAGGTACTGTATTACAGTACAACTCTGAGGTATTTGTATTTTACCTGAATATTTCCATGTAGCACTGATTCATCCTTGGACTTCACTACATCAGAGTAGTTGTACTTTTTCCTGCTCTACGTTTATCTGATAGCTTTAGTTCCTTTTCAGAATCAGATGAATCAAACAAAATACAGTCTAAACATCAAACTTTATTGATCCCCGGAGAATACGGTGTTTTGCTTGCTGGAATGAACGAACAGATCTGCTGAGCTGACAGGCGTCTTTGTTATCTTATGAAAATGAGAAGAAAAGTTGACATCAGAATCAGGAATCAGCCCAAGATTTCAAGTCCCTGTATTTTATATGATGAGGATAACTTCATCCCCACCTGGTTTAAACTGTGACTCCTGATCTTGTTGGTAATAATCAGAGTTCATGTTATCTGCATTCTGCTGCAGTCGGAGCACTGTGCAAATCAGTGGGCGGGGCAACAGACACAGGTGTCTCAGGTGTCCAGAAGTGATATGGTGCCACAGTGAGACTGACCAGGCAGTAGCCCCGCCCACTCAGGTGGTCTGGTTCAGAGACACTGGAGAAGCTGTGTTTGCTGAGGGGCGTGCATTTAGAGTGACAGGAAGTCATGTAACCTTTGAAATTGGTGGTAGTTACGTGTTAACTCTGTCAAACACTCCTTTTCTAAGCCTCCAACTGAATTAATGACTGTGATCAAATCTTCCTGCTCTCGACGTATGGGTGTACTCGCACTTCTGCCTTTGTGAGGACATTTTGGATGGTCCTCACCAAGATAGAAATACGATCATGGGTGTGTGTGTGTGCGTCTCACCCCGAGCCCTCGGTCTTCTTTGTACTGGAGGAAGGCGTTGGCTGTTCCTTTCTTTGCCATGCGGATGCGAGCCAAACGCACTTTCTGTTGGACAGAAACACACAGGAGAACAGCAGCGTCAGCACACACACACACACAGACACACACACTCACTCAGGCGGTGAATTGGAGCATTAAGGTTAAAGCGAAGTTTTACTTTAGTTTACTCCATTTGTGTGTCTCTCCTTAAACTTGACACTTTGAGTGAACTGCAGTTCTGCCAGTTTTAGCTGTTGTACGAGTTTGTGTGTTTAAAGGTGCATTCAGTAAAATTTTACTGTGTGAGCTTGGAGAGGGACCAGCACAATTTGGTTCACATGTACGAGTTTAAGCTGCATTGTTGCTTCTTCTCAAGATGTCTGTTAAGGTTTGAATCATATTTATTGTGTTAAATTTCAAGACCAGCTTACTTAGCGTGGAGGTAGATGAAACAGTAATAATAATATTGAAGATAATAATGACTCCACGTCTGAAAAGGACGTCTGGAAACTACAGTAAGTAAGAATAATAAAATCGCAGGTCAATACAAAGTGTTGCTGTCCTGCTGGCCTTTTTAAATCCAACTGACAACACGAGCTGTGTTTTGTGTATAGAAAATAACAGGAAGACTGATATTTGGGCCCATCCCTGCTTCTCCCAGTCCCCAGGAGAAATGTGGCCTGTCTAGTGTGTCCTTTGGCTAAAATATTCACTTTTATTCACATTATTATAAATAAATCCACTGTCAGTGTGCGGACACTTTTTGGAACTGCTGGTTTCGGGCCACATACATTGGATGTTTTAAAAAACCTGAAAACAAATTTTAGAAAAGGCTGTGCAGGAACCTGACCCTGCTGTTCGCAGTACTGCTTGTTTTTGTGTTTGTGTTGTGGTATTAAGTCTATTAACTAACTCTCCACAGAGCCGTATTTTACAGACTGCACCTTTGACTCGCGGACTTCCACAAACGGTTCAGACCTGCTGTGCTCTCATCTTGTCCGCTCTCTGGTTCTGGTGGTAGATTCGGCTGAAGTTGGACACGATGACGGGCACAGGCAGTGCGATCACCAGCACGCCACTGAGGGAGCAGATCGATCCAAAGATCTTCCCGGCGATGGTGTTGGGAACCATGTCCCCGTACCTGCAGCAAAAGGAGGCAAGCACATCTTCAGTGAAGAGCAGAGAGGATTCACATACAGATGTGTACCACCACTACACTTCGGCTGCAAATATTCAACATTTTATATAACTTCTGGTTATAAATTCACATTAATTAAAATATAAACCGATTATTTTAAGGTATTTTGAAGGTAAAGAAGCAGGGATCCTACAGGGATCAGTATATGAAGTAATAACAGTCTGTTGCATTCATGCAAAACACAGTAATTTAAAACCAATTATTCTGAGAATGAGCCGCTGCATAATGAGTGTTTCTATTTGGGGTATTTTGCATATTGTATACTGTGTACTTTTCCTTAAGTACAGTTCTTAAAGCAGGAGTATTTCTACACTTTCATACTGATCCTTATACTTATATAAATGAAAAATGTTCATCTTCCACTGCTGCATTTCATCTCACACACACACACACACACACACACACACACACACACACACACACACAGGTGTGTGGTTGTTGCCTTGTGCAGCCTTCACCTTTCATTGCACAGAGCCATAAATCAAAGGTAGCTGGTCAAGGAGGAGGAGGAGGAGGAGATTAGGGGGTGGGCAGGAGTCCAGGGTGGTTTGTGTGAGAAGGAAACATTTTCCTGCTGCACCGATCCACATCTCACTGAACGACAACATTACGAAGCCACCATCCTGTCTCTGTCTGATGGTGTGTTTTTATATAGGTTTTCCATTGCACCACAGCTGAGGACACACACTGTGTATTTCTGTTCTCACTCTGATCAGGTGATGATCAGAAAATAAACATAAAAATTTAAAAGATTAGTTTGTTGACTTCAGTTGCTGGAGATTCAAACTCCATCACTGTTGATCAGCCTGGACTTCAGTCTGCTCAGATTCACTGTCACAGACCAGTTTCTCAAAACCCTGAACTGTGCAAAAGATACTATCTGGTTTTTCATGTGATGGTTCCAGACTGAGCCTGCAGCCTGACCCTGAGCCCGGACCTGCAGCAGAGTCCTAAAGACTGGGTCCAGAGCAGAGAAGCAGGAGTCCTGCAGCAGCATGGAGTCAGTCTGGGATCAGTGAAGATGCAGACACTCTGAGACAGACTGAGAACAACCTACCTGCTGAGCACCTGGACTAACTGAGGACAACCTACCTGCTGAGCACCTGGACTAACTGAGGACAACCTACCTGCAGAGCACCTGGACTAACTGAGGACAACCTACCTGCTGAGCACCTGGACTAACAGATGTTGATTTGAGCCCAGTCACATGTTTTCCTGTTGGTGTTTGAGAAAGTGATGAGATCATTTCACACAGAGCTGGAGGGAGTGCAGCACCACCACCCCTCAAAAAGCTGAAGCTTCATGAATGCAATACAAATGTTCAGTGTGTTTGGAGCCTATGAGAGGAACTAAAGAAGGAAACCTGAACTGACTCAGGGTCTCTGAGTTTCTCAGGCCATAAACACAGGTGCACCTGTTTGATTGCATGTAACTGGCCACTCCCCTCTCCAGGGCAGACAGATTTACTTTGTTCTTCCCTACAACCAGCCAGGGACAGTGCACATCCAGTGCAGTCATAGTACAGCCTTTCATGTGATTTATCTGCTGTTTGCCGAGACAATCCCTCCCTCCCTCCACAGATATAGGTAACGTTGGATAATGACGTTCCACCGGTGGATCCAGGCCTGTGTGTTAAAGTGTAAGAACCCAGCAATACAGTGTCCCCACCCACCAACACAGACCCACAACCTCCGTGTCTGTTTTCCTGCAGCAAACAGCAGAGCCAGAGCAGAACCACAGTGGAAGCACAGCAGAACCCCTGTGGTGTTCACTGGCAGCTAAAGCCAAATTAAAAGACTGCATATCCTGTTTTTTCAGACTTTTCAAGACCTGCAAATTCTCTGACCAATATCAGCGTCAGGACGTTAACATAAAGAAATATCTCTTCTCCTTGGAAAATTAGAAATCCAACCAAAAAATGCAAGAAATGTAAAAAATTTATTCATTTCTGAATTTGCAAAAATCTATTTGACAGTAATGAAGCTGCGATTTCAAAATAATGAGTCCCTAGAAATGACTTGGTTTCAGCTTCATTGCACTCAGCAGCTCATCCAACAAACTGGGAGCAAACTGGGCACTAACCAGCAAACTCTCTGCTAAGGTTGCTGCTTTACTTTTCCTTAGAAAATATTTCCTGAAAGAGGCTTAAGTCAGATCAGTCCAGACATTGTTTTCCTAGTGATTAAATGACTTCTCACTGTGGAATTAAACTCCAGGGGCCTCAGGCTGTATGCTGGATCAGATATGCAGGTGATGAGCTGGATTATGTCTCAGTCCTTTAGAAAATGAGGCCATGGCCCGTCTGCCGTGTTAATGCTCAAATCTGTAAAGTCATTTACTTTTTCTGAAACTGTGAAGTTCATTTGGAAGCTGCGCAGCATCACTTTTTACTGAATCTGCACGACCCCGTGAAACCTGCTGCTCTTCCAAATACGAAGAATCTCATTTTAAAGTTGAATCTATTTATAAATGTTATGCATTACATTCATATACATTTATTTATTAACTCTTTAATACTATTATTCAGTCCGTCCACAGAAAAGTCACCAGGAAACAGTGCAGAGAAAAAAGGCTCTCAGCTTCATGTCCACAGGATGATAGTAGTGAGAAAAGCTCTGCATGCTGGGTTTTAGAGCTTGAAGTCCATCTCTGGCAGGAACCTGCTGAATGTCAGTGTGTTGGGATGTGAGGGAGCTTGGACCCCTGGCGCCTTCAGCAGAGGGATAGTGGGAGCTGGGAGTGGATCAGTATAGGAGGAGGCATGACAGAACTGAAATAACTGCTGAATGAAAGACGTCATGTGCTGGACCCTGGACCTCAACTGGGCCTAAATCCTGACCCGGGTATAGATTACCTGGGTCTAAAAGGCTGAAAAAGGTTCTGATTGGTCAACATCTCAGTTCGGCAGCAACTGTTGGTTCAGTTCAGCCAAAGGAACACTTTCAGGTTCAGGTCAGCTGAGGGTCCAGGATCGACCTGAGGACCACAGTGGAAATAAGTCCTTCACGTTTTTGTGCCATAGTGACAAACTGAGTCAATCCATTCAGTTACATAAAAAGAAACTACGAGTCTTAAATAACAGGAGTCGAAACCAGCTTCCCAAAGGCTGCGCAGTATTTATAGCAGGATTGTTCTGCTGCATTCTATTGAACATGTTATTTTTTCACCTCCTATATTTCTGTGTGTCCCTGTCAGCCTCATTGATCCTATAATAGCTCAGCTCTCAGCGGAGCAAACAGCCTAACCCACATCAAACAGAATCCCAGTGACCTGACACCAGATCAGACAGAAACAGCAGGTAAAGCTTTTCCTCTACACAGCTGCTCTAACACTGAACCAGTACAGCCGGTGTGTGACCCTCAACAGAGAAAAGCCTCAATGACTGGGAAATGCCTCAGACTTTATTTGCTGAAGAGTAAAAAAAAAAAGTCTAAATAAACGTTCCAGTGAGTTTTTCAGTAGCAGCTACTAAATGGATCAATGTTAATGAAGCTGCAGGATTAATGTTGACAATTTTTTAGCTCCAGCCTGAAAATGAGCTGAGAAGCAGAAGATGCAAACTATTGATTATTGCAACATTCTGAAGCTCCTGATCTACAGCTTGTAGCTTCATGAGCTCCACATATTGATCTGATCAGAAAAACTAAAACTGGGACTGTGCTGTATTTACCGATCAGTGGATCATTTCTCTATATTGATCACTGGCAGACGTAGAGAGGTGATGGGGCTTTACTCACAGTCTTTTGGCAGAGTCGGCTCCAGATAAATGTCAAAGTTACCTGCAGGTTTTTACATCAGACTTTAGGAATTAAAAAGAAATCCTAGCCTTTGTGCTAACTAGGCTGACCCTGAACCTGTGACTCAAACGAAGTCCTTTAAAAATCATTGTCAAATTATTTTTAATTATTTAAAAATGTTAAATGTTACCCACGACAAGTCTGACTGGCGTGGGCGAGCACAATACAAACAACACCTGAACATCAAGGACCTCAGAGACACAAAAACAAGGCTTTCATTTATAACCCTGGACACTTTTAGCTTTTACCACTTTTAATGCTAACAGACACACACACAGGCACACAAACACACAGCCATAAAGCATCCTGCTGCTGTTTGTGTGTTTTTACTATCAGAGAGCAGTGGTAAATCTGCAGCAGCTTTCTGTCTGCAGCCAAACATTACACGCAATGCACCTTTAATGGCCTGTAAATTAACTGTGATGCTCAGTGTGTTTGTGTGTGTGTGTGTGTGTGTGTGTGATGGACAGGATTTGACTGAAATTGTAAATTTATTTTTATGCTTAACTGAGAAAATCTGTGTGAAAATAAAAGCAGAAGAAGAAAAGGTCAAGAGTTCACACACATGCACACACACAAACCCCATATGTGCTGTAAACATATGCCAACACACACAGTACACATATACACATGCGCACACACACATACACAGTCACCACAAATTCATATTTAACCCAACTTTATTTAACTCGATCTTAACTGATTTATCTTTTCTGACCTGAAGACAAACACACACACACACACGCACACGAATTAATGCATTCAAATATCTAAAACAGACTCTTTTTAACTATATAGCTGAAGGAGTGAGGTCAGGGGAGTTGTAACTCTATATTTGTAAGGTGTGTGTGTGTCTGTGTATTTTATGTAAATGCAAATTAGTTTTTTTTGTTTCCAACACAGTGAAAATTTGTGCTGAGACTGATGTTTGACCAGCAGAGGTCACTGCACTTTCAGCTCAGAGCTAAGTTACTGTTTAAAATGTCGGAGGTTGTGGCTGCAGAGGTGCTTAAAGCAGCTCAGACTGTGTGTATATGTGTGTGTGTGTGTGTGTGTGTGTGTGTGTGTGTGTGTGTCTGCTAATGTTAAATAATGGATGGCAATATAACAGGGCCTGTAGCTGGTTAGCAGGAGACACAGAGGAAGGAGAAAGTTTATATTCTCCATCCTCATTTACTTTGTTCCTCTCTCATGCCCTTTCTGTTCTCTCCTTTATCTCCTTTCACATCTCCCGTTCTTCCTCCTCCTCCCCCTGCTCCTGAGGTCATTATCTGCAGCTGCTGGAGCCAAGTCTGCGTCCTGTAGCAGGACAGGAGAGAGAAGGACAACACATCGAGCGGGAGTTTGACACGCAGCCAGAGGAGTGAGATGGAAGGAGATGAAGACAACAAAGGTCAGGGATGGACGCAGGTGTAAACCTGTAGCTAAACTGAATCCACAGACCAAACCAGATGTTTTCAGATCAGATCTGGGCCACTTGCATATGTGGTCCTAGATCCGATATGTGATGCTGTCAGAACGGTCAGATCAGAATTCATGTGGTTGTTTTAACGTCTCCCTCCTCTGCACATATCGCCTGTCGTCATCATTCAGAAAAACCAACATGGAGGAGGGGGAACAGTGGAGACACCAGGACGCCTCACATTCAAACTGGAAGGAAAATATGGGAACTAAGCAGCTTTGGAGGAAATTGTGTGATTTGACCGTGGCACGAATGACGTTGTTGTTCTTCTTTTAGAACGTGGCTCACATTTCAGTTCAATCTGTGCATGGTGGCAGTTTAGGAGCTCAGTGGTGTTTGCACCAGAGCTGGATACATGTCCCTGACAGACATGGATGGGAAGGAACAAACACACAAACGGCAGATCTAATGGAAACAGCAGGACACTCAGGCCTGGGATCTGGACTCAGCTGACTGTCAGACACTGACTTATAAATATGGAAGAAGTTTCTGTGAGCAGAAAACCTAAACTTCAGCTCCACAATGTCCTTCCCTTGACTGACTGGAGTTTTCACAGACACACTGAACCAAAATCTGCTGACAAGCCTCTTCTCTGAGCAAGTCATCTGACCCCCGAGCTTCAGAGTCAACCGTTGTAATAAATAAAGGTTTCACAAAAGGGCGGCAAACTCTCAGGAGGCCCAGGTCAGCCTGGTTATTCTGAGCTGCTCTCGCAGTGTGTTAAATATTTCATAGTCAGGATTATGTCATCCTGCACAGAGAAACAGCGACTCACATTTAAAGAACAGTTTCTGAATTTTCCTGAAAGTAGAAAAACAGAGACAGACAGAGAGATGGTCATCTGCTGCTTCCTGATTGGAGCTGATAGGAATCCATTAGAGCTAAGTCAGCCAATCGAGCGTCCAGCCTGATCCTTATCTCTCACCTGCAAGACGGACGCCAGCCAATCACAATCTAATAGACGAAGAGACAGCCAATGGTAATTAGTTTAAAGAGGAAAGCAGGAAGGACAATTAAAGTTGAGAGCGATCCCTGCGACCAGAGAAGAAGAAGAAAAATCTGAGCTCCACAGAATTTCACAACATCTCAGAGACAGAGGCCGTAACCTTCTGATGGTTCTGCAGTTTGTTTGTTCCAGCCTGAGAGCAGAACAATGTGAACACAGAGATTTTTTTAGCCAACATCAGGAGTCAGCTGCCCACATCCCTACTGGAACTGACTTATTCCTTCTGACAGCAGCACAAAGATATGGGACTGACAGGAACATTGACAGCACCAATGACGTCGACTGCTATACATCATTATCATGTGTAGTAAGTCAGTGGTGATACCAAGTAACTCAGTACTTTTACTCAAGTACTGTACTTCAGTCCAAATCTGAGGAATTATTTATTTTACTTCAGTAATTCCATGTAGTGCTACTTCATCCTTGGACTTCACTACATGTCAGAGCCAAACCTTGTACTTTTTCCTGCTCTATATTTATCTGATAACTTTAGTTCCTGTTTCAGAATCAGATGAATCAAACAAAATACAGTCTAATCATCAAACTTTATTGATCCCTGGTGGGAAATTCCCAAACTACCCAGCAGTATGGAAAGTACTTCAAATTAGAAGTATATAAGGTAGTTAACATTAGCTCCACCTTTACCAGCTGCAACATTAAAGTGATGAACACAATAATGCATCAATAATTAGAATCCAATAATATCAGATACATTCATGTGAAATGGGCCATTCTGCACAATGACTACTTTTACTTTGGATACTTCAAGTACATTTGGATGGTGGTACTTTTGGACTTTAACTGCAGTAATATTTGGAATGTAGGACTTTTACTTGGAACAGAGTATTTATACTCTGTGGTATTTTTAATGTTACTGCAGTAGGAGGACCAACAGCAGGAACTGTCTTTTGACTTTTTCTGTCTCAGTGCAGACTAAACAATTGAGATCTAACACATTAACTGGTTTAGAGGCTAAGAGCTTCCCCCTGCTTCCAGTATTTATGCTAAGCTAATCTACCACACACACTGAATCTCTGCCTGAAGGAAAAGACCAAGAGGATTTCTTAAAGTGCACTCTGCAACTGAATTCTAAGGAAAAATTGAAGTGCCTCAGTTCTTGAGGGAGAAGCTGGAACAAGTGAACATCACGTGGACTCTGTGAAAGGTTTTTCAGGGCAAATTCTGCCTCCAAACAGTTTGGACTGGGATTGTTCTTCACAAGGACACCAGTATCGATCGGACGAGTTTGATCCTCAGCTCAGTTTGTTTTTCCTCTTCGAAAACTTCTATTCTGGGTTACAGCAGGCTGCTAAAAGCCTCCCTGCTCTCCTCCTCATCTTTCCTCCTCCTCCCCTCCATCCTACCTCCTCCATCAGCTCTCCCTCTGTCCCCTGCCTTCCCTTTCTTTCCTCCTCCCCCAATGTAATCCACGGCCATGTTTAATTGATGACGTAATGATGAAAGTTGCAGGAGGAGGGATGGTTGTTCCATGTTTTCTCCTCCTCTGCTGAAGGAGATCTGAAATCCTGCCTCTGCCTCCTTTCTCCCCCATCTTCTCTTATTGTATCACCTCTTTTTGTTTTCGTCCTCCTAAATCTCCTGCTTTCTCCTTATTTCTTAAAGTTGTGTTTCTTAAGTATAATTCAGGTCTGAACAATATCACTGTCAACATGAGGCTGGAAGCTGCTGACAGATCCAGAGAAGGGGTCACCAGATAACTCACAGTGGCCCTATGATGATAGACATGACATGAAAATCTAAAACACAGAATTCTGTAAAGTCATGTTCACTTTTTTCTGCTTGGTTTTCTGGCACGAAACTGCAGCACACAAAAGTTTCTTCACTTCCACACCTGAACTAGTCAGGATGGAGACTTTTCACTTGAGACCTGTTAGCTTTAGCTCCAGTCTGTTAGCAATGTATCAGCCTAAAACCAATCCCAGCATACAGTGGGTGTGAGGCGGGTTCCCTCTGGATAGATCAGCAGTCTATCACAGGGCTGACACACAGAGACAGACACACACTCACATACACACCAATGGCCAATTTAGAGTCACCAACCAACCTAACCTGCATGTGTTCGGACTGTGGGAGAAGAAAACCCACATAGACACGGGGACAACTCCACACAGAAAGGCCCTGGGGCTCAAACCCACAACCCGTGGCACCATTGCACCACTGCTCCACCCCACCAGAGAGGGAGATTTCAGATGTAACAAAAACCAGCTCCAGTCGAACAGGCAGCTCAAAATCTGAAGCTGTTTATTTCTGCATTAAGTCAGCATACTGGGCTTAAATAAGACATGACAAAGTAGAAAAAACAAAGGTAATACAAAGGAAAGGAAGAAAAAGGTTTAAAAAATGGAAAAGCGGATGAATAGAATAAAAAGAACAGAAACAATAAATGTCAGAGTATGAGTCTATTTTCAACATCAGAGCAGTTCAGGTGTTATTTAAATCTGCAGTTTGCAGACACTCGGACAGAGCATTGAGGCTGTGACGTCATTTCAGAAATGCACTACATTAGTAGAATAGCTAGAACAAAAACACGCACTCATCCAACTTTGATCTAATTACGTCGACGCAAAGTTCATCTCAAGCTTCAGCTGCTGTTCTGAAAGCACCTCTGTAAAAGTCCAAGGTCTCATCATGTTAAAGGTGATTTTTCTGTTACTGTTTTTATTTTTGTTTCTGAGAACTCTGGACTCTGCCTTCCTTTCCTCCGAAAAAGTGTTTTCAAGGCATGAATGTATTTTTGTATTACAGGTGTTTGAGATGTGTTTGTGTAAATCAAAAAAAATAACTTTATGTTACTTTAATCACCATTTTGTTGCCAAGAGCTCACAGCAGGTGTCTTTAGTGTAATCTACGAATTCCAGGGTTGGTTTTTCCAATAATAATAATCCAACACTCATAAACATAGAAAAAAATAATCAACTGATTTCTGATTTCATTGAATAAGAAAAACAGACGGCAGTGAGTAGAGAATCTGATGTTTTTACACGTTTTGATTTGTGCTTCCTTCCATTTTCACTGTAACTGATCATGAACCATAGGCGAGTGGAAATGAAGGGAGAGATGAGGAACAGACCACTGTGTACCACAGGCTCAACCATCATGTTCAAACCACACGCAGGTAATGCACAGGTGTGTGTGTGTGTGTGTGTGTGCTGAGCTCACTGCTGACACACTGTTTACAGACACAAACCACATCCTCACATACGCTGATGACACTGCACTGTTTGTATCAGCGAGTCAGCAACAAACCGGAGGTAAGGCTGGTGCAAATACAATAACTAGATGTGAATAAAACATAAGAGATGATAATGGACCCAGAAGACATCCAGACCACAAGCCCACTGCATGTCAGCAATCCTACTGCCAACAAAACTCCCCTTTTCTCGGTATGCACGTCGCTGAGGGCATTACCTGCAGGTGAAACAAACCCACACCAGCTGAGAAAGCCAAACAGTGTCCGGACCAAGACTCAACCCTGTGACACAGCAGGTTCTCTGATCCACAGCCTGGAATAAAAATAGGAACTACAAATCAATCTGACATGTGAGCAAGAAGCTGAGGAGGGCTAATATTAGACTCCAAACACTGAAAATAAAACTGTGAAACTGGGAGACTATTCCCAAAATAACATACTGTGCTGAATGCTTGTGGATCACACTGGACCAACTTTATGTTCAACATATAAAACGGAGCGCATCAAAACAAACAGGTAACAGCTGACAAAAAAAAACAAAAAAAACACAGAAGCAGCATGTTGACTGCTGTAACGTGCCATGGAGGCCCGTGGTCAATTAAATAACACATGTAAATAATAAAGAGCTTCAAAATGTAAATGTGTATATTGATGTACTGATGAAAATTTGTATAATCAGCATTTAAGGTTCTGTTCTTAAAATAACCTTTTTGTTATTTTGTCTAATTCATGTGCTTTTACTTAGTATGATCATATTTATCAGTAAAAATCCAAATATTAGATTTATGACGTTTTGGACTCTACTGGGTGTAAGATCATGTCAGCAATTATAAATAAGTCTGTTATCAAATCAGAAAGCTGATCAATAACACACACAACAGACGTCTATAGTATGCAGGATCTTTGTCATTCCCATCCTGATCAATAATGCATTTACATATATGAATTATAGAACAGATAAAGAGACTCCTCTGTAGAGTTGATGGTGCAATGTTTTTTCTTTTTTTTTCTGGCAGAATTTCCACAAAAATGCCTCAAGGGGTTTGAACAGTCTTAAAATACCTAAACGTATTGTTTAACACTGAAACCAGTCCGGTACTGTGTTTCTAGTGGCCTCGGGGAGACGAACACTCGTCCAGCTCAGAATAAATTCCGCTCATTTTGTTTCTACAGCTCTCTGTCTCTCTCTCTCTCTCTCTCTATTGTAAAGCTGCCTCTCTCTCGCTCTCTTCCTATTTTCGCCCTCTCATCTTCTCCTGTATTTACATCTCCCACGCTCTCTCCTTCCTGCCACTCTCTCCATTATTTACTCGTCTGTTTGTCGCTGGGAAGATGCTCACGTTGTCTCTAATGTGTCGTATTTCTTCATTTTGCATAATCCACATTTCTGAGTTTATTTTTACTTCACACACACGTGACAGAACGAACGCGTCTATTGTTTTCAGTGTTTTAATCCACTTATGATGGAGGAGACAGGGAGGTAGAGAAAGGAGTGAGATGGGAGGAAGGAGGGAGGAAGAAAGGAGGTAAAATTAAAAAAAAGAGGGAGAGAAAGGAATGAGGATGATGAGGGGAAAGAGAGGAGATGACAGAGCAGAGGATGAGAGGAAAGGAATGTGTAAAAAAGAGAATGAGAGGATGAGGAGGATGAAGAGGAGGAGGGGGAGGATGCACTCAGACGGTGAGAGGAAATAATTGATGAGAGGAAAAGTTCTCTCCTTCACTCTGTCTCTTGCTCTTTTTTAATCAGTTTATCTGAGTCTCGCTCGGCCAGAGAGCGAAGCTGCAGCAAAAGGGTCAGGAGAGGAGGAGGAGGAGGAAGATGATGAAGAGGAGAAGGAGGAAAGAAGGAGGAGGAGAAGAGAAGTAGGAGAAGTAGAAGGAGGAGAAGGAAGAAAAGGAGGAGGAGGAGAGAAGGAGAAAGAGGAGAAGGAGGAGAGGAGAAGGAGGAGGAGAGGAAAAGGAGAAGGAGAGGAAGAGGAGGATGAAGATGGAGAGGAGGAGAAAGATGAGGTAAGGCTAGGAGAAACAGAGCGGAGAAAGGAAAAATGAAGGGCTGTTTCCTGATAACATCGGTCTAATCGATTTGATTTGGTGATTTATTCCCACGAGCTGTTAATGAATTTATGAACCATCCAAGAATAAACAGATCAAGAAAAACGTATTTGGGCCTTAGGTTAATGAAGATGCTTCACACTGAGTCAGTCCATTAGTCCCAGGGGAAAGTACTGAACCTACAATGAGCAGAGAAAAGACTCAGACAGAAAATGCTGAACTTTGATTTTGTTCCCAGAAAGTGAACAGTATTCCCATCATCTGCACTCGTGTGTGTGTGTGTGTATCACCTCCACTGTGTATGTGACACTAAACACCTTAAACATCATTGTCTGTTTTAAGAAAAGCAAAATCTGAGATTAGTTTTTATGAGACTGAATTAATTCATTCCTGACCTGATGGTACCTCAGCTTGACTAGTCTAAAGCAGCGACACCACAACCCTCATCCTCTGTGCAAATGTAAAGTTTCAATTACGCAGATTTCTCAATGACCAAACTTAAAACAGCAGAATCCTGAATGAAGTTCTGCAAGTATAAGCAGCATGTTTTCCCTGTTTCTGAGGGGGATATATGGACATTTACATCAGCATTATATCAGAACCAAACAGTGTGTGTTAGTATGTGTTTTATATTATTATGTCATTATGTCAAAATGTCACAATAAATGTCTGGATGCTGCTGTATCCTGATCACTCCAGCAGTCAAACTAAACCAGTCAGTAAGACCAGACTCGGTCACAGATAAAGTCCGAGCACAGCTTAAAGAATTCATTTTTCTTAGAACATACTTATATTTCAGAGCCACCTTTCAAATCCCAGGAGGCGAGTTTGATATTCAAATATTTCCGTTTTAATCTTAATCCTGAAACCTAGCGGACCGACCCCAGGAATCCTGCACTGTAATCCTGCTTGGATCAGAACCACAGCAGTGCTAAAAATTAGGCCCTCACATGACACATCTTAAAATGAACAACATGACATCCTGAGAAAGACAGAGCAACCACCCCAGGTCTTTTACATGACATATCTCTGTGTGTGGGTCTGTGTGTGTGTGTGTGTGTGTGTGTGTGTGTGTGTGTGTGTGTGTGTGTGTGTGCGTGTGCGTGTGTGTGTGTGTTGGGGGATTTGTGACGAAACCAGGATTTCCTTATCACGCAACAAGATAAATTATATCCTGGGGATGCTGAGGGACAGTGTGAAGGGTGTTTTTATTCTCAGTTCAGACACATACTGCATTTTGTTTTATATTTTAGAGAATTATCTGAGTCTGGGACCGAGTCAGAGGAAGAATCAGAGGTGGATTGACGACCGACTGGTCTCTAACAGCAGGACATGCTGTGGGTGCTGAGCTCAGTTCACAGGGTGATGCTGTGCAAAACAACATGTTTATCGCCTGTGTGTGAATAATATTTAACATCATCAGACACACACACACACACACACACACACACACAAAGCTGCAAATGTCATGGAGGATTTGCAGGTCGGAGGTTTCTCCTCACTAACAGAGGACAAAATGTTTCCTGCCAAAACATGGGTTCCTGCATTAAGCCAAACTTTTCCACATATATTCTGCGTATCGACAGGTACGAATATAACTCATCCCAAACATTGTTACTTCAGTGCTGAAACGATGAACCTGAGGCCTCGCTCTTTAATCTCGATGTAAAAACAGGACAAAAACTGCAGCCGCAGAAAAAACTGAAAACACAACTTGACTTTACAAAGTAGCTGGGTCCAACCTGCTCCGGACGTGTTTCTGTCGCGGAGCCACTAAAACAAACACTGGATGGAAGTGAAGATGGTTTTTAGCTCAGTAGATTTTTATGGAATAAAAATTGTACAGTGTGTCTCATTTTACATATTCTGGTAATTAGTATAAAGTGATATTTACCATATTACATAACGACCTGGGCTGTGGAAATGTCATGGTGCTCTATTATACAAGTGTGACCTGTTATGTAACACACACACACACATACACACAGGGCATATGTTTAGACTCACATTCCCATGATGCCCCAGGAGAAAAGAAACACGCCGGCCTTTCAATTCCTGTTGCTCAGTTAAGTTCAGCCGGAGGAAAGATTTGGTCCTGATGTAAGAACCAGTTCAGAGGTCAGAGGTCATGACTCGACACATGTCCCAATGACAGACACAGTCAGACAGATGTGCATCCCAAATAACACACACTGGAAGAACTGTGCAGCATGGCAACGCCCAATGACACGGGGGGAGTCTGAGCTTCTACTGAAGATGGAAATGAAACATCACTGACCTCTGAGGAGCAGGTTGAATATTTGGTCCATCATTTTTTACATAACATGACATCAGCTTGTATCAGTTTGTATGAAGGCAATTTGGACTCAGATTACACTCTTTATCAAAATTTGTCAAAAAATATCTACTCCAGCACAGCTGTACTCTGCTAGATCCGCTCTGAACAAGTAGTTTCCACTCTGGCATAGATCTAGAGCAGCATAGATCAGTGACTCATTATAGCACGACTGCCAGAGCCCGATCGATCGCAGGTTATTGATCGGTTGCACACTGTGGCCCTCAGAAGCTCTCCACCGACAGAGACGCCGCTGATTTCTCCCATTATGGATCAGTGGTGGGGGGAGTTCTCGCTCCATTACAGGACGAGAGGATAGATGTACAGTCACATAGATCAGCAACACCCTGACCTGCTGATCACATGAGCGCCCCCCCACCCCAAACACACACACACACACACACACACACACACTCTTTTATTTCCATCTCCCCAGTGTTACTGCACCTCAGTCTGCATGCAAGCCTCTGAAAACTGGTTCCTTTAAAAATAATCTTTAGTAGTGCCAGTTTGTCTGTATTCTCATTAAAGGGATAGTACACCAATCTGGGAACAACAGCTGGGTTTGAAAAGGGGACTAGGGGACTCTGCAGTTCTGTTAGGTTTCTGGAGAGTACCCAGACAGTTGAGCCCTTAATAACTTACTAATTTACTAAGTCAGCAATTTACTAATGTACTAACTTACTAACTTAATAATTTGCCAATTTACTAACTCAGCAATTTACTAATGTACTAACCTACTAACTTACTAACTTACTAATTTACTAACTTCCTAACTAAGTAACTGCAACAGTGTCTGTCTGCGGTTCAGAAATGAATAGTTGCATATGTCCAAGCTACATACAGACTCATTACTGAGCTGATTGTTATTGCAGATGTCGATATATAATAAAAAGGTGGAGGAGTAATAGAGCTGTAGTCTACACAAACAGACCAATCTGCAGGTGATTAACTTGACAAATACTGAAGTGGGGATCGAACGTGATGCAGGGATTAAAGTCCGTCTGCCAGTTAGGTAGAGAAGAAGAGGAAGTCAAGCTTCTTCAGATAATACCTTCAGTGCTTTGATTTTTATCTTACAGACCAGCCTCAGAGGGATTAATGACTAAGCTGTATACCCTCTGCTGCACTGAGGCCATGAAACCCCAGGGTTCATTTATCACTGAAACACTGGTACCAACTCAACCCCATTGAAGAAATTTTATGTTCACGAGACTGCTTGGAAAGTAATGAAGGACCAGCAGTGACGTGCAGGTCAAAGTTCATTCTGATAAAGCTCAGCTCAGCTTTTCCAAATGTAGCTCATGGTCTGGTGGAGGGTTTAAGTTAGTAAGTTAGTACATTAGTAAATTGCTAAGTTAGTAAATTAGTAAGTTATTAAGATAGTAAGTTAATTAGCTTAAGCTTAAACTCATTCTCTGTGTCTGTCCTGGTGCTTGAACTAAACTTCTCCTACTTTTTTCTAATGTTTATGAATTTGTCATTTCAGGTCAATATTATCACGCTGTCATTTTGTTTTTAATGGCTTATTAAAACAAGATGATTGACAGCTGTGATTGTTGGAATCAAACTACCGGTCAAATGCTGGAACAGTTTCTGAGGTGCAGCCTCCTGCAGGTTTGTTGTCACCGTGATGTTGCAGGTGTGGTACCATCATGTCTGTTCAAAAACCAAAGGCAGAGCTCACTGACAGTGCTGGCTGACCCCTGCCACAGCTGGAGCAGGACTATGGATGGAGAGAAAAAGAACACTCCTATTCTGAACTGAACTTCCATCACGGATTTCTCTGCAGATGTCTGATGGTCTGAAGAGGGTCTGAGCAGCCATTTTGTGTTCCACTCCATTAGCAGGAGCAGTCCTCTGATGGGAAATGGAGGCGATGAACCGTGAAACTTTACAGCATCAAATCATCTGACTATTTCTGTAACACCCTTCTTTGATTTGATTGTTGGGCTTCTTTTCTACCTCTACCTCCTGTCACGTTTTACTCTTCCCTGTCTATTAAAACATTATGGGATCCATGCATTCACAGGCCCTATAATTCCATCCCGACTGTTTTATCAGGCCGCTGGCTGCTCTCGCTCTCGACCTGTGAGCATCCAGAGGAAATGGCTGCTTCCCCTCTTCTACTTATAAATAATGTTTAACGGTAAAGTGCTCTGCAGCAGCCGCAGAACACCGATAGGAGACCAAACCTGCGCTCACGAAGGGAAGGTGAGAAGAGACTTTAACCTTCTCCATCAAAACGATCTTCAGATGAATTCCTGCACAGCTGCCTCAGTTCATCACACAGAGACAGGAATACACAGAAAACATCCCAGATAAAAAAAAGAGTTGCTGACCCAGTGTGAGGCAGCGTAACCTGCAGAAAAGCAAAGAGGTGCCCAGTCTGACAGGCGTTTAAAGAAAATATATTCAGCACAGCATCGTTGCAAATAAAAAATCCTCCAATGTACGACCACAGATCCTCAGAGTGTTGGTACTTTATACCAAACTATGTTTTTCTAATATTTTCAATTGAGTTTTATGGCTAATCATTTCATTTATTGCATTTGAAACTGCACTGCGGAGTCATTATGTATTTTATTTATCCTAATTCTAGTTTATCTGCTTGGTACCAGCCTGTGTTTCCAGCTGCACATCAAAATATTATTTTAGCTCATCGGTGGCTGAATGAAAGATTTCCCCTGTGAAACCAACTATTAATTGTTCAACTGAAACGTTATTATCAGTCCACCTGAAGGAACAGGAGCTCCGACACAAACAGCCTACCTGGTTTCCCTGCAGCAGCAGCAGCAGCAGCAGCGCCCCCCGACCCTCCCACTCCTGCCCAACGCATATATTGCTTGTGGACGGGCTGAAAATAGGTTTTTGATTCCACTTCCAGTTTATTTGCACTGTGATAAAACACAGGAGCAAAGCAATAAAAGCAGCATGATGAAGAAGAGCGATAAGAGAAACAAATGAGCAGATTGGAGCACAAAGGGAGGGGAGGAGCGGGAAGCTGGAAGAGGAGGATGACGAGGAGGAGAAAGTGAGAAGTGAAGATGAAAGAAAAATCAAAAAACTGTTTTAAGATAAACCACAAAAAAAACAAAAAAAAACAAAAAAACGTTACCCATCAGTCTTTGGAGTTCCTTCTATACAGGCACTTTAGAAGCAGACATTCGACATGTTTTATTTTGGGGTTCATGTGGAAACAGCAGCAGTCACGTCTGTGTTCTGCTTTTAACAGAATGAGAAAATGACTGAATCTGTGCGGCATTTGTTATTTCATGTGTCATATCCAGATTAAAGGCAAATCTGTTTTTATACACTTTCATTTACACGCATACTCATCTTCGTTGGCCTGATCCTGAATCAGATTAAGAGTAAAAACTAAGAGTAAAAGCTAAAAACGTCCTGACAGCTTTGATAGAGCTCAGGACGTCGTCTTTATTCTGTAATAAACCTCAGAAACTCATTTACCATTTCTGTGATGGGATAATTAATATTTTGAAATAATTCGTAAAGTAACCGCCACAGTGCTGTAATCAGCTCAGACAGCGTGATCCAACACGTGTCAAGTGTGTTACAGCACACATGAAGGCTGCTGTGGTTCTGTCATGTTTGAACGTCAGAGCTGGAATGAGGGAAAATGCTGGGTGCAGCGTAGCTCTGTGGCTTCACTGTGTTTGGGCGCGACAGCAGGGAACAGGGGCTCACACCAAAGACAATCACCTGGGCAGGATTAGTCATTTGAATGATCAGATTAGAGTTTTATTTTCTTCGGCACTTCCTGAGTGCTCTAAAACAGCAACAGCGTTTTAATGTTTATTAAATTTAAATATTTACAAACCCTCTGTTTTTGTTGGTTGTTGTGGACTGTAGCCAACTGCACATGTCCCGGGAAGGGTTTTTAGAAAGGAGCAGGATTTTTACAGGTTAAACAGGCCTAAACCTAAAGGCCTGTAGACTGGAGCTGTCCCACAGGTGTCCCACTGAACATCTGCAACATCTGGATCTGTGTGTTCTGCAAATCAACCAAATCAATATTTTACTGGAACAGGACAGTTTGTGGAATCATTTACTACTAACAATCCAGTCAGTAACACCTGAGAGGCGGTGAGAGACGACAAAGATCGAACTCGGTGTGACGGCTGTGACAGGAAACAAGGGGTTGGTTCATGTGTTGACTTGATGTGGATCTTTCTACTGGGGAAGCAAAACTTCCTTCTGGAGCTACAGGAGGGAGGCTCAGTCCCGAGAAGGAAACGGAGACTAACCGGGGAGCAGAGGGAGGAGGAGGAGGAGAAGGGCGGTAAAAGCCTGGGTTGTGTTTTGCTGCCTGGAGAATCCATTTAGAGACCGGCCTCTCCCTGCTGATAACTAATGGACCTGAAGCCTGAGAGGAAACAAGGAGAGAGAAATGGAGAATCACTGTCAAGTGATCCCAGCACTCGCGAAACGTTCACACACAAAGTTGTGTTCGATGACAGTAAAGTCAAGTTCACCTGATGGAGAAAACACTGCAAATCCAGCTGTGCAGCAGAGACACATGTGTAGATGTGCTAATGTGTTGTACCAAGCATCTGTCTGGAAACAACGAGGTTTATTAGAAACACAGAAGCTCTGAATGTCCAACTCCGAGGGGGGAGGGGTGGTTTAGAGAGTAGCCACCTGTCAATCATGCCTGTCAATCATCAGCACTTCCATGAAATCTGGTTATGGTTATTAACCTTCATCATAACGTCCAACCTGTCAGTCCACATGATTTGTTTGTAAGAAGAACAAGAACAGGACCAGAGTTCAAAGACAACAATGGAAACCGACATCCACACTGTGCTGCCCTACTCCCCCGAATCTAAACTAAACTAAATTTCTGTGAAATCCTTCTTTCTCCATTCAATAAAAGAAGCCAACCTCTGAAATACATCAATGTTTGCATCTCTGTATTTACTACTGTGCTGTTTGAGTCATTCACTGCAACTCACACCTTCCCATTCACACCCTTTGACTCAACATGTTCTCGCTCTTTCTCTCCATTCACAGACAGGTAGGAGTTTAGAGGCCTATAGAGAGGAGATGCTGTGTGTGTGTGTGTGTGTGGTTCGGTCAGAGTTTATGGCAGATTCCTGACTCACTCTGTTTCTGATGTTTGCAAAGGCCCTTTGAGCAGCGGATAACAGATCAGTGCTGCAGAGCTGCAGGGTGAAGACAGAGCACCCTCACACACATACACACACACTCCATCCACATGCCAGCCAAGAGCGTGTGTGGGCGGCAGCAGGCTGAAGACACACCACTGTACAGGAGAAGCAACGAGTGGGAGGCACACACACACACACACACACACACAAACACAAACACACACACACACACACACACACACACACACACACACACACACGGTTTTTCACACTTCATCTGTTTTTATGGTGGAAACAGACGGTAAACTCTCCATAACCAATAACAATGATGGATCCGTGTCCCGACACAAAACAGGGAGATTACAGCGAAGAGGACACGTTGTCATGGTGATGGAATTAACAGTGGTACAATCACCAGGAGCAAAATAAGATGTGTTTAGTGTCAGACATCACAACAGTAAACTGATGCTCACTTACCCGAGCGTTGTCATGGTGACGATGGTGTACCAGAAGGAGGCTGGGATGGAGGTGAAAGTGGAGCCCTTGGTGCCCTTCTCAGCGTAGAACATGACGGTGGCGAAGATGATGATGGCCATGGTGAGGGAGAAGAGCAGGAAGCCGAGCTCGGAGGCGCAGCTCTTCAACGTGTAGCCCAAAATCCTCAAACCCTGCGAGTGTCGGGAGAACTTGAAGATCCGGAAGACACGGAAAACCCGGAGGGTGACGAAGGCGCCGCTCACGTCCTCATTCTCGGGCATCACCAGGCCAATGTAGTAGGGCATGATGGCCACCACGTCGATCACCGACATCACCGAGCGCATGAACTTGCAGCGGCTGGGCGCGGCGAACAGACGCATCAGGTACTCGAAGGTGAAGATGAGCACACAGGCCGTGTCCATGCAGAAGAAGGCCAGATGGTACTTCTCCCCGCATGGAAGGTCTTTGACATGACCTTTGGGGGGTCGGCAGGGGACCGTCTCCACCACATTGGCGATGACAGAGACAGCGATGAAGAAGCCAGTGACGTAGTAAAAGACCAGCGCCATGGTGGAGGTGTGGGGGTTCTCGAAAGCTCTCCACAGACGCTCCCTCTGGGTGCTGTGTGGAGGGAGAGGGGCGTCCGTTGCCTCGTTGGCCTCCGTGTCTTCTGCCAGACGCTCCTGGTTCTCCTTTTTCCTGTCTCTGTATTCCTTCAGGGAGCGGAAGGGAAGGGAGAGGAACTTATTTATCATCATCAACGATGTTAATGCTGTTAAAACACTTACACTCACAATACGTCCCTGACTGAACGTGCTCAGAAGGAAGAGATGCAAAGATTAATATGTGCCGAAGAAAACCACAACTGAATCTAATGGTTAATATTCAGCTAACTGTTATTTAAGTGGTGGTTTCTCAACCACTGATCCAGAATCAGCTTTATTGCCACAGTTTAACACAATGGAATTATATTTCAGCTGCTGATGCAAAGCATTGATAAAGGTGGTGATAAAACTAAACTGCAATAACAGTAAAAAAAAAATAAAACTACTGCGCAGCTCATTTAGTGCCATTTATTCCACTTCAGTATAAATAACATGTATTGTCCTGAACAGCATCAGCTATTTATTTCTTTTTTATTCATGGTGAGGTAGCTAGTCCAAGCTTATGTATTTTAATTAATAATTAATATATCATCTGTTAGAAGCAATTTGTGGAATGACCCTTTAAAGTATGTTAGCATTAGTACTGTTATAGCACTGTTATAACAGCACCATGTTAGCTTCTTGCTTTGTTAGCTGGTTTGGTAAAGACTGGGAACATCAAACTACCAGTGAAGTGTCACAGATGTGGCCATGAAATGTTGATGGTCAATGAGCCATTGCAGCAACATCAGCTCTCTCCAGCTGCCTCTTTTCAATGGACGCTTTGCAATTAGCTCCAGCTCGCTAAGCTTAACTACAGCTGAGACTTTGTCTGTTAGCTGTTAACAAGATTCTGAGCTAAGACTGGGAGTAAATTAAAAGTGGGCCCACAGCCAGCGATCACCGCACCGACTAATAAACTGGTGTGGCAGATCATTTAAAGGTTCCTCAGAACAGTTTGCTGGGAACCCAAGACGAGCAGTCGGTCAAAAAGCTGGTGGATGTGACGAAAAGCAGCAGAAAAGCAACAGGAGATGTGAAATTACTAGAGGAGCAAAAATAAAAATGGATTGTTTCTCATGGGAAACTGTGGGGGAAGTGTGGAGTGAGTTTTAAAAAAAAAATCCTGAAATTAAAAGCTCTCACAGCTGAATCAACATTTGTGAGCCAACTCTGAGGAAATACAGAACAATTACTCATTTGTGAGTCATTGGACAGGCTCCTTATAAAGATATAAAAGCCTTTGAAGACAGAGCTGATGTGAAAGAAAGATAATGTAAAGAGCTGTGAAGGTGATTTGTTGCTCAGGGAGTGAGGAGGGAACAAATGACTTGTTTACGACCTGTTGAAGAAATCACTCTCCTGAAGGCCGGTGCGGAGCTTGCCAAAATCAGTAGCAATAAAGACCCAAATCAGATTGCAGTTTCAGAGGGCTCATCACTGCTGCCTTAATGAGTTTGAGTTTGATAATGGAGTTTGAGAGCAGTGCTGGTTAGTAACCCCCACAGATCCATCAATGCTTTTACACTTTAGTCATTTAGCAGATCATGCTCTACTCCAGAGAGACCTAATGAGAACAGCCAGTGGCCATTAGGAAGAGCCAAAGGTCAAAGGTCACAGCATCCACATAAGTGCTGCGTACAACATCAGCCAGTGATTCTACAGCACATCCTGCAGACACAGCTCTGAAGATAAAACCTGATCTGATTGATGTGGATGTTGGTGTGAGTCTTTCTGAAACTTCTGAGCTCCTTTTCCACACACAGCAGACCCATGGTTTATTATTAGAGAAACACCTTTTTGATCGGATCAAACCAGAACTCCCAGACTGGTAACCAGTCTGTACAACTGTGCTGAGCAGAAACGCACCAGGTAGCACGACCTATCAAAACGTGAGCACAGAATAGCTCGTCGATCTGATGAATCTCGGGTTTTGCTGATGAAAGGGGCAGGATTTGGCCTCCACAACCTGGGTACATGGACTCTGCCTGCCTGTGTCAGCAGTCCAGAATGATGGTGGTGCTGTAATGGTTTGGAGAAAGTTTTCTTGGCGCACGTCAGGCCCCTCAACACCAATCAATCCTGGTTTGATTGTCATATCATATCTGAGGATTGTTGCTGACCATGTTTATCACTTTATGGCCACAGTATACCATCAAATAACAGCCGCTTCTCACAGGATAATGCACCATGTCACAAAAGTCTCACATTGGAAGTTTGGTGTATTTTAGATCTGAATGAGTGTGCGAGTGATTACGTGTGCCTTTCAAACAAATACTGCAGTTCCTTATTTCACTAGACAGTAACCAGCAGAGAAAGAGGAGCTTTACCTCCATGCAGCAGTCTCCGATGATCTCCGGTACGATGCCGTAAAAGGCCAGCTCCTCATCAAAGGCCTGGATGCACTCGTGTCTCGGGTAGTGGAGCTTCCCAGTGCGGTAAAAGTTCAGAATGTGCCGGAACATTTCGGGGTCTCTGTCAAAGAAGTATTCCTGCGTGTCCTCATTGTAGAAAAACTCTTTCTCTGAAGAGCCCAGCAGGGTGTCAGGATATCGATCCAGAGTGTTCTTCCACGTCTGGAACAACAGAAAAGAAAAGAAAAAAAAAAAAACACCCTTTTAACTTTTGAGAATCTAAACCTGGTTCTCATGTGACCCTCATGCATCCATGGCACTGAATTACAAACCTCTCAACAATGCAGACATCACGACAGCTGGAAAACAGTCAGAACAGCTGTAATTAACGACACTTTACATTCTGCATTTGATTGGGTCCACATAAAGGATCCACTGATGTTTCATTATATTAAGGTTTTCTGAAAAGTGAGGTTTTTGGGACATACTTTGACATTTAGGGTTGAACTGAAATTTGAATTCTCAAGTTCAGTGAAAAGAGATTTTGGTGTCAGACGACTAACTACAACAGCTGTCAACATCTGTAGTGTGCTATTAACTGGAAAGTTTTGCAGTAAGAGATTTTAATGGTGATTGTTCTTTCCCACATTATAAATTCTTACAGATTCCCCTGGAAAGGTCACCAGGCAGATCTTAAATTTTACTTATTTGTTTACATCCAGAACTGTAACTGCCAGCTGTTTCTCTGTGTAGTTTAAAACACGGAACATGATGCACCATGAGAACAAGGCAGTTTAACCACTTCAGTACCTGTCATGTAGAGCGTGAAACTTCCCACATCATGTTAAAAACACAAACACACAAGTTCCATTTGAAGGAGATGGGAGCATTGAAGCATCACTAACAGACGGTAACAGTGAAATATGTAATGCCACTGTTGTTGTTTGGCATTCTGCATTCAAAGCAAACGTTACTGTATGTTCCCTATTTTTTACTGGAACTTTAAACTGCTGCTTTTGGTTTTTAAAAATTAGGACAAACTCCGATACTTGACAAGAACTTTCTTCAAGTTCTGCAGCCACAGCAGAAAGCCACCCAAATCCATTTCTGTTATGGAGCCATTTTGTTATTATTTCTGCCCAAATGCACATCAGTTGCTGATTAGACACACAGTATTTACAGCTTTTAGCTGTAGAAGTAGGAGCAGAGCTGAAGCACATGAGGATCCATGTGAATTTCTAAGAATAATTCTGGAATCTACAGCCTTTGTAGTTTTCTTCGTAGATGATGTGACTGTATTTTTAAACTCTTGGACAGATGCTAAACTTATAATATCGTCACTTCTTTAACAAAGGCAACTGTGCAAGCCAGTGTCTACGACAGCTTTAGGAGTCCCCGAGCACATTGCGGTAAGAAATATCAAATCAGAGAGCTTGGCAGGCTTCTAGTCGTGGTTTAACCTTTGCAGAATCTGTTGGATAAACCGAGAAATGCAAATGATCTGGATTTTAGGAAACATCTTGCAGCAGTTCCTGATTGCAGCCGCACAGCATTCCAAATATTGTGCAGGACAGCTCTTTATATTGGAGCTCCTCTGAGGCTCATGGGTTGTGTAGTATTCAAAGTCATCTCATACACTCTTCAGGCTCATCAATGCCAAAGACAAATGTTTTAATCTGTGCATGAACTCTCCCTGGACATACAAGACAGGCAGTGCTTCTCAAACGTGTGTAAGACTGTGGCTGTTTGTGTATGTAACTTATGCACAAATCAGCTGTATTGCATAGAGAAACAAACCCAAATAACCACACAGGGTCACGCACGTCTCCTCTCAAAGCCTTGTAGCTTTAATGGAGGAGGATTGATTGTGGGCAAATGTAATAAGTGAGAAAGACGAGGCAGACAAACATCACAGACAATAAAGTTAAGCTAAAAGCAGAGATGAAGAAAGAGTGGTTTGACATTAGAGTCATAGTGGACACAGAACCACTTCGGTGTCATTCGTAGAGGGTGATCTAATGAAAGTTATTGTCCACATTATCCCCTGGTGTTGTTCTTAAAACTGTGGATGTGGAGAAATCTGCTCTTTTAAACAATTAAATTCAACTTAAGGCAGAGTGATTACAACAGAATGATCATTAACAGACGTCTGTAATCGCACTGTATATGAAGCTGCTGCTGAAGCAGTTCTAGAAATACAAAATTAAAGAGGCTTCCTGCCATCAAAGTGGGCCAGCGGGGGCTTAATGTAAATTTAAATTTCACCCAAAGCACCAAAGTACCTGCAACCCTGTGTCTTCATTTAGAAACAAGAAAGCTGCTCATTACGAACTAACCCCCCAAGGAAAACGGGGAAAAAGAAGAAGCAACACACCAATAACGGATTGAGATAAACAAAACAAAAAAACAAAAAAAAAACATGCATGCATATAATGTTAGAGTATTTTTGTAATGAGCTTTGCAAATGTGTGATGGGGCAGGAAACAGATTCAACACATTTGTTCAACACAAACTGAGCTCTGCTGAGAAGCACTGAAGGTAAACAGAACTTTGCCCTGTTTACAGGAACAGACTGAGCAGCACAGCCCGCTCAGTCTAGGATTTTCTGCCGTCATTTAAGAGCTGACAGAAGATGAGAAATGAAGAGAGGTAGAAAAATGGGGAATGACGTCCATTAAGCTCTCCGGGACTCCCAGTGTGGATCCCTCTGCTCAGTGGACACAAATCGCTGCTTTTATAAACGCTGACATAGAACAGAATCATCCAGCAGAGCTGTGGGAGGGAAAACCCCCCTCATCATACACACGAGAAGATATTTTCAGTGGGGATATATTCTGTGCAGTCATCTGTCTACATAACAGTCAAACTGCTTCGTGCATTAGCATAAACACATAAATCAGAAGCTACAGACACGTTAAATATTCATGTAATTTCTACAGACGCTGGGCTGGGATGGGTGGGGAAACATTCATAACCGGTGACCTTTACTTAAATCGCACAGTTTCTAGAAACACTAGCCACACCCATTTTTAAAAAACTAAATTTTGTGACCCTGCTCAGTAGACACCCACCTGGAACCTCACCCCGCTGACGTTAACATACAGGATCTCATCTGATCTAGACGAGTTGTCCACCGGAGGTTTGGGCATCGTCTTCTTGGCTAGTGGCAGCCAGCCCACCGCCGCCGCCCGTGCAAACGGCAGCCACGTGGCTACGCCGGCCGCCATCTTGCATCAGGGAGTCCCACCTGCAGAGAATCAAGTTGTGTCCCGGAGGGAGGACGGAGCTAAAGGACAGGAGGTAAGTGCCTTCACTACGTCCTCACTCACTTCTTCTCCTGCCCTGATTTCCTCGAGCGGTCGGGGCAGCCAGAGACAAGGTGGCCGGACATGTTGATGGGTGAGGATGGGGGAGGAGGGGAAAAGGGCAGGGTCAGAGGGCAGTTAGGTGTCAAGCCATGAAAAAAACGCTGTAAAAAACCAGGAAAGCCGATGCATCTGACAGGTACGTGGCCCGTCTTTACTCTGGTGAGTTTCAGACGTCCTTCTGGCAGGAGTGGACCGAGCCTTCCTTCTGCTCTCCAAAATAAAAGCACAGCTGCAGCTGCCCTGTGGGACACGCCTCAGAGTAAACCTGACACTTTTCAAAACGGGAAGCTCTCAGGAATCTCGGGGCTGAGCTGAAATATTCCTTTTTTTTTTGCTGTTGTTCTGATTGCAGATGAAAAACTTTCAGCCTGTGAGCACTAAACAAAATGCTCGGGTTTTAAACACAGACTCTCCTGACAGAAAACTCTCTGCAGCTTTGAAACAGGAGGATAAATAATATGCTAAAATAATAAGAAGGTTATGCTCTGATATTGCCGTCACAGGTTTATTGCTGCTGGGATTTACCACACCAAGCAAAAAGATATAAATCCAGGTAGGAAAGTGCTAACACATTTGCGTCTGGCCTCCACCTCACTGCTTCCACTCTCTCTCTCTCTCTCCCTCTCTCTCTGTCTGTCTGACTCTAGCTCTCTCGCCCGCCCTGCCTCCCTTAGAAGACAGATTTGTTGCAGCGCTGCAGCCTTTCAAATTCTTATTAAATTGTGATGATGGTCCCTGAAGTTGCAAGATAGACAGAATTGCCTGTGTTGCCTCCCTCCCTCTAAGTGTTTCTCTGCTGTGGAGATTATGGATCTGCAGCCTCTCTCTTCCTCTCCTCTTTTTGCTTTTTCCTTTATCTCTCTCCGTCTCTCTCCTGTTTAAGTCGGCGAAACATTAGTGGTGGAGAGACACCGGCTCGGTTCTGGAGAACGAGGAAGGAAGGAGGCGTCCTTAGTCCATGTCCATGTATGGCTGTCCTGCCAGAAAACACACAAACAGAAAAGAGAGTGAGAGACAAACCGGGGAAGGGGGGAGGAGAGGAGGAATTAAGTTGTCAGAGGAAAGTGGAGAAAGAAACACTGTGGAGGAGGAAAAGTAGGAGGTTAAAATAGAGAGGGAAAAGGAAAAGAACAAGTTGTTTCAGGGTAAGAACGAGGAGATAAGGGAAGGAGAAAAAGAAATGAGGCATGTGAACAGACGGAGGGAGGAAAGATGGGAAGGAGGTGAGGAGACAAAGGGATCAGAGGTAAAAAGGAGAAGGAAAAAAAGAAAGTTTCAGAAGGACAGAAGTGAGGAGAGGAGGCAAGGAGAAAGGAAGCATGGGGGAAAAGGGAGATGGGGTAAAGAAGGAATACAGGAAAGAAATGATGGGAGAGGAAAAAGGAGAGGAGAAATGGGAAAGAGGTGAGAAACAAGAGAAGTGAAAGTGGGAGAAGAGAAAAAGGAGAACAAGTGGAGGAAGAGAGTAAAAAGGATGAAGGGGAGAAATAAGTGACTGAAAGAAGGAAAGAACTGAGGGAGGGAGGCAAAGAAAAACAGGAGAATAATGAGGAGCAGAGAAGGAGAAGGGGGAGAAAATCAGGAGGAAATAAGGAAAGATGGTGAAAGGAGAAGAGGAAAGGAGGGAGAAGAGAAAAGCAAAGTTTATTCCAGGAAACATCAAATGTTTCTGAACCACATTCATCAGTTCATGAGTTTTCCTAAAACCGATCCCTTTTCCACACTTCCAGCCAACCGCAGGAAGTTATGAAGAAAGTAGCTGCAAACACAGAGAAGGTCCTGGGTACAAGTTCAGGTGTGTATGGGGGAGGAAGGAAAGAAAGAGGAGACTGAAACAGGAGAAGGAAAGACAGGAGAGCAGAGAACAGACGTGAGGAAATGAGGAGGAGGAGGAGGAGGAGGAGTCGAGGACACTGCAGAGTAACATGATGCTTAAAGTATAAATCTCATGTTCAGACTCACAACAAACGGGTCAGTCTTCCTGAAAAACACCTCCCAGATATTTCACCTCCAACCTACAGCTGTCATCAAACACACACATGAGGAAACACTGGTCAGGGAAGATTTTAGTGGATAACAGCAGAGGTCTAAATGTTACAGGTACAGGTTAGTAGTATTTAGGATTAATGGATATCAGACTTATCCTTTAAGGGTCAAGGTCAGGACTGGTTTCACTCAAATACTTTATGTGGTTTTGCCTTGAACTACTGTACAGATTAAACTGAAATGTGAGCCACGTGCTTCAAGAAGAACAATATCGTCATTTGTGCACAATTTCCTCCAAAGCTGCTTGTTCCCATATGTTCCTTCCAGTTCAGCTCCATCAGAAGCTTCTCCATAAATGTCCAACATTCTGAAGCGTCCTGGTCTCTCCACTGCCCACCCCCTCCCCCGTGTTGGTTTTTCCCACACTGAATGATGACGACAGGTGATATGTGCAGAGGAGGGAAATGTTAAAACAACCACATGGATTCTGATCTGACCGTTCTCACACACACATCGATAGGATTCAGATCTATGGCCACATACGCACGTGGCACAGATCTGAGAACATCTGGTTTGGTCTGTTCACACTGTGGGAACATCGGGGCTGAGTCAGTGGAGAGAAAACAGCAGCTGGAATGTGGATGCAGCTTAAAAAACCAGTGATGAAGCACAGAAGTAAATAAATTCTAAAAGTGATTTGATGTCTCTTGTGTTGTAGATAATCAACAACGGACATGAAAACACTCCAGTCTTATTGTTTAAGGGTTCTGTGCCTGCAGCTGAAACCATGTTCATGTGTTTAAGGTGAAAACTGCAGGTTATTAAAGATGTTTCTCAGTCTTCTGAGGAAAAACACAGCCGGTCTTGCTCCTTATTTCTTCTCCCTCCCTGACCTTCATTCAATAAAGCAGCCACAATAAAGCTTCGAGTGAAGCTGCTCTTTGTCAGATTAAAAGTTACTGTCATAGGTTATTGCATGAAGTCCACGGAGGAGCAGTTAAACTTTTCCTTCCTTCAAGTTTGGTTTGAATCACCGAGTCTGATTCAGGAGGTTTAACCTCCAGCCTCAGTAGCTCCGTCTTTACAAACTCTAAGAATCTGATTTAAAATTTTAATGAAGGTCCTGAAGTTTACAAGTTGTATTTAATACTGTTCCTACTTAAGGTACTTTTCCTGTGGTCAGTCGTACTTGTGCTGCCACAACAAGTAGACATTTTCACAGCTCTGTCTCCTACAAGCTATTTGACTGGTTCTCAAAAGAAAATATTTATGATCACATGAGAAAATTCATGTGTTAAGTCACAAAATGTTAAATGCAGCTGAAAACGTCACTAAAGCACGTAGGAATATTTGGATGTTTCTGTTTCGGCTGTGGCCCTGGTTAAATACAGACCACAGGTTGACAACAGGGCAGGACACAGCTAGACCAACATGTGGACATTCACGTTGAAACTGTTTGTGTCACAGACTCTCACACCTTCCTGCTCCTGACCCGCCTCAGTCAAGCCCTCACTGTGAGTCTTATGATAAATTATGAATTAACTTTCAGCATGACTGGTTTTATTCAGCCGCCCTGCCTCAGTTACCACTAAACACACACACACACACACACACACACACACACACAGACAGGCATCCTCTGCCCTGCTCTTTTTACATTAAGACGTAGCAGGAACACACACACACACACACACACACAAACACACACTTTCTATCTACGTTTCAGTGAGTTACAATAATTTCCAATGGGGGGGGGGGGATTTTTGTGGGCACAAGCTGCTTTCAGCTGCACATGAGGCGCCATACAGACACCGTGCTGTTGAGCCGTGCTGCATTGGTTCACTTTATTTCTGTGTGTCTTACAGTCGGTGAGGCTCAAACATGATGAGTCTGTTGGTTCAGCCCTTTGGCCCAGACTGAGATTTCTCAGCAGCGACTGCTTTTCCACAGCAGAGGACTTGGGTTGTTATCAACTGCCAAGTCATTTGATACTGTCTGTTGCATCTTCTTATTGACCCTGACCAACTAGTTTCTCTTCGCAAACCTGAATGAATAGTTTCTATATGGGCCGACCAAGCTGGAGAACCTGCCACCTGTATGGGTCGACTCAGCTGGAGGACCTGCCACCTGTACGGACCGACTCAGCTGGAGGACCTGCCACATGTACGGGTCGACTCAGCTGGAGGACCTGCCACATGTACGGGTCGACTCAGCTGGAGGACCTGCCACCTGTACGGGTCGACTCAGCTGGAGGACCTGCCACCTGTACGGGTCGACTCAGCTGGAGGACCTGCCACATGCACGGGCCGACTCAGCTGGAGGACCTGCCACATGTAAGGGTCGACTCAGCTGGAGGACCTGCCACATGCACGGGTCGACTCAGCTGGAGGACCTGCCACATGTACAGGTCGACTCAGCTGGAGGACCTGCCACATGCACGGGCCGACTCAGCTGGAGGACCTGCCACATGTAAGGGTCGACTCAGCTGGAGGACCTGCCACATGTACGGGCCGACTCAGCTGGAGGACCTGCCACCTGTACAGGCCGACTCAGCGACTCAGCTGGAGGACCTGCCACCTGTAAGGGTCGACTCAGCTGGAGGACCTGCCACATGTACGGGCCGACTCAGCTGGAGGACCTGCCACATGTAAGGGTCGACTCAGCTGGAGGACCTGCCACATGCACGGGTCGACTCAGCTGGAGGACCTGCCACATGTAAGGGTCGACTCAGCTGGAGGACCTGCCACATGTAAGGGTCGACTCAGCTGGAGGACCTGCCACATGCACGGGTCGACTCAGCTGGAGGACCTGCCACATGTAAGGGTCGACTCAGCTGGAGGACCTGCCACATGCACGGGTCGACTCAGCTGGAGGACCTGCCACATGTACGGGTCGACTCAGCTGGAGGACCTGCCACATGCACGGGTCGACTCAGCTGGAGGACCTGCCACATGTACAGGTCGACTCAGCTGGAGGACCTGCCACATGCACGGGCCGACTCAGCTGGAGGACCTGCCACATGTACAGGTCGACTCAGCTGGAGGACCTGCCACATGTACAGGTCGACTCAGCTGGAGGACCTGCCACCTGTAGGGGTGATAATGTGACTGTCTTAGCAGAAGAATGTCCTGAGCTTCTGATGTTTTTAATAAGACTGAACTTTCTCTCAGAGTTGTGCACTTATTGTTTCTCACCTGTTGGGCTAAACGCTGAAGTTTTTGGTCATGTGTGCAGTGTTGACAGCAGTTTTAGCCTCGGCTCTGTGCTGAGTCTGCCTGCAGGCTTCCAGTAAGTCTATGTGTCCGTCCTGTGTGTGGGAATCCCTGCTGACATCATGTGTTTCTGAGCAGACATTAGATATTCACAGCATCCACTTGATGCTTTCAATCCACAGCTCTGGGACCGTTTCCCTCACACCGAGCTGCTGCTGCTGCTGCGGCTTCAGCCCTGGAAGCTTCCGGTAATGGGACGGCTGCTGGTTTTATGGTTATGACTGTGTGTCTGTGAATTTCCTGTCTGCCTGCTGAGTGAAAGACTGAAACCTTCCCAGGTACCGAAACGGACAAAGCTTTTACAAATGCAGTCCAAGCAGTTTTACAGTTGAACGTTTTCAGATTAAAAGATGAAACTGACCAATGAGCTGAGCGCAAAAGAGCAGTGACAGTAGGTTCTGCAGCGTATAATGAGGTCAGCTGCATCGCCTCCATCCAGGCTGCAGAGTAAACTCTGTTCATGTCTTATTCATTTCCCATCAGTCAACACAACCCTTCAAACCAACCTGGCAGACATTGTCCTCTAATGGGTTCAGGATCGTTGTGTTTGTTCATAAAAAGCCTTCGACATTCATCTGTTTGTGATTATGAAATGAAGTACATAGGCAGAGCATTATTTAATACTGTTCCTGCTGTCGTGTGTCTGAGTTCAGAGCATTATTTAATACCAGTCGAGACAGGTGGCTTCCCCAACTGAGCCTGGTTCTGCTGGAGGTTTCTCACATTAATGGGAGTTTTTCCTCTCCACAGTGACCAAGTGCTGCTCATGAGGGATTTGTTGGGCTTTTGTAAAGTGCCTTGAGATGATTGTATTGTGATTTGGGGCTATACAAATAAACTGAATTTTGGTGTCACGTGTCTGAGTTCAGTGCAGGAAAATACATGGGAGGTGAGAAATATCTATCCATCCATCCATTATCTATACCTACTTATTCCTAACCAGGGTCACAGGGATCTGCTGGAGCCTATCCCAGCTCTCTTTGGGTGAAAGGCAGGGGTACACCCTGGACAGGTCACCAGTCCATCACAGGGCCACATAGAGACAAACAACCTCACACACTCATACTCACTGCTATGGGCAATTTAGACTCACCAATCAACCTGACATACATGTTTTTGGACTGTGGGGGGAAGGTGAGAAATATCTGACATTTAACAGTTAGTGAGGAAACGCTGCCTTGGTCTCCAGCCTGAATGTGCTGACATCCAGACCCTTATGATAAAATAAATGTTAAGCAAAAGTACAATTTTTAACATAAAGCTGCATTTAGTTTGTGTTGATATGGGGAAAATCAAACTGAAGAAGACCCATGAAAATCCTGAAAACGACGAATATTTAATAACTTCATCAGTTTGGGGTTAAGATCATTTATAAGTTTCTTGCGTTTATTGACTTTTTTCTTACGTTGACAATTTGTAAATTTCTGTAGATGGTCTCAACGTTTTTCCTAATGAATTTACTTTGTCATAATAATGACTTTATCAAATAATTTGTCAGAATTATCTCACGTGATTTCACTTTTTCTCCAGAAAATTTAAGCCTTATACTTGAAATACTGACTCGTCCCCATAAAATGAGGGCTTGTTTTTATCACTTTACTCTGTTTGTAATGAAAATGACTTAGATTACCATATTAACATTAGAGCAAAGCACTGCAGGTTTTAGGGCCACTTTCAGTCATTTCATGTCTTTTGGATCCTTAGAAAAAATGAACTCAAAACAACATTTTGCTGACAGACTAACTCTGTTTACTGTTTCTAAAATATAGATGTTACAGTGGCCATATTTTTATGACTGCTTTAAAAACGGAAACAGGATCCAACCTGATCTGCTGCCGATCTGACGATACCTTTCTGTAAACGTGAAATCAGAGTCCTGCTGCCTCCGCTCTGCCGTTTGTGACGTTCATCAACAACTACGCGTCTCAATCACTGATCAATGCAACAGAAAACAGAATTTTGGGCCCTGGTCGATGAAGAGGAAGCACAGCTCTCTGGTCAGACAGACCCAGGAGACACAACTGCTCCGAGATCAAATTTGCCTCGTTGAAGAAATGTTCATTATAATTTTTCTTTATAAAAAAGTTATTGTGCTCACGCAAATATATCCTGACTCCACCAACGGGATGTAATCTGAAAAGAAAAGTGTCAGTGATATCAAACAGAGGTGAGGAAGTCGCACATTGGACGTCAGCCCACAGCCTTCACTGCAGAGTCTTCACAGATACTCGCATCAGCCACTAATCCAGATTCAGGGACACCTTTGTGTGTGAACGGCAACACAGGATTACAAAGCACCTGATGTTGTTTGATCTTACATTATTCCTGTTAATAATCATATCCATCCATCATCTACCTCCTTTTCCTGCTATCCAGGGTGGAGGGGCAGGAGCCAATCCCAGCATGCAGTGGGCGAACGCACTGCACAGTATTTCCAGAGTGTTTTGGCATGCATTTGGGTGAGATCAGGTTGCCATGGTGGCATGGAGAGTGGCGAGGAGAGAGACCCCATAATTTGCACATCATGTTTTCAAGGGAGTTCATGTCCTACTGCAGCTGAGCTGCACAGCTCCACATAGACTTTCTCTTCAGACAGACCTACAGGCTAACAGCTTCCCCTGTGTCCTGTCCTGAAGATGCTTTTTAAAAGAACCCTGGACCCTAGAGGTTTTAGAATTACTGTATAAACTCTTTAAACTAAGCAGGTTTAGTCTGTTTTTTGGGGGGGGGTTTTGGACATTTCAAAACTATTAAACACTTCTGCCACCTGCTTTTAATCCATCACCTTTTGATGTGAAATACACCAAAAATAGGCAAATGCTGCAGTTTAAACCCCTGGAGTCCAGTTTCTACCTGAACGTTCCATCAAAACTGCAAAAACCATCAGTGTTCACTCTGCTGCACTGCTGCCATGTTCCTCCATCAGCATCAACACACACTGGACTTTACTCCAACTCAGTCCTACACACACCGTCCTGCTTTCTACTCACTATACCACCCAATGTGGATTCATCCACCGCTGAAAATAGTCCCCAGCTAATGACCTGTTTCCTCCTGCTGGTTTGATCAAAGCTACAGTGGCAACTGCTTTAAGAAACTATTGAGAACTTTTAAAAATAAAACTATTGAGAGCCAAACCTTGTACTTTTTTCTGCTCTACATGTATCTGATCACTTTAGTTCCTTTTCAGAATCAGATGAATCAAACAAAATACAGTCTAATCATCAAACTTTACTGATCCCTGGTGGGAAATTCCCGAACTACCCAGCAGTATGGAAAATACTTCAAATTAGAAGTATATAGAGTAGTTAACATTAGCTCCACCTTTACCAGCTGCAACATTAAAGTGATGAACACAATAATGCATCAATAATTAGAATCCAATAATATCAGATACATTCATGTGAAATGGGCCATTCTGCACAATGACTACTTTTACTTTGGATACTTCAAGTACATTTGGAGGATGATACTTTGGTACTGCAGTAACATTTGAAATGCAGGACTTGTTTCTCAGCGGAGCAGAGTTTACAGCAGATTTTTACTCAGGTATTTCTACTGTTAAGGCAGTAAAAAGGTCTCAGTACAAACTGTATCATTTACATTCAGAAAAAAAAAATCAGTACAAAATATAAATTCAGATTTAAACATAAATTAAAAACCGTTAGAGAATTTAATTAGGACGGACGAGAAAAAGTGTTAAGTTGCTTGTGAAACAGCAGGTGTGAATATGAATGACCTCTGTGTATGTGTGTGTACATGTGTTGGTTATTGTAACAGTTAATAGCAGACAATACAAAACATCATCACTAATTCATACAACTCAATTACCTCAACACACTGGTGCACACACACACACACACATGTACATACTCATCTGTGAACACACAGACACATATACACACACACACACACACTTCTGTGGTTATAGTCTTTATTCTTTTTCACTTGTGAGCTGCTGTGGCTGCTCTCAACCCAAGTGGTTCAGTTCTATTCTATTCTGTTCTATTCTCTGTTCTATTCTTTCCTCTGTGTCCTCTTATTCTACTTTTCTTTTAAATCTCCCGTGAACAGGTTTCTCTTCTTTTCTACCACAATTTCTGTTTTCTGCTGTGAATCTATTTCTTCTTCTCCTCTCTCTGAACTCTTCCCCTCTCCCCCTCCATCCCATCCTGCTCCTGTTCTCCGCTCGACTTCTACTCTTCCCTTCTTATTCTATTCTCAGCAGTAGCGCTGTAACTGGAGCAGTTTTCATCCTACTTACCACAGCTGATGATGATGAAGGTGAGGAGGAAGAAGAGAATGAGGAAGGCAACGTTTCCAGGTGGAACCGGGCCAGGTGGACGCAGGGGAACACGGGACTAATAACAAAAAGGAGAAAAGAAGAAGAGAAGGAGGATGAGTGTTGTTTTACTGTCTCAGGTCTGTCCTGCTCTGCTGCCGCGGCAACAGCCACATCTCCTGTCATCCCACCTCTCTCTCTCTCTCTCTCTTTCACACACACACATGCTCGCTTGCTCACACTCTCTCTCCAGCTCCACCACATCCCATTTGTTTGCTCGACCCTCCCATCCTTTTCTCTCTCTCTCTCTCTCTCTCTCTCTCTCTCTCTCTCTGTTCGTTGTCTTTTCTCTTCCTCTTGTCCCTCCTCACTCGCTCTGCACACACGGCTCCAGGGGGCAGGAGGAGAGAAGGAAACAGTGAGAGGCATCACTGCATCTGTTGCAACAGAACAAACAGGAACGAGAAAAGCGAAGAAACAGAAACCTGATCGGAAAAAAACGTTAAAAAAAAAAAAAAGAGCAGAATATCAGACAGAAGTTATTCACAAAAGTTCAACAAGTCAGAAAAGTATTGGAACATTTCCCGTTTGTTTGCAGAATCATAACTTGTTCTGCACAGTACAGACCGTACTCTTGTAACAACAACAACAATGATAATAATGTGTCATGAAGGTTACTTCTTGGTGCTTTTTGACTTACAAACCATTTTACTTACAAAATCACAATTTTCTGATGATTTCATTTCTTTCTTTCTCATTAAATTCCAACTTTATTTGCATATTTTTGTTCCTATAAAATCATCACTTTGCTCATGAATCTTGTTTAGTTTGAGTCTGAACACGACAGTTTGGAGTTCAGATTGAACACACACCCGGAGCAGTGGGCAGCCAATGCTGAGGCGCCTGGGGAGCAGTTGAGGGTTCGGTCGTGGAGTCGTGGAGAGAGAGCACTGGCTATTCACTCCAACCCACCGGCAATCCTTGAACCCGCAACTTTGGGGTTACAAGTCCGACTCTCTATCCATTAGGTCATGACTGCCCCATGTCAAAGGTTAATGCCACTGTGGTGACAACATTTTACTGTCAAGCTTCAGTTCTGCTCGAATTAATCCTTAAAGGGTCAGTTCACCCAAAAACCAGGCATGTTGTAGGAAATGGGTCCCAGTGAGAACCGATCAATCACATCATGTCCACGGATGGAGATATCAAATATATTGAGTCCTTCAGACTTATTGTGGTGCTGGACTCTTCTTCATTTTATATTTTCTATATTATTATTTCTAATATTTAATATATTTTATTATTGTCTGAAAACCTGCAGCGCCTGCAGCTTTGTGAAACCTCTGTGGTTCAGGATGGAGAAATATGGCGGCCTGGTTTAAAACCATTTCACCCAAACCATCTTCCCCTAACCACAGTGATGTGGTTGGCTAACCCACACCCAAGCCGCAGGTCTGTGGAGTCGGACTCAGGTCTGTGGTTCACCCACCATCCACCTGCTGTTTATTTTCGTTCACTGGAAAACTAGGCAAATACATTTCCTCCTGCTGCACTTTAGATTCCTCGATTTTTTATCTGACAGAGTTGGAAACATATTGACGTGGCTACAGTCAGAAACGCAAAACTGCTGAGTTTACAGTCAGAGAAAAAAGTGGGAAGCTGGTACCAGAGGGCTTTGGAGATTTGTTTCTTGAAAATTACACAATTTAACACTGTTAAATATACGGAACTATGAGACTAATCAAATTAATCACCACAGCTCCAGAGAACTAGTTGGTTTCCATGGAAGTAATTAAACCACCATGTACTGTCAACACTTTTAAACCCAGCAACACATTTTTTGCCCTGAGGCCCAGAGGACTTTATTCCAGCCACGACGAGTTGCTCTCTTCTTCTGGGCTTCACTGTTGACTTGTGTCTGTTTTTCTTAAAGCTCGGTGTTACAAACACAGCACATGTGCATTTGCTGTCATGAGTCCATGTCCCTTCACACATCTTGGACTGTTCCTCACTGTGGGAACATCAGGTCTGGGTCAGTGCAGCAAAGATTTTCAGTATAACAAAATATGCACATCTGTACCCAGCAGACGGGCACTATTGCCATCCCATAATCCCATGAAAGGACAGCAGTTATGTGAATACCTGTTTAGCTCAGCTAACTAACTTACTAGTTCATATCAACACCAGATATATGAAGCCTCACCCTTCATTCTCATCAGCATGGCTGTGGTAAGTTCAACTGGGGAATGTTGCTGTAATGGGGGACCTAAACAAACTGTCCCCCTGAGTCAGAACGCCCCCCTCACTACCGGATTAACCATTGATTTTTCCACTGCCCGTGTGTATTTCCCGTCTTTCCAATACAGCATAAGTCAACTCAATTACAGCTCAATTTTCCCACCAGAGAGATGAAAAGCCGACAAGCAAGAAATAAAGACGGAGAAGGAATGGATGGAGGGGAAGCGAGGAGAGAGGAGGGAGAAGTCCCATCAAAAAATATGAAAACAGAAGAAATGAGACAAGAAACAATTTTTAAATGGCTGTTAACCACAGTTCATGTTTTAGTCCAAGAGAAGAAACAGTTTAATGTCAGCATTTAAGTCAGCAGCATTTCATGGCTATGTGACCTATTTTTCACCACTTCATCTGGACTAAGACTCTATTTCCAATTTGAATCCATGTGAATACATTTCATTGTTTAGAGTCAGTGCACACATTTTTCAGTCACACTGCAGGAAAAATAGGATCCAGTGTGCCAGGTTATAGCCATCACACAGGTGAGTGAGTCCATGGAGATCCAACAGCTGTTTCCTGCTCTTATCCTGCACTAAAGATGACATCAAAACCAAACATGTTTTAGCATTAGCTGTCCCACTGACTGTGTCAGCCACTCTTTCCAACTGTAAGGGTCAAAAAATGAAATTAACCTCAGCTATCAGATAATTGTTAGGGAGGGGGGCAAACTACCTTCAATGACTCTTCAAATCCAGACAGACACTTAATTTTAAGGGATTTTGTCTGTGGTCACGGCGAGTTTCTCTGTGGTCACGGCGAGTCTCTCTGTGGTCATTGTGAGTCTCTCTGTGGTCACGGCAAGTCTCTCTGTGGTCACTGTGAGTCTCTGTGGTCACTGTGAGTCTCTGTGGTCACCGCGAGTCTCTCTGAGGTCATTGTGAGTCTCTGTGGTCACGGCGAGTCTCTCTGTGGTCACTGTGAGTCTCTGTGGTCACTGTGAGTCTCTGTGGTCACCGCGAGTCTCTCTGAGGTCATTGTGAGTCTCTGTGGTCACAGCGAGTCTCTCTGTGATCACTGTGAGTCTGTGTGGTCACTGTGACTCTCTATGGTCACTGCAAGTCTCTCTGTGGTCACTGTGAGTCTCTCTGTGGTCACTGTGAGTCTCTGTGGTCACTGTGAGTCTCTGTGGTCACTGTGAGTCTCTCTGTGGTCACAGCGAGTCTCTCTGTGGTCACCGTGAGTCTCTGTGGTCACCGTGAGTCTCTCTGTGGTCACCACGAGTTTCTGTGATCACCGCGAGTCTCTGTAGTCACCGCGAATCACCGTGGTCACCGTGAGTCTCTCTGTGGTCACCGTGAGTCTCCGTGGTCACCGTGAGTCTCCGTGAGTCTCTCCGTGAGTCTCTCCGTGGTCACCGTGAGTCTCTCCGTGGTCACCGTGAGTCTCCGTGGTCACCGTGAGTCTCTCCGTGGTCCCCGTGAGTCTCTCCGTGGTCCCCGTGAGTCTCTCCGTGGTCACCGTGAGCCTCCGTGGTCACCGTGAGTCTCCGTGTTCACCGTGAGTCTCTCCGTGTTCACCGTGAGTCTCTCCGTGGTCACCGTGAGTCTCCGTGGTCACCGTGAGTCTCCGTGGTCACCGTGAGTCTCTCTGTGGTCCCCGTGAGTCTCTCTGTGGTCCCCGTGAGTCTCTCTGTGGTCATTCTGTGTGTCTTTGAGGCAGTCTTTGTTTACTCACTATGTGTTTTCCTGGGAAAATGCCCAGTGTTGAAACAATTTGCCAGCCAGCATCTATGTGATTACGTGTACAGTAGAAAAAAATAATTTGGTGTGGAGTTTCTCATTAACACACAGACATGAACTTAATATCTTCTCAGCTCACTCAAAGCCTTTAGAGACTTAAGATTATGTTTCCTAAAATATTCAACTGTTAACTGTTAATGTATCCTCTGTGTTCAGGAGGTTCAGCAGGTCTTCCACTGATCTCAAAGTAGATAGTTCACTTCCCAGATGCCCCTGTCCTTGGCCAAGATCCCCAACCAGCAGCCATTTACCATAACACCAGTGAGGAGAGAGTGAAGACCGGACAGATTAGAAATTCAAAAGAACGGGCTTTAAACCAACAGCATCACTGAGCACAGTGCCACAGGACAGAACAGGTCTTTCCTTCATTGGAGGACAGAAGAAAAGTAAAAGAAGAATAAGAGGAGAGAGGGTCAGAGGAAAGGCTTTTTGTGGACGTATTGATCGTAAGAGGAGACTCTTACTGTGTGTGTGGGAGACCTCATTAATAATTCAGAGTGGCCCAGTGCAGGCTGAGAAGACAGGAGGAGGGAGGACAGAAAAGCTGGAGGAATCCAGAGAAAAAAGGGAGGACAGATGAACACACATGAATGATGATATGCCCCCGGGGGTATATGTGTGCGTAGTGTCTATATATAGGCAGCGGTGCTGAGTGGACTGACATTTACCAGACAAACAGGGAACTCCCAGATGTCCCTCAGAGTTCGCAGAGGGGAGACCACACTCCAGTTTAACCCACCAGTTAACTGACTGGTCAACCAACACCATCAGGGTTTAAAATAACAGCCCTGTTTTTATGAATATCTTGAACTTCTACACAAAGCTACAAAAATCTGAAATCCTGCAGCAAGGTTGTCCGACAGGCTGACCTGTCCACACAGGAAGGTGCAGTAGTGGCAGATGAATACAGGTTTTTGTGAATCCACCTTAACATGGTACCTTCCTCCTCTGCTCTAGACCTAACACCACTCGCCGGTACAGGCCTCCACTCTGCAGGAAGGATCAAATAATTAATGAAGGAAGAGAGTGCATGTCGGGGTAACCCCAACATCCCTGGCTCGAGTACAAACAGGCGCCCTTGTTGCATGACACAACCAGTCTCTAAAACAGCATGGGGTGCACTCAGCAGAGAGCTTTAAAAGGATCTGATCTTACTAAAGTCTCAGGTGGGTCCAGTTCAGGCAGAGCTGCAAAATCAGCTACAGATTAATCCAACTCGCAGCAACAAAACAGCTGCTTCAACCAATGAATCTGGATTCAAAACATCTTAATATGTGTCAAAACCAGATTCATCCAGAAAATGATCCACACCAATTAAACTGTCACACCGGTTCACCTGTTCAAGTTTGGCTTCATTCATTTAAAGAGGAACTGAAACTCACACGAACAGGGTTTTGGATCCAAACATCAGACCATCTATTTTCAGAATTAAGCCCCAGTCTCACGTGATGTCTGGCCCTCAAATGCACAAATTAAAAAGCTAAACACAAGAGAAGAAAAACACAGACATTTGTCACTGATGATAACTGCAGTTGGGGCAGCATGGGGCTTGGTAGTTAGCACTGTCGCCTCACAGCAAGAAGGTTCCACAAACCTGGAAGGGCCCTTTCTGTGTGAAGTGTCTCACCTCCATCCGTCCCCTCTGACCTCCTTCTTTCAGCCAAGAACCCTGAGTTGGAGCATCCAAGCCCCATGACGTTCTCACACAGGACGCCCAGGGCCCTGAGATAAACTGCTGGGTGTGTTCAAATGTCATCAGTTGTGGTTCCAGTTGTGATTCTGCTCATTGGTACCTGCTCTTGATTTTGGTTTTATCTAAAATAAAGGCAGTCACTTATTCTGTGTGTGATATTGAGGCCAAATTCCATCCAGAGCTTGACAGCACCGATGAATGTGTGTGAATCCAGAACCTGGTTTAGCTTATTGGTCTGTGCTGTAGACCTCCATTGTTGTCCAAAAACTAACACAGCAGGGAGCCACACCGCTGCACTGGCTCACATGGTTCTTCCTCACCAACAATGGGAGGCCCATCTTTTTCCAAAAACCAGCTCCAGACGTTGCTGTGAGCACTGAGTAGCATATCGGTTGGGATTTGTAGAAACTAATAGAATCATAAAACAAATCACCGGTCAGTGTTTTCAGAGTTTAGATGTTTCAGGCTTATGTTGACGTTGTGTCTTCTCGTAAGAGTGATTTTATATTTTTGGGGGGATACTACTGATCTGTCCAAAAAAAAACAAAACAAAAAAAAAACCACCTGCTCTTCGATTGCCACCAAAACAAAGAGTCACTGCCCGACATCAGTGGCAGGTTTAAAACTCATCTCATCAACAAACACGACTCTGCTCCGTCATCCCCGTCCAATATCATCTCCGTCCTCCATGTCTAATAGTCTGGTCTGAAGCCTTCAGAGGGAAAATCTAATAAACTCACCGACTGTGTGGATGTATACAGTATAATGTAACGATGGTGTATGAAGTGCAGCTTATTTTTCTCTGGACATTAAGGAGTATGAAAAGATAACGTTATTTTGAAAAGAACCATAATGCGACCTATTGCTCCATCCTCTGTGCAGCCGACAACAACCAGTCCAATGGGTTTTAACCAATCAGTGCATTTGTTTTAGATAGAAATTAAACCCTGAGGTGGGTTTGTGGATCCCTGCAGAGGAACTGGTGCTAATGTAGCATGTAGCCAGCAGCTAAGTTTGTTTCATGTCTAATTTATAGGAGTTCCTTCTCCTTGAATGATTCATGCTGCCTCACCTGAGAGACAGGAGGCTCAGTGACCTTCCTGCACCTGAGCTGGTTCCTGATTCTCCACATCATACTTTAACCAACAAACGGACTGGACTATTGCAGTCTGACTCAACTTCCTGTAATTGGTTCAAGTATCAAAAATGTGTTTTGACAGTAGAAAAAAACAAACCATGGTTGACACACTGGAGGGACTATGTCCCTGGGCTGGCCTGGGAATGCCCCAGTGTCCCCCGGGAACAGCTGGAGGAAGTGTCCAGAGAAAAGGCTGGGCATCCCTGCTTAGGTTACTGCCCACGCGACCCGGCGCCGGATAAGCGGAAGAAGATGGATAGATGGATAGATGGTCGAGTTGGATCTTGAATGATACCCCCAGGCACCTTCCACACCTGCGTTTTTAATTCAGGCTAAACTGAAAAGTTTGAAGGTCTGGGCCAAACAAGGTGGGTCTAAAGAGGACCAACTCAGGAGCCTTGGATGTATCTGTGAAAAGCAAATTCAATTTTTTCTTTCCTCAGTGACTGGACGTATGTTTGTGTGTAGAAATATTTAAATCTAGGTTTCAGTTTTTGGCTTGTTTTTGCTGTTTAAAGATAAATTACAGTGGATCAGTTCAACATCCTATTATCTTACATGTTAGACTATTACTGCTCCTATCTGGTGTATACAGTCCAGTATTAAAACTGACTCTGGGACTCTGCGGGCTCTGCAGGATCAGCGATGGAGTCCAGCAGCTCTGTGGCCTAATTCTACCCCACAGGTACAGTGGAGAACAGCAAGAAGACTGGATAAACCACCCAGATCTGACGCCCATCCACTCTTAAGTCCCTCTCTCTTCCTCTGTCTTTGTCTCTTTCTCTCAGAGGCAGAGGATGTTGGCTGTGGGCGGTGCGGTGACCCAGGGTTTATAATTTAACGCTCATGCATGATAGATGAGACACTCACACAGAATGGGCTGAATTCAGACTGAAAGTTCTGCATTTAAAAGCTGAAGGGGGAAAAAAGTATGGATCGTAAAACAGAGGAGAGAATATATTGATGGAGTGGAGGAGAAAAAGACGGTAAGCGGAACGAGAGGGGGGAGGAGGAGCAGCGTGACTGGGTATGTCTGTATTTATGTATTTAAAAGCAAGAGGAGCAATATGAGAGGCAGAGAGAAGAAAGATGGAGGAAACAAGAAGGGAGGAATCGAGCAAGATGGAGACAGTCAAGTGGAAAGATGGAGAGAGATGGAGGAAGACAAGAGGAAGAGAGCACAGGAACAAGGAAGAGGAAAGGATGAAAGGTTTGGATCGATAGAGAGAGACACTAACAGAGGGAGAGAGTGAAGGAAGGAAGTGTCTTAGGAGGAGAAGGATGAAGGAGCAGTCCTCTGAGGCTGACGCTGCATGTCAACAGCAGAAGCTGCTAAAACATGCCCCCTTCCAGAAACCCAGTCGGGACAGAGGCAGGAATCATCATGTGACCAAACATATTTCCCTGTTTCATTTTAATAATAAGGCAGTAGATTTTCCTTTTCACTTCTCATTACAAAAAACAGGTGTATTTCCTCCTGTGTTTTCATGCTCCAAGGAATCATCATAAAGATAAAAAAGTGTGTGTGTGTGTCTGAGTCACAGTCAAGCTGAGAGTTAACCCGCTGCTGTGTGCAGAAGCTCAGCTGGTCCTCGGCTTATATTAGAGAGAGGGCGTCGGTATTTCCTTCTCACGCAACCCTCTACCTCACACACACACACACACACACACACACACACACACCTTACACTACATTCAACACACTCAACTCACTTCAGGGTCATTGAGGTTTGAAGGACGCAGTTTATGAAGATGCATCGTGTAGAACAGGAAGTCCAAGCCTGCCGGACTTCCTGCAGCAGCATTTTCAACTAATACATTTCATTAGAACAAAGTCTTCATGCAGTTGCTAGCAGGGTCATCCTTCCTGTCAGGCTGTAGGTCGATTCTTGAACCCAGAGTCTGATTAGTCATGTGACTAACAATGTGCACAGCTGTTGTGGGGACAGAGTGAGGCTAGCAGCTTCCCCTACTCTTTAAGCTAAGCTAAGCTAACATCTGTATGAACACTTCACTGTCAACAAGAAAGAAGAGACTCACCTAAACTGAGAAACTCTCAAATTGAAATGCTAAAGTTTTTTTTTTTTAAATTCATTTCTATCTTTCAGTTTTAAAGCCTGCCCTGGATTTGATTTAGAATTTATGAGCGTATTCAGATTTGGATCTTAAAAATGTCAGAATATATTCACTCATTATAATCATGGGTCTGTGATTAGTGCAGTGGTACGTTTGTCCAAGCCAGTTCCAAAATCTCGGTGTATTCTTGAACTCAGACCTACATTACACCAGTGTAATGAGAATAAATAGTTTATAGCTGAAGAAGAAGACCTAGAAAAACTTGTCCAGGCGTTTATTTTTAGCCACGTAGACCAGGCAGGTCTTTCTGGAACTCAACAAACAGGTGCAATTCCGCAGTGTGTCAGAACAAACTAGCATGTTCAAAAAAGAAATTCAGATCATCAGGATCTATAGTTAACAACTCCACCACACACACACACACACACACACACACAGTGAGCCGGTGCTCAGACAGAGGCCGATATCATCTTGACATGCTTGTTCTATAATTAAACTGTCGTCCTCAGGATCCGACCGCAGCTGCATGAGACACACAACACTTTCCTTCCTGTCCGAGCAGCTACTGTCACACAAACACACACACACACACACACACTGTATGTGCAGTATATTTACTTACATGACAGAGCTGATGGGCGGCACGGTGGGGAGTGGTTAGCGCTGTTGCCTCACAGTGAGAAGGTCCTGGGTTCGCAACCTGGCCTTTCTGTGTGGAGTTTACACGTTCTCCCTGTGCTTGTGTGGGTTTACTCTGTGTACTCCGGTTTCCTCCCACAGTCCAAAATACATGCATGTTGATTGGTGACTCCAGGATGTCCAGGGTGTAGCCCTGCCTTCCGCCCGAAAGAGAGCTGGGATAGGCTCCAGCAGATACCCGTGACCCTGGTTAAGGAATAAGCGGGTATAGATAATGGATGGATGGATGAACAGAGCTGATGGAACATGCTTCCACCTGAATCCAGGTCCTTAACAGGGCTCGCCTCAGAGACCAGTCCTGATGTCTTACAGTGTCACCAGGATCACAGGAGAAAAGAAATGATGACAGCAGGAAGACAGCAGTTTGGCTTTAAGAACTTAAGGCTTTAAGAAACCGTGTGTTGTTTAGAACTGAGTCCAGTGGAAAGCATAATGAGTCTAAGATTTGTATGTGGAGAGTCGGTGATGAGAGAAAGACTGTATAAAAACATAAAATAGAAAAATTAAATAAAAAGATGTCAGATATTTGTGTCAGACAGAGTCAGTTTATTAGGAACCCCTGTGTCGGACGCAGTCAGTTTATTAGGAATCCCCGTGTCGGACGCAGTCAGTTTATTAGGAACCCCCGTGTTGGACGCAGTCAGTTTATTAGGAACACCTGTGTCGGACGCAGTCAGTTTATTAGGAACCCCCGTGTCGGACGCAGTCAGTTTATTAGGAACACCCGTGTCGGACGCAGTCAGTTTATTAGGAACACCCGTGTCGGACGCAGTCAGTTTATTAGGAACCCCCGTGTCGGACGCAGTCAGTTTATTAGGAACCCCCGTGTCGGACGCAGTCAGTTTATTAGGAACCCCCGTGTCGGACGCAGTCAGTTTATTAGGAACCCCCGTGTCGGACGCAGTCAGTTTATTAGGAACACCCGTGTCGGACACAGTCAGTTTATTAGGAACCCCTGTGTCGCACCCAGTCAGTCTAATCCAACAATTTTGCAGTAAATCCTCCTTCATGAACATGCTAACGTTCATTCACCTGGAGGCTGCGGTTTGTGCTGCTGTCGCTGGACTGAACTCTGTTACCCTGACAGGAAGTGTACCAACAGAGGTGCGGTGGAACAGGTGATGGTGTGGGGGCTTTTAGTCTTTCGTTGTCTGTGTTTATGGAAACTTTGGGGGCCTGTAGAAACCTGACACTGCCTGGTTGTGCCTGCCTGCCCTCCTTTATATCAGCCTGTACTGCCACACACCACAGCAACATGATCGTATGTGTGTGTGTGTGTGCTGAGTCTTACCTGTCACTTCACCTGTCCATCTGTCCTCCCCGCACTATCTACCTGTGCATCTCCCTGTTCAGATCTCTGTGTGTTCCTGATGTAACTCGACCGTGGCTGTGGGCATCAGTCTGTGCTGCTGAACTGACTGAATGATCCTCCGCTCATCAGTCCTACGTTCATTTGGATTTTAATGATTGAATCACGCTGCTGCACTCCATTTCCATATCTACTCCAACCATCCCTCCAAAATTAGACATCATGTAAGAAAAAAAAGGACCTGCACGATTCTGATCAAAAGGAATTTCTGTTTTTTTGGGGTGAGAATTTGCTCTCGTGATTAGTGAGATAAAATGATGCTGCGTTTCTCACGTTCAGCTGCAACATTAAAAGTGATGAAATCAATACGGGGATGACACTGGCTTTTAAAGGGTTAAATGAGCTTATTTTAACCCCTATGTGATTAATTGTCTTGCTTCTCTGATCAGCTGTGGATGCGTGTGTGTGTGAGGCGTTCCAGGGCCACTGTTTTTTTCAGGCACTGGCACCTTCATTATGTTCAGAGTGTGTCTATCAGTCTACCTGTCGTCCTTATCTACCTGTGCATCAGTCAGTGACACTCCGAGCTGCCAGCCTGTCTCTGAGCTGCCCAGCTTTGGCTTCAGCCCCAGATTCAGTTTGTGTTTGGCTGTCAGACGTAACAACAACAAGTCCTGTCTGCCAGCTGGGAGGCTCGCGGCGTTTGGTTCTACTAGACACAAAAACCAGCTGTCAGCTGCACCGATGGAGACGAGATAGTGGCGGGCCGCATTTAAAGGTTATTTGCCTTACAATTTAATCTATTAGGCTGTTTTGATCAGGTTTGTGAACTGTGATCTGACAGTAACGAATCAGAAAACAACTTTTCATGTTTAGCCATCACCCTCATTTCTTACGGTTTAGTCACATTTCACGTGAAAATAGTTTTAGCAACCAAGACCTTTTGTCTTATATATGGACCTCAAGTTTGCATTAAGGTCACCTGGAAAACTCTTAAACTATCCAAACTGTTTCGATTGATCTTTTTAACAAATATTTCCAATGACTCCAACAGAGACGCCTGTCTGGTCGATCAGTTCAGGTCTCAACTTAACAGCTGGTTAAAGAGGGAGGATCTTGGCTTCGTGTTAGTTTTACCATATATTTTTTAGTGACCTGTAAAGTTTGGGTATGTGTTCCAGCAGGTTTATTTTATAATAGGAACCTGATCCCGCTGCACCAATGAGGCCTCATTAAAACCAATCAGATCACATAACAATTGCATAGACAGAGAGGGGTGAGCCGGGTAAACAGACCAGGGTTATGTGACCCGGCATGTGGGTCAGTGTGACGCTGATGTCTGAAAACACAACAAAAGAACCGACGACACATTGAGCTGGGCCAACAAACTGAGACAAGGGCTGCAGCTGTGATTTCTGCAGACAGGTTCATGTCACCACAAACTAATACAGCTGTGTCAGCTATACAACCACGAGGCTAAAGAGAAGCTAGCTGTCTACGGCTACATTTTTAAAAAGTGCCTGCTATGAAACTTAAGCGACTGTTCTGAAACATCCAGTGAAGCCTTCTGTCTACAGCAGCATGTTCCTCTCCTCCCCATTCTGGATCAGACTGGTTCTTGTCCATCATAGTCTGTAGATAAAGACGGATGATGTGTCATCACTTTCTCTCACTATTCAAATGTTCAGTGGCAGCCATCTTGCTTTTGTGACTCATCTCCAACCACATTCCTCGCAGCAGTGACCAGAGGCGGAGCCACAGTATCAGGCCACCATTTAAAGCTGTCAATCATCTGAAATCCAGCTGTTTTTATAACTTAATAAAAACAAACTGATCAGAAAAAGACACTTGGACACAAATCAGTGTCGACCTAAAAGGACAGAACATGGAGGGGGCGGGGCTTATGACCTATACTGCAACCTTCTGGGAGCTGTCAAGTTGGCCATCTTTCTTTACAGTCTATGATCTCTATTCTGATTGGCTGCGGCTGAACAGGTGTCATTAACCCCAGCCAATCAGTGCAGGTGCTCATGAATAATGTAGGTTTTATGTTAATAACTTCAGAAACAACTGCTAAAGGACAAGAGGAGTCTGGACTGTTTCTGAAGATGGATTTACAGATTCTAAACAGCATCGCTCTCCATGATTTCCAGCCATCTCTCTGTAGTTCATAATAAAGACTTAAAATGACCATAAATACATCCTGCTTCCATTAGTCAAGAGATCGAGAAATTTCAGTCTGGACCGAAGTGGAAGACTGACTGAACAATGAACACCACACTAACACACTGTGGCTGAAAACAGAGAGAACAACAAACACAACAAAGAGAAACAGGTTGAAAGGTATAAAAGAACAAACTAATGGAGCTGAGACAGAAAAGAAATGAACAAAAGACAAATTACACAGAAAGAAAAAGAAAAGTGGAGAGTGTGGTGTAATCAGACCTCAGGCTCTTTCTTCTCAATTACAGCCTCCCACGCCGTGTGTGTGCGTCTGCATAAAGATGTACATTTCTGAGTGTATGTGTGTCTTTGTTTGTGCATTAGTGTGTGTGCGGTCTTTGTGCATGTGTGTGTCTTTGTGCATTAGTGTGTGTGTGTGTGTGTGTGTGTGTGTGTGTGTGTCTTGCCGCAGTGCCACATCTCTCTCCTCCCACTCTAAAGCTAAAAACAAACACAGCGGCTCTCATTACACACACTCAGAGTCCAATCAATACCCTAAGGCCCCTGGGGGCCCACCTGCACTCAGAGTGTGTGCGCGTTGTGAACAGTCAGCTATAACTTCAGTCCGTTTAAGGCGGCGAGTCCAAAGTTTGGCTTCAGTGAAATAAACAACAAACCACAAAACAAAACACCACATGGTGATGCGTTCACTGCATTTTCCACCAGTATGTTCACTGTTTGCTTTTATCTCCTTGCGTTTGCATTCACCGTCCCTTCTCATGATGCGTTTACTGTCTTCTTCCACAAACTTGTTTCCCTGGCGGTCTTCTCTGGAAATGTGCTTTCTGTCGTCCCTTGTGATGTATTTACTGTTCCGTCTACTGAGCTGCTTATTGTTCTCATTTGCCATCCTCTTCATGGTGTGTTTACTGTCTTAGCTGTATGTTTATTGTGTTGCCTGGAGATGCATATTTTGCAATGCATTGATTCTCCTCTTAGTGATGCATTAAATGTCTGATGCAGTGAAGGTTTTGTTTTTTTTAAACTCTTGGAATTATGCGTTCACCATGTTTTTCGTGACGTGTTTACTGTCTCAAAGTGAGTTCTCACTGATGTGTTTACTGTCCTCTATCATGATGACACTTCTTTGCATACCCTGTCCTTCGAAATCATGTGTTTACTATCTCCTTTGGTGATGAGCTGACTGTCATCTCTGGTGATGTATTCAATGTCCTGGTGCTTTGTTGAATGCCCTTTGTTATGATGCCTTTAATAACCTCTCCTCTCCGTGTTTACATCCTCTCTGGTGATGTGTTTACTGCTCTCACACACACTGTGTTCATTGTCCTTCCCAGTAGTGATGAGTGAAGAGTAAAGTGTGTGTTGTTGTACATGTTGATTTCAGTGGTGAAGACGGATTCTGTCATCACGCTCAGGCTATATTTAGCCGACCTCTGCTGAAGAAAACTCCTGAATTTTTAAACTCTGCAACCGACTTCCACCTCCACTCTCCCCTCCGCTGTCAGCCATGTCGGGATCGTCATGGTAACCCCCTGGTTTCCCCTGTTCAGAGAGACATGTGGATGCCTCTCTTCCCCACCCCACAGATCACATGACCACCACGTGGAGCTTATTGGAGTTTGTTAATAAGCGCACTGGTTCTCTGGTTCCCTCCAAACGTTGCAGGTGGAGACGCAGTTTTCTGTGCGTCTTAGTTACAGAAGCTTCTCCAGATGTTCAGGTTGAAAAGGTGAAAAATCCTACAACACCCAGGATGCATTGCACCCAGTGCATGTCCCGTCAATTGTAGTTTGCTTAACATCAAGTTCTTAATGAGAGATGAGCTGTAATGGATGAGCGTTGGATTTTCTACTGATCACTGAGAAAGGTTTGAGTCATCATGGTGTCCAGGTTGGAGTTCTTTTTCCATTGTTTTTGGAAGAGTTTCCAAAGAGCTCTGCACATAGGTCATACAGAGGAAAGACACACAGCTGACACACAGCAGACTGGATTTAATCAGCATGAAGGTGAAGTGTGCAGGTCACACTTTGTGCTCTGTTTCAATACATTTCTCAGGGGACTGTAAACGTTGAAAAGACGTCCTGCACTAATAGAGTTGGTGCGACAGTATTCCTGCCTGCAACTGTTTCCAGCAGCTGGACCAACATCAGCTGCAGTGACGACACATCACTCCTGTCATGTCGAAAATGTCTGTGTATTATCTGCTATAAAACCAGAGGCTGATGGTTTATTCAGTAACAGGTTTTTCATTGCTGAAGGCTGCTGCTGTTTCCACAGAGGGAATGTGTCAGATTGTTCCAACTGTCACGTGTCCAACGTTAAGTCTGGTCTAACAAATTTTACATGAACTCCATCAGTTTTGCTGTTTAATTATTAATTCAAATAACTGTCCTTAATTTACTCTGATCACGTCATTGGTCAAAATACTGGTGTGATGGAGAAACACCACCTGGGTGGCCAGGACATCTGGACGTGAGCACGTCTTTACACATTGAATGATCATGTTTTGTCCCATGTTGGGAGAGAATTTGGATTGGAAATAAAAAGTGACAGCCCCACTGGTGATCCATCACTCCCGTCTCCTCCTCACCTTTCACCTCCTCTATTCCAGTCTGCTACTGTTTCACCTCCTCTTCTTGTTTCATCACATCTCACCTGTCTCCCCTGCTCTCATTTCATCTAATCTTTCATGAACTCTTCCTCTTCCCTGTCACTCCTGTCCCTTCTCTCTTTCCTTCCATCTCCTCTGTCCTCTTTTTGACCCCTCCTCACATTTCTCTGATCACCTTGTGTCCTTTTCCTTTTACCTTCCCTCCTTTGGTTCTTCTCTTCTTTCATTTCTCATTTTCCTTTGCTCGTGTTTCTTCCTCTCCATGTCATCCTTTACTTTCAGTCCACACCTTCAAAAATCTGGAAAAAAAACCCACTCAGTTGTTGAAGCTGGGTTGATATAAATTGGAGTTAAAATGAAAAAAGAAATGAAGGTGAAACTCCTCCATCAGTGGGATCTGTTTTCTCTCTGTCGTTCGTCAGAGCTGAAGAGTCAAGGGGTGAAAGACGTCAAATCAAAGTGACTGAGCTGAATTCATGCAGGCAGGTGGCAAATTACTGTGAACACCTACTGACAGAAAAGGAAACAGACACGCTGTAATGAAGATCATCATCTGCATATAAACAGCTCAACGTCTAAACAAACAAATCCATCTAGAAGTTAAATGGAAACCAACCACATGAGTTAAAACCAGGGAGTGAGAGAGGTGGCGGACAGAGGCATGTGGGGGACAGTCGGACAAGTGGGGGACAGACGACAGGTGAAAGACAAACAGGTGGTGGAGAGACAGACAGGTGAGAGATGGACAGGTGAGGAACAGACAGACAGGTGAGGGGCAGGCTCTCTGAGCTATGTTTTTAATTAAAACCACGTTTGAAAGAACTCATCACTTCCTTCTTTTTAATTAACCCTCGGCCTGGCCAGTCAGGCACTATCTCGTTATGGCGGACCCCATCAACGGCGTGCGGTCACCTCTCTAATCTGTCTCTCGCTGTGGGACAGGAAGTAGCAAGCAGCTAATTAGTGCTGAGCCCCCAGCCCGACCTTCATCTCTAAACTTTTCTGAGAGCAGGAAGAGTTTTATTCTGAAAGAAACAGTAATAGAGAGGATTGTGGGAAGGCTGGTGTGAGTGAGTCTTCCTCATAGTGCTTGGCTCCCTGTGCTCAGCGGGTCAGTGCAGAGATTAGACAGAAGAACCAAACTCCATTCAAGGTTTAGGAGAATAATTTGAGCACAACCCATATGTGTTCCAGTAAATCCAGTCCAGGACATAGACAGAGACATGGCGTTGATGTCTTTATGTCCGAATAGTTTGACGCCTGCAGACAAAACAATCCATTTTTTTGAAATTCAGCAGATTCAGAGTTCAATGAAAAATGTGCAGTTAATTTTTAGACATGAACAGTAAAGAGACTTTCTCCTTTTCCACTTCAAGTATATAGTCTAGGATACAGACCAAGCCAGAATCATGATTGACTTCAGTAAATATTACATTGCATTTTGTCTCTTCAGCATCTTTCAGGCCAACATGCAGAATAAAAGCACAGAAAACCACAGACACAGCGTCTCTGGACAATAGTTTATGATATTTTCTGGTAGTTACAATAATTAGCGTCATGATCATCAGTTTCATAAATAGGTGCATTGATTTTTCGTACAGTTAGAAGTCGTTTCACAGAGGATATGTACAGATTTAAACATTACAAACAGAAGCAAAGCAAAAGGCCAAGTCACTGCCCAGCACATAGACCGATCCCGGTCAGACAGTCAGTCTGCTTGTGATCAGTGAAGCTCAACTAATTTTGATATTTTATAATGACTGACTGAGGGTGGAGGGTGTTGTGGCTTTCAGATTCAATCTTGTGCAGTTTGACCCCCACCTTCCAAAATTAACCAGTAGGTCTCGGCTGTAAACAAGTCACGCTGCAGTTTAACAAGAAAACAAAGCAGAGATGTACAGGCGGTAACAACATAAACAGTCTGCCACAAGCAAGAAGTCCAGGATTTAGTCAGATATCCAGACTGGTGCAGTGTGATTCAGGACATAACCAGGCATAGCAAACAACAAATCCAGAGTCCAAGATGAAAAGGAAAGGCAGACAAGTGTTCAAAATCCATGTTTTATACAGTCACAGAAAAGTAGATTTAAAGATACAATCAAAAATAATGAAAGATGTGCTGTTTGAAGCTCAGTCATAAAAGTATTAAACTTTTTTTTCTGCACCATTTGGTTTCCTTAATGAGGATGGAAAGTTTCAAAAAATGATAGTGTAAGAAAAATGACAGTTCCTATAATCCAAGACATAGACATGTCCCAGGAGATAATAAGCAGACAGATCTTCAGTTAGACATTCCAGTTAGAGTGCTGCATATGAGGTGCAAATGCCAAAATAAAAAAAACTTATGTCAAAGCAAAAACCATGTTACAACTAAAACTCGTCATCTTCAGGTTTTTACGAATTTTCACTAAAATATTTAAAAGCAGTGAATCACTTTAAAAGAAATTTCCCCCTAATCTCTCATCTTCCTGAATGCAAAACAATGAGGAAACTAAATAACACATGAAACTGATTTTAGCCTGTCTCTATGATTGAGTTTTACCCATTTTTTGTAATAGTGATTTTTATATAGTGGAACTTACATGCATTTCTGACATTTTGAAAATGTCTTAATTAAATCCCTAAATGAACAGCTCTAATCACAGTATAAGTCAGAAAATCCAGAGAATAGTCTGGGCCCTGTCACTGTTAAATGACAGTGTATGAAAGCATGATTTTAGTTTTCTAACTGATCTGCATTGTTAGATGTTGTCAGGCAGTTAATGGGATGTCCACCTGCAACAGCTGCTTAGGGAGTCAGCTTACAGACCTCTGATCAGGGAACCAGACCTGAACTAATCAGACTAAGACCAGGCCAAAGTCCTGGATGTGATTTTTCTGTTTTCGTTAATCTCTTTAAATCAGATCACTGATGTCTGGTCACAGTGACAATCTGCATTTTATTTCTCTTAAACCTTTACATAATATAGTTATGAACTATATAATCAACATATTCAATCAAGACTCAGTGTGCGTGGTAGATTTAAGGGGGAGGAGAGAGGGGTCTGATATAACGTGACTCCACTGTAATTCAAAAAATGAGACTTTATTTTTTGGAAACCTTCACGTGATCAGCTCTGTTAACGGAGTCGTGGAGGGGGAAAAAAAACTGTTCCTTTAACATTTTTTCTGCAGAGCTCTCAGCCACATCCCATGGCCTCCATCTACAGCTGGCCTTGACTCATTTGCCATGGACACTGTTTGTATCATCGAACATACAGAGGAAATTTTGGTTACATGACAAAAAAAAATTCATCCAGAAAAAAAGAGCAAAGAGCAGCTGCTGAAGACCAAGACATTTGACTGAAAGCTCAGGCAAGAAACATGTAAGTTGACCTGATGACAAAAATTTTTTTTTTTGGCAAACTATTTCTGAGGTGAAGAGTGAACCTTCAAACTCAATTGAAGCCCCAGAGGTCCAGTAACAAGGTGAATGTTTTTCCCACAGGAAGCCCAGGAAATAGTCAGATCACAAGTTACTTGCTGCACATAGAAATCAATTAAACAAGTCAGTCACTTGAGAAGCTGGGCATCTGTGATCCAGGACATAGCCAGGAGCCAATAAACAAACATCACAATCTTAATACATAGAGACCAACATTTAGTCAGTTACAGAAGTTCCAGGTTGTAGTCAGGACTCAGCAGAGTGGTGCAGTGTAATTACAGTACATTCAGTAGCAACATAAATGAGCTTAACCCACCTTAACATTATCAGGATTTTCCATTTCCTGGCCTTTAGTTTCTTCTTCTGCACTTTTAATACTTACACAAGGTGGACATATCCCAGCATTTAGTCAAAGCCCAGCAGGGAGACTGAAATGATGAAATCATAAGAGGTTGGTTCCAGGTGTTAGTCTGAGCTCAGCCAACACTTTCCAGTTGAGGTGAATAACAGTAGTGAGAAGGAAGAGAATGGATGGTTGGATCCAGGTGATAGTGTCAACCCGATCCGGCTGCACAGCCACTTGAACTGCTTCCTTTACTGAGACGGACTAATTCCTGGGACAAAACCTCCAGGTCCTACAGAAAGAGGGAAGTTTCCTGTTACCTACTCAGCAGAAACAGAAATCTGAACATTTCCATTACTTTATTTTCAAAAATATTGTTCAGTTATTGTTTTTGTTTTTTTACTCAACTATCCATCAATTTACAAACTGAGCTGCACTAAAGACGTGGAGACGTCACCATGGACTCCTGAGCTGACACATGAATCAGCACCTGATTGTCATTATGAGAAAACCTTCAACCACAAACTGACCAGTGATCAGTCCGAGTGCCTGTCGTTCGACAGACGTAACACTTTTGTCCTTCACTGTTTGTTGTTCACGATTGTTTTTGTTTTCAGTGTTGTGCTTGAGTGCCTGCAGTCAGAGACGTGAGTAACCGGTTTAACATCAGAGTAATGTCTGGACAGTATCAGAACTGTTCAGCTGCACACCGACTGTGTGTCCTGGTCGTTAGTTGATGTGGAGCCACCCCAGAGCGCTGCAGCCAGTTTAAGTCGTCACGGCAACAGTTCCCGCCACTGTCTCATTTCACACACCAATTTAATGCTGTGGTACATCTTCTCTGACAGTGTGGACTACATTACCCAGAAACCTCTGGCTGTAACATCATCACTGCTGTGTTCAGTCCATGTCCCTTAAGAGAAACTGAATCTGAGGATTCTTCATTTGTCGCAGCAACTGAATGTTTTTCTTTTTTTTCATTAAAACAAACTATAGTCAGCGGCTGATGTTGCATTTCAGTTTTTATATATTTTACCTATAATCAGTGAAATGCAACTAAAACATACCATTACACTCACATGGCAGAATAACAGCTATTAGAACAGCGTCACATTCAGCTCTGCGATGTATTGAAGGGCAGCTGCTCGCCATGTTGGCCATGGCAGAAAGGAGCAGGTAAACTGGCTCCACTGGTACCCTGTGTTACCGTCTGATGCCTGATTGGAGTGTCCTGATGGGAGGAATGTTTTAGCACCTCACCACACAAGAAGCCTGTGTCACTGACTTTCCTGTGAGCAGGAGGTCCTAAATACATTTTGTAACTCAGATGGACTTTAAAGAAGACCTCTGTGCGCCAGGCTCATTTAACAATCAGCCATGCAGTGAGAGAGCGCTCTGATTGACTGTTCAGCTCAGTGCAGTTTCTCCCTATTTTTTACCTCTTTCTACCTCTTCATTTCTTCTTGCACAACCAAAGATCAATGGCTGCCAACAGCAGCGCCACCTGCAGCTTCTTCTCAAACATTTTCTGGATTAGAAACAGCTATAAACCATCTGTAGTGTGAAAATGGTCAGCAAACACTGCTTTGGTTATGCTTTGTATATCTGCAGTATAGGTCTTCCATTTTTCCTTTTTGAATAACCAATACAGACTACCGCCCCCTGCTGGTATGGAGCGGTAGTCACTCTCACCAGGTGCAGAACATGTGTGTGTGTGTGTGTGTGTGTGTGTGTGTGTGTGTGTGTGTGTGTGTGTGTGTGTGTGTGTTTGTTACCTTCTGCAGGTGCATGTTCTTTGTCAGTTGTTCCTCCAACATGTTCTGCAGCTTCTTGTTCATCTCTCTCAGATTCTCATCTCCTGGTTTCACCAAATCTCTGAGGACCGAACCCAGACCTCCTCTGTCTCCCTGAGAGCCTCCGTGACCTCCGACAGCACCACCTGACACATCTGAGAAGATGAGGAGGGGATTTACTGTTTGAGTGCATTGGTCAACTATGATCTGTTTTAGACCCTACAGCTACAAACTGCTCCACAGAGATGTTTCCACAGGCTGCATGGAGGCAAGGCTGCAGCAGCACACAGCTCTGACCACACACCTTCTGAGAGGACAACTGCCTCACAGAGCACCTGACTGGTCTAGTTTGCAGCCACTTGTCAGTCACATGTCAGTGCCAGAGCCGACTGACACAAACTAACAGCAGTCACACCAAACAAACTGGGGAGGAGATGAGAGGAAAGGCAGACAGAAAAGGACACACACACACACACACAAAAAAAAAAAACCTCGGACAGGGTTTTAGTTATTCTGCGACATGAGGTGCAGTTCCTCTCACCAGAATCGTAACTTGCCTGACCCTAAATTAACTTCAGTCTGAAAAGAAGTCTTTAGCTCAAAACTCTGATTATCTGAGTTATATGATCATAATCACCAGCCTCTGGTCCTCATAAGGAAGGTGAGTCCCCGCAATGTTAGCAGGCTCCTAATTTTGGGACCCCACAATAATTGAAAAACAAGACTAAACACATTTGAGGAAAACACTGATGGAAGAGAAAGAAAGACACTGATTAAAAAAAAAAAAAAAAAAAAAAAACAGCAGAGAAGTTGAGCTGACAAGGTTTTTATGGTGCTGTATACACACACACACACACGCGCACACACGCAGTTTAAGTCGTCACGGAATGGATGGTTGGATCCAGGTGATAGTGTCAACCCGATCCGGCTGCACAGCCACTTGAACTGCTCCCTTTACTGAGACGGACTAATTCCTGGGACAAAACCTCCAGGTCCTACAGAAAGAGGGAAGTTTCCTGTTACCTACTCAGCAGAAACAGAAATCTGAACATTGCCATTACTTAAAAATATTGTTCAGTTATTGTTTTTTACTCAACTATCCATCAATTTACAAACTGAGCTGCACTAAAGACGTGGAGACGTCACCATGGACTCCTGAGCTGACACATGAATCAGCACCTGATTGTCATTATGAGAAAACCTTCAATCAACCACAAACTGACCAGTGATCAGTCCGAGTGCTTGTCGTTCGACAGACGTAACACTTTTGTCCTTCACTGTTTGTTGTTCACGATTGTTTTTGTTTTCAGTGTTGTGCTTGAGTGCCTGCAGTCAGAGACGTGAGTAACACGCACACACACACACACACACACAGAGCTAGATGCTGACTTTGAGTGTGTGGTATCAACATTTAACAGCTGTAACTCTCTTTACCTGCATGTTTGTTTTGGAGCCTCAAACAGCTAACAGCTGTCTGTTCTTTCATCTTTGTGGCGCCCGAGTGATAAGGTGACTTCCACCGACGTGTTAATGTATAAAGCCTTTCTCAGTAAACGTTTAGATGAGTTTTTGCAAAATTATTTCCTAAACATGTTCACTAGCGGTGGCTGAAGAAAATTTAAGTTTATGCTGGACATCAACACTGACGTCCATCACTGTATCCCAGAGCACACCGTGATGTCTTGTGTTGTGTGTCAGATGTTGAATGACCAGAGGTAACAGTCTCTGGTGACTGCAGGGCACCAGCTGGTTCAGGTTTGATAAATCCCATCTAAAAATTCAACAATGTAAAACTGAATTATCGGTGTGAAATCTGCTGTACAGTTACTTTTCTTTCATCCCTTCTCTCATTGTTCTGTTTGTCTCTCCTGCTGTTTTCAATTTCATGTTCGACTGGTTTAACCCCCCCTCCTCCATCCCACTCCCATTAACACTGTACTAATGGTAAATCTAATGGGCAGTAAAACTGAGAGCTGAGCTGTCTCCTGCACACTGGACTCTGTGTATCTGCTTCTGTTTAATATTTCATACTGCACTTGGTCTTTTCTGTTACTTTCTACATTAAACTGGGGTCATCAAAACTATGAAGTCATTAAAACTATCACAGAACAGAAATTAAATTATGCTTTACGTATTATTTCATATAAGCAGCTGCTCTTTGTCTTAATGACAGTTTTGCACATTGCTGCAATATGTTCACCGGTGTCATGAGGCTGCAGGAGCAGGGGCAGCCCCCCCAAAAAAAACTACATATCCATTGTCACACCTCCAGCTCCAGACTACACCCGCCCAACAGAAACCTTGCTTTCATCTGTAGATGAACATCTCTGGGGATTCTTCTGAGGGCCACACCTAGTCCACATCTCCCCAGGAACTTGACCTAAAGCCATTAGTGCCGCAGATTGCCATGAGGAAAAACAGAGATCGGAAAGGAGCAAACCCTGGCTTAAGCACCTAAACCTGCTTTCATTAGAATGTCAGACACTACTGAACCTGTTAGTTAACCTGTTCTCACCCTCAGTGATCAGAAAAACTGAGTGTAGAAAAGCTTCAGGTAACCGCTCCTCACTTTAGCTGGCGCCAACTCCGATTAAAAAGGCAAAGGCCTAATTTATCTGTCAGCAGTTGTTGCTCCTCCAATGACAGAACAAAATCTCACTTCTCTGTTGTCAGGCTGTGTGTCTGCACTCTGCCAAAGATTGATTGTGAGGAAAGAAGCTCCACTTTCATTTTGAACCAGAGCCTTCTGTATTTGGATCAAAGCAGCTTGTGAAAAAAACAAAGTGGTTTGAGTTTATTATCTACACTTGTTCCAGTGCATCAGATCTGTATTTAATCAATATTTTCAATGATTAGATTAGATTTGATACTTCATTTTGAAGAAGCCTAATAAATATGTCCTCTGGCGCCTCCACCATCATATAAGCTCTGCATACTGCGATGGACATTCTGGAAGGAGGTTCTTTCTTAACATTTTGCCCCGTTTACCCTGTTTAATGTTCTGATTTTCACAAAAAAAAAAAAAGATCTTTACGAGAAGAAGAAATAAAGCGTCAGAGTTTGGGTTAACATGCAGTTTTTGTACGTGTAGTGTTTTGGCGTCTGCAGGGACCCTGCACAAAGTCGAAAGGATTTAATAGACAAACAAATCATCGGATAATTAGAGGAGTCAGTAAAAGACACACACACAGACTCAGCATGATGGTGATAAAAGAGGAAAGCAGCTAAAAATAACAGCAGTGACGCAGCAGAGTTCGAAGGTATTACCACAGAGAACACATTTGAAATGTAAGAACTCACCACCTGAAGACGATTTCACCCGAAAGTTGGCATAGTCTCACGGACAACAACGCGCCATGTTAATGTATAAAGACAAATCCGGTGGAAACCTGCGTGTGAGGGCGACTGAAGCAGCAGATTAAAGTGTCGCTGTCAGATAAACGACATGCTGAGCCGGGGAACTTTCTGCTGACTGACGCACTTTCTCTTGCCGCCCAGTTTGTTCCACACATTTATCTCACTCATCAACCACATCATCAGTTTTACAATGTTTACAGTAACTGTTCTACAAAATGTACAAAGTGATGTCAGAAGACAGAACAGCAGAGGTCAGTGTCAATATGTCACCATGATACCATTGTGTGTGTGTGTGTGTTTGTTTGTTACCTATGCGGCTGTCCATCACGTAAGTCTCTATGATGGCACTTTTTCTGCAGATGTCTTCAGCCATTGACGAGCAGCTCACCTCCAGATGTTTCACCTGGAGAAGAAGAAAATGGTCTGCTGTCAATCAAACATCTGTTATAGGACAGTGGGATGGACTCGCTCGTTTACACACAAATAAAACCAATCAAACTTTAGAAAGTTATCAACCATGAGAATCTAAGAGGTTTCTGACATTCAGCTAACACATAACACATGAGCATCAGCAAACGTGCCCTGAGTCCACAGTGGAACCAGCAAAAATACTGAATATGGCTGCGGTCATAAATAATTATCAACAAACAGAAATCTGCTAAAACGGGCTCAACGTTGTATTGTTGACCTGGCTGTTACCTCATGGGACGAAGCGCAGAACTGAGACACAAACAGTGAAGATTTGTTTCAGGTTGGACACAAACAGATGAAACAGGTGATCACCCACCTTCTCCTCCAGCATCCATTTCTCCTGCTGGACCTCTGCCAGTCGCTGGAACAGCTCCCCGACCTCGTCATCAGACAGATCAGCTGGGCGCTGCGACTGAGGGCTGCCTCCTCCAGACTGACACACACACAACATGTTACGAGAGTGGGGGATTCATCCATTATCAGGTCATGAGGTTTACAGGTGCAGGTTTGGATGGGGACCAGTCTTTCACTCAAACATCTCATGACTCACAGGATACTGTTTCTGATGACGACCAAACCAAAGAGCTGACTGACCTGTCAGTGGACTGTCAGATCTATTTACAGTGTTTCTATCAATAGAAACAGCATCACTATGATAATAAAGGAGTTAAAAATAACTGCAGACAAACATCAGACTCTTCAGAAGAAGAGAAGGTGCAAAATCATAAATCTAACATCTGACCACTACGTCAGCTCATTACCAGTGTCTCCCTATTATAACAGGGAGACAGACAGACAGACAGGGAGGTCAAGACCCCAACAACAGGTCACATGATGCTGAGGAGGGAGTGTTAGTGGAGGAGAGCAGTCAAGGCACAGGCCCATCTCCTCCTGCAGGAGTGAATTTGCTGCCTTTTCAACTGAAACTGTCAATGGATAATACTGGAAGACGCTTCGCATCACAAGCAGCTGAACTGCACCATGTGTAATACAGTTTAGTAAATAGCAACACAGTGTTTTCCAGGTCACTCCACCCACCTTGTTCTGACTGGTTGGTGGCACCTCCTTCATCATGTCTCTGTAGGAGAAGGAGGAAACGGAGGAAGAGTCTCCGGTCTGCTGAGTCCGACTGGGACTACTGATTTCTGACAGAACCAGCTCCTCCAGACCTGATTGCAGAAAAGAAGAGGATCATGATGGATGTTGCAGAAAATAAACTAAAAACTATAAAGGCATCTCCCTGCGTCAAAACAGACTAATGCGTGAGAGCGACAGTCAGACGACGCACTGGTGTCTCAGTCACATGGTCTGAGATTCGAATTATATTTCTACCTCATGCCAAAAAAACTCAATTTTTCAAGTTTTCGGTCTTTTAAAGACAAACTACTTCTATAATTATGTGGAGCACCTCTTTAGCGGACAGTGTCCCATCAAGTCAGAGAAGTATCCCATTAAAATATATACTGTCTGTTGTAACCGCAACTGATTACAGGAACCAGCAGGACCAATGATTTAAGAAAAGGACCATTGACTGTTAGGAACAGGTGACTTGGTGGTTGTTTGGCAGACTTGATAAGTGATAAATGACCCTGATAAATGTGGATTTTGAACACCGCTCTGTGCTCTGACCCGTCCGGACTCTCCCTTTAAGATTCTGGACTGTCCCTTTAAGAGACCTGCACAGTGCTGATTTATGCTGGAGCAGCATTGTCTCTGTTCCATTTAAATTTGGCACAAGCTGCTTGTGCCAGCCTGTCCCTTTAAGACCATCCCTTTAAGGCAGGAGCAGAGAGAAGTGGGCTACTTTAAAATGTCTGATTCTCAGGTTTGCGCAAAAAAGCCTTTTAAAAGATTTATCAGAGCTCATAGATTATACATGAAGCTGAGGACTGCCTTGCACTGCTGAGTGTGTGTGAGCACGCACAATGAGTAAACAGTGTGACTGAAGGACTGTTAAATAAAGAAAAATCCAAGAAAAAAATTCACAAATAGAAATGCAACAACATTGAATGGGGAAAAAAAATTGAAAAATATATTTAATGGAGGTTGGCTGCCCAGGTGTGTGTGTGTGTGTGTGTGTGTGTGTGTGTGTGTTTTGCCAGCAGACGCCACTGTGTCCACCTCAGCTCTGGGAATCAGAGAGCTGCATTAAATATTGAGCAGAAGGTTCCGGGCTGAGCCAGAACCCCCCTGATGCAGGATTAGCACGCCGTTGATTATCAGACCCATCGGCCACATTACAATCACATCCCAGCCACTTAGGACACACACGCTCCCAAGGCGTCCTCGGTAAAATGGACCAAGCAAGCACCATCTCGTTTGTCTGTTCTTGTCTGAACGTGATGAAGCACAGACCAGACTGGAGTCACTTCTGACCTTAAAATAAACCGTCTGCGTCACGGTTCAGGTGTGGATGTACCTGTCCTGGTCTTGCTGTTGGTCAGTATCTCCTGGAGCCTCTCCTGCAGCTTGTCTGCTCGCTTCCTCTCCAGCTGCAGCTGCCGCTTCAAATCCTTAAGCTGCACATAGGCGCACACACACACACGCAGACACACACACACACAGACACGCACATATGCGGTCATGGATTTACTTTCTAATTATTATTTTCCATGCATGACTGCCTTTAAATTACTCTGCAAAAATATATTCTCTCTGTCTCATCTCTATTCAAATTCTACTGTCTTTGCATCCCCCCTGTCCGTCTGTCTGTCTATCACTTCAGAGTCCATCCATCCATCTGTCAGGGAAACATTTAACTCACCGCCGCGCTTCCCTTCTTCTCCAAAATCCTCTGGCCGTCCACTGTGTCCTTCAGCTCCTAGCGAGGACAGAGTGATGGAGGTCACACACAACGAAGAAACAACCATCCAAACAATTATCTGGTCTGATGCAGCTTAAACACCCCCATCAGAGAGCTTGCAGATTTCTGCGACCTATAATCATGTTGCTATAGAGTCTCTGATTGTTATTTACTGCAGCGGACAGTGCAAAGCTGCCAACAATAAAAAGAAAAATAAGTGAAACTATGTGAACCAAGTCTAAACAGATGCTTCAGTGCCTGGTTTTAAAAAGAGTTTTGCAGAATTTAGGAACCCACTCCTCATGTCTCCTATGTAGGCAGGTGCCGTCACCTTTAAAGCTCTACCCTTCACTACAATAATCTAACACTGCCATTTACATTTTCTGGGCAGTGAACGTCACATCAGAGCTTTCACAGAGCCTGCTCAAAACCTGTCAACAGCAAGTCCCAGTCACAAAAGCCTGAGGTACCGGGATAAAGGTGTTTTGGTTTGTATAAGGTCAAAAGTATCGGCATTTTCCTGTTTTCACAAAATGCAGAAATAAATGCAAACCATGAACATGTCACAGCATGTACTGGAAAAAAAATACTAATGTAAATTGTGCATGATGTGTATTTGAGAAACTAAACTATAGGTCTGGTGTTATCTCAATTTTTCTACTGTCTGTGGGCCTTAGCTCCAAGACCAAACCATCCAAATATGCTGTGGACTATTTTCAGCGGGGGATTCCACATTTGGATTGCAGAGTCCTCATGACAGCAGGACAAGTGGGACTAATTCACAATAACCTGCAGTGTGTGCGGCACGTCTCCCAGCAGCTGTTACCTGCTTGAGTTTTTCGATGGCGTTGCTGTGTTCATCCCTCTGTTTCTCCACTTCCACCAGCTGCTGCTGCAACCCTCCCATCTCTGACTGCTTCTGCTGCAGGACACACCAGGAGGAGAGGATATGGTTTCAGAAACAGCAGAAGTTCAACCAGTTTCAACCCCACCCCAACAGACCTGATGTTCCCATAGTGTGAACAGACCATATCAGATGTTCTCAGATCAGATCTGGGCCACTTGCATATGTGGTCCTAGATCTGATGTGTGAGTGTGTGAGCACTGTCAGAACGGTCAGATCAGAATCCATGTGGTTGTTTTAACGTCTCCCTCCTCTGCACATATCACCTGTCGTCATCATTCAGTGTGAGGAAAAACTAACATGGAGTAGGGTGGGCAGTGGAGAAACCAGGACGCTTCACATTCAAACTGGAAGGAACATATGGGAACCGAGCAGCTTTGGAGGAAATTGTGTGATTTGATTGTGGCACAAATTACGTTATTGTACTTCTTGTAGCACGTGGCTCACATTTCTGTTCAGTCTTTGCATGGTGGCAGTTTAGGAGCTCAACAGTGTTCACACCGGAGCTGGATGCATGTTCCTGACAGACATGGATGGGAAGGAACAAACACACAAACAGCAGATCTGATGGAAACAGCAGGACAGTAAGTTCTGGGATGTGGATTCAGTGTGAACGAGTGACCCGTCTCAGAAACTTCTCTTGCTCTGGTCTCTGGTGGAAAAAAAGTTAAAGGAAATATTTAAATAACCTCCAGTGATGCCCCCTCTCTCTTAATCCGTCTGACTGGGGGATTAATTTAGAAAAAAATATGTATTTAATTCTCTTTTAATCTTCTTCTGGTAATTAATTCAACTAAAATCTACATTAAAACACCCGCAGGTGGCCGACCGAAAAAACATGTAGTTCTGGAGGAAAACTACAATCTGTTAATTCTCTTTAACGTCTCAAACCCAAGCATACAGGTCATCGGGCAGGACCGAGCTTCAGACTATCTTACATAGAAACACAGTAAACAGGTGTGAATGCTGCAGATTGTGATGGGGAAGGTGGATTAAAAATTATTCATTCATGTTTTTCCAAAAAGTCTCCTGACTGCCCAACAACACACACGCGCCACACATTTCATAATTTTCCATCAAAACCAGCCAAAAGACAAGATTTAAAACTTAAATTACATTTTGTAAATCAAATATAATACCTTTCCATAGCTTCTAAGGCCTTTTAGGAAATTCTGTGCTTTGCTCCAGATAGACTGTTCATATGCTTTTAGGATGCAATGCTTTTAACTTCTGAAACTGAATCTGAAACTAGTTTAAGTGAAGAACAAAAGAAACAAATATCTTTCTTAAAATGAACATGATTCTTTCTTATAAGCGGTTAAAACAGTGCAGACACAACACTCAGACACCTTACAACTGAAATTCAAAGTCACAACACACACGCTACCTGCCTAACACTCGACCTGCCTGTTAATTAGACTTCCTCCATCATTAATTAACTCTGCCACTGTGGTTTCCTGGTGCTTCTGTCATCCAGCAGATAACACACAGAAACAGGCATCAGTCAAGTCAGTCTCAAAGGAATTTCTGAAGACAAAACACCAGACGCTTAATCTGATTGGCTGAAAAAGCTCCTTACATCCACAGAGAAATGTCCCATGGTGCACAGCATTTTATTGGCTTGTGTCAGACTCTAATGGTAACAGGTGGCTTCAGAAATGTGCTCTGAGTTTGTTTGTCATCTTGTTCTGTGCAAAAGTTTTAGGTTCATTATCTGTTCTGGTTCTTCATGTTATGGCCCCAGACTGAGCTTGCAGCCTTACCCAGAGTCAGCAGAGGCCTACAGAACTGGGTTCAGAGCAAGAGAAGCAGGAGTCCTGCAGCAGAGCACTGGTCTCAGCATCATGGAGTCCATTTGGGATCGCATGAAGACAGAGACACTGAGACAGTCTGAGGACAAGCTGCGGAGCACCTGGACTAACTGTGTGCAGATTGGTTAATAAGTATCTTCACCATCTGAATTGTACAGTACGTGGTGACCCTCAAAGCTCCGACGCGCTCTGACCCACAAGCCTTTTCTGTGTGTGTCCTTTGTGTCCGTGCTGAGTGTTGTCTGTGCACTGAGCTCCAACAGTCTGTGTGACTGCTCAGTCAGTACCAGACCATCAGCGTTCACATGGACCTCCTCCACTCTGATCCACCGTTAACGCGATTTAACCTCCGCATGTTACCATGGAGACGACTACGCTTTAATTAGAAACACACATTCAATTAGAGCTGGATCAGAGTCAACACACACAATGCACACCTCCATAGACAGCATGCATAAACAAACACCCACACACACACATATATTTATATTCAGAGAAGCTTCCTGAAAATGTGTGTGTGTACCTCCATCTGATGTGTGTGTTCTCTCTGCAGCCTCTCGACGTTGTCCTGATGTTCCAGAGACAACTTCTCTATGTTTTCCTGCTCACACACAGACAGACAAACACACACACATGCACACGCACACACAGACGCAGACACAAACACACCCACAGGTTTCAGTCAGTCAAATAAACAGTCATATAAATAAACAAAGCTGCTGACAAATGCCAGCAGTAGAAAGTAACTCAATACATTTACTCACTGCACTTCAGTCCAGTTCTCAGGTATATGTACTTTACTTGAGTACTTCGATTTTGTGCTACTTAACATTTGGATTTCAACAAGCAACCCAATATGGAAAGTACTTCAAGTATATATGCTAGTTAACATTAGCTCCACCTTTACCAGCTGCAACATTAAAGTGATGAACATAATAATGCATCAATAATCCAATAATATCAGATACATTTAGGATTAGACTGACAAGATGATGGAGCTCTGTGGATTAATTTCTCCATGTGTTGAAGCTGCTCTGTGTTTACATCCAGAGTGAAACAGACTGTGTGACTCCTTCAGGTCTAACAAACTAAAAATACTTAGAACAAATTTAAAACCCAGCCTTGTTTACATCCATGTTAATTAGCTGACAGTGTTTGCCTTCTCTGCAGTGAGTCCTGGCACGTTACCGCCACCTGTAGATCAGTGGAACACCATTGGTTGGACTGTTTCCTGTCACCATGGAAACCAAACGAGGACCTACTCTAGACAAAGGGTTCCAGTAGGTCCACTGCTCAGGAAGCTTTAAATCTGAGTGGGCACTGTCAACAACCACAAATTCCCTATATTGGGGATTAGCTGGTGTTGATATGACTAATTGAGATGAGAATGGGATGAGAATGTTACGGCCGAGTGTAAACTGAAAAATGTTTAGTTGTGATTGCTGCAATTTTTCCCACATTTGAAGCCCAGGCTCACCTCAGAAAACCTTATTTTATTTCAGTTCATATCAAAACAGCATGTTTAGGGACCCAGTCAGGCAGGTAACTAGTTAACTGTCAGACTGACCTCTGCCTCCTTGAGTCGTCTCTCGAACCAGCCTTTGGTTCCCTCCATGGACTGGACCTGAGCCTGCAGCTCGTCCACCTTCAGCTGAAGACCCTCCAGCTCCTTTGTACGAGCCTGAAAACAGACACAGAGAATAAAGCTGCAGTGCACACAGACCGGACATCAGAAGACATGAGGATTGTCTTCTCCACTTCCTTCACTACTGTGCTTCTTTCACCCCCATTTTACCCCCCCCATACCTTTTCATCTCGAAGCTGCTGTCGGAGCTCTTCCTCTGAGCGATTCTTGTCTTCATGGAGTCCTCTGAGCTCCTTCTCATACCGAGCCCTCACCCCAAGAACCTGAGAGGAAACAAATAGAAGAAAGGAGAATAAATGAGGAGAGGAAACAAGGAGAGGAGAGAAGGAGAGGGGAGGACACAAAACCAGTGAAATACTTGACATTTTATTCTGGTGCATATTCCTACACATTTTAAAAATGTGAAAACACACATGAAGAAGGTATAAAAGAAAGGAGGAATCAGGAAATTTGATGAGATTAAAGGAATAAAACAGAATAAAAGAGAAAATAAAGATGGTGTATGAGTTCTACCCATGAACAGAAACCATGAGTCCCTGCAGTCAGAGTAAAACGCAGCAGGTCCCTAGAGTCGGAGTGTCTCACCTCCTTCTCATGCTGCAGTTTGAGGTCAGACAGCGCCTCCTTGTGGTCGGACTTCTCCTGGTTCAGCTGTATGGCCATGTCGTCCAGCATGGCCTTCCTTTTCTCTGCTGTCTGCTCACACACATGGATTTATTTTTGTGCTGACCATGACTGTTAACAGGCTTCACGCCTTCACGTGTATGTGGCATGTAGACATGAGATGATGCTTGTGTTTTTTGTGTGTGTGCGTACCTTCTTCGCCTCATCCAGCTCTCTCTGCAGCCGCTCTTTCTCTTGTCCTTCTTCTGTTAACTGCTCCAACAACTTCCTGTTTGCAAAACTCGACTCCTGAAAAAAATGGAAGGAAAAAGAGACGGGAAACACAGATAGTAAGAACTGCTTTGTATGGTTAAAATGTGTTTGATTTGGACTTTGTACTAGCATGGACAGTGGTGCCAAAACGACAAACTGAATTTAGGTTTAGAACATATTCATTTTGCTGGACGTGTTTTCATATGGATCTCACCTCATTTTGCAGTGTTTGTGTTCTGTTTATTTATATTTCATGCACATATAAAACACCCACTGCAGGAAATAGTTTGTTGGTCTTCCTAAGGAACTGCTACTTGAGTGCATGTATTGATGTGTGCGTCACCTGCAACTGGGAGTCCAGGTCATCTCTCTGAGCTAACAGACTCTCCTGCTCAGAGCGTCTCTGCTGCAGCTCGGCGGTCAGTGCCTCCTGCTGCTCACGTAACAGATTCATCTCCTGCGTCTTTACCGTCTGGATCTACGCGATTCAAAAAGTTTATTTACCTTCAGCTTTTAACACAACAGACACCAGGGTTTTATGATGGGGGTTACAGATGAGTAATACAGCCAAGTACAGGTGAGAGTAGATTAGTACAAGCAGTGAAGCCACAGAGGGCAGGGGATAGTGGGTAACAGTACATGAGTGTGAGGCCCGCAGATAAACACAGATAAGGAGGATGTCGAATGATAGAAAACAAATGATCTTATTTAAAGCCATTTGGACTGTTCAGTAGATAACAATAGCGTCTTGTATCTACTGAACTAGTCAGAGTCAGTGAAGCAGATGGAGAGGTCTGACTCATACAGTTGACTGCTTTCTAATTTAATGTCCTGAAAACTGAATTTTAGACATTACTAAATGTTCTGTTGGTACTCGAAGCAGCAGCAGTTTAAGGTTCAATCTTTACAACATTTATTATTTAAAACAGAATTAAGGGTTTAATGCAGAGATACACTGAGCCAAGAGCCAAGACCCAGCAGCGATGAAGGCCAACTGTTGTGTCTCTAAATGTGGTTTTTATATGGACCTAAAAATGTTCTTTGAATGCACCACACAGACTCCAGCCAGGGGCCACCCAGGACATAAGGAACTGGTGCGAGGGGAAACACCACTCCATACCAGCAGGGGGTGGTAGCCTGTATTGTTCGCGGGACAGTGGAAGATCTATACTCCAGATATACAAAGCATAACCAAAACAGCGTTTGCTGACCATTTTCACATCACAGACAGTTTATAGCTGTTTCTAATCCAGAACAACTAGGAGAAGAAGCTGCAGGTGAAGCTGCTGTTGGCAGCCATTGATCTTTGAGTTGGATACTACACTGATTCACTGAGCTGAACAGCCAATAACAGTGCTCTCTCACCAACACCACTTCAACATCTGAGTTGGCAAGTGGGTTTGGAAGCTGGGCTAAAAAAAAAAAAAAAAAAAAAAAAAAAATTTTTACAGTATCTGGACAGGTCCACCATCTGCAAACATATGTGTGTGTATATTTAACTGTTCCAGTGGTACCAGTTCACAATACTTTATTCTAGAGTCATAGTTTGTATGTCGATTTTCACCAGGATGGCCTGTTCTAGAGCCTCTAGGATTCTAGAGAGCCGGTGATCTATGAACCAGTTTATTTCTCAGAAAACTATTGTGTGGTTTTGACGATGTTCTGTTCTATTTCAGAGTAAACTCTCCAGACAACGTTCTTTAGGTTTGTTACCTGTTCTAGAGCAGCTAGGTTTGTCCTCAGAGCATCGTTCTCCTGCAGGATGTTGTCCACCTGCTCCTGACTGACTGCACTCTGACTGGCTGCCTGCAGTACCAGTGCACCACAGGCAGGGGGCAGCAGGGAAAACAGGACACCAAGAACCAAAATCACAGAGAGATGGAAAGAAGAGAGAACCAATAAAAGTGAAAAGGAATCAATATAAACAAAAACGGCAATAAAAGAAACAACCAGAAAAAGACAAGAAGGAAAAAGGGATAAAGAGGAAGAAACGGCAGGTCAGAAACACAAAGCAACCGGCAGAACAGTTCAAAGTTCCAGCAGCAGTTCAAATACCAAAGTGATATTGGAAGACATATTTGTATTTTTCCCACCAAGTAAAAGGCCTGAGAAAGAAAAATCTTTATCGAGCTCTGTTTCCCTCCCTCCTCACAAGCATAGATTAAACCATCTTCACAGAAAAGTGACAGAACAGAGCAGCTGTTTCCATGGTCACTGTTTTTTGTAAAACTCATCCCACCACATCTCGTCAAAAATGATATTGTTGTTGTAGCACGTGGCTCACATTTCAGTTCAGTCTGTGCATGGTAGTAGTTTGATTAGGCAAACTGCAGACTGCACAGGTGTAATAGGCGCTCCGCACTTTAACAGACCAGTGGAGTTAAAAAGAAAACTTTCGACTGTGACTGTTTTCAGTGATCGTACATATTAAACTTGGATGTGGCCGATCACACAGCAGTGATTTTGTCAGATGACATCTCAACCATAAAATAATAATCTTATCTGCCAGCTGTTTGTCTCACTCCCAACCAGATGTAGGGCATGATGCAGTGAGTGAAAACAGGTAGACATGGTCTCACGTGCAATCATACCTGAACTCTGCGATGGTGTGTCTGAGGCTCACAGCCTCCTGCCCAGTAGTACATCAGGTACCAACAGGTGAATCACTGTTGGCACTTTTTATTCCTCCATCCCACTAACTGCACCTCCCTCCCCCAGCCTCCATTACCCCTTCACTCTTATGCTAGTGCTCTCTGCCTCCACTCTTCTCTCTGGTCACCGTTAGTTTTGGATGTCTTTTCTTTTTCCTGATTTTTTTTTTTTGCCACATTTTTATCTTTGATTCCTTCTTCCGTCTTTCTCATTAGGTGTGTGCGTGTATGTGTGTTACCTGGTCTTTCAGAGCATGGAGGGCCAGTTCATGTTCCTTGTCTTTGGTCTGCAGCTGCTCTCTCAGCTCGGCTGTCACCTGCACCAAATACAGACTTGCGTCAGTCATTTTAGGCCTAAAGTTACAGCACAGCAGCAATAGAGTCACAGCTTCACTATCATAATCTTTACAAGTACTGGGAGAAAAGTAAAGTTACAGTGGAGGCTGGAACTTTTGTCAAGGGGTCATGTGTTACTGAGATCTGACCTGATTGGCTGCTGCGAGGTCTGACTGCAGTTTCTGGACACGGCTGTTCACGGCCTTCAACTCCTCCTCTTTCCTCTGGTTGATCTCATCGATTTTTGTTCTACATAGAAATAAAATGGGCAGAGGGAAGTGTACTGTTACTAACAGCAACTGTAAAGAAGTAGTAGAAGTTATATAGAAGTTAGTCATAGCAGCAATAACAGATGCATTACTGGCATTACACAAACTGCAGTAACTTAGGAGTAAGCATTAATGCCAGCAGTTTTAGAAGTATTAGCAGTAGTAGTATTAGCATTAGCATTAAAAGTGTTTTAGAGACAGCAAGTAGAATACAAGTAGAGGTCATATTGGTTTATGTGGTAGCAGCAGTAGTAACATTAGAAATAGCAATAGTATCAGTAGCAGCAATTGCATAATCACAGAAAGACATGCAGGATGTAGCTGTGTTTCTAGTAACAGCAATAGTGGTAATAGTGGAGGTGTAGTAGAAGCAGCAGTTTCAACAAAAAAAATTTTGAAACTGTAGCAGAAATAACACAATTTGCAGCAGTACTAGTGACAGCAGTATCAGCAGTAACAGAAGTGACAACCAGTGGTAGAGAAGTATTCAGTTCTGTTACTTACTGTAAGTAAAAACAGTAATATTACAGTGAAGAAATACTGCGTTGAAAGTAAAAATCCAGGATTTAATAAAGATAGACGTCACTGACGTCCAGCCAGCCTGCTGTGTGTCAGCTGTGTGTCTCAGTGAGTAACAGTGATCTTTCTTCTGTATGACCTATGTGCAGAGCTCTTTGGAAACTCGTCCAAAAACAATTGACAAAAAACTCCAACCTGGACACCATGATGACTCAAACCTTTCTCAGTGATCAGCAGAAAATCCAGTGCTCATCCATTACAGCTCATCTCTCGTCAAGAGGAAGTTAAACTGAACTACAATGGATGGGACATTGGGATGCACCAGGCGCAATGCCAGTTGGGTCTTGTAGGATTTTTCACCTTGAGTGCTTTTGGGAATAAGATGTCCTTTTTCACTGTTTTCTCAAGTGACAGGGAGTTAAGGACATTTTTAGTGTTTGGCACATAAAGGGCTGAGTTACAGTCCACCCTGGCAGTAACCATAGTAGGTGAAATATTACAGAAGTAGCAGCAGCAGTGTTAGTAGTACAACAGTGTAACTGCAGTTCTGACCTGCTGTCGTTGTACAGAGCCTCCTTCTCTCCCTGCAGACGCTGAAAACTGCAGAAAGACAAATACACATATGTCATCACCCATGGGTGCCTGTTCTGTCTACACTGCAGACTGAACACTGACAGCTGCCTGACTGGTACACATGTTCCTTTGACTTGTACACCGCCTGCAGGAGGTCAGCTGGAGCTCCCACACCCTGCTGAAGAGTGTGTGCAGCCAGGCGTCTCACCTCTCCTGCTTCTTCTTTAATTTGTCGGACAGCTGGAGGAGAGACACAGGCAGGTAATCTGAATTAAAAGCTGCTACTCATTCGTCAGAAACAGCTGTTACAAAGCAGTTCAAATCCACAGGTTGTGGATCCCCCAAACATTTATAAATGAATCAATCAAACTTGTCAGGTTTCATGTTGTCTGATGAAGTTTACCTTTGTTATCTCCTCCTGCAGTTTGGTGATTTCAGCCTGTTTGGACGCCTGCAGGCAGGAGACAGATGTTCAGCACAGTCCAGGGAATAAACACAAACTTTTGTTGTTTTGTTGTTTAAATTTTATTGTTCACATTTATCCATCAAACCCTATGAATGGACCCATTTGAAAAGAGCTCTATAAAGAGCTCAGACTGAACAGAGAAACAGGTTTTGCTTCATACGCTGTTCACCTGGACAGTCAAACCAACAGCTGTTCTGCCAAACAGTCTGCCTGGCAGAAAACTGTCAACAGTTTGTGTGGACACTTCGGTTTTAGCAGTGATGTTTCTAATAGTCTGGGCTGCACTGGGCCTGCTTAGTCTCTACATGTGATATCACAGAGGGCATTCTTTAATAAATCAGCAACACATTACCAATCTAATGGTACATTTATCTCATTTTCAAAGGTGACGAGTCTGTCTCAGATTATTAAAAGTTTCTCTGATTGTGTGTCAAACCTGTGGCATCTGATAAATCCAAAGAACAAATGACTAATTATCTTTTGGTGTGTTTACATTGAAAAGTTTAGAACCATTAAAACAGGACTCCAGCAGCTGGTGCTCAGTGAACATTAAGGAAAGGACAACGCTGCTCCCCAGCTGCCTCTTCTGTTCTTGTCATCAATTAATCAGTTTCCTCTTTCACTGACAACATGAGGCCATTTCATCTGCCACCACTGCTCTTCTCTCATTATTTTCTGCCCTTTGTGTTCAGCTGAGGCAGCAGATGAGCAGTGGCTGCTTTATTTTCACCACCAGCAGCTGGTTCAGTTCAGCTTGGAATATGGTTTAATCCCAGGTGAATATAAAAGCTCTGTATCAGCGTAACGTTTGGAGGGCCTGTGGAAAACACAGGGTGCAAAGCTAATTTTGAAAAAACAGAGATCTGACCTGAGGGGGATGCAGCGATAATGAGACCTGATCTCCCGAACACAGAAGACCAGCGGGGGCAAGAGGATCAATGCCCTATCAATTAATTCAATCAGATAAAGGGCAGCTATGGTGGAAAACAGCAACAATAATAATAGTATTAGTAATACACAAATGTAAAGTTATAAAGTCAAATTTATACAGGCCCTGAGACCCAGGACAACAGACCCAGGCCTGACCTGATTATACGGGCCAGATGAAAGACCCGAGCTACATCAGTCCCTCAGAACTGAGTGGAGTCATGAGGTCCTCTGGTTTGGATTCATTTATGACATATTCTAGGATGTTCTGATGTAGGGGCACCACATATAAATACAGGAAAAACAGCTAAACGTTAACTTCTTGTACACTGGCCACAGGCGGAATGTCTAACTGGCTCAAAACACATTATTGTGTACATAATCTTTGTAAAAAGATTAAAAATGTCGGTGAAAGGAAAAGAGCACTGAACTACATACTGGGCCGGCTTTTTCATTACTGAACACACTCAGTAATGAATGAGGTTCATCAAAAACCTGTAGCAGTGTTTTCCTGCAGTTTGTTCATGTTGTTGTGAAGCTGCCTGAACCTGAGACTGTGTGTTGTCTAGCTCAGTGCGTGTACTGTGTGTGTATTTGTACCTCCAGGTTGTTGATCTGCTCCCTCAGCAGCCTCTTCTCCTCCTGCTCGGTGTTCAGTGCCATCTCCAGCTCTGGTCCAAAGCAGTGAGTTATTGGACAGAGAGCAGCCGACCAGCCTAGCGCTGCCTGCTTAGCTACAATCTTCTCTACGCTCTTCTCTGACAGGCCTAAAGGGGGCGCCGCACACAGCAGGGGCAGTCTGTTAGGCCAGACACACACTACACAAGCTCCTCTCGCTACACGTCTGGAGGGTTTTCTCTGGAGGCCTTGGACCAGGTCAGAATCTGGCATTTTCTGGCTCAGCTGCAAAGTCAAACATGACTGCAAAACATCTGTGTAACTGGTATGTGTGGGGCATTCACTGACCACAAGTTTATCTGAGCTCTGACATGCAGATCAGTTTGTTTGTCCAGCTGTGAAAGGGCCATTTAACATTTCACAAAACAGATCAATGACTCACTTCATCTGATGTTACCATAAGGAACATTTCCGACTGAAATGTGCTCGGATGCACAAGGTTTCAGTAAGAAATACTAAATGTACAGAAAACTTCTGTTGGTTTAGAATAAAGCATACATTTGATTATGACTAATTAGATTAACTTTTTGTCTCATCATGTTGTGATTTTTCTAATATATACTTTGAATTCAAATAAACACTGAGGTCTTCACAAGCCTTATCTCAGGCAGAACTGAGCTGGGTATTATTTTTCTGTGCTGGTGCAGATAAAATAATTCCATTTCAGCACCTAACCAATGCCATTTTTTATATGTGACTTCAGTAAAAAGTTTATGGTTGTTGCCTTTAACAAAAAGCCTTTAATAATCTGTTCAACAGGAAAATATTGGCAATGGAAACACTTGATCTCATCCTGGTCTGGGGCTGATACGACGTTTTTGTTGGAGACTTAAGTATATCTAATATATTTAAGTTCTCTTCTTCAAACTGGTTTTGGCTTTGCAGCTTCGCCACTTTATCCTTTGGTTTGCTGATGTTTACATTGTTCTTCAGCTTGTAGTGTGTGTCTGCTCTGAGCCAGCTAGCTGCTCTACGCTTGAATAAAGACAGGCTGCGAGTTCACCAGAAATTCTCAAATAAAAACCCACACAGGAACGTTTTAGGAGAGGTGGAATTAGCTAAAATAAAGACTCATATTTGAGAATTTACAGCGACAAGCACCTTAAAGGGCAAAACTGGTGGATTCATGTTTCGGTTGATTATTTTGAACAAACTGAATGATGACTGTACAATCCAGCCTGGTCCTTTAAGGATTTAATGAAGCTGATAGATAGATAGATACTTTATTCATCCCCCATGGGGGAAATTCATAAGAGTTAGTTAGTTAGAAGTGTTAGTGAGCAGGTGAAGTAAATTAATGTGCAAATGAAGCCTGGTTATCATTTTTCTTCACTGAGGTACAATCCTTCGGTGCACTGTGCATGTTAAAGCTGAACTCGGGTGATATTCAAGTTTTTCTTAGAATCATTAAATCTCAGGTGCAAAGTCAAACCAGCTCTGAATGTCCCGCTAACAAAGCTAACACCAATTCATTTGTGCCACAATAAAGCCACGGTCCACAGAAACCAACCAATCCCCTCATCCCCAAACCTCCAAGCTCCACTGTTTACCATTAAAACTGTAACACTGCTGCTTTTCAGCATCAATACACACTGGAGTTTATTCTGACCCAGTCCCACACTCACACACCACAGACCAAATGTGGATTCATCCGCTGCTGAAGATAGTCCCCAGCTAATAACCCATTTCCTCCTGTTTGATAAAACTACAGTGAGCAGCTGCTTCAGAAAATGAAATTTAAAAATACAGCTTTACATCTGAGGGGTGTTTTATTTGAAACTGCCTAACATATGAGATTTAATACATTTTAAATAATGATAATTTAATAATATAGACAAACACAGAATAACACCAGACTTCTGCTGTAAGTTGATATAAACTAGACTGTTCTCAAAGCCAAATGTCAAAAAAATGGCTGCATGACTTTAATTCTTCATGTGTATTCATGTGTAATTTAAAAGAAAAGAAAATGAAACTGGTCTGACAATTTACCAATCAGACACAATCAAACACAGAAAGAATAAACTCCAGTGTGATTATTTAAAAGTTCATCAGAACGGTTTGAGTTTGGAAAGAATAAAGCCAAATCAGCAGAAAGCAAATAACTCCTGTTTCTCATTATGTGAAATCCATATAACAACAATAACTGAAGCATTTTGAAATTATTAGTTAAATCAAGGCAAATATTAACAAAAAACAGGCAATTTTTTACCTTTATTACCAGCATGTTTGAAATCTTTAAAAAAAAAGGCACATTCCAGCCCTGCTTTATTTTTTATTTCATCATCATCATCACATGGAAGAACAGGAGTTATTCTTCTTAAGGGAGATGGTATAATAATAATAATAATGATAATCGAAACTCACCATGTAATTGTTTCTCTCTCTGTTGCAGCTGAGCTTCCATCTGCCACAAACGAGAATCAAACTGATGACATATTTAAATGTATATTTAAATATATTTTTGTACATGATTTATATCATTTAAACATCTTTAGAGGTTTGAAGACATTAATGGGCTGTGGAAAATCATTGAGGGATTTCCCACCGTTGTCTGACATTTTACAGACGGACCCACTGCTGCCCTAACATGTTTTGGCCTATGTAAAGCAGCTTGGCCTGTGTAAAGACTTAAAATGCTGTCTGTTCTCAGGATGCACCTTTATCCTCAATCACTTCTCTCCCACTCAGGGAGTGGGAAGGACTGCTGACCAGCAGAAGCAGCAGTCAGGTTGCAGTTGCTCAGATGTGCCACATGTGATAAACTGATGCTTTTCTGCAGAATTAACGTGCCCATGTCTGTCTAGTCCAGGGGGAAGCTCTCAGCCACACTACTCTCACCAGAATAATATATAAACTACTCCAGATCTACACAAATCAAACAGGAGCCATATTTTTCAATCTGAACAGTCGATTTTACTAAGCAGTAAGATGATGATGCCTAATATTTTTACCACCAGATCTTTTTACCAGATAAATTTCTCTAAAGTCAAAAGAGAACTTGTAAACAACAGTAACAGAGTTTGCTCAGCAGATTCACTGCAAAGATGTTGCTACAGCTGTTAAGGGGCTACGTCTGCTGACACTGCAATTCAATCAAAATTTAGTCACCTGTTCCAGTCTCTCACTGGTTCCTTTTGCTGCTGGCTCCTCCCCATCTCCTGTGACCTCAGACACTCCGTTGGCACTGGCAGACCCGTCGGTCTCTGTGGTAGCACTCTGGTTGCCCTGGGTGATAGCCTGTTTCTGCAGCTCTTTGTCATGGCATTCCTGGAGCGCTGCAAGAGAATCACACCTGAGATCACAATCATGCTGCTCCTGTAGGGGTCTTCTCGAGCTGCACAATTATCCAACATGCATTCCCATCTACCATGGGTTCTGGTTTCACTGCCAGCTGATAATAAGCTGATACATCTCCCTTGTGTTCTTCATTTAAGTGGCTTTGCTGTGAGAATCGGCACCGCTTGCAGAACAACCTCAAACAACACACCTTTCAGTTTCTTCTGAAGGGTGGAGTTTTCAGCCTGGAGGCGGAGCAGTTCTCCATCAACAGGACTGGAGCTGGTGTTGGCAGGGGGGCTAGGTACAGAAGAAACTCCTCCTTTCTTCAGGCCCTGGTTCTCCTGTTCCAGCTGTTCGATCTGTGTACAAAGCTGGATACAAACAGCGACTACGTTACAACGTGAGGGTAGGCCGTTTATCTTCAGTAGGAATCACAGACATGAGATGTGTCGAACAAGAAAAAAAAAAAAAAAAAAAAAAGGTGATGAGTTTCATGTTCGATGTGTTGCCGTCTCAGGCCATGTCATGGGAAACAGATTTGCAATCTCTCTGGTTAAAGTAAAGGTGTCAGCGCTACCTTGGAGAGTTCAGTCATCAGTGTGCTGTTCTGTAGTCTGAAGTCTTCCTCCTGACTGTGGAGTTTGGCCTGAAGCATCTCATTCTCACTCAGCAATGCATCCACCTCCTACACAAACCAACAGCCAACCATACAATAAGCACTTAGAGCTCATATTCTCAATAAAACAATGAGTAAATTTACACCATCAAATATTAAAAGACATAACCTTAAATAAATGAGTAAATCAGAAAAGTAAAAACAGGTTCTTGAAAATTGTAGAAAGGTGATAACCAGCAGGGGGCGCTGAGCAATCACATGAACCTTATAAAACTTACCTGAGCTTTCTTACTCTTATTGAGAGCCTGAAAAAAAATAATAAATTGTGATGAATAAACAATCAATATATAATTTTCTAGACTGAACCGTTCACATTTAGATAAAACAATTGCATTAATTAATTTCACATAAACTCTTAACAACAGAGGATGTTTTTACCTTCTGTGCTTTGACAAAATCTCTTTCCAAAACCACACTCTTCTGACGGACGGCGTTCAGTTCTGAAACACAGTGTCATCATTAAACAAGCAACCAATTATTTCCTTTATCGCCAACCACATCACTGATCAATAATTAATCCATAACACTTAGCCACAAACTAAACAATTAATCTTGAAAAGTGAACAGTTTGCAGGTGCTGTTTAACCTGACTAAATCAGCAGTTTCAACCATTTATTGTTTAAACACAGATTAATTATTTATGCCATTAAGGAGACTAAATGGTGGTCGCTGCACCTGCGCCATCTGTCATTACTCAACACAAAGAAAGTTCAGGTACTAAATGAAAATGATTCTGCAGCAGCTGCCAGCCTTTGCTGGTTGTTACAGCCCAGCTGGTGTCTGTATATAGTAGTAGAAGTCTGTTTAACAGCTATGGCCATTTGCTTTTGTCTTGTTTTTATTTTCTGAGGATATTTACAGAAATTATCTCATTGTTATTGTCTCATTTGTGTCACTTTCCTGTACCTGACAAAAAAAATTGCAAATAAAAACCCAAATATCATCATCATCATCATCTTCATCATCATTTTCAGCTTACCTGTTGTGTTCTTCCTGAGATCATCAGAGAGCTGATAGTTCTGAGTCCGCAGCTCCAACAGCTGGGCCTGCACACACATTACACATTATCACCTTATATCACTGCACATTGTGTTCCACTGTAAACCTGAGTCCAGCATTTAAGGTGAGGAGTGGGACAGCTGCTGTGTTGAGAATCGCCAACACCTCATTTGGCCTGTGACCAAAGTGAAATGTAAACAGCTAACAATGGAATATATTAGGCAGTGATTTAATCATGGTGTGACCATTGTCAATATGACCAACCTGAAACTCTATAAATAACTGATCTAAATTAATACCTGGCACACGTCGATGTGAGGCAGAAGAAGCAGGTGCTGCTGCACGCTAGAGCTGAGTTCGTTTCTCAAAAAAATTTGGAAAACCAGTTGGACTTTTTCTAGAACCACCATCAAGTGGCCGACAGTGACACTGAGCTTTAAGAAACTGCTAAACTGGCTTCTTCTTCTAGGTTACGTGGTTATGTTCAGTTACATGCACATTTTTATCTTGACCAATCAGAGGAAAGTCAGATAAAGTTACTGTTGTTGTTTGTTTCGTGCTCAGTGTAACAAGCAGTAAAAATGCGTGACAGAAAAGCCCTGGAATATTTCTCAAGACACCCCTATTTCCTCCCATCTCCACATGTCTAATAATATTTCTAATCTGTTAATTCTCAGGGAACATAAACGTACAGCCTGGAAGCTCTGCAAATTTGATTTCTCTTCATCTGATGAGGAAAGATACCAAAACAAACTAAAAAAAAAAAACACCTGCAAATAATTGTTTTCTTTGGTTTGGACCAAATGAACTGAACCGGGAGAGAAACTGAAGATGTGGTGGTTTTAAATAATGAAGAGGACGAAGTCGAGCTGCTTCACGCACACACACGCACGCACGCACACACACAGAGGTCGGTACAACCTGAGAATCTTTGAGTGTAGGTGCTGCTAGTTTGTGAGCGTTCAGTCTAATGTGAATTCAAAGGGATTTAGACTTTAGACATATAGACTTAATACAATGATGTATGAAGTACCTGTAGTATGACAGTATGAAGCACCTACAGTACAACAACAGTATGCAGCACCTGCAGTACAAAAGTATGAAGCACCTTCAGTACAACAACAGTATGAAGCACCTGCAGCACAACAACAGTATGCAGCACCTGTAGCCCAACAACAGTATGCAGCACCTGCAGTACAACAACAGTATGCAGCACCTACAGTACAACAACAGTATGCAGCACCTGTAGCCCAACAACAGTATGCAGCACCTACAGCACAACAACAGTATGCAGCACCTGCAGCCCAACAACAGTATGCAGCACCTGTAGCCCAACAACAGTATGCAGCACCTGTAGCCCAACAACAGTATGCAGCACCTGCAGCCCAACAACAGTATGCAGCACCTGTAGCCCAACAACAGTATGCAGCACCTGTAGCCCAACAACAGTATGCAGCACCTGCAGCCCAACAACAGTATGCAGCACCTGTAGCCCAACAACAGTATGCAGCACCTACAGCACAACAACAGTATGCAGCACCTACAGCACAACAACAGTATGCAGCACCTACAGTACAACAACAGTATGCACCTTCAGCCTGTTGTGCCCCGGTTCACACCGGGTCCGGGTCGATGTATACGGAGCTTTATTTACGTGGCTAAAGCTGAAACTTTCCGTTGACGGTAGGAAACCCTGCCACCGCGAATGAACAAGCCGTTAGACCCCGTGACTATCCCGTGGATGCTAACTACCATAGCTACACACTGGGTTAGCAGCATGAAAGCTAACTATACGCTAACTAGCAAACTGTAGCTGGTGTCAGTGAAAGAATCGTCTTGTTCAGTTCGGTATCACTCAGAACCGAGGTGACACCGGCTGTGACATCTCCGGACATTTTCAAATTAACGCTGATCACCGTTAGCTACCCCCACCCTTTAAACGCTAACGGCTAGCATCGATGAGCTAACGCTCCTAACGGTGATGCTGCACCTAGCCGTCGTACCGACAGGTGCCCTGACAACTAACTATGTGTGAGCACATCAACCTGAAACATCAGCCACCTCGTTTTTCTTACCTGCATACGGTGAAACTCCTCCTCTGACAGAGCCTGCGACATAGCCATGTTTACCTGGGCGCCAGCTAGCAGGCTAAGCTAGCGAAGGAGACGACGCTGCCAACAGAGAAGAGCACAGAAGAGGAGGCAGGATAGAGGTCTCACTCGGACTCTTTTTCCGAGAACAAAACACAGCCTGTCTCCTAGTTTAACAGCAGTAAGAGGAAGGAAGTACTCAGGTCCCTTACTGCAGTAAGGGTCGATATACCACAATGTAATAATCCTGTGTTTTAAGTAAAAGTCCTGCATTCCAAATGCTACTGCAGTGAAAGTCCAAAAGTCAGAGAAAGTTGTGCAGAATGGCCCATTTCACATGAATGTTTGTGGTATTTATCCCCAAGCATAGAAAACAGGATGTAGGAGAGGTTTGACACCAGTCATTTTCTGATCTAGCTGCTATGTTTAACAAAACTGCTGTTTTGTTACCAATGAGATGTAACGTGTCTCTTACACAGACATTGTAGACTGCAGACTGTATTTTGTTTGATTCGTCTCATTCTGAAAAGGAACTAAAGTTATCAGATAAATGTAGAGCAGGAAAAAGTACAAGGTTTGGCTCTGACATGCAGTGAAGTCCAAGGATGAAGTAGCACAACATGGAAATACTCAAAGTACAAATACCTAAGAACTGGACTGCAGTACAGTACTGGTCTAAATGTAGGCTACTTGGATTTTTGATGTCCATGTCTGGGCTAAATGCGGCTAGTAACCACAGATCTAGTATATCTATGTCGTTGTGCTGCCTCCAGAGTCACACAGCAGTACCTGGTTGTCCACAGTGTGTAAAGTGCTGCGAATGTGGTTCATAAGGCATTTTGTGCCCTGAGGAAGGGAGCAGCTCTGTGATGCACCGTGGCATGTTAAGCTTTACCACTCAAAGTTTCTTCACACTTCCTCCTTGTTCTCTAGTACTCACAGAGAGGTGTTTAAATTGTCTTCTATTAAATTATTAACTGTTAAACATGGAGAACTAAAACACTGAGCTACAGAGAGAACTAGAAGAGTGAGAGAGCAGTGGACACACACATAGGGAGAGAGAGAGAGAGAGAGAGAGAGAGTGTCACTTCTGTTTCAGATTTGGCCGGTGACACTGTAGCCACAGTCAGAGGAGATCGGCTCAGGTGCTGGATGTTTTCTGATGCTTGCTAGATGATCTAAGAACATGGAGCTTCTGCTGTCACTGCTGTCCACCCTGAAGACTCTGGACTCAAAGAGTCTGAACCAGGAGTACAACGTGAGTCTGTTTTCATAGCTCTGTCTCTGGAAAACCACTCTGGAAAACTCAGCTCTAACCACAGGTCAGTGGTCAGTTAATAATCCACAACATTAGCAGGGTTTCAGAGAATTCCTTTGACTAACACATTGATATTTTACTGTCAAATATTTAATGAAACACATAAATTCAGAATAAATGGGTTTCTAAAGTTAGGATGAGCTCAGAAAGATCTGAGTAATCCTGGGCTCAGGGCTGCGGTTGGTGCGGATGTCCACTCAGCTAACATGCAAATGTCTGTATGTTGTGGCCTCTGATATCTTTCGGTGCTTTTCACCTGCTCATCCTCTGTGGATTATTAACTCCTCCACTCTTTTCCTGCTGCTCATCCACTGTCTCTTACCTTCTCAGAGAAAGCTGCTACTGTTTATTATTCAGAAAATTAAGGTGTTTTATTACAAACATGAGGTCTGCACATTCCACTGACGATGCCCAACGTTTGGCTCTAACGACATTCATCCATCAGGAGGTTTTCATCTAAAGGATCAAAAATGGAAAATAAGCCTGTTTGCTTCTCCCATATTGGGGCAGGGCATGCCTCTGTAGATAAAGATGAGTTTGTTCATTTACGGACCATGATAGGTGGTTGACGCTACACTCAGGCACTGTTCACAAAACTGAAAGAAGAGAAAAGTTGGAAGCTGGTGTTTAACAGCTGTGCCACTCAGTTCCTTGGAAATACAGTTAAAATAAGGTGAGCGCAGCATGTGACTCAGGCGGTAGAACAGGTTGTCCACTATTCACATAGTGGTTTGTTTATTGAAAGCAGTATGTTCAGCATTTTGCATCAGGCCTACTTGGCGTTAAAGCCTCATAATAGTGAAAGATTCAAAGAGATACAAAAATCTCAAACCATGATTCGCGTCTGAGCACTAACATTTCCCCCATTTCTTTTCTGGGGAAATTTCAATCTTCTCCTAACGTGGCGTTTAGGTGACTTTATTCAGTCAAAATATCACATTAATTTATAATAGAAATCCTAATAATATGATAATATTCTCATAGTAACAGAAAATATACAGTGACTGCTCCTTTTTCAAGACAACTTCTGCTGAGGTATTTTGTGGAAGTTCACAGCAGAAGCTTCACTGCTGTCGCACAGACACTACCAATGCTGAGTCAGTGTGAATATAACAGTCGCTGTGTGAACACATCAGCCTGTGGCCCGTACACGTTGATACCAGCCGGACATCTGTGGCCCAACATGCAGCGACACTAAACCACAACTGTCTAAAATATCAGTGCTGATTAACTTTAGCTCAGCCTGTCTCTCTTCCTTTCTCATGTCTACATCATATATGTATATACAGTATCTATATATATGACTGTCGTTTTGAGATATTTTTTTTTAATCTTAATTTGTATTTTAGTTAAAAAAACAAACTCAGAACCTGATTTTAAAAGAAGCTTTCTGTGATAAACACCTGATCCGCAGGAGTTAAAAGTGCTGCACACAGAGCGTTGTTCAATAGTTCATCTGTCATGATTGCAGGATTAAATGTATCTGATCATGTGCATATTTTCCACAGATGTCAAGTTTATAAAGGTTCTTATGTTAATAGGCACAACAGGTTTATAATAGAGCAGAAGGTTTTGCAGTGGAGGGGCAGAAAGAGGAAATTGAAATATTTGAATTAGTCTGTATTGTGTTATATAATCACATATAATAATGATAGTTGTGTTTGTGTAGCGCCTTTCAAGCAAGGACCACATAAAAGAAACACAAATAAAACCTGCAGCATCATTATACAGCTGTGTCTGCTTCTGCTGCTTCGCTAGCTGAATGTTTGATAAAAGATTTGAGGTTTTACATCGGCTCTGAGTCCCCCTAAGTGGACCCCTTTGTGGACAACACGGACATGTAGAAACAGCACTTTGGACAGGAGGTGTGGTTTGAGCCTTTAGAGAGTTAAAGTAACTCTGCAGCTGGATGTTTACAGTGAAAAGGCTTTAAAGGAGGAGAACCTGCCTCAGTTTCAGTTTGACCACAGCAACAAACTCCGGTTTAACTCATCTATGTCATCTCCCCTTGTCTGGCCCAGTTTGTACCAATTTGCGTCATTTTCATTTCCTGTTTCCTACAAACTGTCAAAATTAGATGAAGAAACAAACTGAGGTAGTTCTTCGGTTTGCAAACACAGCAGCAGGTAGTTGTTGTAATGTCAGTTACCTGAGGTGTCACAGTCCTCGTTATCAGTGCAGTGACTGTAGTGACAGCAGAGGGCCTGATCAGACAAACACTCTTTGTGTGCTAAGGTGAGCACACAGGTTGGCTGTTTGTTCCTGTGCGGCAGGGGAGGTTAGTCAATAATCCTGCTTCCTCATTCTGTGTGCAGACGCTCACTCAGGTTGGTCTATTTGTAACGCTTCCTGTTGTTGTTCCTGAAACAGCTCATCCAGAGAAAGCCTCAAGACTGAAAGAGAAACCTGCTCTGGACCTTTATTCTGACCCAGTCCCACGCACATCACCTGCTGCTGCTAATACTCACTACAGACCACATGAGGATTCATCCGGTGCTGAAAATAGTCCCGAGCTAATACGGTGTCTACTTCGCTATGTTAGAAAAAAAACATGCAGTGATCAGTCTAAAATTAGAGATTTCAAACATATTCATGCGGTCAAGAGACTTTAATGAACTTGACCTGTACAAACCAATCTCCCAGAAATAGTTTATCACTACAGGTGTTTATATATAAAGACCAACATCGCGTGAGAAGAAAAAAGCTCAATACTCAAGTGACTGTGTGTGTGTTACTGAGTCCAAATCCCATCCAGAGACTGACAGCACCAATGAATGTGGTGAACTCAGCGTAATGTGTGTGAATCCAGAACCTGGTTTAGCTTATTGGTCTGTGTCGTAGACCTCCGTTGTTGTCCAAAAACTATTAAAAACACAGCACTGAGCCACACTGCTGCACTGGCTCACATGAGTCCCACTCTTTGTACATAATAATAATAATGTGTGTGTGTGACAGGCGGTGCGTTCACAGACCGCGGTGTTAAAGAGAAATCTGGGTTTGACCACTGAGGCCGGAGCTCTGAAGGAAAACATCAAGAAGAACAGATACAAAGACATCCTGCCATGTACGAACACCTCCTACTATGTGTCCTCATCTCCTTTAGTTCCCCCTTGTGTCCTTCTTTTCATCCTCACTGACTTTTGGTTTATTTTGTCACATTTGTGTGTGTGTGTGTGTGTGTGTGTGTGTGTAGATGACCAATCTCGGGTGGTGCTCTCTCTGGGGACCACAGACTCTGACTCTGATTACATCAACGCCAGCTTCATCGAGGTGACCGCTGCTTCTGGTTTGGTCCTTATTAGCGAATGTTTCATTTCAGAAGATAAAGACACAGATTGCCCCACTCAGTGTTTTATACAGCACTCAGACGTTAACAGTCTGACAACCAGCTGAGCAGCCATCAGCAGCACACTAAGTCACTGTTATTAGAGCAATAGAAGGAGCAGGTCTTACAGAAATCAGGGGGCAGAGATAGTAACTGAGTTCAGTATTTTATGATGTGTCAGCCACGTTCACAATGGATGTCTTAATGACAGCAATCACTTTATTTATTAAAATATTTGTTAATTCATACAGGATATGAATTATGAGCAACTTAACTTTCATCTATTTTTATCTGAAAGTATCTGGGGGCTTGAGGATGGTTATTGTTGTAATGCCGGTGTTTGTCCTGCAGGGGGAGATAGGAAACCACAGGTACATCGCCTCTCAGGGTCCTCTAAGGTCCACTGTGACGGATTTCTGGAGGATGATCTGGCAACAGGATGTCAAGGTCAGACACTCAAAACCGGACGTTCATGTCCATGAATAAGCCTGAGACACATATATACATAAAACTGTACACATCAGTCCTCCTTATTAGCTTCTACAAGAAATACAAATATGTAAAGACAATATATTATCATCATCATTATAAAGGTCAGAACATCATAAATACACAATAAACATCAGAACGAATACTGCTCTTATGTCGTCCTGGTAAAATATTTGACCTGTGTTTGGTGGATAAGGGAACAAAAATCAGAGCCAATCATCAAACAGCTCCAGTGGATCCTTTTATAGTAGTGTAGATTTTCCGTATATGTGTGTGATTGCATATTTTTCAAAACAAACATTTAGAATTTTTCATTTAAGGTCATGTTCCAGGAAACTGACCAAAATAAATGTGTACAGCAGAATACTGGTGCCGGCTAATGTCTGGCAGTGTGTGTGTTCCAGGTGATAGTCATGGCCTGCAAAGAGATCGAGATGGGAAAGGTAAAAACAAACAGCAACAACCGAAACACACAAATATCATCTCTTCTCACTGATCTTTGTGCCGAGAAAAGAAACAGATTCCTGAATTTAAAAAGTCTGAATTATGACAAAAATCATAATTTTGGTCATAAACAGGAACATTTGCAACTTGGTGTGTTTACTATAAGCAAAGATTTATTTTGTACATATGTTCTTTTTCAGACAGACAAATAGTTTTATATTAGATAATATTTACGTAAAAGATCTGTCCCTGGTGTTAAAGCTGAGTGTGTCTTTGCTAACAATGAGCTGTGCTGATATTTTGTCCTCTGCAGAAGAAGTGTGAGTGTTACTGGGCTCCAGTTCATCAGTCGACTGCATTCGGACCCTTTACTGTCTCCAACGTAAGAATAAACCAACCTCTGCGTAAAATGCATTGTGCTGCTGATAAATATTGTTTAAAGTAAAGGCTCAAAGAATATCTGTTTTTTTTTTTTTTTTTATTAGACAGGGATCATTGAATGGGCTTTTTAAAAACAGATTTAGGGGGCCAAGGGTTTAGGGGCTCATCTGTTTGAAGTGACTGTTAATAAGAATATGAAATGACTCGGAAAAGACACAAAATAATCACAAACAGATGCTAAATAAAAACAGATGGGCCATAAATGTGACAACAAGATGCAAGATGATGAGGACTAAAAAAATCTATGGAGCAACTACACACAGACAACAAACAATAGCCACAAAGACTCACAGTGACATACAGTATTCTGCTGTATGTGACATACAGTATTCTGCTGTATGTCACTGTGGCTCATAAGTCTGTCCACGTGTAAAAGGTGTAAATCCAAAGCACTGGTGTTTCTGTGACAGAGGTTTGTTTTTACTAAGTTTACACAGGGATAACGTGGTTGGTCTGTTTAAAATGTGTTGTTGCTGTGTGTTTGCAGCAGGGGGAGACACATCCAAATGAAGACATATTGGTCAGAACTCTGTCAGTCACATACCAGCAGGTAACATCTTCACACTGTATGACATGAGATGAGATTGGGATGTATGAGGAAATGTTAATATAAATATGGACCAAATAATGAATATTATACTATAATTAAAAACATTGAAAAGCAGACAGAACCACAAACTGTGGAAACAGATCCTGTAGAGCTGCTGAAAGTCCCTGTTTTATGGAATAATGTTGGACTGTGCCTGTGCTTGATGTCGAAAATATTCAATGTGTGAACCTCCTTCTCCTCCGCCTCCTCCTCCCCCTACTCCTTCAGGACAGCCGGGCAGTGATACAGTATCAGTTTCTGTCATGGCCAGATCACGACATTCCCTATGAGTCTGCGGGAGTCCTGGACCTGTTGGAGAGAGTCCGAAAGAGTCAGGGAGCTCACAGCTCGCCTCTGCTGGTACACTGCAGGTACACACACACACATCCTTCCGGCTCTGTGAGGACCCTCACTGACATATCACATCCGCCATACCCACACCTGAACCTTGACCTGAGCATGGTTCTGACCTGAACCTAAAACCAGGTCTGAACCTTCAAAAGGCCTTTTGAAGGGGTGAGGCCCAGACAACATGTCCTCACCGACATCCTTGCACTGATGTTACTGAACTTAAAGTTGTCCACACAACCACATGCAATAAGACACGCAGACGCAGACACACACACATAGACACAAATTGCAGCGTCCTCTAAGCCGCTGTTGCTTCCACATCTTTGCCAGGCCTTGTTTGTGCCAGCAGTGCAGATCACAGGTCAGATGGTCATGAACATTCAACAGGCCACAGCACACATATGGCAGCTGATCTCACACACACGTCGCACCCACACACAGAATGCAGGAGGCTGTGAATATGCAGCAGCTAACACATGCTAATGATGGCACAGCTAGCATGCATGCTACATTTGCTGTGTGTGTGTGTGTGTGTGTGTGTGTTACAGCGCAGGCTGTGGGAGGACAGGAGTCATCTGCGCTCTCGACTACATCTATGAGCTGCTGGTTACCAAGGTAACACATGATAACACATGATAACACAACACGTGACTACAAAACCACTTCAGTGCAACATTGAAGAGTATGGAGAGAATTAGTGCAGTTGATACTGTTATCACTGTGATGGACTGGTGACCTGTCCAGGGTGTACCCCTGCCTTTCACCCAAAGAGAGCTGGGATAGGCTCCAGCAGATCCCTGTGACCATAAATAGGAATAAGTGGGTATAGATGATGGATGGATACTGTTATCAGTATTACAGGAAGTACTCAGATGAATGTAGTGCAATAAAAAGTACAAGATTTGGCTCTGAGAGCAAAATGCACAAAAATGCAAATACTCCTATAAAACTATAAATAGCTTCAAGACTGTACTTAAGTGTAGTGCTTGAACAAGTGTGTTTAGATTTTAAAGCTTTACATGGTGCATATCCTTGAATGCCCTCACTTTTGGCCTGGCAGCCTTTTAATGGCTCATTCTCCTGATCGTGGGTTGTACAAAAAGCTGATTTACGTGTCTGTCGACCAAAAGAGCTTCAATGTGGTGTGTGTTGTTCCAGCGTGGTGTGTGTTATTTCACCATGGTGTGTGTTGTTGCTTCTGCAGCAGATCACAACAGATTTCAGCATCATGAAAATCGTCCTGGAGCTCAGGAGACAGAGACCGTCGGCAGTCCAGACTAAAGTAGGTGATTGTACAGCATGAAGACGCTTTTGAGACACTGTGCTGTTTTGTTCAGCTAACAACAAATATCCAGAGAGACCACTGGATTTCAGTTATGCTTAATAAAAAGTTGCCATTTGAATTTGTAGTCCTCTGTCTTTTCCTTTAGTATTTGTGCGCACAGTAAAAACCAGCACAATGAACTGATCACTCTTTATAGCAAGTGACAGTTTTATTTCAAAAGCACAGATGACACACATGCTTCCCCAAAATAAGATCAAAAATGGCACGATTGTGAAATAAGCAGAACACAGAGCTTCACTTCGCTTTGCTTTAAAGGAAAGGTAAAAAAAAAAAGAAAATAGGAGTAACCACCAAATAAACAAAAAAAAAAAAATGACAGTGCAAATACAACAGCTTTCTTCTTCTTCTCTGCAGGATCAGTATCAGTTCATCTTCACCACTGTCGCCTGTATGTTGGAACAAGTCCTGCAGTTGCCCGAGCATCAGCTCTACAGTAACGTGTCTAAGGTAAATGTCACATTTACGTTAGCTGCCAACTGTGAATAAACAAGCGATAGAGGAAGTTGACAAAGAGGAAGAGCTTAGCAACACTGATTTCCTGTATGTAAATCAGCTGCTGCAGCTGCTTTGACAGCAGATTGTTGAGAACAGACAGAGGAACAAGGGTTTGCTGACCAACATTTAACTAACGTGGAGCTAATGAAGGGCACTCGCTGACAGGTAGGTTCATTTCAGCAAAACCACCACATTCACCTGCAGACCTACATCATCGCTGCAAGCAAACACCCGAGTTTTCTGGATTAATCCGTGGGTGTTATTTCACTCTCTAGAGTAGAGCCAGAATATCAGACCTGTGCTTGGTGAGATGACAGGATTACAGAAATGACTCAATCCAAACGAGAAACTGGCCTTTACAAACGTTCTGCTCTCTTCCACCAGTTGTCCTTTATCTAAATTAAAGGTATATAAAGTTCTCAATTATTATGTCACTTTATTAAATGTAATGGTTGATTCTGTCTTGTTCAAGTAAATCATTTACTTTGATGGTTTTTTTTATACCAGGTTAAGATCAACTTTTGGGTTGCCAGGTTGTGGGAAATCCACCTCTAGCATGACACTTTGCATTGTCCTTTTAGCTTTGTCTTTATTTAACTTCAACATCAAATAGTCAGAACTTGGCAATGAAGTCAGTATTGCAGAAATAAATGATTATACTGACAACTAAAAACATTCTAGATATTTTTTAAATTGAAGCAAGAGGATTAGGAGCTGAGAGGACCAGAGCAGAATATTTAGTTAGAAAATATCAGTTGTCTCTCCGGACCGAGTCATCTTTAATGATGTCGTCTCACTGAGATTGAGACCCTTGGGTAGAAAGGGTTAAAATTTTTGCAATTACAATTTATCAGCTCTTGTGAAATCAATGCGGCCTGCCTGCCGTTAGAAAGCAGAGTAAACCAGTCACATCTCACACTGCTGAATGGTTTAAACGATTCACCGTCGTATTGTTGAAAATATGAAAAGTACAAGAGAAAAGCCTGGGTTTGTTTCAGTGCATGGATTTATTTCCATATCACATTTTTATCGGGGCTCCCCAGCTGGATATAACCACAGCTCCTGATACTGCCATTAAGTCGTCATTAAACCTGGATGGATGAACAATTTGAAAAAAAAAAAAAAAATTTAAGACATTTTCTTTACTTCAGATTTTTGTTTTTGACCAACTGAAGAAACCACAGACGAAAGGCACAACGCTGGCTTCCTCCTCCAACAGGTATGTGTGTGTGTTTCTGTCTGTCCGCGTGTTTATATCCCTGTGCCAAGAGACAAACAGACAGGATGTCTCACTCCATCGTGTTAAATTAACACTTTCTCGCCTCCTTTCCCGTTCCTCCATCCCCATATGTCACCATGTTACCGTGGAAACTGAGCAGAACGAGGGCAGAGGAGGAAGAGAAACAGGTTTTGAGGAGAAATGAGAGAAAACGGGAGAACATAAATAAAAGTAGAGGAAGAAACGATGAGGTATGGATTGAATTGAATGAATCAAGAATGGAAATGAGAGGTGAGAAGAGGAGATGAAGTGATAGATCATGAAAGCAGGAGGAGAATATTTAGAAACTGAGGAGGGGGTAGAAAAGGGAAGTGTAAGAAGAGAGGAAGGGTGAGAAAGGAGGGGGAGGTGAGAAACAAAGAGGAAGGCAGAAAAAGTCGAGGAGAGGAAACAAGGAGAGAAGAAAACAAGAGAAGAAGAGGGAAAAGGAGAGATTGGTCAGATGAGTGTGTAAGCAGTCAACCTCCTGGCCGACCATACTGGGCCAGTCAGCTGGTATGGTTTACCCACACTGGTTATACTTGGTAACTATGGCAACGGCTGGAGCAGGAAGTGGAGAACAGCAGGACTTCCTGCTGAGATATGAAAATGCAGCAGCATGTGTGACACTTTACACCCATCTCACTTTGTTTCCTTAAGCTTCTAACGTGTGGCACCACCTCTGCAATGCATCATGGAGCTTGACAGTCCAGGACAGACTGAAACACACCTGAGCAGAACTGCCAGGGACACAGTGCCCAATGGAGGGTGTTAAATAATCAAATGACAGAAAATGAATGACGATAAGAGATTGATTGTTCACCCTTCAAGCCAAAATGTTAAAAACAGCAAAGAGTTACTGTGAATATTTTCCAGTTTCTCAGTTTTCTTTTGCATTAAACTCGAGTTTCTCTGGCTACAGGTTACCAGAGCAGATTGCCATGAATGACACGTACGCTGTGGTCAATAAGCCCAAACATCCACAGCCACCTCCAACAAGCCCCGCCTATGACGATATAGCCCTGCCCAGTTCGACGAGGTAAAGAAACAACTTGTGCGAAGTGTGGTAACATTCAAAGAAGGATTTGTTTAATTGTAAGGGTTGGATTTACTTTTTTTTTGCACATCAACAACCAACTGTAGGTGTGATTTGCACACCTGTATGTCACGATCCATTTTACGGCCACTACTTGCTTACTAACCTGCTGTCCTGCCCACAGGACTCTGCCCTCAATCCACCACTACGATAATGACCCTGCAGGAGCAGCAGCATCTCCACTCTACACCTCCATCAAACCCCGGGCTAAGCCGCACACCCTGCCGCTCTCTGCCACACCCATCTATGACACAGCTATACCAGCCAATCCCAGGCTGGGAGAGGGGCCACAGTTAGGTAGGAGGGGAAAGGAAGGATAATTCAGAGTCCAGGGTGCTCTTCCTGGTCTTGGCTGCTCTTCCTGTTGCTGGACTCTTGTTTTGTTATGCTTCTGTACTTCCTGTTCTCCCTGGTGTGTTCCCACTAGCTTTAGTGGTATATATCCTTGAGTATGTACTTATTTGAGTTCCACCATTGCTACTAGATCCCTCTATATCTTACACACTGCCGTTTAATTACTGACCACACTGCGAATGAACAGTCACATAAATTCTGTTTCTGATGGTCGAACATTAAGAGCTGTTCATAGCACCTTTGTTACCAGAAATAACGCGCAGCTTTTCTCAGCTGTTGATATGAACCTGTCCAGCTTTACTGCACAACGCACTTTAACTGTCATGCTGAAAATCACACAAAGCTGCAGACAAATAGCAACACGTTTATTCTTCCTGCTGTATGTGTACGAGTTCAGGTGACCCATCATCACCCATGGTCCAAAACAATGTTAAAAATATCTTTTTGTGTTAGGGTGGAAAGTAAGAGAAACAGGATCAATAGAAGTGGAAAGAGAAATCTGTGACCTCTCGTCTCTTGCAGCTGAACATCTCCCACAAACGAACAGTGATTATGAAGATTTCTCCCCTTCAGCGACAGACGTGACCAGCTTCTGCTCACCTGGTGGCATCGGTCAGTACGCCTGAGCATGTGGTCCTCACCTGTAATGAAACAGTCCACATATTTGATGACTTGCTGTGGACCATGTGTTACTCCTGCAATTTAACGCAATTGTGTTGATTTTCAGGGTTTAATTGCCGTATTCAGAAACCAAAAGGACCCAGAGATCCTCCTGCTGAGTGGAGCCGACTAGAAAGATGAGGTGGTCAAAGTGGACTTAACTAGTTTCTAGTACTGAATTAAATTGGCCTCAGTCAGTGAATTAACATCGCACCTATTGTTGTCTCTTCTGCTGACTGAATGTGTACGTTATCAGGTCTTCATGTCAAACGTGTGTATGTGTTTGTTTTTATAAATAATTTAAAAGTTTGATTTTCAGTGCAAGCGTGTGTGTGTTATTAATACAGTGTTTTGGATGGTCTACCAGATGTTGGAATGGAACATCTGGGTTGAGCGATGTAGGAAACGGTCTGTTGTGGTTTTTTGAAGACAGTCTGAACTCACCGCAGCACGTAAGAAATAATTCACTTTGGAAATACCATGCAGTGCTTTTATTGTAAGTACATACAATTACATAAGAACCGGCTATTAATTCCACTTCTTACATAAGAAGTGGATTCAATGGCAGGTAGCCCAATCAGCAGTGTACAGAGGAAATAACTAATACAGCCCTGAGGCCCAAACAGTTCTGATTGGACAGGACAGTCAATCGCTGAGCTTTACGAACTAGAATCTGGTAAGAAACTGAAACATTTTATCTCCAAGTCAGTCAAGGTCGATTGGATCGATGCAGATGAGAAATCCAAGAAGAGGCTCTAACAGAAGTTTAAAGCTCATCCACATGTTTGTAGATGAGATGCACAAGTGTCAGCACTGCGTCTTCTGAGCTTCCTTCTGGTTTATAAGCAATCTGAAAATCATCAGCCGTGTTTTCCCATGCCTCTCTCAGATGTTAGACCATTATTTTTTCCACAAATTCCATCATGCCAAATATAACTGCTATTGGTGGGTAATCATTATATTCCTGGGGATATTGTTTTTTGGGAAGAGCTTTAATGGTAGATGTCTTCCAGTCTAATGGTATAATATGAGGATCACTGGAACATTGGAAAATAGGTTGGCAGACAGGAGCCAACTCTGTGGTGAAATATTTCCAAACCAATGCACCGCTGAAGTCAGGGTCCGGGGCCTCCCTTAACTTAATCCTCTGGAAGATTTTCATGAGTTCATCCACAGTTCTGACAATCCTATCCGCATCAGTCACTGTAATATTTTTAAGTAGATCTGCACATTGTTTTAACGTGTCACCTGTATCAAAACAAGATAAAACATTGCAAAAGTCAAATCATTGTCCATCTGAATAACTTTGTTAGTGGAAGACATTCCTGTCATCCTCTTCATCGTGTGCCAGAGTTTTTTAGAATTATTGTCCTTGAAGGTCTGTCTATGAGTCTGTTTGACTCACCGGAGGTCTGATTCTGGATGCATTATCTAGATCAGGCTGCTTGAACCAACCAGGTGAAAACACTGGAGGAAGCATTTACATTCCTCACCCTCATATCTCCACTGATCTCCTGATTCTCTGAGTCAGAAAGTTTGGATTTGATGTAGCTTATCCAGCCAAACAGGCACTGTGATAATGAATTTAATTAAAGCTGCTCCCCCTCATGTTTCCTCGGCCTGTAGAGGGTTTAATGAGTCCAAGCTAACTCCTGCCATAAGCCCCTCCTTCCTGCTCTTTGCCCCTCTCCTCCCGTCCTGTTTCCTGAAGCTACAACATGAACTACGGATTCCTGGTTGGAAAAAACTGTCCAGTCCAAAGCTGATGTTAGCTGAGTAAGGAGTAAATGTGTCAATCCAGTGGAACGTTCTGGCTCCTGCTAATGTGACAGAAAGCACTAACGTTACACAAAGCTCCAATTCCTCCCAAATTCCAATCAGATTCATTCAATCCAAAGGTCCAATCATGATCAAGCTAGGTGGCTTATGCTATCAAAACCAGCAGGTTAGCTTCCTCCCACTGTCCAAACACATGCAGGTTAGGTTGGTTGGTGACTCTAAATTGTGAGTGTGTGTCTGACTGTGATAGGCTGCTAGGTCTAGATCTGTCCAGGTGGGACTCGCCTCTCACCCACTGCATGCTGGGATTGACTCCAGGTCCCAGCAACACTGAATTGGATTAAGCAGTACAGAGAAAGGATGGATGGTCTGATTATTACCACAGAACAAACTGAGACACACTCAGCTCTGTTTCTGTGCTACAGTCGTGTATTTATTCCTGACTTTGTGAGATTCTTACTGTTACTTTCCACTTAAATACAAACTTGTACTTTTAAACACTATGGTAAATCCAGTTTAGTTTCTGCAGGGAGTTTCACTCCACAGCTTCAGAGCTGACCACCAGGAGGCAACAGAGCAACACGAAACCAGCAGGAGGCCCAAAGTCTGAGTGTGTAGTTGTGATGATGATGAGGAAGATTCAGCTTCATTTCAGAGGAGAGAAAACTGGTTCTCACACACACACACACACACACACACAGCAGGGCAGTATCCAGAGCCCAGACCAGTATAAAGGCGAAGGATCACACACTCAGAGACGAAGAAGATGGTTTCAATTAAACCTTTGGCACAGATGCACTGTGGTCACTGTGTGTGTGAGAGAGATCATGTTTTTCTGTACTTGTGTGGACCAAAACCATTTTACACACTCATATTATGGAGACCAGATGCCAGCAATCATAACATAAATCAGGTTTTAGTTAAGGGAACAGTTAAGGTTAAGCAGGTACTGGTTATGGTTAAGGTTAGGAGAAAAGTCAAGGAAATGTAAGTTAATATAAAGACCCCTAAGGACTGAAAATGAATGTGTGTGTGTGTGTGTGTGTGTGTGTGTGTGTGTAGGAGTGTAGGAGTGTGACTTCATCAGATCAGAATCAAGGTACTAAAGAAAACCATGAACTCAGCTTCATCAGCACAAATGCATCATATTCTACAAGATCTCATGTTTGTCCTAAAAAAAACACATATCTGAATAGTTGACCTGCGATTCCAGCTTTGCATTGATGCTTTTTCCAACTAATTAAATCTCCTAAAGATATCGGTGGAATGTCAGCACCTTAAAGCAATAACCTTTCAGTTGATCTGAAGCTGTCAAAACCCCACTGTCTTTCCCTGCACACTAAAATGATGAAAAAGGAGCTAAAGTTATCAGATGGATAACTACTTGTACTAAAAAGTACAAGATTTGTTTCGGACACGTATTGAGGTCCAAGAATGAAGTAGCACAACATGGAAATACTCAAATAAAGTACAAATACCTTCAATTGTTCTTTTCCACCACTGATGATGTGGTGACACATGTTCTGAATAAAATGATGGTTCAGGTTAGGGGAAGTGTGCAGGGAATGCATTATGTCAATGAGCGTCCTCGTAAAGATAGTACGAGTATGTGCGTGCATGTGAGTTGTATGATTACAGCAAAGCATGATGGGAGTACAGGAAGGTCCTGTGGTTGCAAAGAATAAAACACATACAACAAAAATGCGTGTCTGTGTGTGTGTGTGTGTGTGTGTGTGTGTGTGCAGCTACTTTACCACAAAGCACACGCCACTTATTGCCAGTAGTTACCAACACACACACACACACATGCACACACACACACACAGTCCTGGGTGTTGGCTCTTGCTATAGAGCAGAGACCACAGGCATCCAGAGAGAGAGAGGGGACAGAAATAGAGGGATGAAAGAGGAGAGTGCTGAATTTAATGGAGCACAAGTGGATATTAAAGGTTCATTTCAGATTTTTAAAGAGTAACTTCACCCTCAAATAACCAGATACAACCTGACATCTACCTGTAATTAAATTACGTGAATTTTCTTTTTATTTGTGTCCTCTGTGAACAGACTCGGCCTCCTCATCCGCCAGTTTTGGCAGTTTGAGAGCTGCGTTCTTGGAAAAGTGTCCGTGGGTCAGCACAGCACCAACTCCCCTGCAGCTGTTCGTGCGTTTCCTCAGCGATGAGGTGCCAAGCTTGAGGTCATAAATCACTTTTTTGGTACTTTTTAAAAACCCCTGCTAAAGTTATTGTCACAGGCCGTAACCACAGTGCATTTCTTCCATATGTCGGACCTTTCCATGATTCGAGTCACCTGTGGACACCTGGGATGTAGCTGAGCTGCTGCTTCTATAGACGGACTCTCTGCTGTGTGTGGGAGTAATGCTGCTGTTTATCACTGTTAAAGTAATTACTGTTCATCACCCTGAATATGTGCGTCCGCTCTGACTTCATCAGAGTTATTGCTGGACTTGTGTGTTGCGTTTACTGCCTCTGCCGAGGAATAAATCTTGTTCATGTACATCATAACTATTCACCTCTAATTAGACCTGCTAATGCTAGGAGCTCACTCTTATCCTCCCCATATTATCCTGTTAGCATGTTCCAGCTCACTTTGAATTACCAAAGTTCTATTTTATTGATCACAAGCACAAAAATAAATAAATGACCAGATTTCAGGTTAAAATGTTACCAATACAAGTGTCAACATTTTGGAACAACTGTCGGAGACTTAGATCCAGCGTTAAAATCATAGGGGAACAATAACTAGAACTGAATAATCCTGGAAATACTTCATGTCTAATAACATGCCATCTACAGGTTTAAATGCAGGTGTGCCTGACACACGGAGTGTTTATTATTTCTGACGGCTCATGAGCTGCTTTCATGTGCGTATTTCATGCACCTCTGCATAATTATTGTGGCTGGATTAGAGATCAGATCTGCGATTCTCAGTAATTGGTTACTGGGGCTCTCATCCTGACAGCTCATTCACTTCAACAGCCGCTCTCATCATTTCTGTTGTGCATTAAAGCTCAGTATTCTGTCAGTCAGCATTTATTGAAGACTGTCCTGCCCTACCAGATCACACACCTTTGTGAAGCAGCTTTCTCCTTTCAAGCAGCCACAAAAACAAGATTGTGAACTAGAAAAATGTAGGGAAACACCTTCCTTCTTTTTCATACAGTGAAAAATTCATTAATCATGAAGCTAAAAAGTCGTGAGCTGCTTGGATTCGTGGTTATTACAGTTTTTTTGTGAAAGATTTTATGGCTGCAAAACTGGTCTGATCTGACAATGTACAGCCATGTAGGATAAGGTCAGCTGTAATAGGCTTGTTAGCTTGGGTCTAATGAATCCAAACTAACTCCCACCATAAGCCCCGCCTTCCCCCTCTTTGCCCCTCCCACCCTGTCATGTTTGACAAAGCTACTACCGGGAACTAAGGATGCCTGGTTGGGACAAACTATCCAGTTCAAAGCTTTCTAAGGAATAAATGTCTCATGCCAGTAGAAGGCTCTAGTTCTTGCTAATTAGGTGCTTTATATTCATCATAATAAATATGATACATCATCACCTTAAGACATGAGGAATAAATGTATTGCCCAAAATCTGTAACTATACCCTTAAGTTGGCTGCTTGAAACATATTAGGATCCAAAGATGTGTAATGTGCAGTTGTAAAGAGTCGGTGCAGGGAAAGACATGTGAAGTCAACCTGCACCCACCTGTCCAGAAATATTAAATGTATAACACACAACTTTAACATCTTTATTCACTGTTTTCCTTTTTTCTGCTTTAACCTGAGAAAAGTCTTTCGGTCATGACAGTGAAACAAATTGAAAATTTAAAGCTGATGGTTGGAAAGAGTGACTGAAAAATAGACCAACAGAGAACGACAGGGAGAAAGAGGAGAGTAACGTTAGATGAGTGAGACAGTGAGGAGAGAGGAGAGATGGAGAGAAGTGGGAATCTGATGATGGACTGCTGGAAGAGAGAGAAAGAAAGCGACAGTGTGAGAGAGTTAATGGAAAAAAGAGAGATGGAGGGACAGTGAGGAAGAGAGAGAGATGGGAACGGACTGATAGAGTGATGAAAAACGACAGATAGTGATTTGCGTGCGTGAGAGAGGCTGAGCTGTGTTGCTAGGCAACTGCGCAGCTCCTCTTTGAAGTTTTCCCTTCATTGTTTTTTTTTAACAATCAGGTCAGAGAGAGGCTCAGCGGTAACCATGGCAACCTCCTCAGCACCACGCCTGGCGGCCATCCCGTCCCCTGAAAGTGAGAGAGGTAGGATCACCCAAACCAGAACTTTTTGTCCTGAGTTCAGTCTGCGAGGCTGCTCACAGTTCACTGACACTGACATCTAAGGATGCAGACGGTGACTCAGTGTTACTGAGTCCAAATCCTATCCAGAGACTGACAGCAACAATGAATGTGTGTGAATCCAGAACTTGGTTTAGCTCATTGGTCTGTGCCGTAGACTTTAATTGTTTTCCAAAAACTATTAAAAACATAGCAGGGAGCCACACTGCTGCATTGGCTCACATGGTTCTTCCTCACCAACAATGGGAGGCCCATCTTTTTCTAAAAACCAGCTCTAGTGGCTGAGAACGACTGTCACTTTTTACAGTGTCTGAAGGCAGGAAGAGTCGCTTGCCAAATGATGTTTGGCTGAGTACAGACACCAGCTTCAGAGACACTTTGAGTTTCTGTTCCTCAGGGAGTAATTAATTTGTGATGACTCTCGAAGGCTTAGGTGAATAAACACTGTAAAGTTCATTAAAGACAAGATTTTAATCAGTGTTTTTTAGCCGATACGGTTCTTTACAATATGCTGAATCAGCATTGATACCAATCTTTAGTATTGGCTCATGAGGAAGTGGCAGTGTCTACGACTATGTCTCAATAAACCCATTTTTTCTCTCTGTTTCAGTCCTCTGTTGTGACTAAAGGCTATTTTACTTTACACAAAAGGTGTGTTCCTAAAGGACCTGTGGAAATATGCCTTTGCTGAGTTACTTCAGTGAAAATGTACTCGCAGTTAGAGATGAGCTGGTGAACACAGTGGCGCATTTAGCAGCTAAAGAGCCAAGCCAGAGATTTCCCTCAGGAGGTGGTGGAGACCAAAGCCAGAGCTCAAAGTGAGGAAACAATGGGCTGAGACTCAGCAGGAGACACTGGTGCACACAGATCAGCAGGTTGGTCTTTCCCTGCTGGAGGTGGAAATAAGAAACTGAGGCGATCTCAGTGCTGTGTTCACTATTTGGTTTGTTGTGTGCAGTTTATAATACTAAGGTTAAGTGAAGTAAATTTTATGTTTTCACTGTGATTTGCAGATTTCACAGCAGCTGTCAAAGAAAGGGGTTTAAGAAGGACACAAGTGTGATCAGTGTGTTTCTGCTTTCAGTGTGTTTGGGTTCTGGATAATAAAACTATGTCTCTCACACACACACAGAGTGTGCTCGATAACAGACAAACCTCAGAGATGTAAAAATAAAGACAGAGACACAGAGTTTGTTCTCTGCTGTGGCTTCTACCTCGTAAACTTCACTCAGGATTGCACCAACAGCTGCACTCATATCCAGATGTGTTTTGTAATAGTAGCAGGGATGGAAAGAAGGAAACATGCATTAGGTCCTGCAACACACACACACGTAAACACAAGCCCATTGTCACGCACACACACACACACACACAGAGGTCCGTTGTCATGCATGATGTTGGCTGTTTCACGCCGACTTAAAGAGATTAACGGGTGATCAGCATCCATTTACACTGAAGAGAGAGGCGAGAGAGAGGGGGAGGTGAGGTGTGAGGGAAAATGGGGGGAGGGGAGCAAAAACTGCCAAAAAACATAGAGAGAAAAACAAGACTGGTGGCAGAGAAAGAGAAAGTTACAGGACACTGCTTTTTTTATACTCAAACATGATTAAGTTGTAAATCACAGTTTATTTTAAGAAGTTCTGATTCATGGTTCCATGTGGATTCAGTTTGGATCCAGGTTAGGTGAAATACCTGGGGTTCTGTAGCCGAGTGAATCACTAACAAAGCTTTCATTGATGTGTTTATACTGCGTCCACATCCCAGAACTCAATGTCCTGCCATTTCCACCAGATCTACTGTTTGTGTGTCGATGCTTCACATCCATGTCTGTCAGTGACATGGCTTTGGCTCCGTTTGGACTCGGATCTAGGACCACATATGCAAGTGGCCCAGATCTGATCAGAGAACATCACAGGCAAACACAGACAGATGCTCTGAGATGAAATCATTTTATAAACAACTTGTTTCACTGAATCTCTCTGATGAGGTTTCTGCTTTTTTCTAGAACAAACCACAGTCTTCTTCTTCTCCTCTCAGCTCACACACCACAATCCGTCCATCCATCGTCCCTTTTGTACTTTCTTCTCCTTCCTCCCATATTGTCCTCTGTTTCTACACCCTCCTCTTTTTTTGTCTCTCTCCTAACTTCATCTCCAGGAGGACAGGAACACTTTTACAGTAAAGGAAAGGAGAGGATATAATAGCAAAGAAAAACTAAAGGGAGAAGAACAGCAAAAAGAAAAAGAAAGGAAGTAAAAGGAGATGAAACAGGAGAAGTGGAAAGAACAGTAAAGGCGAAGATGAAAAGAGGAGAGGGCTCGACCCCTCGAGTGGCTTCAATTAAGAAAATTACAGAGACAGAGAAACCCAGAACTGTCAAACTAAGAGATGATTACAGGGTGAAGCGTGCGCCTGCAGGATCCAGCCCCAGTCTAAACCTGAACCTGAACCCGGCCCTGAGTCCACGTTATTTTAGGCTGCAGCTGCTGGAAACACTGAGTCCGCTTAGTTTCTCTTCACCTTCAGTTTTCGGTTCACTTTATGTCACACAACAATCCTCCTCTGCTCAGTCCTTATACTAATGTGGTCACTTTGCTCAGTAATGGACAGTGTAAGGGATACAGTTCACTGTCTCCCCAGAGCCTCCTTATCAGGTAAAGTATTATTAAAGTAGTAATACATGTCTTTAGCCACAGGAAGAGAAATGTGAGTGCAGGTAATGTGAAGCTGTGGGCAACTGTTAGCCACAGGTAAGACCCAGGAATCACCTGTGCAACAAAACACTGAGGCCAATGTTTCTAAGTGTTAGACTGATGCAGCATGTGGGCGGTGAGGATGCTCCTCTGACCCAACTGACACGCTCAGCTGCTCAGTATTTAGGAAAGTCCTGACTGTTGAATGTGTCTGATTTCTAAGCACTGGACAAACTCACACTCTGCTTTTTTTGTCTGTCTGTCTGTCTATCGGTCTGTCTGACTGTGTCTGTCTGATTGCCTCTGTTTGACTTCTATCTGTTTGATTGTGTCTATCTGTGTGTTTGTCTGTCTGACTGTGTCTGTTTGTCTGTTTGTGCCTGACAGACAGACAGACAGTCAGACACAGTCAGACCGACAGGCAATCAGACAGACACAGGCAGACAGACAGACAGACAGACAAAAAAAGCAGTGTGAGTTTGTCCAGTGCTCAGAAATCAGACACACTGTCTGTCTGTCTGTGTCTGTCTGTCTGTTTGTGTCTGTCTGTCTGTTTGTGTCTGTCTACTTTTACTTTGGTTACTTCAGATTGAGACTATGATGCTGATACTTTTGGACTTTTACTGCAGTAACATTTGGAGTGCAGGGCTTTTACTAGGAACCTTGTGATATTTCTACTGTTACTGTAGTAAAGGAGCTGTGTATTTCTTCCAGTACTGCTTAACACTACACTACTGCTACACAGTAAAAATACTATTACTACTATTACTACTACTACTACTGTCTACTACAGTATTGAGTAGTATGTTTAGATTTCAATGTCTCTGTCTCCATTTTCTTCACCTTCCTTTATTTTCGAGCATGTCCTGAGTTTTCCGTGTTTATGTATCTGTCCTGTACATCTTCCCTGGGTCTCTCTCACTGGGCGCTTATGTCTCCCACTCAGTCTCTCTCTTCACATCTGGCTTTGGGAGGAAAAACCCAAGCAGATTAAGGGACTGGACTGAACCAAAGCGCAATGCGGGCAGTGGTGAAACATCTGTTTCTCTGATGACACACACCGTCTAGTCGTGTTTCATCAAACCAGCATTTTTTAGTTGTCCTTTAGGTGGACAAAACAGGTTTTCAGTCCGAACGAAGAGACGGTTCATCGAGGTCTCATCGCTTTTATTTGCCTTCTACAATAAAGTCTGCCCCTCCCAACCGGGTGCAGAGTGGTACGGTCCAAATGGGGGGCTGGCTGTGGCAGAGCAGGGGCAGACCGAGCCGAGCCAAGCCGAAGTAGGCTGTGTATGAAGCGGGGGAGACGCACCACGCTGTTTTGCTCTGCGATCTTTCTACTCCGGATTATTATTTCGCTTTTTAATGCATGAGATTTTTACCTGTCCGGACTCCTCCCGCTGCCAACACCTGCTTTCCGCTCACTTGGGTTTCTGTGCGTGAAGAGAAGAAGCAGAAGAAGAAAGGCAGCAGCGCGTGGGACCGTGGATTTAAATAACCGAGTGGACTTTTCTGCGTGTTTCCGTCCAGGTAGGTTCCGAGGGTTTTGGAGTTTTTGTTTGGGTGGAGACGGGAGGTTGGAGGGGTTAGTTCTCCTGGTCCGGGTGGCAGAGCTGGGGTTAGCAGGATGGTGGGTGGGGGGTGTATGTGTGTGGATGTTTTGGGGGAAAACGCCTCGCCTCCCCGCCGCATCATCTCTATCCGCTGCTGCTCCGTGTTTTTTTTACGCGTGAAATGCCATTTTCCCCACTGTTTTCACTCGTAGTGAGTGGGGCGAGACAGTGAGGGCTGGGGTTGATACCCCAGGTAGGACTGCTTTTCCCCTCGGGGTATTTGGGAGGCACGCTCGGCCTTGGTGTGTGCACCGGGCGCCGAGGTTCGTTTTGCGTTTTTCGCCAGTTTCAACAGTAAATTCGGTGCGTAAAAGAGACGTTTTGTGGCTGCAAATCTGTTTTTCAGCGTGTGGCTCGGGGGGGGGGGGGGGGGGGGGGGGATGTAGGGGGCGAGGAGGGGAGGGGGTCTGGGAGGTAGCAAGGCTCCAGACGCCGATCCATTAAAGAACAAAGGGGGGAGGCAGCAGAAAAACGGTTAAAATCGGAGCCGAGTCGCCGAAAAGCGCGCAGACGTTCCTCCGACCTTTGCGGACAAACCGCGAGCTGCTGCCCGCGATTAGCGCACAAAATTCAGATGAGTGTTTTTTCCTAAATCTGCCCTCATCCGTCCGTCCATGTGCTGAAGAGGAGCCTCCATCCTCCGAATCAGCTGCGCTCACAGAACCGATCGATCGATCCCAGCCGAACCGGCCGGGATCGATCCAAAGACACGATCGTGTTAATCCCGCTGTGATCGATACTACGTGATCATATCCATCCAGGCGGAAGGTCATCAATCAGGAATCCACTCAGTTTGACGACATGATTTTTAGATTAGATTTAGTTCACCTCCAAGCTGACTCCATTGATCAGAAGAACACATGTAACCAAATCAGTCACGTGCTAATCAATTAAAATGATACTAGACAAACGTAGACCTGATCAGTGATGTCTCTATTTCAACATTATAATCTTTTTTTTTTTTTTCACCAAACTCCAAAAACACATCCTGCCTTGTGACTTCAAGTCATCAATCCTGTAATCAATACCTGATGGGATGTGTGCTCCCTCATCAATAACCTCATCAATAATCTTACTGATCTCATGGATCTAGACTCAGGTGAATAAATAAAGGCAGCAGATTTATTGTGTGTGTGGACGAACAGTCCAGAGTAGCAGCGTGTTCAGCTTATCAATAATCGGATCGATTGGTGATTAGCTGTACAGTGCAGGTGAAAAGACTCAGCTTCAGGTCAGAGCTGAAGTTCTGAATTTATTCATTGATGGAAAGGAAAGTAATGATCAGTTGTGTGTTTTGATTGATCATCGTTTGATTAGTCATGGTAATCGATGTCATTAGTCATGGTAATCATTTTAAGAAAAAAAAAAAAGCCATTGGATTGTGGGAATTTTCTGTTTCCCTCAGATCAGATGGAAAAACATCTTTGTTTTACTGATTCTGACATTTTATTCAATAAACTCAGAGTTCAAATGAAACTTTATTTAACTTGTGCACCGAGACAGCAGGTCCAGTAGGTTCCGGATCAAATAACATGCAGCTAGAGAGAATGGGATGAGATCTAACGGGAATAAGAAAAGTATGGAAACTTCGATCAGGCGTTTCAGTACATTTTCAAGCAGAAGTTGAAAAAAGAAAAAGAAAAAAAAACTGTTTTCATCGTCTTTTTTCCATCATAAGCTGTCCCTGTAGACCGACCTGATCTTTAGCTTAGACCAGCACAAGACTCCAGTCACTGCGCTGTTAGGTTCATGATCCATCGGCCAACTGACAGTGACAGACGGGACTGGATGGAGAAATGAGCTGTAATGCGGATTCAGGCTTTACAGGTGTGTTCACACCCTCACCTGCACCTCAGGACGACGCTGTGCTACAGCAAGGTGTGAACGAGAGCCGCGTGCAGCTGTTTTGTTACCCCGCACGTTCCAGCCGCATATTTGGGTCAGTCAATAACATTATCAGCAGCAGGCGCAGCAGCAGTGGAGCAAAGTGTGCACACAGTCACATAACCACGTGTGTTTTATTAAAACATAAGGGATGGTTTGGATGAAGAGCTGCACCTGGTCAGTCTGTCAGTCGTTTCTGTGATTGATTATTGGGTGCACCAGCTCCAAAATAAAAGCTGCTCCAATTCTTCTGATTCAGCCATCACCTAGGTCTTTGCTGAAAACTGACTCTACATTTTACAACCAAAAGTCCAAATGAGCAGCAGTGAAACTGAACCAGGGTCACGGAGACACAAACGTGGTCCAGATGGAAGTTTGGTTGTTGTTGTCAGAATACAGAGAAAATCAGGCGTGTGGTAGAAGCTCTGGTTTGGAAAACACTTTGGAGTCTGTACCAGTTCTGGGTCAGAGTTGTTCATGATGACACTGACAATGAGCTTTGGGCTTTGGTTAGGAACAGAAAGGAGCCTGTGAGTCCAGGACAAACTGAAACACACCTGAGCAGAGCAGCTAGGGACCCAGTGTCCCATGGAGGGATGCTGATGAGGGGGAGTTTCTGAAACCATCAAAAACTCTTGATCCCAGTCTTACACAGTTGACATGCTGAGCAGGTGAACACTAAGGTAAAGGACAGAATAACAGGGTTAGGGTGTTCAAAAATCAAATGTGTAATTTAGTTATTTCCTTTGTTTTGAGCTCTGGGAATGTCTGAGTTTGTTTTGTGATGGTTGAGTCTTTAAGGGATTTTCAGCCAGGGAGGTCTGAGGACGCCTCTGTTTATAGGTAACCACTCAGCTCACCTGCTGAAAATGAGTGTTGGTGAAGAAGCAGAACTGTTTACATGCTAGGGTCTGCTACATAAAAGAACATTTCTTGTTGCTTTTACTGTGAGAAGCTTTTGCCTGTGTTGTGCTCTGAAATCCATTGAAATCCATCTAGATGTTTTTAAAGGAAGAAAAAGGATTTTTGATCTGTTTATACCTGGGAACAGATAAAACTGTTTTTCAGCTCTGACTATGCAGGGAGCCTAAAGAGCATCTAGTGTTTCCTCCCTGTTGGTCCACAGTGTTGGCACTGATCTCCTGATTCTCTGAGTCATAAAGTTTGGATTTGATGTAGCTTATCCAGCCAAACAGGCAAAAATCAGACTGTGATAATTAATTTAATTAAAGCCGCTCCCCCTCATGTTTTCTCGGCCTCTAGAGGGTGTAATGAGTCCAAGCTAACTCCTGCCATAAGCCCCTCCTTCCTGCTCTTTGCCCCTCCCCTCCCGTCCTGTTTCTTAAAGCTACAACATGAACTACGGATGCCTGGTTGGGAAAAACTGTCCAGTCCAAAGCTAGCGTTAGCTGACTAAGGAGTAAATGTGTCAGTCCAGTAAAACGCTCTGGTTCCTGCTAATGTGACACAAAACACTAACATTACACAAAGCTCCAATTCCTCCCAAATTCATTCAATCCAAAGATCCAATCATGACCATGCTAGGTGGCTAATGCTACCAAAACCAGCAGGTTAGCTTTAGATGCTAACACATCCAGAAGGAAGAAGGCCACATATGAATCCAATGTGAGTCTTTTGGCTGCTTTGAACACTCTCCATGTGAAAAAGCCAAAACCATGTTAATCTTGGTTTTTGCTCTTTCTTTGTCCCCCTCTTTGTCTGTGCTAAAGAACGCCACCTCTTGTTTCCCACTTTTAGCTGCAGAGAGTTCCTCCATGGCTGGCTGTTGGAAATGACTACTGGCCTTTGGGAAAACTCTTCTTCTAACCCTGGCTAGGTGGCAAGCGGGGCTCATTTACGAAGCGGACTTGGCCAACACAGAAGCTGGAATAATAACAGAAGGGCTGTAGGTAGCAGAGAATCATGGGGGGGGGATATCTGAGAGACACCATGGCCTGACTGTGGTTACCTGCATTTATTAAACTGTGGGCAGAATGTTGTTGACCAGCGTTATTGTTGTTCCTCAGGAGAAAGTGTCTGTTCGGCCTTTGATGGATCATATAATTTGCTTGATTCGCTCTGTTGTGGTGATGTATCCGACTCAGCTGCAGATCCTGGAGCCGTTGACGTGTTTCCCCACTGAGCTTCACTTTCCTGCCTGCAGATCTATCACACATCACTTTTTCCATACATCTGCTTCTGTGGTCACCAGTGGCAGTCTGGTCTCGTGTGAGTGAGTGTGTGTGTGTGTGAGTGTGTGTGTGTGAGTGTGTGTGTGTGAGTGTGTGTGTGTGAGTGTGTGTGTGAGAGTGTGAGTGAGTGTGTGTGTGAGAGTGTGTGTGTGAGAGTGTGAGTGAGTGTGTGTGTGAGTGTGAGAGAAGCCACAGATCTGGAGAGAATTGGAGAACGACCCAGTTACTCTGCTACTGGAAATCCACCAGGGCTGCTTGTCATAGGTTATTGATCAATGTGTGCTTCATTATAATTCGGGTGACATCAGCTCAACATGCCACCTGCATGTGTATCTTTGGTTTAACCTGAAGCATCCTATCTCACACACACATTCACACATCATGGTTTATTAGTATACAATTAAAAATACACACATTCACACACACACACACACATATATGCTGAGTCAGTAATAGAGTCAGCGCTGAAGAAAGGCTGAGTCAGCAGCATTGACTCTGATATGGTATTTTCAGCCTGCAGTGTTTCATCCCTGAGTCTCTGTGAAGACGTTTTACAGTCTGTCCGTCTGTAGCAGTGACGTCAGTAGTGTGTTTATGGTGTGTGTGTGTTCAGATGTGACCACCTAGTGCTGGTGAAATCTGGAAACTCTTCTTTCCAACAAGCGTTTTCTCTTTTCTATGAAGAAGCTGAATTTTTCCAGAACCAGGGTCTTTTAAAAGGCTCGATGATTCAGTTTGTTACCAGAGAAATAGAACGTTTACTGAACGGCGACATGACCTCACAGACAGGTCATGAGATAACAGGCTGCAGGCTACAGACATAAACTTCAGCAAACAGCCACAGGTTGAAAGTCTTTGTTGGTTTGCGTCTCTTCGTGTCTTTGTGGGTGTATTCTGTCTTCTGTGTGGTCATTTTGGAACTCTGTCTTTATTGTATTCTGTCTGTTTGTGGTCAGTCACACTCAGGTTGTTGTTTGTGGTCACTTTCAGTCTCCTTATAGTAGTTCAATTTACAAAAAATGTTAAATCCCTTCAGATGGAGGCTGTGGCCCTGGGGCCAGTGACCCCTCAGCACAACCCAAAACCAGAAACTGAACATGGCAGCTGTAGGTCTGTAGGGGTTAGGTCTGCTTGATTATTGAAAAGATCATAATCACGATTATTTGGTCCCACAGTTTATCATTTATTTATTAAAGCATTTATTGAACTTCCCAAACCTTGACCTGAACCTGGTCCTAACTCGGACCCTAAAACCAGGTCTGAACCCTCAAATAGCCCTTTGAAGCTGTGAGGACCACACACCATATGCACAAACGTCCTCACAGTGATGGTTTTGAGCTTTAATGTGCCCACACAGCTATAGAAAGACATGTCCACACACACTCAGGATGGGGTGAGAGACAGGCAGGAAACAATTGGCACACACTGTTCACTTCCTTCCTCAAAGCCTCCTCAGTGTGTTGGTCCTCAGAGCAGCTGGGTCAAACCCATACATGTGTTATTGGTCATGTGATGAGTAGTAGTGTATCAGCAGGTGAAGCGGCTTTCCTGCCATTATTCTCTTCCATTTGTTCCACTGACCCGGCTCTGGAAAGGCCGGTTTACTTGTCTGAAAGGACACGAACTAGACTGATCCTCGAACTGGACTGGACTTCTAACTTCTACTCCTTGCTCATTAGTGTGTGTTAGTATGTTTTTATCCTTTGAGTAGTGTGTGTGTTGGACATCACTGTATAGCCTTTAAAGGACCACTCCACACGTTGAGTACAGATTCCAGAGTTTCCATTCCTGCTCGGTTTGGGGATTCATGGTCGCCGCTGTATAAACATGGCTCAGACAGAGCAGAGCCTTTAGTTTAATGGTCCACAGGAATGTTAAGCTTGTGATTTGTAGTAAATGAATTAAAACATACAAAAGCAGTAGTTTGTTCCTCTTCGGTGGAGATACCCAGGCTGTTTTGGACGTTTCAGTTCCTTATCGCCAGTTTGGGCTGTTTAACCTTCAGACTTCTCTGCCCTGAATGTCTCTGTTTGCTTTTTGTGAATCATTAGAGACAAAGTGCGTACCCGTCTGAGCTCTCAGTCTCAGAGATGTTATCCAGACATGTTTAATAATCAGCTCAGAAAGGCCGAACGGGACTGGAGACACGTCGCCATGTTGGACTGACTGAGGAGGAGGTCACAGAGCTCAGATAACGAATCAGTGGAAAGTCTTTAATTCAAATGTCATATACAGCAGACGGCGATTCAGTGTTTCTGTTACACTGAATCTGAATCTTCTGAATCACTGAATCTTCTGGTTCTGAGTCCAAATCCCACCCGAAGACTGACGGCAACAATGAATGTAGTTTACCCAACATAACGTGTGTGAATCCAGAACCTGGTTTAGCTTATCGGCCTGTGCTGTAGACCTCCATTGTCGTCCGAAAAGCAGCCGTGTGGGTTGGAGTCAGCTTGGTAGATATTTTGTGGAAGATGTTAAAAAGGTGAAAGGATCATTTAGCAGAGTATTAAACATGATCAACGATCCATCAATGGTTTTAGCTGTGAAGTTGATTTTCACCTGTGGAATAATCTGACATGCTGAGTTCCCCTCAGAGCAGCTGACTCTTGGGCCTCAGCTGCTATTTTAAACCTGGGCTCTTACTGTGTTTCCACGGCGTCGTTTAAAGACGGAGCCTGCAGAGCCTGAAAAGCTGCTTCTTTCTGGGACCACTCGGAAAACAAACTGCGCCAGTTGCTAAGTTACAGCGTGTTCCTCGAGGACATCTTCAGACCAGAAGCTCAAAGGAAAGGCTGCAGGTTTTCTACGGGTTTTACAAGTCCATCTCAGTTTTGAATGAATAAATCACAGCACAATCATTACCCCCTACTGCTATAGATACAAAGCATGCTCTGTTCTTCCTTCTATATAAAACAAAACCTCTGCATCATGGTATATTTATCTTTTTCTGCCAACACAATGCTCTCGATGATCAGGTACATTTTTCTGCCACCGACAAACTTTACAGTTTTAGTTCTGTGTCATTTCAGGCATATGGCCCATCACACATGGGGTCACAGGACCCAGCTGTTCTACTGCTATGCAGCAGAACAAGAGAGCAGAACCAGTAGTTCACCTTTCCGGGGCGGCTGTGGCTCAGGAGGTAGTGCAGGTCGATCATAAAACCAGAGGGTTGGTGGTTTGATCCTTGGCTTTCCCTGGTGCACAGGTTGAAGTGTCTTGAGCCCCAAGTTGCCCCTGGTGTATCAGTGTGTGAGCGAATGGGTGAATGGACAAATAGTGTAGAAGCAGTTTAGCGTGGAGAAAAGTGTTATATAAGATCATTTACCACTGCTGTGACATGTGACCAGCTGACAGACCTTTTCTGATCCAGATTCAGCCGTGGGTTTTAAAGTCCCAGATCTGATCCCGGCACTGAGCGATCTGTTTACATCAGATATACACAGCAGAAGTCTCAGTCACTTCTTATTTTTAGTCCGTCCCTCTTCAGCCTGCTGTTCTTCACTCAGAACTGCAGAACCGAAGGGCCAGAAATTCCAAAATAAGAGCTGCAAAGCCCTCAGCACTTCTGCTCCACTTTAAGTGTTTTCAGAGGAGCAGATGGATGTTTCCGAGCTTCGCTTCACGCGGCTGCTTTTGCCGTCGCGTCCTCTGACATCTGAACCATCACACTCACACTTTTTGGATTTTTTTCACAGTGCGCATGTTTGCTTATTGTTTTGTCTTCTGGTTTCATTTGTGTTTTTCTGCTGTGGGAAATAACTCTGTTAAAAAGACATAAGCTCTATCAACAGATGTCCCAGTATCAACAGAAACCAGACCTGATGAACATTTAGAGTGCCCCCTTGGACTGGAACAAACAGGAGCCTGGAAGTCAAAACAGCAGTTTGTCCACATTGAGAGGAGCTGAATCCCAGCGTCTCATGGAAGGGAAGGAGTGGAGCGTTTCCCGCCCTGCTCTGGACACGCTTCACAGGCTTCAGAACAGCTGCTGTTAATGTCGCAGTTTAAGGCGTCGGGTAAATGGGCTTTATCAGACGCAAGGAGAGCGCCGGCTCCACTCAAAACACCCGGATTTCAGGTTCGCACACTGAGCCCTTTCTGTCTCAGCTGGGAGATAAAATCCTGTAATGCATGAAGTTTAAAGGAGCATACCGGTGTTTTTGCATGTTTCAGCTCATTTATCACACAGCGTGTATATTTTACATGAATACAGACCATTCTTCAAAGTAAAGCGTCAGTTTTTTCAGATCCACATTAAATCACGCGAAGCAGTTTGTAACCGCTCCCACGGCCTGGGTGGAACGTTTTACTCCTCTACAAGTTGAATTTTTATTTTGTGCAGTAATATCAGTTATGAAATATCTGTGCATATGACCTCTGGCTCAAGTCAGAAATAGCTTGTTGGTAAAATGAATCATTGTGAAAACACCAAACTATGTCCTCCACCTACTTCTGCTTTCACTGTTTTATCTCAACTGAATATCGCTGGATTTTTGCAGAACATTTCACTGTTTGTCAGAGAAAATATGTGTCACATCATTCTGTGATTAATAATAATAATAATCAGCTTTCTATTGGTAGTTAAAATTACTGTTGGCAGCTTAATCTGTTTCACAAACTTTATATGCCTTTGTCCTTCCTGACTTTTCTCAGCTGCGTATGTGTTTAGCAGATAAACCAGTAAATTAGTGGATGCCTTTACAGTGAGAAACATTAACCAGCCGTTTATTTAGCCCGAGGTTACAGCAGAAAAAAGAATCGGCTTTGAGCACAGATCCCCAGGTTTCCTTTCATTTTTGCTCAGACTGTTGCACATCAGCAGCAGGAGCATGTAGAGCACAGCTGCCTGAGTGTTAGAGCCTGGTGTGTGTGTGTGTGTGTGTGTGTGTGTGTGTGTGTGTGTCCTGTAGCTGTAACTCACAACCTCTCACTACGTGTTGTAGTGTGTTGCTTTCACTGACCATGGACAGGTCGTCTCTGTTTTTAGTCTCACTAAATTAGCAATTCAGCCTCTTCTCCTTAATTTAATTTCATTCGTTAGTGTCTGAGCCAATCACGGCAGCCCAGTTAGAAACCAGAGGAATGTTAAGCAGATGAAAAAGCAGTCAGTAAGAACAGGCAGTCCGCAGACGTCCTGGTTTGCTGCAGGTTACCAGTTGTTATTAGTTATTATTAATTGGGGAATCATGTACGCTACACAAACTGATCATTAGTCCATACAGGCGCAATGGTCACATGATTTAAAAATAAACAAGCCTCCTGCTTCTACATGTCTGCTGTAACTTTCCTTATTGATTAGTCTTACATCTCCCCACATCCATCATCTTTTATCTCAGCTGCTGTTGGCAGTTTCAAATTTCACAGTATTACCTGTAGAAAGGTGGCGTCCCAATGTAACAACAGTGCACCTCTATGCACTAGACTCCATTAAAGTGAGGATGGGTAGATGTGCTGATCAGTCGTGTGCTCTATGTGCTGCTCAGCCAATGAGTTGGTTTTTAGATTAGGTCATGCAGGACTGGGGCCAGTCAGTAGTGCTCACAGGCATGTTTCTGTGCAGAAAGCATCATGTCCATTCATCTGCTCTGTGTTCATGATGGATGAAGTCCAGCACAGTCTTGGTTAATGTATCCCGTCAACATTCACGTCGTGACCTCTGCTCAGGAGAAATATAGTCCTCAGCACAGTCAAATGTAGCGTGACACGCCAGTCGGGCATGAGAACTCACTGCGTTTTGACTTTTTGCCTCACTGTTCACTGCAACCATGATGTATACAGAGGTCAAAGGTCCCCAGATCCGAATGATGAATGTGTTTCCTGTCAGAACGGTGTGTTTACATTGCGAACCCAAAATATGAACTTCTGCTTCCGTGTGCCAGGAAAGGACTGGCTAAAGTCTGACGGATCATGTACAGTATTTTTTTCTACCAAGATCATTTATTATTCAGTCAGAAGTAGCAGATATTAGTAGCTGAGAGACAACACGGCCTGGCTCTGGTTACCTGAAGGTACCACACTGGGGTTGGGAAACCTGAGTTAGGACCAAAGTGTCTATTTATTCTCTTAACAGCATCTGAACCTCCTGCCCTCAACAGTTCATATTTATTTCCAGAACTTCACGCAACTCCTGTCAACTCCTTTGTTTGTGGCTCTGTTGTCCCACCTGTTTTATCTCGACCAATCAGATCACAGCAGCCTGAAAGACGTTTGTTTAGCTCTACTCCAGCATGGCTGCCTCTGTAACCGCTCAGGGTCAGACGTGTTTAGATGTTCGGGGTCTCTGGTTTCCTTCGGCTGATCCATTAAATAGAAGGAGACTTCAGCCACCATCAGAGCGTGATAAACAGCATTTCCCTCTAATGAAATGATAAACTGACAATAGCAAATACTCTGTGTGTGTGTGTGTGTGTGTGTGTGTGTGTGTGTGTGTGTGTGTGGTCTGAGACCTTGTGGTCATGATGGAGGCCTACTAGATGGACTGTTTTTATTCAGGCTCGGAGCTAATGGATCTGTGATGATTTGGGTTTTTGCTACAGCGCCAGTGGCGAACATCAGAACTGATTTCACTGAGAGACAATCGCAGGTTAATTAAAATCGAAGTCTTGAGGCTGCTGTTGCATTCAAAGTCCTCACATCAGAACAAACCGATTTTGTAGCTTGTTTTGGCAGCTGTTAAACTGACAGGGGTTTCTATTATTTTGTTCACCATATGTCTCTTGGAGAGGTTGTGCTAGATAAGAGAAGCAGCTGTTTAATGCAGGACAGGTCTGCAGCGCAAAATGATCATAAATGGTGAATCAACCGGGTGTAATGTTGCCATAGATTCAGCACTGTGAGCTGCAACATAAATCCAGCTTTTTAGGAATATTTGTTTTAATTCTGGAGAAATAATTATGCCAAATTCTTTGTTAGCAGCTCCCGGATCACTGGATTCCTGTTATGTCGAATAAAACCAGATTTCTCTGACACGTTCTGCAGCTGAAAGGACGGAGCTGTATCTCAATGATTTCTCAGAGGATTTATCGATATTTGTTTGTGTTGGAAATGAGAGATAATGACAGCGTTGTAAAGGGTACATCAGGCAGAACTGTGGTTCCTGTTTTCATGTCCTGACTCTGACAGCAACTGATTTTTCATACGTTTTCCTGCACGTTACAGCAGAATGGAGTAGTGGTTTACTTTTGAATGAAGGCATATGTCGGTATATGGTTCTTAAGTGGATGTATGGACACTTATTCACAAGAATGATGAAATGGATAGTCAGTCTGTGCAACTGCAGTCAGTATCTGCATTTGTGTTAAAGCCTGATGATTCTGCACTTTCACGGAGCATCTTTGGGTTTTAACTATTTATTTGTGGCGATATTCTGAGTCATATTTTTACAACCAGTCACGCCCAGTACTTAATATTTCGTTGTGGTTTAATAGTTTGCGCAGTCGGTCTCCTGTGTCCACCTCACCACAGTGTGTAACTAAGCACCTCGGTTTAGTGGCTGTTGTTCACCCCCACAAGCAGCCGGTGCCGTCAGCTGCAGGGTGGAGCTCACTTTTACAAACGGGCAGTGAAGTGCTCACGCTGTTAGCACGTTAGCGTCGTAGCTGTTAATAGCAGAGTCAGAGAGTTTACAGTGGTTGGTAATTATAGAGGCCGGCTGAGAGGAAGATGCAGTAAAATTAAAGTGGACGTATTAAAGTACACAGCGGTTTACAGTCGACTGTGTTTATGTAATTACAGGAAGTGACACAACAATCAAACCAAATTAGATCACAGCCTTTGTTAAGCCAACTTATTCAATTTATGGTCTTGGTTTAAAGTGGACACTCATTCATGGGTCACAGTTAAAGGCTTAGTCTGTCATTTTTTTTGTTACAGAAACATGCGGCACTTTAGTTCTTGTGAGAAATTCACATATAAACATGTTAATGGATCATTTCACACGTGACATTTTAGCTGTCAGCTTCAATTTACATGTAATAAATTAAAGGCCCAGAAATATAGCAGCATTTACCATTGAGGTTCGCTCTGCATATTGAAATATTAGTCCCATCTCAAGGGCGAATGACTGGCTTCTCCCGAGCTTTCAGCTGTGACTTTCACACCTCATGTTGGTATGGTGACACCCTACAAACATCCACTGAGGAAGACCGTGTCATATGGCTGAAAGTTCAGGAACAAAGATGCTGACTGGGCCTGCAGAATTAAACACCATCAGTTTTTCCAGGTTTCAGGTATTTTACATGTCTAACCTGAAACGTCAGCCTCGGTCACATGCTGGAAACAAACCTTTGGTGGCTGAGGTCTGGACTCCTCAGTTGAACGTGAACTGCGACAGGCCTCGGGTTTACTGATCCAACTGCAAGTATCCGATTTGAATGATGTCAGAACATTTCCTGGCCATTATCACTTGTTATCACTGCCTTAATTATGGTTCAGAGAGGCCTCCTGCACCTCCCAGGAGGGCAGCAGCTTGTTATCATGGATAGCTGTGCACCTGTGGTATGTGGGAGACCTCCAGTAGCATAAACCCAGTTAAAAAGCAAACTGGATCCATCAGTTTGGAAATAAACAACATGAACATCATTACCCAGAGTCACAATTAGAGTTTCCCCAGATGTTTAAGCCTTCAGTCTTTTCTGTAGTTTTGTGTGTAAAGCAGGAACGCTGCCTGTTTATTATTGTCTGTGAAATACTAATGACCTACTGATTAACCTAGTAGGTGGAGGAGGGACCTACTGAGCTGTAACTATAGTCAGATAATGAGTGATAATGGGCCATTGAATGGTAGGATAACTGAGCTGCAGTGATGGAATAACTTTCATTGGAATGACATTACTCATTTATTATTTTTACTCATAAAGTAAACATTTTAACTAAATATACTACACTGGATACTAGAGACTCACCAACTGGTCTTAATGTCTTGATTTCAGTCTTACTGGGACCAGTTGGTTCAGACTGGATCAGAAAACCTGAGTTCTTAGGTCGTTTTCACACCTAATAGTCCGGTAGATGCAATTCGATTGGAGACCAAGCTGCAACATTTGTTAACTCTTAAGCTGGTCCGAGTTTCACACTGCACCTCGCCAAACCTTTTGAATAAATGCGTTATATTCTAGGCAACATACAAGATGGCGAGCATTCTACACACACGCTTGTTTAGGTTTTGTTTACCCACAGTGCCCTGTATTGTATTCTGCTTCCTGCTTTTGGTTCACTTGAATCGTTATGTTTTTAGGGGGACCAGAGTTCAATTGCGCATTCACCCCTCCCCAAATGAACTGGACTTTCGATTAAATCGAACCAAACAGGGCTGGTGTGAATGCACCCTTAAAGATGAAAAGGATGTTCCACCCAGTGTGGTACCTGCAGGTAACCAGAGCCAGGCCGTGGTGTCTCTCAGCTATACTATCCCCCTCCATGATTCTCTGCTACCTACAGTCCTTCTGTTGTTATTCCAGCTTCTCTACCCTGTGTTGGCAAAGTCCGCTCCAGAAATGAGCCCCGCCTGCCACCTAGCCAAGGTTAGAAGAAACGTTTTTCCATCAGCCAAAAGTCAGTGGATCTTACCTTGGAGGCTGCCTTTTTGACATTTGTCCCAACCTGGCATTTGTAGTTCGTGTCATAGCTCCAGGAAATAGGATGGGGATGGGAGGGGCAAAGAAGGAAGGAGGGGCTTATGGTGGGAGTCAGTGGGGACTCTTTAGACCCTCTAGAGGCTGAGGAGACATGAAGCAGAGAAGATTTAAACATCCCAGAGGATTTATTCCCAATTGCAGATTGGATAAAACTCCGTCCTGATGATCTTTATCCTCATTTACTATCAATTCTATATTTTATTATGCTTCAATTAAAGTTTGTGTATTTTAAACGTACCTTTCTTTGGAAGTGGTTAGGGTTAGTGTTAGACCTCACTCTAATCTTTGGAGCTGCTGCGTCTCCGTCCACCGAGGAGCTGTTAAACCAACCCCTCCTCCCCCTCCATCACCTCCATCTGCATCCGTGTCCCCCTCCCTGACCCTCTCTCACCCCCTCCATCGCTCTGACTGAGGCTCTGTTTGAATCACAGGCTCCAATAAACACACAACAAAGACGCATTGTGCTGCGGTTTCCGGGTAGAAAAGGCTGCAGGGCTGGTTTGGGTGGGAAGAGCTTCAGGGTGGTCTGCTTCAGAGATGGACTGAGAAAGAGGAGACAGGACACATTAGGGTTCCCGCTGAAACAAACAGCGCAGTAATCAATTGGATGATTGACAGAAACCAACATTTTCAGAAGATATCTATCAAGCAAATATCCTGCGGTGTGAGGATCAGCTGTTTTTCTCTGTTTTATATCATTGTAAACTGACTCAGCCGTCCGTCTGGAATCACTGCTGGGGAGGGTTAATGTAGCTGTTGACAGGTTCTGTCTTCTGCAAGTCCCGTCCCATTGAGACACAGTCACTTCATGAAACGCTGAGGGTGAGCGCTTCAGGGATTTACATGGGTGGATTAGTGAGAGAGCCCAATGGGCACAAAATGATAAAGATGCAAAATGACCACAGATACACAGTAACTTCACAAAGACAGGGCCCGAAAAAAGGCAGAAAATAAGAAAGAAAGTGGTCTATGAGAAATAAATCATCTCTCGGGGGCTTCAGGGTCTACATCGCAAGTCAGGGCCCATTTTGCGTTTGAGTGGTTTCATTCTGGATACGTACATTTTGCTGATGACACTAATTTAGGATTTTGAATGCAGGACAGAAAGGACAAAGTCATTTCCATGATTTTCTTTCCTCCTTCTTTTTTCTCTTAACTGTAGCTCTTACCTTATGATTCTTCTGCGCTCCCATTTTTGATATTGCACACAGTAATATAGTTTTTTTTACATGCTGACTTAAGAGCTTTAGAATTATCGATGCTCTGTCTTTGCTCAGTCTTTAACACAGAACTCTTCATGCTGATTGACTGTACTGTGGTTTCGAACAAAGATGTGTCCACGCAAGCCCTAAAAGGACGTAGACACACACATCGTGGGTTCCCGGTGTGATGGATGGCCCGCTGAAATCCTAGTCCACTTAGAGAAACTCTGTCTGCTTTGCCCAGCTGTCTGTTGTCCACACACTCACAGTAACACACACTCTCTCTGGTCCATCTGTCGACCTTTCGTCTCTGCGCTCACCCTCAGCTCAGCGGGCTAATTAACTAATGTGCTGATCTTTCACTGCCTCTTTGTGCACTCCGGTGTGTGTGCGCTCCCCTCCGAGTGTGTCACAGGGTTAATTGTCGGACTCGGCTTACTGTACCTCTCGTCTGCATGCCGAGTGAAAACTTTATTATCCCTCCATTCAGACTCCAGCTCTGACTTCTCTTCCTCTGCTGTCACATCAGAAGACGACAAAATGGGCCTTCACTCTGAACGATGTGTCCGAGTTCTCTCTCTGGAATCAGTGAACGCTGGGAACATCAAGAAAATCATACATAAGATACAGATACACGGTACACAATCATACATCATATGAATGAACACGTCGGTAATTCAAACTGAGCCGAACCTCCACGTATCAGCACAAAAGGGATGCAAAGACACAAGAAACGACTACAGAGATGCAAAATAGCCGCAAGGAAAAAGCAAGATAACAAAGACACAAAATGGCCATGAAGAGACACGCAAGACGAACACATGGAAAACAAAAGAGAGAGGGGGAAAAACCATCACAGAGACATAAAACAAATAGACGCAAAACGAGACGACTGCATAGAGAAAAACACAAAAACAGACAAATTACACAAACGACCACAAAAAGATGTGGAAAGAGGCACAATGTGACCAGGCACAAAACAATGACCCACAAATGCAAGATGGCAACATTAATTGCAAGTATGCATAATACTACATTTATATATAATTAGCTAAATCGAATGAAACAGGGGAACTGCAAGTTGTCCCACCCAGCCCAGGACATCAGTGGCCACAAAGCTGTGGGCTCTCTCTGCTATGCTGCAGTTTGTCTTTCATCGACTTCAGAGGTTTGATTGACGTGAGCCCGCACTAATCAGCGTGAAAGATCTGAACGGCGGAGAAATGGAAACTTTACAGAGAGAGGAGAAATAAAAACATTAGAGAGACAAAATGAATCCAGCTCTGTTTCCACGTTGGCTTTCTCATTTTCTCTCGTATTGATTAATGTGTCTGAGCTGAAAACTGGGAGAGATGATACGCAGCACTGCTACAGCTGAGGGTTCAATTCCCACTGGGACGCCCACACTCACAGCATATGCAGCAGGCATTTTACTGTGGACCATGCACAGGGCGACCACAAACGCTGCTCCGCCGGAGCAAGAAAATCCTCCATTTTGTCTTTTTCTCTGTGACTGTAGATTAAAATCGAGCTGGTTTCTGGTTTCAGCTCAGAGTTTTAGCCTTTCACTGGGTTTTTGGTGGAAACATTCTCAGCAATAGATAACCTCTGTGAGTGTGTGTGTGTGTAATCAGAGCTGTCAGTCAAACGTAAACAGAATAGAAATGGCTGCCAGCAGGAGAGTGGAGTCTCCGTCCAGCTCAGTGTGGCTGGAGCTGCTGACGCTTTATGAGAGAATCAGTGAGAAGACAGACGGAAACAGATCAATAACTCTATCTGCTTCGATCACACACAGCTAATCTCTACACTCAGTGCTGTTAGAGAGCTTCTTGTAAATAATACTGTCTGCAGGATTTAAAGCTCCTGGTCACACTGCAGGTAAAGGATCTGAGGAACCTGGTGAATATTTGACTGTAGTCTCATTTTAACCAGGTCAGAATCCTACTTTTTAAACACAAAGCAACATAAAAACATACAATAGACAGTAAGACTGGTCTCGGTCTGTTTGTTGTACTGATGTAAACAGCAGAGACCTAGATCTGATTCGTATCCAATGTGTGAGTGTGTGAGCGCTGTCAGAACGGTCAGATCAGAATCCATGTGGTCCATGTGTTGTCATCATTCAGTGTGGGGAAAAACCCACATGGAGGAGGGGGGGCAGTGGAGAGACCAGGACACTTCACATTTGTTGGACATTTATGGAGAAGCTTCTGATGGAGCCAAACTGGAAGGAAGATATGGGATCAAGCAGCTTTGGAGGAAATTGTGCACAAATGACGTTGTTGTTCCTCTTGTAGCACGTGGCTCACATTTCAGTTTAATCTGACAGACATGGATGGGAAGGAACAAACACACTAGCAGCAGATCTCATGGAAACAGCAGGACACCCTGTGGACCACTCGCTGTGGACCAGTGCATTATGTTTAGCCTCGTTTAGTGTTAAAAAAGTTTTCCAGCAGCGGCTTCTCTGTCTCTATAAAAGCTATTTCTGCTGCTTGTAAACTGGAAACCAGTCTGTAGAAACTATAAACCACCTATGGACTGGTTGTATAAATACCATATGATGATTCACATACTGATTGTAGAGATGATGATGATGATGATGGTGTGAAACCTGAGCAGGTTTCCTGATTATGTGCTTCTCTCTCTGCAGTCATGACCCAGTGAAGCTGACTCTTCAGCAGACCTGCAGCCAGCTCCTCGCTCCTCCTCCTCCTCCCTTCCTCTCCTCCTCTCTCCCTCCATCCTTTCCTCGTCCTTCGCCTCTCTGTCCACCATGCTCCTTTCTTCCTCTCCCATCCTCCTTGTTTTCCTCTTCCTCTCCCTCCTCCTCTTCTCCTCCCCCCTCCTCTCAGCTCCGGCTGGTCCTCCACCTCCCTCCGTGACGTCGGGCAGGGCGGTGTACCGAGCTTTCGACACCTCCCTCACCCACCTGACCATCCACCGGAGGACAGGTGAGGTATTCGTTGGCGCTGTCAACAGAGTGCTGAAGCTGTCGGCCAATCTGACGGAGCTGAGGAGTCACATGACCGGACCTGTGGAGGACAACGCCAAGTGTTATCCTCCACCCAGCGTCAGAGCCTGCGCTCATCGGTCTGTATACACCTGTGTCTCCTGTCTATCTGTCTACACCTGTATACACCTGTGTCACCTCTCTGTCTATCTGCACCCGTCTCACCTGTGTGTGTCTATCTGCCCTCAGACTGGAACTGTCAGATAACGTCAATAAGCTCTTACTGGTCGATTATACTGGGAACAGACTGGTGGCCTGTGGGTCCATCTGGCAGGGTGTCTGTCAGTTCCTCAGACTGGAGGATCTCTTCAAACTGGGAGAACCTCATCACCGCAAGGAGCACTACCTGTCTGGAGCCAGAGAGGCTGATGGGATGGCAGGTAAACTGGGGTTGAGGGGGTGGAGACTGATACTTCTAAACAGGTAGAACATTAGCAGGAAGGCTCCAAACCTGCAGCAGTGATCCTGAGTTAACCCAGCTAACTGCTAGCCCAGGTTTAAGTTAATCACTGGGATGGCACTAAAGCTAACTGCTAACTAATGCTAAAGTAAATTTCTGCTCGTCTTGTCAAAAGGTTTGATGGGAATTTTCACTGTGTCCAGTACAGAGATCAGTACAGGTCATGTTTAGCCCAGTTTAACACACAAGAGCTAGAGTTTTTTTGTAGCTGCACTTTGGGTTCAAGTTGAAACCACATGCTCTGACTCGTCCTCTGCAGGTGTGGTGGTTGGTGAGGATGACTGGACGGCCGACCCCAAGAGGAAGAAGCCGGTGAAGGGAGGGAACCGACTCTTTATCGGCGCCGCCATCGATGGGAAGTCAGAGTATTTCCCCACGTTGTCCAGCAGGAAGCTGGTGGCAGACGAGGAGAGCGTCAACATGTTCTCCTTGGTCTACCAAGACGAGTTTGTTTCCTCACAGATCAAGATCCCGTCAGACACACTGTCTCTCTATCCGGCCTTCGACATCTACTATGTCTACGGCTTCTCCAGCCGCACGTATGTGTACTTCCTGACGCTGCAGCTTGACACGCAGCTGACGCAGATGGATGCCGGCGGAGAGAAGTTCTTCACGTCAAAGATCGTCAGGATGTGCTCTAATGACACCGAGTTCTACTCGTACGTGGAGTTTCCTCTGGGCTGCACCAAAGATGGCGTTGAGTACCGGCTGGTCCAGGCCGCCTACAAACAGAAGCCGGGGCAGCGCTTGGCCCACGCCCTCGGCCTGTCTGAGGACGATGACGTCCTGTTTGTCGTCTTCTCTCAGGTAATGTCAACAGTTTCTGTTCGTTTTAATCTTTTGTTCTTCATTTTCTCATCAACTTTGTTTTATTTTTTTCTTATTTCATCTTCTCTTTTCTTCCTCTTTCTTTTTTCTGTTCTATTTTTTTTGTTTCATTTTTTTTTCATTTTTGTAACTGTATTTCTTTTGTCCACATGTATATCCACACTTTTATGTGTTTGTGTTTTCTTTGTAAGTTTGTTTAGGTTGTTTCTTTATTTACATTTTTTTTGTGTGTCCTGTTTCTTTCGTCCTTTCTTTCCTGTCCTCCCACTCTTCTGTCTCATGCACTCATTTGTTTTTCCCTTCTTATTATTTAGAAAGGAAATGTTTGTCCACAGCCTGATGTGTGATGTGTGTGGCAGTGACCTGCTGCGTCTGGGATTTCATCCGGCGTCTCTCAGACTCAGCTTGTGTTTTTTGTTTTCAGGGTCAGAAGAATCGCTCCAACCCACCCAGAGAGACAGTGCTCTGCCTGTTCACCCTCCACGACATCAACATGGCCATGAGAGAGAGGATCCGCTCCTGTTACCGTGGAGAGGGCCGCCTCTCGTTACCGTGGTTACTGAACAAGGAGCTGCCCTGCATCCACACGGTGAGTTACACCATGAAGAAGACTGTTTACACTGAATACATTTGAATGCACGTCAGAGTGAAGTTGACAGTCACAGACAGGTAAACCTGTAGTAACAACACATTTTCACCTTGTACAACACTTGGTTTGGATCTGATGCCACCTGAAGCCTGAGTTATGGCTCAGCAGGTACATTAATGTATTTTTTAAAAAATTCTCTTTTCTCTCTGTCCTCGTTTCCACAGCTCTCTGCAGATTTCTCTCTGCAGCGATCTGTTTCTTTGTCTCAGTTGTTCCTCTTAAATCATTGTAATGTGTAAATTTTTATCTTTTATTTTTGTATTTCCTTCTTCTCAGTCAAAAATCTGAATCGTTTCCATCACTCTCTTTAAACTCTGCACCAAAAATGTAAAAAAAGATTGTCAGCAACAAGAGCAAAGACGAGTGCAGTCGATGATTTTGCTGGTACAAGATAAAATATTTTAAAACAAGTAAAAACTTTCAACCAATGCAGAAACTCGGTAGAAAAGTCCTGGAGGTAAAGGACAAGCAGCGACGTTTGCAATGGAGGGAAGTCTGTCCTTCCTTCTCAGTTTCTGGTTTTGTTTCCGTCCCTCAGTGGAGACGTTACATCGTGTGGCCACGGGCTGCCTTCAGGCGGCTGCTCACACACACACACTGTTGCTCTGCACAGATCCACACGTTCTCTGACATTTGAGCACAGATTTATTTTGCTTTAACTTTATTTGCACAAATGCGCAAACGACGGAATCTAACACTGCATATGAAACACAAAATACAAGAAGAAGTAGAGAGGAACCTTCCTGTCGTTCTCTCGCTCTCTGCAGTGGGGTTATTCCAGGTCGGGGGTAGATGATGTTCTTATTCATGGCGGTAATGGCCTGCAGTGGTAACCATGGCAACCGAGCAGGGAAACCCGCCAGGAGACAAGTTCAGGGCCGAGCTTGGAACTGGGAAAGGGATGGTGGGCGGGCGGCAGGAGGGGCAGGGGTTGCCCTCGGAAACCAAACCCACCAACTAACCAACCAACTAACCAGCCCTGTGTGTGTGTGTGTGTGTGTGTGTGTGTGTGTGTGTGTGTGTGTGCGCGCGCGCGCACGTGTGGGTGTGTCTGTGAGATTTGAGGGTAAACTAAAAGAGAGAGGGTGGAGGAGGGGTGAATGTCCAGGCTCTGACCTTCTTCTTTTATCAAAAACAGCAGGGTGTGTGTGTGTGTGTGTGTGTGTGTGTGTGTATGTGTGTGTGTGTGTGTGTGTGTGTTCATGCATAGCTGTTGGATGGACAATGACAAAGCCCCTTTCTAGTGTTTGTACTGATGTGATCATCTACCCCCGACCTAGAATAACCCCACGGCAGAGAGCGAGAGCTCTCTTCTCTCTTTTTGGTTTGCTTTTTGTGTTTCATGTGCTGCATTAGATTCTGTTGTTTGTGTATTTGCAAAAAAAGTTCAATCAAAAATAAGTTTGTGCTGAAAAATTAGAGAAACTGTGGTTTTTAGCAGCACGACAGTGTGTCTGTGTGTGTTTGTCTTTCATTAAGCGTCGCCAGCAGGTTGTCTGTTTGCACCTCATGTAACAGTCTGTCCAGTGGGTGTGTGTGTGTGTTGTATCTCTAGCTAAAGGTCACAGCAGCTGATTCAGTGTGTGTGTGTGTGTGTGTGTGTGTGTGTTACTGAGTCCACACCCCATCCAGAGACTGACAGCACTAATGAATGTGGTGTACTCAGCGTAATGTGTGTGAGTCCAGAACCTGGTTTAGCTTATTGGTCTGTGTCCTAGACCTCCATTGTTGTCCAAAAACTATTAAAAACACAGCAGGGAGCCACTCCGCTGCACTGGCTTATATGGTTCTTCCTCACCAACAATGGGAGGCCCATCTTTTCCCAAAAACCAGCCAGAACAACGCTGCTCTCCAGAGTGACAGTCTGTCAAGCTGTTGCTAATTCTGAGGAGCTAATAACAGGTCAAAAGTGAAGTCGTCTGTTGTCGGGTTAAAGCGTCTCTGCAGCCAGTGTCTGTACTCAGCCAAAGATTATTTGTGCACGAAGAAGCTCTGCTCTGTAGAACAGAATGGACCATGAGGGTAAATCCCAGTTCCACCAATTGCATCTGTGATTCCTTCTTTGTGTCTTAGTCCTGCCCACATAAGAAGCAAATAAAAGACTGAATGACAGAGGAGCCAGGAAACGTTTTAAGAGACGTCCTTTCCCCCGATCCTCAATGTGCAGCATCCCAACAAACTGATTTCCAATACAGGGGTGTGTCAGTCTGTAACAGACGGGATGCACATGTGTGTCCTTAGTTATCTCTGCTCCAGGCAGCCTCCCCACTCCTCAGGGCACACACAGAAAGAGTTTTATGATGTCATTCATCATGGCGGACCTGTACAGTGTCCATGTCGGACAATGACCGAGGAGGGATAAAATCAGGGAAATGAGATCCAGAGTGTTTCTGTAGTTCCAGCAGAGTGAGACATCTCTCTGGAGAATCTCATCGCATCAGTTTCAGGTTTCACATACTCCAGTTAAACTTTCATTCAGAGCTGATATATTATTTAAGCTGATCGGTTTTATAGTTTTGAATCAGCATTTGGATCAGACCGCGAGAGAAACATGTTCATGTTCAGCAGCTGCATTCAGACCCAGATTAAACCTGTGACTGGACTCACATCAGGACTTGACAGATACTCCTGAAACCTGATCTGAGTATCAGCTGATCTCGGTCAAACGAACATTTCTGTGTGTCCCGGTTCTGTTGCTCTGATGCATCAGGGCCATAACCCAGTAATGACAGGGTGTGTGTGGGCCCGGTAACGGCTCTGCTCCTCCCTGTTCACAGCTACGTTTAGAAACAGCTCCCAGGCGGTCTACGAGACTTACATGTGTGACATGCATTTAAACCAGCCCCAGATGCGGAGCCAGTGTCTCTAATGGACTGCTCTCAGTGATTTCTGCATGTTGTTATTCTTGTATTCATGTCACGAAGTCACATGATAATGCCCATGATAGGTTTTTCATGTAGTGGAGCGGGACAGAAAACCACTGTTTTTCTGTTGGAATCAACCTGATTGGCTCCCACGCTGATCCAGTCCTTTGAATCCGTGTGAACACGTCCTGTTACTTCAACTTGTAACAGCACATTCCAGTAGTGAGGGGTTACTGAAAACCAGCCTGTCCCAGTTCAGAGTGGGTGTCAGGGATAGTTAGTCCATGACACCAAATTAGATTAGAGGTGGTTTTTGGAAAAAGACGGCCTCCCATTGTTGATGAGGAAGAACCATGTGAGCCAGTGCAGGGGTGTGGCTCCCTGCTGAGTTTTTAATAGTTTTTGGACAACAATGGCGGTCTACGGCACAGACCAATAAGCTAAACCAGGTTCTGGATTTACACACATTACGCTGAGTATACCACACTCTGGACGTGAAACTCTTCAAAAGATGAACAGCTGTGTTAGAAAATAACTGCTTCTTTGATTAAAAATGTTCAAAGCCATAGGTCGATAAAACACACCGTCGTATCGCCTCTGTCCTCACAGCCGAAGCAGATCGGGGATGATTTCTGTGGCCTGGTGTTGAACCAGCCGCTCGGAGGCCTGCGGGTGATCGAAGGAAACCCACTGTACGAGGACCGGACCGAGGGCATGGGCGCCGTGGCCGCCTACACCTACGGAGAGCATACGGTGGTGTTTGTGGGAACCCGCAGTGGACAGCTGAAGAAGGTAAGAGGAGGCAAAACAGCTGGTGGAGGTGGTGCTGCTGCATTCTGGGTATTTCATAAGTGGGAAATGAAAAAGTGTGTCTGGGAGCTGCCGACTGCATGAATGTTTTAAAATAGCTTTTGGGATTTCAGCTGCTTTCTAGTGTTTCCGTTCGAAGACTTACAGGAGAGAAGATGCAGAGAAAATTGTTTTATTCATGTTTAAAATCACTGCGGGCTCCTGTCGCTCTTCGGTCTGCAGGAAAGAAAGAAAGTTTGTGTCGTTTCTTTCCTGCTTGTCTCTCAGGTTTGATCACGTCTTTGTTGATGTTCAGGTTACTGTAGACGGTCCTGAGTCACTACGATTTTGGCCGAATTGTTGTTAAAGCTGTCAGAAAGTGGCTGTCGGCGGGGGCTGTGTGGATGGGGCGAGCCAGGCAGCCGTGGAGCTGCGTAGTTTCTGTCTGGTTGGTTCGGATTCGCCATGGTGCCACGTAATCACACCTGGTTCTCAGCTGATCCGAGCAGACCACTGTCTTTGCTGGCATCATTTCTTTTCTCTGAACCTTTATTCTGTTATATCACACACAGTCTGCAGTGCAGTTCAGCTTTATTCGGTTGGGAAATCTCAATATAGTTTATTTGTTTAGCACCAAACCCCAATAAAATCATCTCAAGACACTTTGCTGTTCATTTTCCACCATCTTAGTGAGTTTTCGTTTTTTTTTTTTAATAACTTCTTGTTTTCCACATACAAACTTTGAATTTCTGAAAGGATGAAGTTAGAATGTTAGAATGTAGCATCTTTAAGGGACAGTATAAACCCATCTAGACCCATCTAGACCCATGGGTCAGTAGAGACCCCGACTCTGAACACAGCATGTGGATTCCAGTGGTTCCAGGAGTTGAGTATTGCACACAGCTGCAGTGCGGGATAAACGGGGGCTGCTGTTGGACCTGTATCAGCTGAGTTTTACTGATTGGAATCAGAATCAGGAGACAGGCAGTGATTAATAATAATAATGATCATAAATATTTCATTTCTCTTACATATTTTCTCCTGCTACTAAAAGCCGTCCTCGCCATTCCTCCATATGTGCGCTGTCTGCCCGCGGTGCTGTTGTTATTATTGTTATCTGGAGCTGAAAATAAGCTGAACGCTGTTTGGGCTTCATGACACAGCAAACAGCCTGTTCATTTCGGAGTATTAGCCACAGTCAGGACAGATAAAGAGCAGAGGGGCGCTGAGACACGAGCCAGAAACATGAGCACATGCGGGGACGTCCTCGGCTCGTCCGACAGCATCGCTTCATCTCCCAGAGCTGCAGACGCCCCGGCTGTCTGCTGCTGTCAGAAAAATGTCCCACTTAGCAGCACAAAATGTCTGTTTTCTGTCTCCTTCAGGGCTGTTGCAGCAGCTGGAGGACTCGCAGCAGGACAGACTCTGTCCCCTCAAGAGGACTTCAGAGTGTGAGCTGCCGTCCGCTGTCTGGGTACAGCTCACTAACAGTGGTTTGAAGTGCTGTTTAAAGTCCAGCCTGGAGGCCCATAGGACAGGACAGCTCGCACTCTGAAGGCTGTCCTGCTGTGAGTCCTCCAGCCCCTGAACAGCCCTGACAGAAAACAGACATTTTGGTGAAAACTGCATTGAAACAGCCAAAAAAAAAAAAAACCCAGAGGAATCACGACCCGTCTGACTCTTGATAGAGCTCGGATACTGGAAATTTTTTTTCTTTTGCTGCTTCTTCTGCTTGACGTCATTTCTGTGCGTCTTATTTAAAAGCCACAGTGACGGGGAATGCAGAAGTTCTGTCCTGACTGTCCTGTGTTTACCCCATTCATGAGGTCTCACACTAAACTGGCCCAAGAGTTTCCAGATACTTTCACAGAGCTGCTGAGGAGAGGTTTGCTTAGAGAACTGGTGAGATAAACAAAGGAGCAGCTCGTTGGAGTCAGTAGATTTATTTACTTAACCTCACATGAAGTCTTTACTTCATAAAATCAGCAGCAATAATCAAACTGATTCTTTTCTGACCGAGCTGTTAATGCTTTCAGCACTAATGCTCAATCAGTTGCACGAAAGTCTTTGGAACGACTGACTGTGGTCCTTCGTGAATAGGATTTGGTGCTGAGGTTCGGGCCTGATGAGCTCGGGCTGGTTTTTAACCCAGGTCCGTTTCCAGCCGTGTGGTTGGCGGCACACAGCGTTTGCTGCAGCAGCTCTCAGCAGAGGAGGAGGCTTCACTAAACATAGAAACAAGTGTTCAGTGCCAACTCCGACTCACACCAACATGTAAAACCCACAGCAGCCATTTCCACCGATCTGTTCACTCCACGCTCCACCGCGGGCTGTTCCTCCCTCCGTTCCGCTCTCCCTCCGCCGCTCTGCCAGGCCGGCTTTCACTGGAGCCTCTCCCCATGTGGGTGAATATTAAAGCAGCAGCTGTGTGGGAGGAGAGGTGAGCGGGGCGAACGCCGAGTGGATTCATTCACATCACCCGGCCTCCATTTTTAGTTTTCAGGCAATTAAAATCCATCGTTCACAGGCTGGAAATGGAGATGATTGTGTGGTCAAACGTGAGAGCGGGTTTGAAACGATGGTGCTGATGCAGATCCGTGTGGGTGGATGGTGGATGGTGATGCACTTTCAAACTTTGACTTTGCTTCATCTGTTGAACGAGTGAACGTAGAGAATACAGACCATTTACTGACCTGCTGGAGGATGTGAACCTCAGACGCTCCCTGCAAATAAAACCGCAACGTGTCGATTTTAATAACGTCAGAAACCGAAATGGATTGAGTTCAGTTTTTATGCTCGTGTTGAAACACACACATGCATCTTCACATCAGTTCATCTACAGCTGCAGAGGTGGATCAGTGTAGTCACTAAGCAGGAAAACAGTCAATCTTATCAATCAATAAATTGTGTGTATTATGTCATGGTTGTACAGGTTTCAGCCTCTGAACATCTGCTGCTTTTTTCTGTCACATATCAAATTAAACAGTTTCTGGATATTTGAAAATTTTTTTTCATAAACTAAATAATTGATCAAAAATGATCAGTTGATTAATCAGTGCTGAATTGAATCAGTCTTTCCACAGATGTCAGTTTCTTCTCCTTTCAAAAGCATTTCATCCACTAGTGTGAAAATGGAAGCACGCAGGCTGCAGCATTTCAACTCATCTGTAAAAGATAAGACACAACAAAACACGACGATCAGTGTTAAATCACCTGTTTGTTTTTTTGGTTTTTTTGCACTGATTTACCTTGATGGTCGCAGTTTCATCAGCACCAGCTGATATTTGCACCAGGTTTCTGAGCTCAGAAGAGCTGTCTTGGTTTCTCCCGCTATTCTTCCATGTTGCTGGTTCAATGAAACACGATCTGGTCCCACAGGGTGGAATACCAATGCTTCGTCGCGTACCTTTCATGCCTGTATACTTACGTGCTTATATTCAGGCAAAAATGACACTCCTCCCAACTGCAGTACTTCATCCAGAATTCTGCCGTTTCTCAGTTTCTTCAGTATCGCAGTAATCCGGTGTCAGTTGTCTGTACATCGATGATTCAGTGCAAACTGCAGCTTCTCACAGTCAATTCTGGTAATGAAGACACAACCCTTTAAATACAAATACAAGAATAAAACTCATTGAAAGCAGTCAATAGTAATGTCAAAAACATCATCAGGAAACTATTATGACATTAAACACACAATAAGACATGCAGATGAACAGCGTGCGCTGATTAAGACTCATTGTGCGTTCATCACAAAGAGTGATATGTAAAACAGAAGCACACACTAGAAGTTCAGCGAGGCACCAGTGAAGCAGGAAGAGCCCATAATTCTTAGTTTGTGATGGGTGGAGACCCACCACAGAGAGCGGTACTGTCAGTCCTCCTGGTCCGTTTTACATGGACACTCTCACTGTTCGCTGTGTGCTCACAGAGACGGAAAAACAACAAGTCGTAACTTAGATTCTCTGCTGCTTTGCCTCCATCTGTCACTGTTGTCCTCCCTCCTCTGCCTCACTGTGGCCAAGGCTTTGTTGACTTTCAGGGAATAAGGTTGTAACTTTAAGAAATCGCTTTTTAAAATGTGGACTAAAGCAAAGTCATAAACTTACAAGATAAAATAAGAACAGAAGGAAACAAGTCTTATTGAGAAATAGAGCCAGAAATGAGCTCAAATCGACGACTTTCCAAGCAGGTTTTCTGTCATTTCTCTTCAGGAATCTGACACGTGTCTGTTTCTCCCATCTTTTCTTCTTTGTGCCTAATTTACCCTCCCAGAGGTCAGAGGTTAACTCCTTCGCAAACTTCAGCACGGTTCATAGAGTGAATATGGCCTGTGATGTATGGAAGGTCTGACCATCTTAAAAACATCAACATGAACAGAGTCTCAGTCAACAAGCAAACCCAAAATGAAAGCGTCCTCTGAGTTGACAGTGAGAGCTGACTGTAGAAATGCACGGAAATCAGGGCAGTCTGGAAGAAGAGAAATCTAAATCTAAATCATTTTCTAACATTCAGAGCTGGTACTTAAAAGCCAGAGTCATGCGATTCCGGCAGGTTTCACTGTGAAGCTTCCAGAGAGACAGAAATCATGCTGCCAGCTCGGTGTGTCGACAGTCGGAGCTGATGTGATTATGTTGTTAGAGGAGGCCGACTGGGCCCAAGTCCCAGCAACACGCTCAGCCTGCTGCTGGACTTCAGTGGAAAAACACTGAAGGAAAAAATACCGCCTAAACCAGCCTGGCCTGCTGGGCTCAGAGTCTTTCGGTTCCTAGCAACAGAAATGAGCTGGTATCTTCAAAGATTTAAAACATTTTTAATGACCCATCTGAAAGATCGGTACATGTAAAGATGCGTCCTCATAGTCAAACTAACACCGTGGGTTCGTGCCTTAGGAGACAATGCAACCACTTTTAATGGGGGCAAAAATCATATTCTTGGATCACATTCTCAGCTCGAATGGTCCCTGGTCAGTAAAACCTGTTTAATAGCTTCTAATAAAGAACATCTAAAACTTCGATTCAATTTCTGGTTATAGCATAGCATGAGGTCTGGGCACAGCTAATTCAAAACTACACTAGCAAAAACCCCAGCCACTGATTAGCACGTCTCTAGCATCTCTTTTCTTTAATCAGAATACAAACAAAAATGTTACAAGAAGGTTTCATGTGCTGTACCATCGTTCTGCCTCATTTGTTTGTCGAATGTTTCAAGATGCATTTTTGGTTGAACTGGCATCCAAATCAGAGGTCACACCGATAAGCTAACACAGCCGCAGAAAACCTGAAAACGCAAATGTACCCTGGTCAGTGGTCAATTAGATGTTCTAAAATAATATCATCAGTACAAGTACAAGTACTGCAAGTTTTAATATTAGTAGTAGCTCTAGTCGGAGCAGTAGTGGATGTAATATGTCAGTAGTAACAGTCAGCTGTTGTAATGGCAGTACAGTCGCTAATAGAAGTAGTTGTTGTGAAAGTTGTAACTGTAGTAGATGTAGTATTTTAAGTATAGTTACAGTAGCAGTTTTTTTGGATAGTATTAGTAATATCAGTAGCACTTGCAGTAGTACTAATAGTAGTCAAAGCAACAGCAACAGTAGTAGTAGTAGTATAGTAATAGTCGTCACTGTGGCAACTGTAATAATGGGTTTCCCGTCCGTCAGTATTCTGTTATCAGCTGATCTGATAGCTGATTGGCTCACAGGGGGTGATGTCATCAGCACATCAGGAGAAAACAAGGCGACAGGAAGCTGGGGTGTGTGTGTGGTTACATGTATGATTATCATTGTGAGGACCCGTGGGAGTTTTACATCTTATGAGGAATTTCTGCACCATGAGAACACTTTGTCGGACCCTCACACCTGTTTGAGTGTTCTGACTTGGTTTTAGGCTTCAGGTTAGAACCAACTTCAGGTCAGAACCAGGTTCAGATCAGTGTCAGGGGCTGGGGGGCGTATGTTGATAAAGGTCCTCACAAAGAAACGTGTGTGTGTGTGTGTGTGTGTGTGTGTGTGTGTGTGTGTGTGTGTGTGTGTGTGTGTGTGCCAGGTCTTTGTTCTGCTGCCAAAACAAACAGGCCTGAGGCAGCAGAGGAGATACGCTGCAGTGACCACACCTCCCAACACACACACACGTTTTCATCTCTCATGGGGACATTATATTGAGTTACATTCATTTCCTAACAAGAATCTGCCTAACTCCACAAAAGACACTTTTGGATCTGCAGTTTTAGGGACAACCACCCATGAGGAGCCAGTCTAAAGACACCTATTAGGCCCCTTGGCAGAGCCATGTGAATGGCCCCCACCCCTCTTACATTGGGGCAAGAGCCTCAGATTGAAAGAGACAGAAAATGACAACAACCAACAGAGTGGCAGCCATTTCTTCTCAATTTCCAGTCACTTTGATCAGGCCTCCGTCTGATCCATGCTGCTGATTTCAAGCAGGTTTTCCACAGGTCTGTGTCAGATGGGTCCTGCATTCTACGTGGTGCTTCGTCAGTCGGGTTTGGTGGAATCTGTCCCTGCAGGAGTCCTGACAGGGCACGGTGTGTTTGAACGTCTGCTGGACTCACTCACTATGGTCCTGACTCTGTTCTATGCACAGTCACTGCTGCTGGATGCACTGGGCTGTTTGCAGACATTTCTGTCATGTCTTCACATTTTTAAACTTTATCCCTACACAGTGAATCAGCGACAGTTGTCTGCTGCTGCTGGAACAATGATGAACAGGCTGATACATGAACAGTAAACAGCTGCATTAGCAACATGCAGCCTGTTAACCTGGATCCACTCCTGTCCCCTGTCACATCAGCCTGTCTGGAAGGCAACACCTGCTACAAACAAGAGGAATTATTACAAGAACGCCCTGTTTCGGCACCCCTGGCTGTTGTTCTATTACTCAGCTGGCCCACCCACATACCAAGTGAATCCGCTCCGTCATATCTGCTGAATGGCACAGATGGATGTTGACATACATCATTTGAGAGCACAACACTTCAGGACCTTCAAAGCGTAAGCCACGTAAAGATGCTAATATCACAGAAAAATCGATCGCTTGTTTTGTCATAAGGGCACGTGCAGAGAAAACCGATGATTTCTTACATTTTTTGTGGAGTGCGATTCTTACTGTGCATCAGTCCAACAAACAAGCTCATCATCACTTTGAGATTCTCCAGTTTGTTTTGCTTTCTGGTTTCAGGAACATGAACAAGATCCTTTAGGCTTCACATTAATTTAGGCACACCATTTTCAGAGGTTGTGCACGAAACAGGATGGGGGTAATAAGGCTTTCAAACAGATGTCAGATGGATATTCTGTGTATGACATTTCTACATTTCGACCCCTCCCTGAGTTGGGGCCCATGTCTGCAGCTGGTGTGTGGCTCACGTCTTTGTGTCAAACAGGAAAAATGATAAAATATTGTTTTCTTATTCATCTCTGCAGACTGAAAGCTTTTTCTTTCTTAAAATGAAGACTTCCTCCTCCTCTTCCTCTTTTCCATTAGCACAAAGTGAATTAGCAGAGATGAGTCAGCCAATCAGCTGTGGCATTCAGAGGGAGCGGAGCCATTATTGGCTAATGAGGCGACGGGGAATTAAAGCTTTTATTCTAATAACAGTAATGTCTGTTTGTAACCGAGCTGCCTGCACCTGCTTCTCCCCAACATCATCTTCTGCTTTCGCTCGTTTTTTTTTTTTTTTTTTTTTTTTTTTCCTGCTTTTCCGGCAGCGACAGGGGAATGGATTTTCACAGCCAGAGAGGGAAATTAATCTGCTGATTTAGATTCACACAGATGATTATTATTAGGAGACGCCTGGCACCTGTTTCTCTCTTTTAGTGCGGAGCTGAATTCTGGAGGCAAACCAAACCTCAGTCAGTGTGAGAGGCAGTGAAGCAGCATTTAGAGATTATTGATTGACGCTTGTTGGGATGTCACAGGACTGCACCTGCTTATCTCACCTGTGGAGAGCACATTTAACACTCCTATGTCTTCACCTTCACCTGCTGAAATATCTTCCTGGGAAGGATCTGTACACCTGTGTTTACTCTTGTGCTTTATAAAATGATTTGAGGTTCAAAGTCCAGATTTGTTATTCATAGGATCATGGGAGTTATTGTGGAAACCTACAAAAACTCCACCTGTGCAGCAGATACAGTGACATATCTTGATTAGCATAGTCATGCTAATCAAGCATATACACTGACTCAATGTTAACATTAGCTTAAGTTAGCTAAACCATGCTAACAGCCAGGTAACATTAAAATTGGAGCAGCTCTGAGGATCCAGTCCAACTGTGTGTCTGGTAAAAACTGAGTCCAGGAGCTGGAGAGAGCAGTCATCTGTCAATCACACCTGTCAATCATCAAAGTTTCCTTAAACCCAAACATCCGATTAATGCAGCAACAACGTCCAATTTATTAGAGGCTCTGGATTAAGAGACCAATACCATAACATCTCCCGACTTAGTGTTTGTTCAGAGATGGTTTTTGAACATGACTCCGGTGGATTTTTCAGTGCCAGCATTTCGCAGCTGTGAGTGACATTGACCTTTAAGCTACTTCTGCACAGGCTTCATCCTCCAGCTGTGGTAGTTCACCTGCAGATCACGCAGTCTTCACCAGTGGATGTTGACTCATTACTTTTAGAGATGGATCTGCTGACATGGAGACAGATTTGACCTGAATTTAATGCAAGAATGTGATCACTTCTTACATTTTAAGTCCCGTTTATTATGTTCCTGAAAGCACCTGCATTAAAGGCTTCCTCCAGTTGTTTTTCAGTCTGGTAGGAGTGTTTTTAAATAATGTGTATTTGGAAAGCTCCATTGTTCTACGTGAGTCCTTGTCTCCCCAAATATCTGCAACGGAGGTCGATAGACACTTCTCCTTTAAAGCCTAGAGACTGTTGTGAGATGGTGCGTTCAAGGACGCAGCTTAAATGAGCCTTTAACACATGCTGATCATTTATTTTTAACAAAAAAGTTGACAACACGTTGATAAATTAGCTGCAGGTGGATTTCTATACAAAAGACTTCAACCAATGGCTGGCTGGAGGGCAATCGATCTGAAATCTGATTGGCTGATCGAGATGGATGGAGAAGCACTGAGCAGTGATGTGGCTGCTCCCTCAGGTGGTGTCTCACCTTGTTTGTTTTTTTTTGTTTGTTTGTTTGTTTTTTTTGTTTCTGGATCATCGTTAGAAGACTACCTGAACTGTGGGGAACTCTGATTAATTGTCACTGCAGGCTCTCGGCCAATCACAGTGCCTTGTCAGTTGGGCGGGGCCATTGATTGGTTAAATGTAGTGAGAAGAAATTAAAGTGTGAATTCGCCAATATAAACAACAAACAAATTAGCCAATAAGCAGTGAGATTTCTTGGTTGGATATTAACTGAGGTTGATTGGTGTGTGATTGGAGGAGGAAACCGTACACCTGTGCTCATGAGACACACACACACACACACACACACACACACACACACACACACACACACACACATCTATATATACATCAATGAAGAAACACAGAGGCACACATTTAAAGACGTAAGCTCACACACTTCCCCTCCATGTTTGCGCTGTGTTAAGGACCAGCTGGTGTTTTTGTTTCAATTGGCTCTAAATTAGATTAGAAACAATTGGCGGTTACTGCAGCAACTGAGGAATCAACGCCAATTCCCTCCTTCGCCTCCCGCCCTTCCTGATTTGATGATAGCGACAGGTAGCCAATCAGATACCTGAGAGGAAGTTTGCAGCTTTATGGATGTTGGTCAGGCCCTTGTCTTCCCAGACTTTGCTTTCATGGTGAGCATTTGTGAAGTTGTCTGCCACTGGGCACATGCAGCAACCACTGCTTCCTCTTTCCTCCTCCAAGTAAACAACACAAAGCAAAATAAACACACACATAGTTTCTTTAAGGAGAGGACATTTTACGCTCACGCCTTCTTTCCAAGTTTATTTACTCCTCTCCCTCCTCCCTTACTGTGCTGTCATCTCGTCTCCAAACACTTGAAAAGTAAAAACATGTGTAGGAAACTGTCAGCATCACCTTGAGAGGTCTGGATACTTTGTAGAAACGTAGAATGTATTTTGGCTCTGAGTTATTCAGAGCTTTAAAGTGAGTTCTTCCAAACAGTTCTTTGACAAACAAGGAGCTATGCAAAGATTACTGTTGTGGAGCCTTTTAAAAATAACACAATGCATAGACATGTAGCTGAATTAACAATTTGCAGCTCCTGTTTGCAGTGAACCCACAGAAGTACAGACAGCTATCACTGGATTATTGTGATATTGCAGAAACGCTAAAAATAGCAGGATTCTAAATGAAGTTCTGCAGCTCTGAGGCCAGTCTGTTTTCTATGATTTCTAAGCAGATTTCTGTTTATTTGTGATGCATGTCAGAGATAACCACATTCTGTGTATCCATATTTAATAGTTTTATGCCAGAAACAGCTGCTAATTGTTTTAAAGGCCATCCATGAGCTGTGCCACTGCTGCAGCTGTTTGATTGTGCTGATAAGTAGCCAAACTACAGCAAATGACTTCCTGTTGTTTTCAGAACACCTGTGTACACCTGTCCCACTCCCCCCCCCCCCCCCCCCCCCCCAGTCTCACTGGGACCCCCTCACACACACACTCACATACACGCACCTACCTCCAGTTTCTGCTTTTGTTCTGGGTTTTAGTCACAATAATCTGAAGTCATTGTCTGTGACATGAGGTCTCAGCCTGATAACAGCAGCCTGATGCCCCCCCCCCTTTCCTCCCTCACCACCTCCACCACCCTCCCTCCCTCTAATAGGCTCTAAATAGATCAGGCTGTACAGGCCGACGCTGAAGCCTGGATGTAGATTTATGGCTCTGTCTGGACGAGCTGCTGCTGTCAGGGGCCAACTAGCCACCCATAAATTCCCCTTCCACCACCACCGTGTGTGTGTGTGTGTGTGTGTGTGTGTGTGTGTGTGTGTGTGTGTGTGTGTGTGTGTGTGTGTGTGTGTGTGTGTGTGTATATATATATATGTGTGTGTGTCGCAGTGCCAGGGGCTCTTGGTTAAACTGGGTTGATGGTTGTGTCTGGCAAGTGGAGGCATTGTTGTGTAAGGGTGACTGAGAGGCTGTGGAGTGGGTGTGTGGTTATTGATGCCTTTGCCTCAGGTTGGGTTCTTGTTTGCTTGCATTTGTTTGCCTGCTTGTATATTCCTGTGTCTGTGTGTGTGTCTGTGTGTGTGTGTGCGTGTACTTTATCCAGAACATTGTTTTATTTCCATAATAATTCGGCCATTATGCTGCGTGCGTATGCGTGTGTGTGTGAGTGTGTCTCTGTGTGTTGTAAGAATGGGGGGGTCAGGCTTTGGAGACAGGAATCAATGAGGTGTTAAAATGTCAACTTACAGTACAAACTGTGTGTGTGTGATTGTTTCCAGATGTTATAGTTAAAAGCAGATGTCAGATCAGCTCCTGTGATGAAGTCAGAACCTGCTGTCACTGGTTAAACTCCCACCCTGTAGATCACTGACAGAACTTCTGTCACTGGACCTGCAGATTCAGAGTAATGTGCTGTTATTTTAAAGGAATAATTCATTGTTCCACAGATGAGAGGAAAAAAAAAAGACGTCGAAGTCCCAAAAGCTCTTAGGGTGAAAAGTCGTACAACACCCAGGATGCATTGCGCCTGGTGCAATCCAATGTCCCGTCCATTGCAGTTCAGTTTAGATGAGCTATAATGTACGAGTGTTGGACTTTGTGCTGATCACTGATGAAGGTTTTAGTCATCATGGTGTCCAGGTCGGAGTTTTTTTCCATCGTTTTTGGAAGAGTTTCCCTATTAAAGGTGCATATGTCCTAAATAGCATGTTACTGAGCAGTCCAAGGTATTCGTCGGTGGTTTGGTGACAGCAGCTGGTGTTGGTGTGTCTCAGTCTCTATTGCTTCTGTGCAGCATGTGGTGAAAAACCTGTTGATGGGATCAACCCATATGCTAAAAATAGCCTCATTTACCACATACAGAGGAACATATATGTGCATGTCTGTAGCTTACACTGAGGAGATACCTTTAAGTCAAACAACTGCTTGGCCTTGTAGTTTTTTTCTTTTTCTCAGCTGAGCATACAGTCTGAACTGTTTTTGCTAATCTGACAGATGGAAACATGCTGACACCAACACAAAGGCCTGTCGGGAGCCAATGTGACAGGAACATGTAAAACCAGCAGGAGAGCGAGACCTTGTGAAGGCGCATCACGTGTGCTGCCGTAGCGACAGCGCTGGTCAGTAATTCTGCTCTATCCCATGAGCCCTGGTTTAGTATATACTGTCAAATTATCTCCATTATCAGAAGTAGAGTTCTCTGTGAACCGCGGGTGTACAGGCACCCGTCAATGAAGAAAAACGAAAAACAGCTGGAGTCTCAGGCAGGATCTTCAGGTACAGGGAGGATTTCTTGAACAGTTATTCTTTGACGACATCAGAGATAATGGTTTTCTCACAAAGTGTAAGTCACAGCAAATCTAAAAAAATACAGATACGTATCATATCTGTGTGTTCAGCTTGTACAGAGTGATGACTCTCAAAATGTACAGTTTTTACCACGACTGCACATCAAATTAAAAGTAGCTGAATTAGCAGCTGCTGCTGTTCTGGAGCTTCTTGTTTCTCTGATTACTAAGTGGATTTGTGGAGGTTTATTCTGGAGGGACAACAGAAATAATGAGATCCATCCTGTGATTTCACCAGGGTTAAAATAAATGTTCTGAACAATGAGCTGGATTACTGAGTGGAGATTTGATGTCGTCCTGTCCGTCTACGTTCTGCTGTTTCAGTCACTGGAGATAGTTCATCTACTGAATAAGGGCACCAAGCCACAGTGCGTCTGTGTTGTCATGTTTATCCAGTTCGCCCATGCATACGCCTCGACTTGGTGTGAGTGCCGCTGCTAACAGCTTTGAACCTGCGGCGGAGCACAGTCATGATTTACTCTGTTTACCTGACTGTTTGACCCTTGTGTGTGTGTGTGTGTGTGTGTGTGTGTGTGTGTGTGTGTGTGTGTGTGTGTGTGTGTGTGTGTGTGGCAGTTTTCCAGGCCTTTGCTTGTGCTCTGTGTGTGTTTGTGTGTGTTTCCTGTAATTATTTAATGCAGTGACTCGTAACTCACTCCCCCGTCTCTGTATGGTTTAGCTGCCACTGTAATAAATGCAGGTGTTCAGGAGGCACCTTCAAACACCTGGGCACCGCATGTCTGTTTCCAAGCTTTTATGGATTTGGGGTTGTCACAAAATTCAACTGATCGCTATAATTTTCTGCTACATACTGTGAAATAGTCCTGTAAAAAAAAAAAAAAAAAAAAAGTCAGTGATTCTGTGTCACCGAGTCCAAATCCCACTCAGCGTAATGTGTGTGAATCCAGTACCTGGTTTAGCTCTTTGGTCTAGGCTGTAGACCTCCAGAGGAGTTGTTCTCAGCTGCTGGAACTGGTTTTTGACAGGTCATCTGATCCTAACAATGTCAAAGGGCTGTTGGAGGGGTCAGACCTGGTTTTAGGGTTCATGTTAGAACCAGGTTCAGGTCAGGGTTAGGGGGCGATGTCAATAAGGGTCCTCACAGAGACAGAAACAACAAGATTGTGTGTGTCCTTGCAGCTGATAAATGACTCCTGGTTCTCAGTCGGGAGTCTCAGATAAATACTTACTATCCCACACACACACAGTTTATCACAGCATTGGGTGTGTGTGTGTGCGTGTGTGTGTGTGTGTGTGTGTGTGTGCCCCCCCTCACCTTGGGAAATGACTTCATCTCATTTCTCTCTTCCTGTTTGTCCTCCTCACCCTCATCCCTCTCTCTGTCTCATCCTCTTGTCTCCCTCTCTCTGTATTGACAACGTTTTAGAGCAAAATCCATAAAATTTGTCCCAAAGGACGTGTCTTAGCCTGACGTCACACACAAATGGCCTTTCTGTCTTTGAGAGGACCCTCACTGACAGTGCCTCACCTCGACCTAAACCTGCTTCTAACCTGAACACCTTCGGTCCAGTCTCATGCAGTTGCTTTATTTCTGCCTGAAGAAATTAGTTCTGTAACAGCTGCAAGGCCAAAATCACCTGGACTCTGTGGATCAGTGACGTCTCCATGTGTCCATCACCAGGTGAATGACAGAGTGACACAGCCTGTTGATTGTGAGTCAGAGACACTGACCCTGATAAATATGATGCAGTGTCAAAGAAGTACGACAAAGGAAGGACAGGAGTGACACTTTTAAGCATTTGGTAGCTATGGAGGGATATGCCACACTTATCAGTATGGCCACAGCAAGTCACACAGCTTCAGACTGGTTCCAGTACCAGGACCACTATGTCATCCTGAACAGGTGTGTTAGAAACACACACACACACACACACACACACACAGCAGTAAAACAGGAACAGGTCTACTGTCTGTCCTCTCTCACTCCTTTATGGCTCATCTACAAGTTCTCCTATAACTGTGTGTGTGTCTGTGTGTGGTGAGGCAGTGCTGCCACACCCAGCCTAAATCTGGACACTGAAAAACAACACTCTCACTTTAAATTTCCTAGAAATCCTTGTGTGGTGTCATGTGCAGATTTCAGGTCTGACCCCGGTCGTTCATAAGGACGTTCACGATGACTCAGCTTTGAATAATGAACCAGATGTCACATTTGTCCCACACCAACCGTAAACAAAAATTGTGAGGACGCCGTAAGTCGATCGCCCCTGGTGGCTGGTTCTAATAAAGGTCATAAACCCCGCCCCTTCCATGTTAGTGGATGGGACATGAGCCAAGCTAGAAATTCAAAGTGGAAATCAAACACAATGATCACATTAATCTGTGTACAAGTGTCATTTGTGATCACTTTGTTTTTAATAAGTTATAAAAACAGCTCGATTTCAGATGATTGACAGCTTTGATTGGTGGCCTGTGGCTCCGCCTCCAGTCACTGCTGGTTGGAAAATGTGTCACACAAACAAGATGGCAGCCGCCGTATTGATATTTTGACTTTGAGCTCAGAGAAAGTTGGGAATAACTGAATGTGTCTCCCCGAAGACATTTGTGTCCACAGATACAATCAGGTAAATCCAGATGTTGTTCTGCCTTTGGATCTTGGAATCAAAGAAATGACAAAACCCAGCAACAAATTAGTGTTATTTAACAGTTTGTTACTTATGGTTATGGAAAATAAGCAGAAGAAACTTTACTAGTGGTTGGGTCCAGAATAAACTGTGATCTAGTCTGGATTTTGAGCCAGTATGTGCCCCCCTTCCGACCTGGCTGTATTTTAATGTGTGTGTGTGACCTCTAATGTCACAGCTAGTGAAGCGAGTAGTTAATTAACCCATTTGTTAATTGGAAGAAATGATTATGATAATGCATTATTTAAGGCTTATTATTACAGTTTCAACCTCTCAGATGTAAGCTATTTCCAAGGTCAATGATGAACTTTCAGGCTCACTAAATATCGTAGTTGTACAAATATTATACATTTAAAAACAGATTTAACTACATGTACAGTCTATATTTTTATTTACCCATTTATTTATTTTGTCTGAAAGGTAATCAATGTTTTTGAAATTGTATTTCTGATAATGCTTCGCAGGATGTAGAAGTCATGGATTCAGCAAATTAGCTGAGGCAGGCTCGTCTTTTTTTGCCCTTGTTTGTTTATTTTTAGTCAGGGTGTCTCATTAAACAGCAGAACTGACTGTGATCAGCTGCTGTTTGCGGTGAACCCATGGATATACAGGCAACTGTGACTGGGTTACTATGATGCTGAAGGAAACTTAAAAACAGCAGGATTCTGAACGAAGTTCTGCGGGTAAAAGCAGTGTCTTCTCTTTCTCTGATTTCTAAGCAGATTTATTGACATTTATTTTAAGCACCAGAGACCTTGTTGTCCTTGGGAAGTGTCAGTCACACTGGATCTGTAAATATGTGGTTCATATCTGCCTGTTCAGATTTGGTTTCAACTTCAAAACAGGGTCTGATTTTTTTTTTTTTTTTTATTTCCAGCAAATTGCGGTAATCAGGCGCAGTCGATTAGTTTGAATAAAAGCACGCATCTACACATGGTGTCTAAGCAGATTTATGAAATTTTATCCCGAAGAATTATTGTAAATGCTTTTGCAAGTCATGCTGTCTGTGTGCATGTTGTGTGAATAATCAAGAGAACTGTGTTAATAGAGCCAGAGATTGTTCACGTTCAGTAAATACATCCAAGTTTTGCATGACTGAGTTTCCATTTTCCAGCATATTTGGCAGAAAAGCATCTGAGCGCTGGAGAAAAAGTGCAATAAAGAAGCAGTTTATGAAGCACGGCGCGTCGGCGAGCAGCAGCAGTTACTCTTCAGGCTGTTTGTGTCGGCACCAGAATTATTCACATCTTTAAGTCATGAAGAAGAATAAGAGCAGTAATCAGGAAATGTGATGATCATATTTATCAGCATCATCAGCTCAGCTGGAGGATCTGAGCAGGAGGAGACCGGGGAGGGGGTGGAGATGAGGGGGGAGGGCAGGAGGAAGGAAGATGTGGAGAAAGTGGGAAAGGGAAGAGGAGGGAATAGAAAAGGAAGAGGAGACAGAAAATAAAGGAAATGGGAGAAACAAAGGAGTAAAAGAAGAAAAGACATTTTTGAAGAAGCGGAAGCGTGAAGATGAGGGGTGAAGGGAGAGAAACGCAAAGAGGTGAAGATGATGAGCGATGGGAGGATCTTTCACAAATGGGGGAAAAAAATCAGGAGGAGGACACAGGAAAGAGATGAGAAGGAGGAGGGAGAGAGGAGGTACAATGGGAGGAGGAGAAGAACATGGAGAAAGTGTTTGAAGCTGCAGTGCTGAGATTTAATCCATCAAGCACCTGAAAGTGGGTCACACTGCCAGGAAACACGGAGAGAAGACAGTGAAGATAGACATGCAGCAGCCTGATTCAGAGATGTTCACCAGTGAGACCAGCAAGGTCCAGTAAGGATTTGTGTGTGTGTGTGTGTGTTTCAGAAATATTTCCTACTCACACACACACACACACACACACAGGTCCAGTGTTCCAAATGAACAGACCCTTCTCCCTGCTGCAGGTAACAGTTGATATGTTTGATGTTAGCAGTTTCTACCTGCAAGCACAGGTGATTTCAAAACAACAGGAAGTTAGTTTCATCATCCCCTCTCGGTGCTGTCAGTCTGTGGATGGGATTTTTAACTCAGTAACACACACACAGAGAATAATGTTTTAGCTTTTCTTCAGTGTCACAGTAGTTCACAGATAATCCAGTGGTTCTGGGCCAGCACAAATAGTGAATCCAGCACACCTGATTTTCCACATTGTAAACAATATGTAATGTAATGCAGTTAAAAAAAAAGTACAGTATGAGTTTCTTATGTGCAGTGTATGAAGCAGTATCAAGTCTAAATTCTAAAGTAAATTACATTCGCCCCTCAGAACTGCACCAACAGTGTTGTGACTGAAGTAACTGATGATGTTTTCAGTCGATTCGTTAGCGGTCTGTCCTTTAATTACTGTTTCCTCCAGCGTGAAACGTCGTGACCCACTTCAGAGACACGGCGTCTTATTGCCTCGTATTTCATCACACACTGAAATGAGTGACAATTATTTCCTGCAGAAATTAATTAGCTTTCTGTTGCCTCTCTCTCTGCGTCTCACCTGGTTCTGTATGGCTGACTTCACCGCTGTCTGCTGTCAAATCCAAATCTGACCAAAAAACAGTGGACTCGAACAAAGAAAGAAGTGAATGGCAGCTAACAGCATTTACTTCATACTCTACCACTATAACCACAACCAATCAGTCAGTCAAAGAGTCACTGAGCAGTGTTTCTATTTTTCGGATGTCTCCCAGTCCTTTGGTAGCAGCTGTGGCCGCTGACGTTTGTGGTGGATGTTCGATAAAGCTGCTGAAAGAAAACAGATCCTGTGAATTAAATCTGGTCTGAGGGCATCTCTCAGTGTGAAGACATCTGTCTCCAACGGCCCGATTTCATCAGTTTCCTTCTATCGCTAAATGAAAAACCAAAGGTCTTTGACTCAGATACAGTGAAGTGGTCCGGGCCACAACCTCGTTCTATTTTCTGCTCTTAAATATGTTTGTTTGGCCCACTTCAGTGTGACTTCCACTTCCTGAGGGTCTTATTATTTCTGACGTCCATGAATCCTCCAAAACTCCAGAACCTCATTCAGAATCCTGCTGTTTTTAAGTTTCCTTCAGTATCACAGTAATCCAATGACAGTTGTCTGTATATCCATGGGTTCACTGCAATCAACAGCTAATCACAGTCAATTCTGCTACTGTTGATGAGACATTTAAATAAAAAGCAATAGTGTGGAAGGTAAATTTAATTTCATCACCGTGCAGTAACGTCCTCGCGGTGCAGAAAGGTCCTCAGTACAGTATGAAATCAGACTTTGTCCACACAGTGACATAGAAGTAGGCACAATAAGGCTCAGCACCAACACTATGAACAAGCACAGAGTTACTGCTGAGCAAACAAAGACGCTCAGCATGTTCTGCCCACACACTGATGGATGTTCAGGCAGCAGGTGGACAGTAACAAGCTTACTGGCAGCTCGATGTGTTTGGACAGGACTGGAGTTAAAACCATTTTGTCCCAGTGCAGCCCAGCCAGTCACAGCTGGAGCAATGTAAGCCAATTCAGCTGATTCAGCATCTTTTAATGGGCACAGTTTGATTTAACTTGATTTAATTTTGGCCACGCAGAACGCTTTGGACACGTGTGCTGCAGTTTCCCACTCAAGACACTGTGAGTCCGGGTCTCTGTGCAGCGGCATCTGCAAACACATCACCATTTAAAACTCTCAGCAGCCAAGAATGATGTCAGTCCATCAGTTAATACAGAATTGCCGTGATAGAAAGGCCACACCTGTCTGCACAGCTGTAATATTTAACTTTCAGTTGCCTGAAAAACACCTTTAATATCACAACACAAAGGCAAAGATAAAGTCGGAGACATAAACAGTAGGCAGGTCTCTTTTTTTTCTTTCCTTGCATTTTGTTTCCATGAACATTCATCTTGTGACCCTCAGAATCATGTTCAGGTCCTGGCCCACAGTGTAGAAACCACTGGAAACCACAAAAAACTCTAGTAGTACTGCTACTAATAGTATTTTAAGCAGTATTATCAGTACAGGACATATGCACAGTGTTTGGGTTGAGTGGATACTTCATGTATTTACCGCTGAGAGCTGCTCTGCTCTTTGTCTTTCTATGTCTTGCACAACAACAATAACACAAGCTCTGCCAAAACAAAGTGCACTGAAATTCTTCCCTCGTCACCGTACCGCTCAGAAACAACTCCAGCTGGTCAGCTGGAGTTGTTTCTGAGCTTTTATGGGTTTTTGCAGTATTTTGATCTGTTTTTCTAATTCTGTTTGAACCTGACTCATCACACTTATCGATTTAATAATCTGCTAACAGCACACAGTACTATCAGCTGTAGTTCCACTTCTGTCACATGTAATGTTGAAATATTGGTATTATGAAATTAGTAAGTAGAAAAAACATTTAAATGATCAGATTATAAAATAGAAATCAGTTGTGTCTTTAGCACAGATATATAGATGTGTGTTGCCACTACAAGTATGATGATTGTTTTTGTTATTTAATAAACAAAATAAGAAGTGGGACCAGTAGTGATCCCTGTGGAACTCAGTCATGTTGTTGATATGTGTCTTTGTACCACAACTACTTCTTCTATGGTCTAGTGATAGGTTTTTGCATTTGTGCACGTTGTGTTTTTCTACTTTTGTGGTAAGTGACCAGCATTATCTTCACTAGGTTTTTCACACTGGTCTGGACATTGTGCATATGAAAGGGTTCTTCCTGCTTTTCCTGGTTTTTTTGTTTTTGGTAGAAGTCCTGCTAAAGTACAGTGTTTACCTATCTACGTGGTTTAATACTTTGAAGGAAAAATCTGTTGTTTTTTTGTTTGTTTGTTTGTTTTTTTCTCTCTGGGAAACCTGTATTTTTGGTCATAATTCAATTTAGAAAATTCAGGCAAAAAGTTTCAGGATTTCATTTCCTGTTTGTCTCCCGTCCTAGTTTCTCCCCCCTCTGTCTGTTTTCCCTTTTTCATCATCCGCCCCTCCCGCCAACAGCTGCCCTACATATTGAAGGATAGATATTGTTGCATCACCACAGGCCACACAAGGAAAAATCATGTGCACACTGCAGAAAATACACACACACAGAGAATCAGAGGTGGATTCATTATTATTCCGTTACCAGGGAGAAAATTGAAGAACGAGCAAATCTGTCAGCTCCCCAAAGACACTGGAGACTCTCTTGTTCTACCACTCAATACAGGAAGGACTGAGGGGGTAAATGGTTAAATAATATCTATTTTATCATGTGTATTTGTTACTATGGTGATGGTGTCAGAGCCTTAGAGGGTTTTAATGTGATACTCCCAGTCCTCTTAGTCCTGGTCGCATATTTTGAAAGCGGTTTATTAATTTATTAATCTGTCAGTTATTAATTCAACAACTCCTGATAAGGTATTAATCATTTAAATATAAAGAAATAAATGCCACACTTGCTCTGGAGTGAGCTTGTTTAACGTGTCAAGTTAAATCAGCAAATTTCCTCTCAAAGCTCTGACTTGGATGTTCTTGAAAACGGCTCCCTCAACATGGAGGACTAATGAGACTTAAATCAGCAGATTTTCAAAGGAAGTTCTGACCTGGATTTTTGTTCTACATAGAGAAGAAACAGTTTAATCAGCAGATTTCCAGTGAGTGTTCTGATTTGTGTGTTTTTGTTGGAAACATGCTTCAAATAGAATGAATAGAAAAACATATCATCCATAGATTCAAACCTTGTTGTTCCTCAGGACAAAAAAGACTTGATGGAGTTAATTCAGCATATTTCCAGTGATAATCCTGACTTGGATTTTCTGTGAAATTAAAAATAAAGTTTTGTAGAGCTTATGGGTTTTATAAAGTAAAATCAGCAAATATTCAGGGACAGTTCTGACTTGGATTTGTTTAAACACACTGAGAATGGGTTTTATTGCCAGTGCATTTTCCAAGACAGTTCTGTCTTATTTTCTTTGATAAATAACGAAAACAAGGAGAAAACGAATTAATAGAGTTAAATGGGAAGATTTTTAAAGGCAGTTCTGACTGGGCTTTACAGGCATGCAGGCTCAGGACAGAAGAGACACTCAACATCGTTAAATCAGCTTATTTCCAATGGAAGTCCTGACTTGGGTTTGCTGAAGAAAATAAATGTACTCCACTGTCAGGTGAAAGCCCACTTTCCACTGTTTGGTGTAGAAAGCAGCTCTGCACTGAGGCAGATGTTGACCACAGAAACCTGTTTTGTTGTAAAACTGTAATAGGAAGAATGGACACAGCTGCCACAATTCAAATAAAAAGATATGGAAACCTCTTTTAACCACAGAACCCTAAGTGGTTTTATTTGTTCATTGAGTAGAAAGATAGAAAGTGCGTGTGCTGCTTTCACCTCATGTGTCACTTTTAGGCAACGAATGTGTCTGTGCACCTCAGGGTTAAAACCATCAGTTGGTGGCTCAGGCTTGTCTGCACTGTGTGTGTCTGTGTGTTTTGGGGGATGGGGAGGAACTAATAAGCTTAACTGCCTCCCCCCTGCCAGTTTTACCCTTCGCTGCCCTTCCTCCTCCTCAGCCTCCCTCAGGGTCTGATGGTTGACTGAACAATGCTCAGCGTCTGTGTGAAGGAGCTAAATGGAGACGATAGTCCTCCGCTTTGTCTGGTGTCAGATGAGAATTAGGAGGTGATGTTTTTATTTTTATTTGCCAGTTTATGGTTAATATTCACCCCATTTTAATGACGTGCAGTTGTCATGACAACAGAGGTACAGAGCTGTTGAACTGTTTGAACTGATGGTGGCGCTAATGAGTCAGGCATCACTGAACTCGGAGGAATAAAAAAAGCAGATGAGGCACTTTTCTGTCCATGAATTTTCTTGATATAAACAAACAAACTAAGATCGATATCATCACTAAGGCGTGTAAAGTCATAGAGTTTTTAATTGAGGGTTCGTGATAAACAAAATAAGCTCATCACAGAAGAAAGATTTCTGAAAGTTAAACTTTATAAACTTTAACTTTTAAAGACCAGACTCATTACCATGAAATCAGGAGATTTCTAATGGAAGTTCTGACCTGAAATTCTTGAAAACTACCTCACTAAAAAAGTTCTCACTCAGTCTTTAAACATTATCTTTGGTTAAAAGAAAGAAACGTAGGCAGATGTGTCAGAGCTAAAACAAGAAAGATGTAGAGACTGAATATTTTCAGTAGAAATTTTTCTTTTGACAAATACAGAACAGGGAAATAATGGTGAAAACGGCATGAATACAGAAGAAAGACAGATTTAAGTCGTGGTTTCCAATGAGTTTTTTCTTGGATGAATAGAAAATCAACTTTGTACAGAGGAAAGACCAATGAAAATAAAATCGGTAGATTTCCAGTGGAAGTTCTGACTGTTGAAGAAGCTTAAAGACGGCAAGCATGGGACGTAGCTTTAGTTCAACGACATCATTTCGACTAATTAACAGAGTCTCGTAGAAACAGTCATGTCCAGCTGAGATGTTCACAGATCTTGGCCTCAGCTGCACGGTCGGCGCCTCTGTTGTCAGGGTTCTTCGGTTTCAAAGGGAAACTTGAGGAAAACATCATTTTCAAATTTGTTCACATTAGTGAGAGGGGAGTCTGCAGCAGAGAAGCAGCAGCAGCTGAATGAAACCGGAGCGCAGCGTGCTAACAGACAGCCTGTGCGTGTTGAGTTTCAGGAGGTCCAGGCGGCTGTGATGTGTTGGTGAATGAGAGAGCGGCAGACAGATTGAATGAGAACTCAATGAGTGTGTTAACAGACACTAATGTGTCTGACAGAACAAGACTGCCTTACAAAAAAAAAAAAAAAAAACAAGCTCAAGGTCTTTACTGTAATAACACAAAGAGCAAAAAATCTGAAATAAAATGAAATGAAAACAGAAAATGTCAAAGCTAAAGGCCCATTTAGACTTTTTGCATGCTCACTTTTATATTTTCTTGTGAATTATTGGATTGTTTTGACTTATTTTGAACTGGAATTTGTTCATGTTAAAATTATCATTATGCAACAAAATTCTTAATAGACTTAAACCAGCAGAATTGGTGATTGATTTCCTATAAAAAAATCATGTGGATGTGCTGCACTAGGTGTTTTTCATAAACGGTGCTCCAGACTTAAAAAATGAAGTCAACAGATTTTTAAGGGAAATTCTGATCTAAAATTAGTGATAGAAATAAAAAGTATAGAAAAAAGACTTCATCTTTACTTAATGTTTTTTTTTAATGATCAAAGGAAATTGGCTCCATACAGGAATAAAACTTGAGATTCAAATTAGCAGATTTCCAATGAAAGTTCTGACTTGGATTTTTGATGAATAAATAAAATAAGCAGCAGATATTGGTCATCTGAGTAAAATCAAAGCATGCAGCCTGTTACAGTAACACATAAATGCACGTGTTGTCACAGTCACATGTTACACTATCGTGCATGTTCAACTGTCCTTATATTTTTGGCCATGTTGCGTGTCTGAGCGCGTTAATCAGTATGTTGCAGTGCGTTAATAGTCACTGACAGTTAGTGGGGCCGCACTGAACAAGTAATAATAGTACTTAGTGACTGTGTGTGTGTGTGTGTGTGTGTGTGTGTGTGTGTGACTAATCAGATCACTTATCAGAGCCATTGATCATACAGCTGCTGTGTGTGTGTTTAAGGCTGATAATACACCCTGTCAGTATAATCAGTAATAGAGTTGGTTTATCTCTGGTGAACTGGAAGCTTGGACCACACATTTAATAGTTATTTCGAACTCGCACACACTCGGAGGTGTTGAATTACAGTGGAATTTCAGGCAGCTGGCTGCAGGCCTGTGTGCGCTAATATCAGGTTTCCAGTAATAGCTGACCAGTTGAGCAGAATAAACATGGAAATGAAAAAGTGTGATTGGTTTTCTGAAATGTAGAAGCTGCTGCAGGTCTTCAGTTTGTACCACAAACCGAAACCAGGCACGGAGCAGTCGCCACAGACTGTCTCAGAGTTAAAATTAGCAGATTTTCAATGGAGGTTCTGACTTAAATTCTTTGCTAATTTAAGAAAAATCAACCCTCTGCAGCGTCTCTGTTTTCTGTCACAGTGAACTAAAATAAGCCTGCACAAGACAACACTATTCTGGACCTTGGGACTTGTGTCCAGACTGATTTGTTAAAGAAAATGAGTAATTATATGCCTTATAAAATACATGAGCACTGAGGTCAGAGGTCATCTAGAAAACGTCTCGGCACTACAGCAGATGTTCACACTAAAATTGTTTTGTTTTGTCGTGACTCTGTTGTAACGCAACAGGAAGGATGAACACAACTACTAAAATAAGAGTCTTGACTTGAAATGTCTTTAACTGCAGAATTTTTAACTGATGTTCTAATTTTTTTTTTTTATGGAAATCCAATCAGTGTGATCATAGTTGATTCTAAAATAAATCAGTATCTAAAAGTCCTACAGATGTTAAAGCGGCAAATTCCCAATGAAAGTTCCAAAAAAAAAAAGCTTTCTGCAGAACAAAGACAGCTGTTAAATCAACAGATTACCTGTGAGTATTATTTTTACAAGACAGCTGGCCATCAGAAGCATTAAAGCTGAATGTGTGTGTATAAAACAATTTTAATTGATTAGACATTAAAGTTCCAAATATCATATAAAAAGATGTTTTGTGTGTGTGCTGTCAGACGTGCACCGACTGTCAGATCAATCCTTTTCTTTTCATTTGCTGACAGGATCATGTGACAATAACAACTTGAGCTGTCCACCTGTGTTAGAAATTTAAGATGTGATTTTAGTCACATCTTACCTCACGGCGATAATTTTGGTTTATTACAAGAATCCCATTCAGAACTTCCATTGGAAATGTGCTGATTTAACTACCACACACAGAACAAAGCAGGTATTGACAGTTTGAATACCAGCCGGGAATCAAAGGTCACTTCCTCCGTCACATGAGGCCTTTCTGACAAATGTCGTCAGTCACAGGCCTCTGTTCTTTCAGTCAGTGTCCATGGTCATCATCACTTCAGTGCAGGTCTTCATTCAGTTACTGACTGACTGATGGTAGGAAGAGAAGAGAAAGTGGGAATCAGGGGAAAAAAGAAGGAAGGAAGGAGAAGAGGGGAGGAAAGATGGAGGGAGGGAAGGAAGAACACAGGGAACGAAAAGGGGAAGTTAGGAAGGAAGGTGAGAAGGCAGGAATCAAAAAAGGAGGTAAGAAGGGCAGGCAGGAGGAAAGGAAATAGTAAAAGGACAGAGGGAGGGGCAGATAGAAGGAAGGAAAGGAGGGGGTGCAGATAAAAATAAAGTTTGAGAAATCTGAGTGAGGGATAGAGGAGGAGGAGTGTGCAGTTCTGAGTTCTCAGTGTGTTAATTAGCTGTCTGCTCGTTAAGCAGCCGATCTTAATTAGAGCTGATGAGCGATACACACACACACACACAGATACACAATCGTGTTTCATGGACGCTCACACAGCAATAGAGCGAGGGTGGAGGTGTGAAAGTAGGACACTGCAGCAGACACACAGATCTGAGCTAAAACCACACGTTTAAAGGTGCAATCTGTAAAATTTATATAGTGGGGAAGCAGTCAGTCTCAAGCTGAAGCACCAAACCCATCTGTGCAAGTGTGTCATATTTAAAGTTGTGTGTCAGGGCTGTGTAGCCAATATCAGGGGAGGACCTGGGTGCAGACAGGACAGAGACGAGGAGACAGGGACCTGTTAATACCAGGGAGTGAGAACACAGCACCCAGGAGCTGAATATGAAACACAAGCACTGACAGACGAAACAGAGTCCATGTCTGGAGTGTAGTTCAGTCCAGAGTCCAAGGCAGGGACAGACAGAGTCCAGGTGATTTCAGAGGGAATCAGCCAAATCAGAGACCAAACAGGGCAAAACCTACAACAATCAGGGAACACGGGAACAGGAGTTGGACAATGTGACGGCCAAGTGGCAGGTATAAATACACACAAGATGATCAGAACAGAGAATTAAAATTAGGGGAAACACACTAGGGACAACAGGAAGTGAGGAAACCTCACAAAATAAAAGGCCCAAATAGAAGGTCCATACAGGTTGTAACATTGTCATGTGTATTTTTCCCACGGAGCAAGAAAAAAACAAAAATAGCCACATTGTGAAAGGGAGCTTTAGCCTTGTTGTTGTCTTTCATGGTCCTAGGCTAGCACCTTCCCCCGACTTCCAGTGTTTATGCTAAGCTAAGCTAAACCCTTTACTTTTTTTAAAAACTCATATTTACTGTAAAAGCAATAAAATAAAAAGCTGCATTCATCCTGCATTGTATGACTCACCATGAATTACTTAAAACACATACACAATTTTTTTTTTCCTGCCCTCCTCCCTATTCTCTTCCTTCCTACCATTTGTCCTCACTTCCTTTCCCTACTTGTCCTTACTCCTAAGGGTTTTATGCATGTATTTGTTTCCCACCTTGTATCCTTCTTTCTTCCTTTTTTCCTTCCTTCGTCTCAGTTTCCCCCCATCTGTCTTTCCTACACCCCCTCCTCTTCCTCTGTGGTGTTTTTCTGGGTCAGACACAGTGAGGGAGGTGGGACATTTGGGGAGATTTGGGGGAATCTTATTTTAGTCGCTCCACATTTTCAAACATCCTGCTCGTCTCTTCATCAGCTCTCTGCTGCATTTAATGCTGCACACTCACACACCATCATCATCGTCGTCGTCATCCTCATGATCACCCTCATCATCACCAGCAGCAGCAGCATCCCTCCTCTCCAGTAAAACCTAATCCCATTCCTCGGTCTCATGGCTGTGAAATGGCGCCTGTTTTTATGCTAATCAGAAATGGTCCGACACTTTCCTTCAGAGTGAGAGATCTCTGCAGCTGCTGCAGATTCTTATGAAATTTCTGTTTTCCACCGAGAAAGAATCTCCTGATTTTTCATCTTATTGCATCAAATCAGTTATTTTACAGGCAGCAGCCGCTGATTTTGGTTTTGTGTGTCAGTCCAAATCCACTGCTTCTGCTCACAGCAGAGCAGAGCTGGGTTTCGGAAAAGATGGGCCTCGTATTTATGTTATTAACTTTGTCACACATGATTATTGTTAGTTTCAGTTAAATGAACAATCTGAAAAATGTGTGGCATATTTCATTGCTTTTGCTTTAGCCCAGAAATTTCAGACTGGATTGCTGTTGATGTAATGCTCGATTGATTGTTCCAACTGAAGCTGAGTTTATCCAAACACTAATATATTTTCTAGTAAGGTGTCATTTTGTGTTCTGTGAGGTGTGTTTTCTACAGTGTTATATCAGACCAACATGCTGTTCCCTGTGTGTGTGTGTGTGTGTGTGTGTGTGTGTGTGTGTGTGTGTTTCAGATCCGTGTGGATGGGATCCCGCCGCCGGCCCAGAATGCTTTGCTGTACGAGACGGTGACAGTGGTGGAAGGGAAGCCGATCCTGAGGGACATGGTGTTCAGTCCAGACCACCAGTACATCTACCTGCTGAGTGACAGACAGGTAAACCAAAAGAAAAGGACAGGTTCCTGTTTTGTACCAAATTCTGATAATGTAATTAGATATGTGATGTTATATATTTACATCATTCTATTCAAGACATTATCGAGGCACTGCAGTTACGTGTGCGTGTGTGTGTGTGTGTGTGTGTGTGTGTGTGTGAGAGAGAGACAATGAATGAATTCATGTGTGAACATCTGAATGAGACATAGACAGAGCAGCCTCTGTGTTTACTGTCTCCCTGCTGCAATGACTTCTGGGTAAATGATACGACACACACACTGACACAGTGACTTACTGTCTGCAAAACCAAGACAGATGTGTTACACACAGGCCTCCGGCTGTGTTACTGTCAGCAGAAAACCACCAAATCACACCGAGATAACAAACACATACACACACAAATAAATGATGTGGGAGGGATCCCTGTGACTTCGCGAATTATAGGCTGAACAATCACAACATCAATTTCACGTCAGTGTAATATGTATATCACAATAAAACCGAAACTATTATTTGTACGTCTGCACTTCATGTTTTCTAAGATTCGCAGTAGAAGTGTGGTGATTGTGTGTATTTCGATGTAGCCCCCCATGTTTTAGGAAAGCACCTACCTTTTGAATAAATTTCCTACCTGTCTGATGGAAACCTGTGTGTCTCAGGTGAGCAGGCTCCCAGTGGAGAGCTGTGAGCAGTACAGCAGCTGCTCCGACTGCCTGGGCTCAGGAGACCCTCACTGTGGATGGTGTGTCCTCTTCAACAAGTAAGAGCTTATGTCCAGCCGCTAACGTGGCTAACGTTCACTTATTACGTACACAGAGCACAGATGTCATCACTAACACGAACAGAAATTACTTCACCTTCTGGTTTTCGTCCCTCAGGCTGGAACAACACGAACAGAAAGAGCGAATTTGGTGCTAAAGACAGAAACTTATAGAATAGTATGTAAATACTAGAAACTAGGGACTCAAACACGTGTGAGGACTCTGTGCTATTCCAGTGTTAGTGTGTCTGTGTGTGTTATTTTCAACACTGTCCCTTGTTATTGTCAAAAGGACTTATTTAGGAGTGTTTAAGTAAACCAATGCATGCTGGGAATTTGTTTTGCTTCTTTAAAAATGTAATGAGTGAACTCTGTTCATGTTCTTGAGGCAACATGGTGTGAAAATCAGAAATCTGCATTAATCAAACGAGAAAAGATGCATTAATCTACTGTGTCGCGTTTTACAGCACATGTAAACACACCATTACCTGTGCTCAGCTGTCCACAAACCTTTGGCCACATGTATTTATGAAGTGAAGGAGAAAACAGAGCAGCTGAAGTGGGAGGTCAGATATTACAGAAGAACATAAATAAAGAAGAAGAAACAGGAAGTGTGTGTGTGTGTGTGTGTGTGTGTGTGTGTGTGTGTATGTGTGTGTGTTCCCATGAGGCGTCATTACTGTTTCTATAAATGCTTCACACGAGCTCAGTCGGCGTCACGGCGTCTTTGATGTTCGGCGTCCAGGCAGGTACAGGAAGTTCCTCTTTAAATTAGCACCAATTAGCATTCCCTTCAAAGTAAAAGCCTCCGTTCACCGGCTGATAAATCTGAAGTTCGAAGCAAAAACCTTCTGCTTTTCTTTCACTGTGAACTGCATCTGTTTGTTTCTCTGGGAGACTAAGATGAACATTTTCTAACCATTTCCTGACATTTCCCAGGTGATTCATCAGCAAATATATTCCAGTAAAAACAGAACTTAGCCAATAATATCAATAACAGTAGTTATATTGAAACAAAAATAATGTTTTTTCAAAAATAAGAAAAATACATTTGTGTGACCATGCAGTGACCTTTGATTGTCATCCTACAGGTGTTCCAGACAGGAAGCATGTGACAAATGGGACGAGCCTCAGCACTTCAACACCCGACTGGACCAGTGCGTCAACATCTCCGTTACCCCGAGCAGCATGTCCATCACCTCCCCGGCAACACAGGTAGGCGACCTGCAGGAGCCCGAGCCCTGGGTCATCTGATGCTGTTTTCTGTCCAGCCTTTGACATCTGACCTCTGGTGATGTCATTTATCTCTTTTGTCCAGGTGACCGTCCAAGTGCAGAATGTGCCGGCGCTGTCAGGCGGCGTTTCCTGTGTCTTTGAGGACCTGAGTGAAACTCCCGGACAGGTGGTGGCCAAAGATCAGGTGACCTGTCTGTCACCGTCTCTCAGAGACCTGCCGGCACACACACACACCTATGGTATGACACACGCACACCTACGCTACGACACACACAAACAAACATACACACACCTTAGTTGCGACACACACACGTCTACGGTACAACACACACACACTGAGCTTTTTGAGTCTTTCAGCCTTTTTCTCTCTCACGTTTGCTGTTCGACTGTGATGTTTCTTATTTATCGTAGTGTGATATCTTTTATTGATCATTGATTATTGATTTCAGGAGAGAAACGTGTGGTTCAGCTCAGCCTTCGCTCCACAGAAACTGGGCTTCAGTTCATCTCCACCAACTTCATCTACTACAACTGCTCTGTGCTCAGCTCGTAAGTCTCCTCATCTCCTCGTCTCCTCTGTCCTCATCTTAATTCTTTCTCTGCTCTGTCCTTCATTCCTTGTTTCCTCTCCTGTCTCCTCTATCTCTTTTTCTTATTTCCTCTTCTTGTTTACTCTCCTCCTTCCTTCTCTCCCGTCCTTGTTTCCTTTCCTGCCATGTTTCCTACCTTCTAAGATAAGCAAGTGAGGTCTGATGCCCCTCTCTCTGTCTCAGGTGTACTTCCTGTGTCAGGAGCCTGTTTCCGTGTCATTGGTGTAAATACCGTCATGTCTGCACCAACAACCTGCAGGACTGCTCCTTCCTGGAGGGACAAGTCAGCACCATCGAGGTACATACACTCACTTCATGTTTGTCCTGTCTCTGTTTCCGTCTGCAGAATACTGCTCTGTCCAGCCCTTCTGGCTCGGCTGGCCAGCTTTTAGCTGTTTGGCTGATGTACAGAGACTACACATGGCTCAGACTACACATATCAAATAATTAGACTAAGACCTTTAAACTTCAGGTCTGGACCCACATGTAAACATCTGACAAGAGAAACACCAAACCAATCAAAGTTCACCAGTTCCAACCAGAATTTCACCAAAACAGAGAAATAAATCAAGGTATTATCTGCATATAGAGAGGAGTTCTTTCTTTTCTTTGGACTGTTGTGGAGAGTAGTTTTCCTTTTTCTGAGATCTTCCTCTGTGTGCTCTCAACAAAGGCAAACACTGTAGAAGTGTGTTACTTGGACTAGTCTTATTTTTACCGTTGTGGACATCGGCGGCGTACGTCCTCAATCCTGGGTGAGTTCTCATGGCTGTGAGGAGCACCAGCTGTTTTTAGCTGATACAGCTGTGGATGGGCCAGGACATCTGTTCTTTTTACACTTTGTTCATGTTTGTGAGTTTGTTAATACAGGTATTTTGGCTCTCCACAGCGTTTCCATCATTTTTTTTGCTTTGACAGTGAAGAGCACGAAGGTCAGAGCAGCTCCCTCTCTGTCATTACATGGTTCAGTAAACAGCAGTAAAGCTTCAGGTCAACATGAAGGGCAGTAACACACACACCATCTCTAAAACTTGCTGATGCGTTCAAGGACATTGTGACATCTGAGATTTAAAATTCAGCTGCATAGACCGGTTTTCAGAAAGGACACCTGAGAGGACGATCGGCGATCAAACAGAAGCTTTTTACAGGGATTCTGTTCAGCAGCAGAAGAACCTGTTCTGATGTCATCGCTTTTAATCTACAGTGTAGAAAAGCTAAAGAATTCATGAGAAGGTGGGTCAGAAGGCAAAACGGGGCACATCAACCTGAGTGTTCAGTTGTTTTCTCAGGTTGTGTTCACAGTGGCCTGAAACGGGCCTTAGAAGGTGTTAATGTAACTTGATGGAAGGCACTGTTCCCTGAGGGCCTTCGGCAGGTGAATCCCATCCTGTGTGACTTCAGAAAGCAGGCTCATACTGATGCCAATGTCAGGCGGTAACAGACACCCTGCGACTAACGAGCTGCTCTCTGTCTGCTCCTTATCTCGTTAGAGGGGACGACAGCGAGCGGGGATCGAGTTGTTTGGGCATCTCGTTGACGTGATTGGTGCTCGGTGTCATTACAGGGTGACAGTAACAACCTCTGATTGGCTAATTAGTTAATGGAAGATGAATAGCCACTTAATTGACATGAAAGCGTCCAATCAAAGCAATTAATGTTAATTACCAGGCAATTAGTCCAAGTAAAGAGGGACAGAGGAGAAAGAGGAGAGAAAAAGAGGAGGAGACAGACAATTTTTTAATTTTCTATTTAACCCATATTCAGCCAGGTGAAAATGGCCTTCAAATGAAAAGTCTTTTGGAAACACAGAGCGAGAAGATGATTTAAAGATGAAAAAGTATAAAGAGAAGCTGAAAATAAAATTGATATGTCAGCAGAAAGAGGAAAGGCAGAGGTAATAAACTGTGGACTTTATTACATTTCTAAAGTTTGTAGGAAAATTTTTTCAGAATTAAACATTTGAGTTCTATCTGCTTCTGTTTGTGATAATTCTTAGTGAGCCTTTTCTGTTTTTCAATTATTGTGCAGTAGTAATGTTCCTGTTCCTGTTCCTTAAGCCCTGATTCCTCATAAACCAATCAACTAACAATAACAATAAGCTTTGGTTGGAAGGTGAAACACACCTCTAGAGCTGCCAGGGGGTGCTGGCTGCTATTAAACCTCAAGGTAGAAGGCGTGTCACGAAGCCAAAATGTCCCCACATCCCTGGTATAAACCTCAGACTGGTCCTCACACTGTAATCAGTACACACACACTGTCACACAGTCTCCACAGGTGCTGCCGGCATCCACTGAGCACTGGTCCACTTCCTGTGGAGCTAATGGTCTTCCTGTCAGTCACAAGGCAATTAATTACTGTGGCAACGCTCGTTAATGAAGGTTTTACCCAACAGAGAGGCACACCCACAGTGTGCGTGTTTGTGTGTTTGTGTGTGTGTGTCTTTCCAGCAGGAAGTTCCCAAGCTCAGATCTGTCACCAGCTGTCCATTACAGCACACACTCATCCACAGTCATGTCTCACTGTACTAGAGCCTAACCATCACAACTGAATGCATAACCTAAATCTAACCCTCATTCTAACCCTACCCCTAAAACCAAGTCTTAACCCTTAAAAAAACATTTGAAGCGGTGAAGACCAGCCAAAATGTCCTCACAAGAATGGTATCAGAGTAAAACGTGTCCACACAACCACAGAAAGATGTGTATACACACACACATTGACAAAGGTCCATCAGTGGCTGGGGGCGGAGACTGTGGGGGTTTTCTAATACTGATGATAATCAAGTACATGGTCCTCGAACAGGCACCATGTGGTGTGGAAATAAAGTTTATGTCCACATCCCATTAATGTCCTGCTGTTTCCATCAAATCTGCTAATTTGTGTGTTTGTTCCTTCACATCCATGTCTGTCTGAAACTGAAACTGAGGCAGATTTTTGTCTAAGGCAGGATAGTTGGACGTTTTCAGTTTGGATGTGTTGGGAAACAGTCGATTGTTGGGAGCTGCACCTTTAATACTGACTGTGTTGTAATTCTCTCCCTCTCCTCTCCCTCTCCCTCCCTCTCTCTCTCTCTCTCTCTCTCTCTCTCTGCAGGGATGCCCTCAGATCCTCCCCACCTCTGACATCCTGGTCCCGGCTGGGATGGTTCGTCCAATCACATTGCGAGCTCGGAACCTCCCCCAGCCTCAGTCGGGCCAGAAAAACTACGAATGTGTGTTTAACATCCAGGGCAAAGTCCAACGAATTCCTGCCGTCCGCTTCAACTCATCCTGCATCCAGTGTCAAAACACCTCGGTGAGCCACTACACTACCCAGCATGCAGTGCTCCACACTAGACAGGTGCTGGTACTTTGTGTGTTAGATAGTGAAGTAGTTTTCTTTGTGTATCATTAGTGGTAATAGTACATGCAACAGTAGTAGCAGTATTTACAGTGTTTGCAGAGCAGTATCAGTAGTAGTAGTAGATTCTGCATTAACAGTAATGGTAGCAGTAAAAATAACAGCAGTATTATTATTAATGAAAGTAGTAGTACTCTAAGTATTACATGTATTCATATCTGAAGTGAAAGCAGAAATAACATTTGACTCTCCACCCTGATGCCCACCATCCCCCCACCCCTGATCCTGTGTGTGACCTGATGATATCCAGAGGTCAAAGGTTAGGTTTCAGGTCAACAACTCGTACTGATGTATCCAATTCAATTAGCGCTAGTATATGCTTGTACTTCTATCTTTGTGAGGACTGTCATTCACATCCCCCAGCCCTAAATCCAAGGCCCCTGACACACCAAGCCCACATCAGGCCTCCTTACACTGTCCGTTTTTGAATAACCAGGACAGAGTACCACCCCCTGCCGGTGTGGAGAGCTATTTCCCATCCCCAGGTGCCAAACTTAAGTGCTGATAGGCCATTGACTGGAGTGTTTTTTGCGGTGCGTTTGAGGGACACTTTTTGATCCAGACGAATGCAATGTTCAGAGACACAACAGTTGGCCTGGTCCTAAATTGAACCTAGAACCAGGTGTGAAGATGTGTGACCAAAACATGTCCTCAGGCTGCAGAATCTTCCTCACGGTGCAGAAACATCGTGTATGGCCATATGCACACACAGGCACACAGCCCCCACAGATTGATTATTGTCATTTACCGAGACGACACTCACCATCCGCCGGCCTGAATTCAGAAAACACACAAACACACCAACTGTTGTCGTCCGTCTGCTCGTTCTCATTTCCTGTTCATCATCTGTCTTCCTGTCGGCAAGCCCGTCCCGAAGACGCCTCTCACACACACACACACACACACACACACACACACACACACACACACACACATACAAACATATGATGCTCTGACATATTGTTACTAATGCAGACACACACATGCATACAGATGGTCAGTGTCTTCATTTAATTAAGTTAATACTCCCAGAGGAATGTAGTCATTAAGTACAACAGCACACACACAAAGACAGTGTTCCTACTGTCTTTACATTCTTCACACAGATGCTGCTCAGCCTTCAAAATAAAGGCACAAGGTCTGTATTTGTTTCCTGCAGACAGAAACAGGATTCACAGTTTAATGTGGTTAGAACTGAATGTAGAAAGTAAGTTAGTGGGAGTCAGTAGTTCAGGCATTGTTGTTCAGCCAATCACAGAGCTGTTTGGAGCTCTACTTAAAAAGTAGTAGTAGAAGAAGTAACAGCAGTATCATTTCTAATTCCAAAGGTAGTACAGGAAGCAGCGCTAGTATTAGTACTAAATATAGGAGAAGCAAATATAGTAGGAATATTATTGGTGCCAAAAACAGCTCCAGTACAAACTGTATCATGAAAGTAATAGCAGCATTAGCATTGGTCCGACGAGAGCTGAAAAATGAGGCTGCATGTGAAGGAGATTTACTCCTCGGCAGAAGTTCAGCCAGACAGCATCTGTGTGTCAGCCTCACCGTTGTCGAGTCACTGCTGCAATCTCACCTCCTGCCCCACTGGTGCCGTACTGAGCGTGCACAACCAGCGCTCACGAGGAGCTCAGCATACACCAGGAAGCCATGTTGGAGTTCATCAGCTTTTGAAGAGCAACGCGCATGCACGTGCGCGCGCGCACACACACACACACACACACACACACACACACACACACACACACACACACACACACACACACACACACACACACACACACACACACACACACACACACACACACCTCAAGCTCCATAGCAACAGGCCTATTGACCGGGCAGGGGTTACCATGGCGATGATGGATGCACACACTCAAAACTGGAGTATCAGCATCCAAATGTTCTTCATTGTGCAGAACAGCACATCTCAACTAGATATATCAAACAAAATACAAAATCATCAACCTTTATTAATCCCTGGTAATTCACAAGCTACCCAGGAGTATGGAAAGTACTCATAATTAGAATCTAATAATATCATGTACATTCATGTGAAATGTGCAGCTGGTTTTCTCTTTTTCACAGGTCGGTCTTTAGGTAAATCTGAAGGAGGCTGAGATGATGAATGGAGGCAAGAGAGAGAATCACTAAGTCAGAAACGTCCTAACTGTAACGAGGGTTCTAAAATAGATTCTGCATTGTTGAAGCTCATATTTTAGCTATTTTATAACCTCCTTGTTGTTTTAATTTGCCGTCTCATTTGGAAGCATAAATACAGTTGTCAGATAAATGTAGTGCAATAAAAAGTACAAGATTTGTCTCTGAAATGTAGTGAACTTACAAGTATGAAGTCACACAAAATGGTAATATTAAGTTAAGTACAAATACCTCACAAATGGAGTGAAGAACAGTACTTCAGTAAAGATGGAGGCTGGTTCAGTTTTGGCGTCAGGAGCTGCGTTCTTCCTGAGAGGTCAGCAGCCTGATGGGCGAGCTGGGCTCAGCTGCTGCCTTTAATGGAAATTCAGGGCATTAGCCACACACACACACACACACCATTGGTTGGCCACATTTTTTAGCTGTGCGGTCATCACTTTAACACACACACACAGTTATTAATGTGTTATTCCTGCAGCTCTGCAGAAAAATCATGTTAATATCAACAGTTTGTTAATGAAGAACGCCCTGTGGGTTTCTCTACATGTTGTTATATGGTTCTGTGGACACATTTTAATTTAAAACCATCATTGAGAGAACATTCCTGGGCCGCACGACCAGATAATCCGATGCCCCACACACACATACACACACACGCGCACACACACAAAGGTTTAGTGAAAGTAGAGAGAAGTTGTGTTTTCTGAAAGATTGAAAATCAATGTGTTTTAATGGCTCTGGTCTGCTGCTCATTTCATTAACTTACACTCACACACACACACACACACACACACACACACACACACACGGCAGCTGTACAACCTTACTTCAGCAAAAACACCCACTGTACCACACCACAGGCCTGGGCTGAAATTAACGAATTTCATTAAGTCACATTCGCCTCAGTTTCCTCAGCAAAAATGACTTTGCCATCCGACATCTCACACACATTTGCCTTTCTGTTTTTGTGAGGACACTCACAGACACAATGCATTCCCCACCCCTAACCCTAACCCCGACCTAAACCTGCTTCTAACCTCAACCTAAAACCAGGTGTGAACCCTCAAACGGGCCTCTGACAGCATGAGGACCAGAAAGACACAGCTGAACCTTTTGGTCCATAAATAGTCACTGTTTTTCTGAGGCAAGACACATGGAAACCTGCGGGCAGATTAGGTTCCCATCAGCCCTGAATCCATTATATTGTTTCTCTGTACGGTTACCATGGCAACCTGCATCCGCCATGACAACACCACTGCACTGTGAATGTGTGTGGCTACAGTAAATCCTCCTTCCTGATGGTGCTAATGTTCAGTTTGTGCTCAGACTCTTTCACAGATGATTTCATATCATTTTGGCTTTTCAAATAAACTAAACCTTTTCTTCTATGAGGTTTCTCTCAGCTGATGTTTTGATCGAGGACGAGGAGTTTCTGTATATTTCAATATGACACTCAGGGGGCTGCAGTTTGTGACCTTGATAATTCCTAATAAATTGACCCCTGAGTGCTGTACTATAGATGTACAGCAGCTAAAAGCAACTAGCAGTTATTTTGATTATTGATTAATCTGCCAATTTCTTTTCTTTGATATCAAAAACTGTGCGAAAATGCTGAACACAACTTCGCAGAGCTGAAGGTGACGTCCAAAACCAAAAATAACCAGTTTACTGCGACACATGATGAAGAAAAGTAGCAAATTTTCTCATTTAAGATGCTCAAATTTAAAAAAAAAATCAATTTTATCAAACTTTTGAGTTATCAGTTACCAAAACAGTTGTTTTTGTGTTGATGGACTATTCGACTTCAGTCTTAGACAGATAATTTCCCAATAACTAAAAGTTCTGTTGCCTCTATTTTTTAAAAAAAATACGAATCAGTACGGTCTCAAACAGAAAATATGTTGTGCTTGAGCTGAATGTGGTTTGTATGAACAGGATGCACAATTGTCGCTAATTTCCACATCTGGCAGGTCTCAGATACCGAGTGTCCATAGTGAGTTTATCAGTAAATTCAACATCGACCTGCAGGGACTTCAGTTTAAACTCTGACGGCTCCTGGGTGAAGCTAAAGAAAATATTGATCAGTGCCATAAAGACTGATCTGTGCTGATACTTTATCAATACATTTGTTCCATTTATTAAACATATCGACTGTGGCTCATCATGATGAAGTTGACTTTGGCTGTGTTTTTGAAAAGCTGCCCTCCCTGTTACAGTTATAGCTCCCGCTATATTTTATGTCTCCTCTAATTCTTCTCCTTTAATTAAAATGTCTTCCTGCTTCTAGATCCTAATTAACACAAAATTGAATTTTGTGTTTCCCAATTAAAAAGTGTCAGACTATTTAAATGACGCTGTCTGTGTGTCTGTAGTACTGGTACGAAGGGGACGAAGCTGGAGATCTCTCGGTGGATTTCTCCATCGTCTGGGACGGAGACTTCTTCATCGACAAGCCGGCGTCTATGAAAGGTACACGTTTGTCGGGAGCACGCAAAAAAACCTCAGAAAGGGTCGTTCACGGTCGCTAAGGAGGAAGAGGAAACAAATTTCACGTCATTAAGTGATTTAATACTGTTCATTCACATTTTATTCTGCACAGTCTCCAGAAACATGTGGTTTCTCCTATTGCACTATGCAGTTCATATGGACAATGAACAAGCTGGACTATTAGCAGCTATTTTGATAATTGATCAATTATTAAGTCATTTCATTTAAGTCATTGGTCCTGCAGTAGGCCAGTGCTTGTTTTCCGCTTGAATATCTAAATATATTTTGGTCTTTTGAGTGTTGGTGCATATTTTGTAGCCTAAAGCACTTATCAGATAAAGTGATAATCAACAGAATCAAAATTAAAAGTCCGCCTTTTGTCACTTTTGAAAATGTGAATGTTTTGTTGCAATGATACCATGTTTGTTTTCCTGATGGATGTGGACTCTGTAATCAAACGTGTCTGTGCTGTGTTTGCCAGCTCTGCTGTACAAGTGTGAGGCTCAGCGCTCCAGCTGTGGTCAGTGTCTCAAAGCTCCGCCCCCCTTCGAGTGCGGCTGGTGCACAGAAACCAGGAAGTGCCTCCTGCGACAACACTGTCCGTCACCCGAACAGAACTGGATGCACCACGGTCGACACAACCTGCGCTGCAGCCATCCACGCATCAGCAAGGTGGGCGGAAGTGTTACTGTTCAAACCTGCTTCTGCTTTTATGACAATGAAAATATTTTCTTCATCTTTTGTTTTGTTTTACTCACAAAAACATTATTATTACATTATTTTGGTCTCATGTTTCTCTTTTCCATATTTATACCTTCTAAATATACTGAATTCCCATCTTTGTGTTGTGTACAGTTACTATGGTTACAAGTTTTTATTTGTTCACACACATTGATTGATCTCTTGACACCCCCCCCCCAACACAGATTGACCCTCTGACAGGACCTCGGGAGGGGGGGACGCGGGTGACGATCGAGGGGGAGAACCTGGGTCTGCAGGTGAAGGAGATCTCCCACGTGCAGGTGGCGGGAGTCCGCTGTAACCCCGTCCCCTCGCAGTACATCAGCGCTGAGAAGTCAGTATGTGTTCATATGTTGGTGTGTGCATTAGAGAGCGCATTGCAGGCGTGTTCTGACCACGTGTTTCTGCAGGATCGTGTGCGACATGGCCGAAGCCCTGCTCCCTCACTCCCCGGGCGGTCCTGTCGAGCTCTGCATAGGGGTCTGCAGCGCCGAGTATCGAACCCTGTCTACACAGACCTACTCCTTCGTGGTGAGTGTCACAGCACTCACAGAACTCACCTCAAACTCACCTCCAGGTAGCTGAAACAACACACATCTGCAGAGACCAATCAAGAATGAAATGTTTGAAAGTAGTTGACATCAGTACAGATTTTCAGAGATTGTAGAACGTTGGCTTTGGCACAATTTTTAGCTTTGTCCGGTTTTTATTCTAATTTTAGTGGAAAACATGTGGACTAAACACAGATTAAGATTTAACTGTATTATGTTTTATTTAGAGTATTAAGATGAATTTATTCATCCCGGTCCACAGGCATACTGGTCCCTCAGCGTTAAAACAGCCATCACTCTGAGCCTGAGAGTCCTGAACCTCTATTTGCACGACTAATGTTTGTGAGCACAGTAGTAAAACCAGTTCATTTTAAAGTTATCACCTCAGAAACATCACAGGCATCTTCAAAACATTTGATTTGATTCACACAAACCTTTTTTTCTTTTAGCCACAGCAAAGACTGAATCCCTGTGTAAATTTTAGTTTTCCTTTTTAACAAAAAACAAAATATGATGATCTTTATGTTTTCTCTTCCTCCTGCAGAGCCCAAGTTTCAGTCGGGTCCGACCAGAGAGGGGTCCTGTTTCTGGGGGAACCAGACTGACGGTAACGGGTCGACACCTGGACGCCGGCAGTACCGTGACTGTCTATATTGACAAGGAGGAGTGTCTGTTTGTCAAGTCAGTTTGGATCTATCCACTCCGGTTTGTAAATTCATATTTTAATAAATAAACACGTTATTAAAGAATATTGTACTTTTCCCAGACGATCCAATCGGGAAATAATCTGCATAACGCCGGCCTCCCTGTCGGGTTCTGGCCCTGCCCCCATACGTCTGATGATTGACAGAGCTGAGGTGATGAGTTCTGAGACCAAGTATATCTACACTGAGGACCCAACCATCAGCAGCATCGAGCCAAACTGGACCATCCTCAAGTAAATACCCCAGATCCACATCCAAGCCTTCCTCAGAGATAATCAATCAAAGTATTGATTAATAACCTGTGTGTGTGTCTGTGTGTGCGTGCGTACAGTGGCAGTACGGTGATCACAGTAACAGGAACCAACCTGTTGACCATCCAGGAACCCAAAGTCAGGGCCAAGTACGGAGGAGTGGAAACAAATAATGTAAGAAAAACATGAACCTCACCCCTCACACTTCACACAGGCATACTGATTTTTCTTCACTTCATTCATTCGGTCATCATCAAATAACAAAATGGTGGACTCATTTTCATCTTCAGTCCCCAGGCGGGGTGAGGTTTATGGATCAGCATTTAACCTGATCTAAAACCACTTTACTGTGTTTTGTAATGACACCAGGTCCAACTGTCACTAATGTTCACTCTGTGAGGATCTAACTACTGAAGAAGATTAAAACTGTCTGTTGGTGGTTGGTGTCAGCTTGTGCCTGTACTCAGCCAAAGATCATCTGTGAGGAAAGATGCCCCACTCTGTAATTCTGCTGTACAACCAGAGTGGACTGTTTCTGTAGTTCCAACAGAGTGAGGCATCTTCTCTTTAGAGGATCTTATCAACACAGTTTGAGTTAAATTTACATTCAGATCAGATCAATAATTGAAGTTAATAACCTTCACAGTGTTAACAGTGTGGCAGATACAAATTTAAGTAAATAAAAACTTCAGATCAGACATAGTATGAGCAAATGCCCAACATTAAAGGATTCACGAGGGACATTAAAACTTCAGAGACTTTGGGATGCTTCTAGGCCTATTATTACTCCACCAACAGCCAGTCATGGAGGAGCTCTCTGCAGCTAAAAGTGGGAAACAGTGATTTGAATTTGGGAGGAATTGGAGCTTTGTGTAACGTTGGTGCTTTATATCACATCAGCAGGAAACAGAGTGTTCTACTGGACTGACACATTTACTACTTAGTCAGCTAATGCTAGCTTTGGACTGGACAGTTTTTCCCAACCAGGCATAGTACCCATACATTATGTCCTCAACAAACCTCTGTGTTTCCTCTTCAGTTCTGTACTGTGGTCAACGACAGCACCATGACATGTTTGGCTCCTGGTCTGGTCTACAGTAAACCCAACCCACCAGAGGGGGCGCTGCGTCCTGACGAGTTCGGCTTCATCTTTGACCAGGTAACACACAGACCCCACAGCAGCAGTGGTTTATATCGCTGGTTTCAGAAGCTGCAGTAGTAGACATGAGCACTGATCCAGCTGTGAAACCTGAAGAATTAGCTTGTTGTTAATACATTTTCCTTGCTGATTTAAGAACAAATATAAGAACAAATTTTGACTTTTTGTGAATCTTCTGGTCCCATCTAGGTGTCCTCTCTGCTGGTCCTGAACTCCACCCCCTTTACACACTACCCCAACCCAACCTTTGACCCCCTGGGGAACTCTGGTATCCTTGAGGTCAAACCAGGGTCCCCCATTATCCTTAAGGTGAGAGAAAACCCAGAGGAAGTTTAGATGAAGAATCTGAGATGTCAGATGCCTTAACAGGTGTGTTTGTGTATTGCAGGGTAAAAACCTGATCCCCCCTGCTCCCGGCAACAACCGTCTGAACTACACAGTCCTGATTGGAGAGTCCCCCTGCTTGTTGACCGTGTCAGAGAACCAGCTGCTTTGTGATTCTCCAGATCTCACCGGAGAACAGAGAGTCTTGGTGAGTGATGGTATCTAAACTCTGCTCTCTTTTTTTTACCTGTCTGAGACTGAAATGATTAGTTCACACCAAAAAAAACTGAAACATCAGTCCATGAAAATGGTAAAGTTGGACAGAAAAGAGTGGAGACGAAAAATGAGAAAGTAGGGGAAAAGAGAGAGGAACTAAAATAAAGAAAAGAGTGAAAGACCAGGAGAAAAGCAAGGAAAGGGCAAGGAATCAAGGACAAAACACAAGGAAAGGAGCGAAGGAAGGATGGGAAGAAAAGAGGAAAGGATGAAATAAAGGTAAAATAAGAGGAGAGAAGGAGATGAAGGAGAGGAAATGAGGAAGAGAAGAATTAGGTGGAAGTGGAGGAGAATCAACCGAGGCATAAGGAGGAAAATGAAAGGGACATAAAGGAAAGGGACGAGAGTAAAATGGGAGGTTTAGAGGAAATAAGGGAAAGAGAGAAGGAAAGGAAACAAGGACAGAGAGGAACAGATTGGAAGTAGAGAGGATGACAGAAATGGAGGGTAGAAGGGAAGGAAGAGGAGAAGAAAGTGAAGAAAATGAGAGAAGGGTGGATGGAAGGGTTTATGGAGAAAAGTTAGAGGAGGGTGGAGATGGAGAGACCATGAGGAAAAGATACAGGCAAAGAAAATACAGCTGAAAACCAAATAAAAGATGAAATGAGAAGAAAAGAGGAAAGAAAACAGAGAAGGACTGAGGAGACAAAGAAAGGAGGGAGGAGACAAGGGAAAAAAATGGTGAAACAGGAGAAGAAAAGGGAAGGAGGAGGTCCTTACAGTAGAAAGGTGACAGTCATTAAGCGCAGCTGCAGGGAGTCATGGGTAATTGGTCTGATATCACAGGTCACACACACACACAGGTATTTCTGTCCTTGTGAGGACGTTCGTGTCCTTGTGAGGACGTTTCTACACTTACAGAAGAATTGTTGTCATTATAAAACTAACAACCATAGAAAGACGTGAACACAGTGATGTGAAGTTTGCATCAATGAACCTACCAAACAAACTATTGATACATTATTAAAGCTATGGATTACTAATCAATAGAGAATGTCATGTTCCTCACTTCTCTTTCAGTTCATCTTCATCATTTATTCAGCAGTTTGGTCATGTGAGCTCTGATCTGTTGTAGTATCGATATTTATGACCTGCAGAAAGGAAACAGTTTAATAAAACATTAATACAACAGACAACTAATAATTAATACACACAAGAAGATAAAAGACCCAAACCTGGAGAGAAAAATGGTGATGTATGTAAGAAAAAAAAAAAACACTCTCTGATTGACGTGAGGCTGAAATGAAAAGGTAAATGTGCGGAGGATGTTTGGGTGTTTTTTATTTTTTACTCCAGCTCGGCTCTCATGTTGACCTCCTCTGTGTCTGTTTCTGGAGATCATGGTTGGTGGTCTGGAGTACTCCCCAGGGATGCTCCATATCTACTCTGACAGCGCCCTAACGCTGCCCGCCATCATCGGTATTGGAGCAGGCGGGGGTGTTTTGCTCATAGCCATTATCGCCGTGCTTATCGCCTACAAGAGGAAGACCCGCGACGCCGACCGGACTCTGAAACGCCTCCAGCTGCAGATGGACAACCTGGAGAGCCGGGTGGCTCTAGAGTGCAAGGAGGGTACGTATGTTTGTAGTGTAGCTCCTGAAAACCCAAGATCCCCTAAAACACTTTTTTTCTACAGACAGCCCAAAGCTGCTGCTGGAGTGTTTTATTTTAGAGACTTTTCCTTCGCTGTATGTCCAGTTCAGCAAGGAATCAGAGGAAGAATAAAGAGGAAATAAGGTGCAGAAAAAAAAGAGAAGAATGAGTAGATGATGAGCATCTACTTCATTTAAAGAAAGTCATCTTCTCATAATTTATATGAACATATGCCAAAAGTGGACTACAGCTCAAAATTCAAGATGATTTATTAATTAATTATTAATTAACTCTCAGACTGACACTTCCTAAACCAGACAGTCAGTAAATTATTTGAGCAGCTGATGCAAAATTCAGTTTATTCTGATAGTCACACCAGTTTACAATTAGATTAAAAGGAGCTTTAATGTAGGATTTGTTGTATTTGAAGTGGACAGTGTGTAACACCACTGCGTCATCCTCACCGACTGGTTCTGTTTTCCCTGCAGCCTTTGCAGAGCTGCAGACCGACATCCAGGAGCTGACCAATGACATGGACGGAGTGAAGATTCCCTTCCTGGAGTATCGAACCTACACCATGAGAGTCATGTTCCCAGGAATTGAAGAACACCCGGTCCTCAAAGAGCTCGACGTACGTACAACAGAGATAGCATCAAACACAGAAAATTACAGCATTGCTTCAGAAATCACCAGAGCTGTTTTAAAACCAGTAACTTTCCGCGCAGTGAAACAGATCAACCCTCCACGGGATCTGCGGGGTCTGGGCATCCATGCAGTTTTAATTAAATGAACCCAGCAGGAAGCCCGGAGCCACTGAGCCTCTGTTTTCTGCCTCCACAACTATGATTTAGGTTTTCTCAGGTTCCAATACCTAGGTATGAAATAGATCAGTCCCCGGGTGGAGAGATTTCCACGAATTTGATGAAAAATGGCAGAACTTTTTTTGTTTGTTTGTTTTGTTTTGGTCTGGAGCTCTAGTCTCTGTGGACTGAGTGTTTCTGTTGACTTAATTCCCTGCAAATCTTTATTTTCAAAGAACTTTTACTTTGTTCTGCAGTTTTAGTCCTTCTCCTGGTTTAGATTTATTGAAAATTAGAGCTGGACACTAATTATTCAGTACTATGAGTTATTTCAAGCGGTTTTCAGATACTGACTGTAACCTGCATGCTTCAGTCTCCAGCTAACGTGGAGAAAGCGCTGCGTCTCTTCAGCCAGCTTCTGAACAACAAGATGTTCCTGCTGACCTTCATCCACACCCTGGAGGCTCAGAGGTCCTTCTCCATGAGAGACCGGGGAAATGTGGCCTCGCTGCTGATGGCTGCTCTGCAGGTACCTGTCTCGTACAGAGCTTGGTAATATGTGGCATTGGATAATAATTACAGAGAGCTGGTATTATACCTGTGGCTGTAGTCCAAGGTTAATAAGTTTGTAGTAGCAGATAGTATCCGTTAGTAACGGATTAATAGGTTTGTAGTAGTGGATAGTACCTGGTAGTAGAAAGTTAATAACGGGGTAGTAGGTCTGCAGGTAATAGATTTGATGCTGATATTTCAGGGACGCATGGAATATGCCACCGTGGTGCTGAAGCAGCTGCTGGCCGATCTGATAGAGAAAAACCTGGAGAACAGAAATCATCCTAAACTGCTGCTGCGGAGGTCGGTGCACCTTTACTTTTACACATGTACTTTGACGCAACAGCCTAAATGTAAATGTACATTTTCAACATTAAGTGTAATTAAAGTTTGGTAGTATTAGAGCAGGACCTTTGACCTTTGACCTCTGTGTGCTCAGGACGGAGTCTGTTGCTGAGAAGATGCTGACAAATTGGTTCACCTTCTTGCTGCACCGATTTCTGAAGGTGATCTCCTCACATCCTTCCTCCCCTTCCCTCCTTCATTTCCTCCCCCTCTAGCTTTCCCTTTCCTCCATCCTTCCATCATCCTCCCCCTCATTGACCTCGTTAAGCTCTTCCTCTCCTCTGACCGTAACCAATCAGATCAGGGCTGCAGTTAATTTATTCATGAGAAATGAAGGGGATTGGCGAAATACAGCTGCGACTGAGTTTTCAGGATTAAGGTGTGGAGGTGCAGGACTCTGGTGTGACATGCTCGAATGTGTCTGTCTGCCAGGAATGTGCCGGGGAGCCGCTCTTCATGCTGTACTGTGCCATAAAGCAGCAGATGGAGAAAGGGCCGATCGACGCCATCACGGGAGAAGCACGTTACTCTCTGAGCGAGGACAAACTCATCCGACAGCAGATTGACTACAAACAGCTGGTAACACTCACAATGAATAAAGACAAACTGAAGTCCAGTTCATTGCATCTGAGATCTGGAGCAGTCGGGTGTTCAGTTCACATCTTTTGTGCTGCACAGGAGGAAGTGGCCCAAAAACATGAAAGTGTAAATGTTTCCATGGCTTTGGATGAAACTCATGAGGAGTAAAGCTGTAGGTTAACAGGCCTGGCTCCAGCAGCTCAGCATTGGCTCAGTAGGCTGGGCCTTATCGTCATGGCTACAGTAATAAACGCGGAGTAAGGGTATTAGAAAGGATTAATGTCCGATTAACTGCTGTCGAGCTCCATCACTTGGACTGAGCAGTAAAGGTGTGACTGATGTTCAGTGTTTGCCCTCCTGTCAGCTGATAATTATTATTAGTTATTGATAAACCATTCTGACTGTGAACAAGCAACCAGTCACTGAATCACAGACCATAACTCAGTGTTTCTATGCAAATGAATGTTTGTGTGACTTGTTTTGTGCTGTGATGTCTTTTTCTCCTCTTTTTCTTCTCTGCCAGTGGATAAAAATAACTTGTTGCTCGATGATAATGATGGATGATGCTTTTCTCACTATGGTGACAAACACAAACACTGTAATAAAGTTTTGTGCAGACAGATGACTCCATCCCCTCTCTCCCTCTGTAAGACTCTGATGTGTATCCCTCCGGAGGGCGAGGCTGGGACGGAAGTGCCAGTGAAGGTGTTGAATTGTGACACGGTGACTCAGGTCAAAGACAAACTGCTGGACGCCGTTTACAAAGGAATCCCGTTTTCTCAGAGACCTCAGGCCGACGACATGGATCTCGGTAAGAACAAACGCAACTCATATTGCGGCTGATTCGATGTGTGTTACAAATCCCATCCAGAGACTGACAGCAACAATGAATGTGCTGAATGTGTGTGAATCCAGAACCTGGTTTAGCTTATTGGTCTGTGTTGTGGTGAAGAAGGAGCTACTGTCCCCTGTGGTCATGAGCTTTGGGTCATGACTGAAAGGACAAAATCTTGGATACAAGCGGCTGAAATGAGCTTCCTTTGCAGGGTGGCCAGGCGCTCCCTTAGAGATAGGGTGAGGAGCTTGGTCACTTGGGAAGAGCTTAGGGTAGAACCATTGCTCCTCCACATCGAGAGGAATCAGCTGAGGTGGCCTGGGCATCTGTTGCCTCCTGGGTACCTCCCTGGGGAGGTGTTTCGGGCATGTCCCACCGGGGGGAGGCCCTGGGGAAGACCCAGGACACACTGGAAGCAGCAGATGGAGAAAGCACCGAGGCGTTCCCAAGCCAGTTTCTTGGCCTTACACCTGGGAACGCCTCGGTGTGCCCCCGGGAGGGCTGGAGGAAGTGTCCAGGGCAACCCTGCTTAGGCTACTGCTCCTGTGACCCGGCCTCGGATAAGTGGTATTCTCTGTGTTATTACAAGTCATTATTTTAAGTCATAACTTTAACTTGGTCCACGCTGCAGAACCCCTGATTATAAACTGTTAAACCCAGCTGCAGTTTTAGGACAAAACCCATATTCACAGCAGACCTGTGCCCAAATGTCCATTCGTCCAGTCCTGACTCAGCCCTCTGTCATTGTCTTTGTCATTGTCTCATCTGTTTCAGAGTGGCGTCAGGGCAGACTGACCAGGATCATCCTGCAGGATGAAGATGTGACCACTAAGATAGAGAGCGACTGGAAGAGGCTGAACACACTGGCACATTACCAGGTACACATGAACACGCATTCGGATTGTTTAGCGCCTCAGAAATAAATTAATAAAATACGATTCTAAGATTAAAGTCAGAATCTCCCAGGAATGCAGTCGCAACATTGTGAGACTTCATTGGATTTTGGCAGCAATGTCAAGTGTCTACAACTTTCAGATTAAAGATTAATACAAAGATCTTAAAGATTGAATATAGATTTTTGGGAAATTCCTTTACCCAAACTTAAATGTGTCATCTGTGCAGGGATTGCCAGACCTGTGTCCACACCACTTTACTTTTTCAGAACTGTCTGAATTTAACTTTGTGTAGCTTTGGTCCTTGAGCTCTGCTGCTTTATCAGCTCTGGCAGCGACAAGAGTGGACTCAGATTGTGGATAAAAATCAACTGAGTGGACAGTCAGTCAGCTGATTGATGAAGCAATGGGCTGACCAGCTGATGTGTGGCTGTGTGTTGTAGGTAACGGACGGCTCTCTGGTGGCGCTGGTCCAGAAGCAGGTTTCTGCCTACAACATCGCCAACTCCTTCACCTTCACCAGATCCCTGAGCAGATACGGTATAGCACACACTCACTTTAAATCTTATCATGTTGTCACGAACCACAGGAGATAACGTATCGTTCTATGTTCTCAGAGTCATTACTCCGAACATCCAGCAGTCCTGACAGCCTGAGATCCAGAGCCCCGATGATCACCCCTGACCAGGAGACAGGTACTGCAGCAGTAGCAGTAGTATAAGCCAGTAGTACAAGGCTCCAGAAATACTGTACAGTGTGTTACAATGATGGATCACTTTATTATTATATACAGAAAATAAATATGCATACTGGTACATACATACACAATAGTGCAAAAATATATTCACAAAAAACAGTCAGAAATTGGCACTAACTGAAAGGATCTAGACATAATAAGCACAGCACTGCACAACACTGTAAAGTACAACTGTCCTATGTACTGACAGTGTTGTACAGCATCAAATAAATGTCTAAAAGTTCCAGAGAAAAGGATCTGAATTCCTCCTCCTCCTCTGTCGAGCAGTCATAGTGTGTACTGTGCTATACATGTGTCATGTTTTTGTGCTTTCAGGAACTAAACTGTGGCATCTGGTGAAGAATCACGAGCACAGCGACCAGAGAGAAGGAGACCGAGGCAGCAAGATGGTTTCTGAAATCTACCTGACCAGACTGCTGGCAACCAAGGTGACTCACAAACACAACACGCTGTTTCCTTTTTGTTCAGCTCAAGCGGTCACATCAGCACAGATGTTCCAGCCTCTTCACGGCACAACAGTCCTTCACTTTCATGTCGGGTCCTTGGAACTTCGCATCAACAGTGTCAGTCTGGTGTCCTCAGAGCTGCCCGTGTGGAATTCTCACAAGTCTGCATACAGCATTCAGGCTCACAAGTTTAAATAGAAAAAAATCACACAGCTATACACAAGTTACACAAACACCACCACACATTATACAAGTAAATAATTATTAATGTGACAAAAACTACAAAATGCTTCTAGCTAGTTTTGTGATTCATGCAATACTTCAGTCACCATGAGACAAAACACAGTACACAGTAACACATTTTTCATTTAAATTAATAGAAGACATTTAATGTGAAAATCCAACAGGTTTCCTGTTGTGGTATTTATCTTTGTGGATCAAAGTCTGTGTGCGGCTGCTATATGCATTCTACACCAACATAATTTTCTCAGGCTGTCGCCGTTTGACTGAAACCCTTAAAAAATCAGACCTTCTTAAAACACTACTACCGAAGATACGCAGTTTATCTTTAAAGCATCAACACTATTGGGCGTCTTTTATTTATTTTTGTGTGAGAAAGATCTTTCCTTTACATAGTCCCGTTTCACCTTCACAAGCACATAATTGTTAATTATTCTCTGATTAGGGTATATAGTCATTTGAAACATGATTGCTTAAATATTGTATACAATTTTTTTGGTGCTCCCAACCACCAGGGGACGCTGCAGAAGTTTGTGGACGACCTGTTTGAGACAGTGTTTAGCACCGCCCACCGCGGCTCTGCGCTCCCATTGGCTATCAAATACATGTTCGACTTCTTGGACGAGCAGGCTGACAAACGACAGATCAGCGACCCGGATGTCCGACACACCTGGAAGAGCAACTGGTGAGAGAAAATCAAAGTAAAGATTTTACTCCTGAAACAAAACTGAGGACAACAATTTACCCATGTTTCCCGTGTTTGCAGCCTTCCTCTCAGGTTCTGGGTGAACGTCATTAAAAATCCTCAGTTCGTGTTTGACATCCACAAGAGCAGCATCACTGACGCCTGCCTGTCGGTCGTCGCTCAGACCTTCATGGACTCCTGCTCGACGTCTGAGCACCGACTCGGCAAAGACTCTCCGTCCAACAAGCTGCTCTATGCTAAAGACATCCCCAACTACAAGAGCTGGGTGGAGAGGTAGCTAAAATGCTAAAGGAGAAGTATAAGAGCTGGTGGATGGTGGTCGCTAATAGGCTAAATAGCTAATATAAATATATAAAACTAAACAGTGAGAGCTTGGAGAAGTGGCAGCTAGCCGGATTCGGATTCAAACAATTAATTTATGTATGTGAAACAAAACTACAAAAGCTAGGTGAACAGATAGTTAGCTCTCAGCTGCTAACCTGCTAACTGTTATAAGTTGGTTAAAGAAGTCAAGGAGCTAAGAGTAGCCTGCTAACACATCAGTAGCTAACGTTTAAGATAAAAGTACACAGGACACAGGAAGCAACCCTAACGAAGTGCTATCTACTTTAACTAGCGCTTGTGAGGGGCTCAGTAATGTTTCAGTTAAACTCCATCAACAAGACAAGTGGTCAGATAGTTATTGAAATTATATGAATTAGTGTTCATTTAAAAAAGAATTTCCTGTTACAAAGTTACACGTCAGTATTAGAGACTTCCCTGGATGAACAAACCTTAAACCTGCACATTATCCTGTTGCGTGTCTTGCAGGTACTACAGGGATATTGCAAAGATGCCAAGCATCAGCGATCAAGACATGGATGCCTACCTGGTTGAGCAGTCCCGTCTCCATGGCAATGAGTTCAACACTCTGAGCGCACTCAGTGAGCTCTACTTCTACATCAACAAGTACAAGGAAGAGGTGAGGGGGGGTGGTGGTGTTTCAGTTTGACTGATATATTTTCAGTAGTTGCTAGAGTCCAGGTGTGGAAAAGGCCTAATGCTAACTCAGTGATTAGCCTGGAGTCATCACGCTAGATGATGCTCCACCGGGGAAGAGTAACGACTAATAGTCTGGGATTCATTCAGCTCTGTTGTGGAACAGACAACAGGAACGTCTGAATATGGAGACTACACATGTTCATCATAATGTTGGAGACTGTATGCAAATATACTGTCATTTCTTTCTAGCTACAGTGTCTCATGTTTCCTGTGTCTACAGATCCTGACAGCCTTGGACCGGGACGGGTACTGTCGCAAACACAAACTGAGGCACAAACTGGAGCAAGCCATCAACCTGATGTCAGGGAGCAGCTGAGAGGAGGAGAAGGACGAATGGACCGATGGACTTAAAGATGGATGGGGGGATGGGGAAGAAAAACTGGGGACAGGGAAGTGAGGGGATTTTGTTTTTCTCAACAGTCAGCTAAACTGCTCCATGTAGGACCGAACTGACCTTCACAGCTCCAGCCCTTTTGCAATCAGTCCTTCAGTTATTTATGTGTTGATTGATAAAGACTGACTGGCTGGGACCCCAACTACCTCCGTTCGGTGGGTTTTGGGGCAGAAAATTAGTTTTCAAACTAATTTCAATACATTTACAACATGACTTCAAAATGCAATGGAGTCATTTCGGGGCAAAAAACCACAAAGCTTCTAGATGCCTCTGCCCGTTTGGATTCGGGCTGAAAATCACGGCAGGTTTAAGCGTGGGGTGTGTGGCCTCAGATGGACCTGGACACTAGGCTGAAGCTTGAGTCAATAAAATGCTTGGTCTGAGCTGATGGCTCAAGAAACCAACTAGTGATCAGAAAATCACAGCAAAATCACAACAGGCTTGACTTTACCTTAAAGGCCTCACTGTAGTTTGGAAGAATCTGGCTAAACGGTCAAGTTGAAGCTAATTGCAGAAGTTTGAAGCTTCTCACTGATGTCATCACTTTGGACTCTTTTGTTCTCACCTTGAAACCCTTTGTGTGCAACAATCTGGATTGACTGTTAAAAGATCAGTTGAAGCTTTAAGGATGGAAGCGTCAAAGTCAAGTCCTCATTTGAGGTATCTGACCCAACCTTAAACTGTTTGCAAAGGATTGGTAAGGTTGTTTCAAGCTTTAAAGAAGAAGGATGCAAGTGAACCGATGCCCCACCTGATGACTTGACCTTGAAATCACAGATTAGTCTCAAATGTTGTGGAAGCCAGGTGGAAAATGGCAGGAATTCATCTTTGACGAGCAAGAAACGGGGACTCTGTGATTCAAGACCGTTTAACTTGACCTTAGACTTGTCAGGATCTAGAAGTTTCTAAGTTCTGTTTTAAATAACCGCTCAATGTTTTTTCTCTGGACAATCACTCTGTACCACAGCACACTGAGCCCAATGCCTACTGACCGACCAGTACCTGTGTCCATAAACCCACCCTCGCCTCCCACCATCATCTTTTCCTTTTCTTCTATCCTCAACCCCTCAGAATTTCACCTCCTTCTTGTTCCTCCCTTCCCTTCTTTCCTTTTCACTCCACCTTTTATTCCTTGTCCCCCTCAACCCTGCTCTACCATTGGTCAGTCATGCTGGCCTCTGGCCTTCCTATTGGCCAGGAAGACTCTTTAGTAATGTACTGCCCGACCATTTAAGACTGTGGATTTTGCCAGAACAATGAAGTAGATATTAATAGCAACGAATACAGAGTTATGTTTTAAATACATTCCAGTACAGGCACACAGGCAAGGTCTGTAAATGAGCAGGTTGACTTGCTGATTTTTGGAAGTGAAGAACTTCCGAAAGTGACTGATCTGCATTTTCCAGGACGAGAATGACCTGGGAAATGGAGTTCTGGCTTCAGCACCAGTCGGTAAACTTTGATGCTGGTTGGTGCAGATCTCTTTATTGTCGGACCTTGCACATACACCTACATACAGCCATGCTTTACAGCGCCATGCTAATCGTGCCCAGGGGGAAATACTGTGCAGAGCTACAAGCCCAGTGCCATGTAAAGACCGGACCAGATCATGTCAGAACTGGACCGGACTTGGACCAAACCTAGATCAAAAACAAACCGGAATCAAGTTTGAACCGGACCGGACTCAAGAACACTTAAGACTTGTGGCCGTAATTGTAAACAACAAAAAAAAAGAAAGATAATAGTGATGATGATAAAGTATAAAAGTTAAAAAAGAACAAAAAGAAAGGAAAAAAAGAAATATTGAGATGTTAACATGTAATACGAACTTTGTGACTTTTTGACAGTTTGGGTTTTTAAGAGCTGAACTTGTATAAAGCTGAACGTTATTCTACATCAGAGTCTGGAGAAAGATAGAGAGCCAGGAGACGGACTGATGGATCCAACCGAGACCCGACCCACCTTATCCTCACACCATCACCAGAGCCCAGAGTGGACTGGACCAAACTGGATTTAACTGGATTTCTGTCTGAACTCTGAAGGAGATGCACTTTAGTGCATCTCAGCTTTGCATGTCAAAGGTGGAGAAACAATCTGTACTTTTTGGTACTGGATGTTTGTTTGGACCGTTTGTTTTTGCAATGTGCTGGACAGAGGGTCGGCCTGAAGGTTTGGGTGGAGGTTGAAGGGGTTGAATTGTTGCATGTGCAGCTTCAGATGGAGTCTTTGTTTTAATGAGCTCTTGTTGCACTCAAACATCCTGAAGACAGACGTGGGTGCTTCCACACTGCCGGCTCAGTCTCATTTCTACAGCCTTTACCTTTTTCTGAACTCGGGTGCAAATGGAGGACTTGCACCTTCGTCCACCCGGACGCTGGAGCATAGTTACGTTAAAAACAAACGCACAGACAGAGTTCAGAGCAAGTGTAAGTCAAAAAACTAAGCCCAGTGTGAAACGCTCTTATCTGTTTAAATGAAAGTTAAATATTGGATGGAGTTTGTAACTTGGCAATGCTGTCCCCCCCCCTCCTTTTTTTTTTTTTTCCTGTGTCGAACATTTTCACTTTGCATAACTGGGTCATATTTATTGTTCCAATGTCCCTGATGGCTGATGGTGGTTTTGAAAAGACACTAACTAGTTTCTGCTCAGCAGGTTTAAAGTACACAGCGCCTCCATTCAGAGCAGTAATGTGATTAAAAACTGTTTGATTTCTCTGACAAATTGGTCCATTACAGTGAAGAACTTCCCAGAACGAACGGATCAGACCAGAACAGCCTGAGAAAAGGTTCGGATTCAGTGGCGGCCCTCCCTTACCATGTACCAAATGAAAGTGCACACTGAGTAGCAGACCGTGCACGCAGCTTTGCGATTTGAACATTCCCATTAGTTCAGGTTAACGGTAATAATTGACAGAACACATCCCCCAAACGTGATTGTTCACGCGTTACCTCGGACCGTGGTGTCACCATACTTCATGGGCGTCACATCTTAATTTCAGGGTAGGGCCCTGGTACAAGCAGACGGCCTACAGAGTCATTTCCTTCAAATTAAAAGACCTTCACTTTCCCTTTATTCCACCAGTAATAAAACTGCTCTTCCATACAGTTTACCACATCAAATATTGTTAAGGTTATTTTAGCACCCGAACTCTGGGCTCTGTACAATGGTCTGTAGTTAATGAGTCTAAAACACCATCAGCTCTGCGCTGTGAAAATGTTCTGCCACAGCTCGAGCGTCTCTCTCTCGGCTCTCTGCGATGCCATGAAGCTACAAAGCACCTTTGTTTCTTTCTTGCTGTTGTTTCACTGTCTTTTGAATCTTGGGGGCCAAAAGGACCCGAGCGGAGGAGGAGGAGGGAGGAGGAAGATGAGGAAGGGTCCTGATAAATGACTGCCTTTTAGATGATTAATTATAGAACAGGGAGGGAAGCCACTACCACACCAATGCCACTGTTCCCCCACGTGTGTGTGTGTGTGTGGGTGTGTGTGTCATCCTGCTGCTGCTGTAGTGGAAACTCAGCCGTTAAATGACTGATGCTATCTGCAGCTCAATTAAAATTGTTCTCTTTAAAACTGCGCTGTTTAAATCGTCCGATCTGTATCTTTGACACTTTTCAAATCTCCGATCGGCTCTTTGGTCTCTGTTTTTAAAAAGTAAAAATCCCCGATTGCCCTTTAGACCCAAAGTCAACAGAGGCAACAAGCTGACCGAATTCAGCACGTCGTGCTCGCCGTTTTTATCAGTTCACCTTTTAGTGGGTGCAATGTGACGGGAGTTCAGAGAAGCAGAACAGTTTCTATCAGCATGCTGAAGAGCAAAGGGGAGGAAGACGGGGAGAAAGATGAGAACGTAAAGGAAGGGACAGAGATGATGCCTAGATAATGTAGAGGAGGAGGAGGAGGAAACTCCTGCATGCTGAAAAGAAAGAAAGAGGAGATGTTGAGGGTCTGTGGTTCATAAGATGTAGAAGAAGAGGAAAACCCAATGTTCTTCAAATGCAGGGTCGGATTAAATGTTAGGAGGATGAGAAGAGGAGGCTCATTGTGCATGCTGAAATATGAGGGAGGAGGAGGAGGACCAGAGATGGAGAGAGATGCTGTTGGAATACTGAGGAAGGGGAAAGGCAGGAGGGAGGGAGAATACTGATCAGGGGGGAGAAAGACGGAGGCAACATCATCCATCACAGCGGCCGAGGAGGGAAAGGCCCGAGAGGAGGGAGGAGGGAGAGTTGGGACCTGGCAAACCTTTCAGTCACTCGTGTATTAAATGAACCACAGGAAGATGTGAAACTGAAATCGGGTCGTGGCTGCTGGGAACAAATAAAATAACAGTTCCTATGATGAAGTTACAGCTGGCTTCTGCTAAAGCTCTTAAAAACACCTGCACAGTTATTTTGTTCCCAAAGAAGCAAACCTTGTTCCCAGAGAAGAAGCAGGAACAGAGCAGCAGCCTGTCTGGTGGTGTCTGTTGATGGTCTGACTGCTGAGTCAACATGGTTCAATGTTTTTGTTCTAACTCAGCAGCAGTATAGACCTGATCAGTTTCTGTCCTGGGCCCCGGTGAATCTCCCTGTCGTCCTCCAGGTAAACACAGGGTGTGAACACAACGAGTTTCAGTTGAACCTGAGCTAATCGATGTTGGGATGATTTTCCACTGGGGCAGCAAGCGACGTGTGATTGTGTGTGTTTCAGTGTTGTTTACACACACACACACACACACATTAGCATCATATCCACTCTCCAAACACACACACACACATATCCACCCTCCAAACACACACACACATACACACAGCTGGGACAACAAGCCTACAGGTAGAGGGCCGGGTCTAATTCCTGGAACAGCAAACAGGACTTTGACAAACACACAGCGACAGCTCAGCGTTTTTTTACCTTCTCCCCAGTGAGATATTTATTGATCATTTTCTTTATTTGTTAATTTATTTTTACGATGAGTTATATTTATTGTGGGAGGATGTACACGATTTTATTAGCTTGTACAGAATTGAAGATTAAGAGCTCAGATCAGATTTTTACTGCACACACACACACACGTTTTACCAGTCATCACACAACAAATCCATTTGCAGGCTGGGAGACAGATTATCAGTTACCTTTGGTTTGTGATCAGCTTGTTCTGTAGTTTAAACATTTAATTTTGCTGGTAGTTCCTGAGATCAGGTCCGTCAGTGCAGGGTCAGACATTTTGCCCGAAACCTTTAGATGTCATCAGTGATCAGCGACAGCAAAGAACTGTTTATTGATCGATTGAAATGCACATTAACAGACTAATGTGTGTGGAGCTGGGTCCCCTAATCTGGTGAAGAAGACATGAAGGAAGAGTTGAACTGAGGTTGGTCATTTCCCATCCTGTCCATGATCAGACCCAGTGATCTGTCCATAACTGAACAGCCGTGGACTGATCGATCAATTTGAGCAATTAGAACCATCAATCAGACCCAACAGTCGGAATCATACGACTCCTCTGACTCTCCTTCCAGACGATGTTTTCAGACCAGAGATGGGAAAACAGCAGGAAAACAAGGCTCTGCCACTGGTATAAAATTTAATTTTTTGTCATATATTTAAAAAAAAAAACAAAACAGTACTCTCAGTGAAGGTTTGGCATGTTTACTGGTTCCACTGGTTTCTCCCCCTCAGTTTTAAATGAAATTTGTAATCAACTAAAACCCCCCACTGAAGTGAGAACTGTTCTGTCTCCCATTTGAAACCAGTGGCAGCATCATAAATGTCCCTGTGTAAACACACTGATACTTCTGAAACAGGTCACAGTGGAAATCAGTCAACCTTCCATTGGTTCACAATGAGAAATTAGAATAATTCCATGTTACGTCAATCTCACCCACTGGGATTGAATGAATGTTCAGAAATAAATGGGGCTTGAATTTATTTGAGCTTGTAAAGCCCTTAATTGACGTTTTCTGACAGAAGGTTGTTGAACTGAAATTTTATTTTTAATTCCTGGGAAATATGAAAATCCCATTTTATATCCGGAGGTGGGAGTCCATCTGGAATGAGTGGGGGCCTCATGGGGCCTCAGATGAAAAGCACCTAAACGTCTACAGGTGCAGGTACAGTTGTACTGATCCCTGATTGGAAATCAATGACAGTTGACAGCCTCTTGTTAAGCCCCTCCCACACCTGCAGGCTCCTGACAGATGATTGGTTGACTGACAGATGAATCCCAGCGAGCTTCATTGTACCATAGCAACAGTAAGTCACTGGACACGCCCCCCCCCCACTGAACCTAAACAGGGAGTCAGATGTGTTTTATTGTACCGTATTTAATTATTGCTGTTGTTCTAATTTTTAATCTGAGCAGATGCTTCTCAGCTGCTGCAGGATCAGGATCCACCACCTTCTAATTAAGCACTTTTCTGAATAAAGTCACACCAAACTCCCAGGTCTCACCAAGTCGGTCCCTGTCTGGGTCCACGATCCACCTGGTGAGAAGCACCGCTCATTCTGGATCTTGTGTCTTAGTTTTTGGGGGGCGGATTGTTCATTTGGGTGCCGTTCCATGTGTTGGATCGCGAGGCTTCGTTTAGTAGGATGAAGTTCAGTAAAAAGAGCCTATGCTTAACAAACCAGCTGAACTGAAAGGTTCCTCAGGCCTGAGCACTTTGTTCAGGATGGCCGGCATTCTGAACCCAGTCCAAACCGAACCCACCAGGGCTAAGCTGCAAATGACAAGAGAGCCTGATCTAAAAAGAACCTGAGGACAGTCAGAACCAATCCCATCAGACCCAAAGACGACTGAACACACAGACCAGAGGCCTGCCGCAAATTGACACCTGATAGGACTGGATAGATATATGTTGAACCGGCCCTGACCTGAAAAGAGTCCTAAAGTCCAGTGACAGGGAACATTGTCACAGCTGCATTCACAGAATATTTAGGAATCTGGGTAATTGGGAAGGTTAATGATTCCAGAGAAACAGCCACAGCTGTTTAGTTGGAGAGTTCGGGATCAAAAATTCTACATTATAACTGATGAAGCTATGATGGGTGAAATTCGGGTGCACTGACAATACGTCCCACAGTGTGAACAGTCCAAACCAGATGTTCTCAGATCAGATCTGGGCCACTTGCATATGTGGTCCTAGATCCGAATCCTATCGATGTGTGTGAGAACGGTCAGATCAGAATCCATGTGGTTGTTTTAACGTCTCCCTCCTCTGCACATATCGCCTGTCGTTATCATTCAGTGTGGGAAAAACCAACATGGAGGGAGGGAGGGAGGGTCAATGGAGACCAGGACGCTTCACATTTGTTGGACATTTATGGAGAAACTTCTGATGGAGCCAAACTGGAAGGAACATATGGGAACAAGCAGCTTTGGAGGAAATTGTGCGATTTGACTGTGGCACAAATGACGTTCTTCTTGTAGCACTTGGCTCAAAATTTCAGTTCAATCTGTGCATGGTGGCAGTTTAAGAGCTTAACGCTGTTCACACCAGAGCTGGATACATGTTCCTGACAGACATGGATTGAGAGGATGAAACACACAAACAGCAGATCTGATGTGGACTCAGCCTCATTCTTAAATTCTAAGCAGCTCATTCAACACTGTCATTGAAAACTCACCTCGTGTCAATCCACTAACGAAGCCTCACGATCCACAGCTGCGCCTTTTTTTTTTTTTTCTTTATTTTGTTTTCTTTTAATGAAAACACAGAAAACACACATTGCCTTGATGCAGCGCTTTCTGGGATGTAGTCAGGGCCCATTTTTTGATACCATTTGCCATTGCCTTATTTTAATTTTGAATTTTTGCTGAGTTAAAGTGTAATGATGATGATGATGAATCTTCATGTAATAGCCTGTGTCAGTTTTTATACCATTGCCATTGCCTTCTGCTGAGTTTGTATATTTGTGTGATTTCACTAAAGTGTAATGGAAAAGTTGGAGAGTTTTATTGTGTTTTTATTCGTCGGTCTGTTTCTGTTTACTCTGGCTAATTTAGTTTATTAAATACAGGAGTATGAAAGAAAGTGCTGCCGCTAATTATTATTTTACTTATTAATAAATCTGTAATTTTCTTGATTTAGGCTATCAAATATATTTGTGTTAATGAACCAGAAACCACTGAAGCTTTTTGCTTGAAAAAGTACCAAAAGAAATAATCAATTATCAGAATGGCTGCCAATTACTTTTGATATGAATGAACTAATTGATTAATTGACCAGTTAATCAGCTCTAAATCAAAACTGTCAAAATGCCTGAAAAACAAACTGCTCATATCTTCAGCTGTGAGGTGTCAGTAGGTTCGCCCTCCTGCTGCTTTGCCGTCAGGCACCGTTCGCTGGCAAGGGTACAGACTAATTAATGGGGAACAATGATCCAGGCTTTGAAGGGCTTATCAGCAGAGGCAGCGAAAGGAGAGCAGCTATCAAAGGTTTTCATTATCAGGGAATGCACTTGATTGAAAGGCAGCAGAGACGTTCAGCAGGACTTCTAAGAACTAACTTCAATTATCTCACAGGACTTCGGCTTTGACAAAATCAGAAGAAAATCAGATCTAGGACACTTTGGGCCCAAACAGTAAAATAGGTCATATTATAACAACCTGCCCACGTCAGTGTTTTCCCTCCAATTAAAGCATAAGATCAGTGTTTTTTTTATGTTTTAGTTGTTTTGATCTGTAGCATCCTTCTCCAGCCGAGTTGAGACTTTGTGCTGCAATTAAATAATCCTGCAGCTCTTCTGGACTTTCCAAACGATTTGGACTCAGCCAATCAAATGCTGATTTTAAAAAAGGCATTTTGATACGATTGTATTTTCATTTTTTAAAGCTGCTTCTTTCTCATAAGTTTTTTACTTTTTTGTGGAAACTGGATTATGGTTTGCATTAATGTTAACCCTAATCCAGAACCCTAAACATGGCAAGGTAAACCACTGATGTCTAACCCCTATAACTTCCCGCCAAGGTCCACTGGCTGCTATCTTAGGTGCAGCACTGGGCTGGTGAGCAAATTTAGCCTAGTGGCTAAAGCGTGTTACTACAACTTCCATGGTTATCACATGACTCATCCTGGCCCAGAAAGCATTTTCCCAGAGAGAATCAGTGTAAAAGCAGCAGCTTCCAAAGCGTCACAAACCTACAAACCAACTTTTTATAACAGAACTTGGTCCACTGGGTCTAATATCATACAGACAGTGCGGGAGAGTCGTAGGAGTTTTTCATTCGATCCTAGTCCTCTATAATACATACATGATTCAGTTTTCCCTTGGATCTTTACCATTTGTGCTTTTAATATCCTGAAAGCCAGGACACCCTCATGCTCCCTCAGCTTCTCACCCTGTTAACAAACATAGACACAGGAGTCATCACTGGAACAGCAGAACATGCTGATTATTGAACCACCACCGGTGTCTGGGTCTATTTAAGGACTGCAGTGTAACGAGGCGACAGACGTGGAATCCTATAGTGCTTATATTGACTGACATTATTTATTGCTTTGTTTTTAGTGTTTTAACAAGAGGTAAAGTTTTATTTTATTGATGTTATGGAGAAGATGCTGTTTGGGCAGCTCAAGGTTGTTTTTTTGTTGCAAAACCACAAGTGGCCACTGGGGGAAACTGGTCTGAGTGGCACTTCATGGCGCTGCTCATGGTGTTTGGCTTCAGTGCAGGGTGGGTGGGGCTAAACACTGCTTCCTGTCTGACCTGGGGACTCGTTAAGGTGACGGACAGCAGAGAGACAAACGAGCTTGGTTAAAGATTAAAGCTTTGATTTGATTACAGCTCAGTGTGTGTAAAGGCCTGAGTCAGACGTCTGCCGCTAACCAGCTGCACAGTCAGCACCCACAGGTGACACACACACAGCCACTCTCCCAAATGAACCGTTAATCATAAACGCTAAAAAGCCTGGAGTCAGGAGTTTCCTTGTCCACACACACACACACATACACATACACATCTGTCATCAGTAATAACCTGGTCGGTCGGAGGGTTTCCTTCTTCCTCCTGATCTCTGTGGGAATCCACACATCAAAATATTGTCCTGTGCACTTTTCTGGACACATGTGATTTAATGGACTGTTTCACGTCAGGTTGTCAGTTTTAATTATTAAGAGTCATTAATCACTGCAGAACAAGACGTCTCCACCGTGACAGGACCAGTCGGCGAGGACATCCTGAAATTGTTTTAATACTTAAATCTTCATTATCAGTATTTTTAGGATTCAACAGTGAATCAACACCTGCTCGCTCTTCTTCACACCACCTTTCTGCTCAAACGCTACATATCGTTACTGTCATGGCAGAGCGTGTCATGTTACCCACTGCTTATTGTTACTGCTTTCTTCCTTTAGAGACTTTAAAAAGTGATGGCAGTTCTCAGCCTGGAGCTGGTTTTTGGAAAAAGAGGGATGGAGGTCTACAGCCCAGACCAATGAGCTAAACCAGGTTCTGGATTCACACACATTACGCCTAGGACACCACATTCATTGTTGCTGTCAGTCTCTGGATGGGATCTGGACTCAGGAACACACACATACAGTCACTGAGATATTTGTACCGGTGTATTTCCACGTAGTGCTACTTCATCCTTGGACTTCACTGAGTCAAATCTTGTACTTTTTCCTGCTCTACATTTATCTGATAACTTTAGTTCCTGTTTCAGAATCAGATGAATCAAACAAAATACAGTCTAATCATCAAACTTTATTGATCCCTGGTGGGAAATTCCCAAACCACCCAGCAGTATGGAAAGTACTTCAAATTAGAGGTATATATGGTAGTTAACATTAGCTCCACCTTTACCAGCTGCAACATTAAAGTGATGAACACAATAATGCATCAATAATTAGAATCCAATAATATCAGATACATTCATGTGAAATGGGCCATTCTGCACAATGACTACTTTTACTTTGGATACTTCAAGTACATTTGGAGGATGGTACTTTTGGACTTTTACTGCAGTAACATTTGGAATGTAGGACTTTTACTTGGAACAGAGGATTTTTCCACTGTGGTATTTCTACTGTTGCTGCAGTAAAGAAGCTAAGTACTTCTTCCTGTTTTTCTCAGCTTTTTACCGGTTTGTGTGTTGAGGTTCTGTTCCCCATGGAATATTCTCCTGGTTGTTATTGACCGCTGTTTGGTCTCCCAGGCTTTTTCCCTGCCTGGTTTTGTTATGTAGGACTCCTTCCTGGTCTGGCCAAACTGTTTAACAGCATCAGCCTGTCTGTCTCCCTGTGTCTGCACTTAGCTTCTGTTTCTCCATTTGACATTTTCCTGACGCTAATGTAGCTGCTAACATTAGCACATCCAGCTAACCATTAGAAACCAAGCGTCACTTCAAAAGGCCATCGACCATTTTCTGGAATCCAGTTGTAGGTTGAGCTAAACCAGGATGGGCTCATGTTTCCTCATGTCTGTGATTCTCAGCATGTTAGTTAGATACTGAATTGAAATGTTGTGGTGTCAGTTCAGCAGCAAAGTCAGGGGCAGTTCTGGACCCTTTTTAGGGTGGCTTTAGCCCCCCTGTCTGTCATTTCACCCCCCCTAAAAGATCAACTATAAAACTATCAAAATTTATTGAAAGTATAATTTTTACTTTTTAAAATGAAATAACTAAAAACATGCAGGACATGTCACTTAAAACAAGATCTGAGGGTTTTTTAAATTTATTTATTTATTTATTTTTCTCTTTGCTATTCTGCGCATGCGTGATAGTCCTTCCTTATAAGTGCAATGGCTATTGCTGTATGTCAGCCGGGGCCGGAGACGATGAAACGTCTTGCAACGCGTAGGTGGTTATAGAGGGTAGGTAGTGTTATCAGCAACAATATTGAGGGCTAAGCCCCCCTAAGGATGAAATCCTAGAACCACCCCTGAGCAGAGCCTCTGGGATCGTTAACCCAGAACTGAAAGATGGACGTCCATCAGTCCAACAGTGACGCCTGTAGCAGGTCGAAGTCTGTTTGAGCCATCTACTGAATTACCGTTAATGATTTAACAGGCTCGTTTAGTCTCAATCAGTGAGGTCACAGCTCCTCCTGCAGTCGAACAGCTCTGACATTATTATTTCATTATCAGAGTGTCTGATGTCAGAGCGTTGGGCAGCAGGTCAGAACTGTTTCTCTTAATTACCCTCACGATGGGAATATTTTCTCCCTCAGCAGCTTTAATGAGACTGAACATTCAGAAGTAGATTTAAGTGCATCAGCAGTAAATGTTGCTTGTAGCTCGATTCTTATTCTCCAACCTGAGGATGAACTTCCTGAGCTGCAGCTGTCTGCCTCCTCCTCGTCACAGCCTCTTCTGTCTGTAGCCACTGAGCTGCTGTGTATTTTCAGTAAGATATTATTTAGAATATTAAACAACAATACTAATACCAATCACTGTGTATATTTAGTGTAAGCCCACCAACATATCAGGAGCTGTGTCCACAAAGCACCCTCAGGCCGTGTTTTCAACCAGTGGTGTGTGGCCCCCCTGGTGTTCTGTGAAGGCACTGCAGCTGGTCCCTCACCATGCGTTCATTAATGTAGTTTCTACTGCGGGAAATTTCATTTTTAAAACATATTTCTGATAGTTTATGAATGATGAAATTAATGCAGGTTTACAAAGCGTAAAGCCAAATTGCTTTGAGGATTAGACCCATTCTACTCTAATCTCAACCCCTTTCCCAGCCCCACTGCAGGGGTCCACAGGGTGCCTCTGGGAGAGAAGGGTGGCCCCTGGGAACTGACTTTAGGCTCCTCAGCTTTGTAACAAGCAAACACAGAAAACAGCTTTGCATCAGAGCAGAACTCGTGTCCACGGTCCTACAAACATCTGCAACCGAGGGTGGTCTTCTGTGCAGAGCTGTCCCTCTGGTCTGTAGCCTCGGTCTGTAGCCTGAGTGTATGGTGGCCCTAAGAGCTCGAGACATGGCTAAAAGGCAAAAACACAAGCAAATACAAAAGCATTCTCAACAATTTAAGAACACATGCACAGTATTTGGAAAAAAAATTGCAAATACAGAAACACACTGCAAAAATGTATTAAGTGATGTTTTATATATATCTGTCATTATGTACCACACCATCACTACCATCAACTCTATAATGTAAACAACTACTACAATAATAATACTAATAATAAATAAACAAAACATCGAGCCAGACATGTCCAACACTTTTTAGCATCCCCCTGGAAATATTTCTTTTGTGTCCTGCTCCTTCATTTTCAGCTCTGTTTCATTTGTTTGCTTATTTTCTTGCAGTGCACTGATCCCTCAGGGCCACCGTAGTGTTCAGACAGGATTATGTCTCTGCTGGAGGTGACGTGATATTGAGCCATCAGTCCACAGACACTATGTTGGAGTGAGTCTGTTGTGTTGTTCCCCTGCACAGAGAAAAACATAATGTAGATGAGTCTGAGATTCAGGCAGGACCAAGCTGCTCCAAAACAAAGCTGGAAAAAAGACAAACCCAGATAAACAGCTTAGGGAGCGGTCTCTGTGTGCAGGTTATTAATAAATGATGGTTGTCATGGGACGGGCCCATTAGCAGCATATTTTAGAGTCAGAGAAGAAAAATACCAAGATAAAACAGAGTGGATCACATAAAGCAGCTGCGAGGGACTTCATAAATCTGATGTGGTTGTACAGGTGTAATAAAAATCCCACGGTTTGCATTCAGGAGCAGAGAGGAGCCAGTCATCCAGGACTTAGACGGCACCAAACCTCATGTCCCTCTGAGCTGCAGTTAATGAGGCTGTCAGTGTTTGTTAGCGGGATGAAAATACCCACAATCCCTCAAGAGAAAATCACCCACCACCGCTCCAGAGATTAGACCGAAGCATCTCACTACAAAGAAAATGTCAATCTTAATTATTATTTTTATAATTTACTGACTGTTAAATTCTCACTTACATTATTCATTCTTATTTAGGTGAAACAAATACGAACACATCCCAGTGGACCGGACTATTCTCTGAGCTTCTCATAAGGTAATAACTCTCCAGAGATTAGACCAGACCAAGACTTGCTGTTAATTAAGGAAGATATTTAGGTCATAATATGAACAATCCCTAAAGAGGAAAAATAAAGGGGCACTAACTATCCAGAGATTAGACACACCACAACACTATCTATTCCAGTGATGTGTCCTTGGAGAGTATAGATGACTGAGTCTGTTTCCAAGTGATAGACTTGTCCCATTGGAGCTGTTTATTTTCACTTGGTGTCTGTAATGGAAACTGGCAACAATAACCATGGAATAGTGGATCAAAATACTGTCTGCTGTCCAGAGAGTAAACCAGACCGAACCTGTCATGCGGTCCTGTGGATCCGTTTAAGCCCTGGTGACGAAGGTTTAGATACAGACTAATCCCTGGACAGTCAGTGTGATCATTTTAGTTTGTCCATAATGGAAACTGTAACAGCACACTGTGGGTTCTTTTCCAAACGGATTAATCCAACACCTAAATCCTTCAACCCAGGCCTAATTTAAGGATAAATGTTTGAAATAATTCCATCAAAGATCAAAATTCACAACTAACTGACTGTAATCCAGGATTAATCTGTGACCTACTGGGTTTCCTCGTATCTGGATCCAATTTTGATTCTAATTTCTTTTTCCAAAAAGCAGCTCCAGGAGCTGAGAGCAGCCATCATTTTTACAGTGTCTGAAGGAAGGAGTTGACTGGTCTCTGTTTCCACTGCTCCACCAGCTTCTCTAAGCTCACAGCAATGACCTTGGTTTTTGGAAAAAGACGGACCTCTCATTGGTGGTAAGGAAGAACCATGTGAGCCAGTGCAGCAGTGTGGCTCCCTGCTGTTTTTAATAGTTTTTGGACAACACAGACACAGACCAATAAACTAAGCCAGGTTCTGGACTCGTACACATTATGCTGAGTACACCAAACTCATTGTTGCTGTCAGTCTCTGGATGGACTTAGTGACACAATAGGCCCCCACCCAACATTTCGGGAGCCTACTCTCCACTCATCCCTCCTCCCTTCTTCTCTCTTTTCATTTTGTAATTTCTCCTGCTGTTCATCGACTGGCTGAATATTAATGTCATCAGTATAAATGGGAGCAGGGGAAACACACCATCTCATGTCATTTCAGTCCAACGCACACACATTCACACACACACACACGCACTCACACACACACACACCGTGTTGTCACTGAAGCTCCAGCCAATTAGCTAATGGCTCGTTAAGTTTGTCGTCCATTAGAGCGTCTAATCAATCAATTAAACAGAACAGACGAGAACTTAATTGATCTGCTTCAGCCTTACTATTGATCACATGATGCGGTCTCCACGGCAACCACATGGGACAGAAATGATGATGAGGCTGAGTCAGCACAGTAACTGTGGTTACAGGACTGAAATCATTCGGATCCTTAATGTCCCCTGACTGACCCTGATCTGACCAGGTGTGTGTTTACAGCTTCAGAATAAACTGTCTGACATGTGCAACGTGGCTCCACCTGAAGTTTAATCTGCAAGAAATATAACAGAAGAAGAAGAGGTTTGTTTGACTAGGTTGTCTGTTTTTAGTGTAATATCTGTGGTGGCTGTGGAGCTTACTACAGCTGGAAGTTAGAAGATCGACCAAAGCAGGGAAACTGTTTTTGAAGCTCTTTGCACTTGTTTTCCAGTCATGTTCTGTCCCGATTTGGTTATTTTCCATTTGTTTACACTTATTTTGGGTCTCTTTTAAGTGTTTTGGTGAAAGTTTAACTTGTTTTAAGATTTTATTATTTGGACAATATAAATGTGAGGAGAATCTGGAAATGTTTAATATTTATCAGTTAATAATCAAATTTATACATATTAAAATTATTAAATATATACTTATGTGCAACCCCATAGAACAGAGGCTATGACCTAATGTGTGCATTAATCCGCTGCTGAAAATAGTCCCCAAAAGATGCACAGTTTGTTGGATAAAAGCTATAGTGAATGTTTACTTCAAACACTTTCATAAATGAAGACGTGCTAAAATATCCTCATAACGTGGGTCTATAACGGGCCTCACATCAACACGCAGAGGCAGGAGCCAAGTCATGAAAAGCCCAGCAGAGTTTTTCTGCGGCTGTTTGATCACCGCTTCATCAGCAGAAGGCTCAGCGCTGCGTCTGTAGTCCAGTGGGCTTGTTGCCACCAAATTAATGAGACTTTATGGGCAGTGGTCCCACACTTAAAGTGAACACACACACACACACACACACACACATTTTCTTCAAATCGCTTCTTTCATTGTGTGTCTGCGTTGTGCAGTTGTAATGTCTGAGCCAATAAAACTACCAGCTCAGTGACGCTGAAAACAGCCTGAAGTCATGTGATCGGCTGAACCTGTCCTGTTTCTATGACTTCCTCCTCAAAATGTTTCTGAGCACCCTATTCCTCCAGCCCGACTCATATTTAACTAAAACTCCAGGTTCTGCATCAGTGTTGCAGTTTTGTTTTCTAACAGGAAGTGAAAAATGACTTTCATTTTAAAAGATGAAGAAGAAATAATAATCATCATAATAATCATTAATCAATTTGATTAAAATGATTATGTTGAAGTAAATTAGTTAAAGTTGATGTTATTTTCAGGTGGCACAGTGGAGTCACTCTCTTTCCTCCTAGCAGCAGCTTGTGAGTCTGAGCCCCAGGTCCACCGGTCTTTACGTATAGTCTTTTTGTGTGGACACTGCATGCTGTCCCTGTGTCTTTTCTCCTCCCACAGGCCAAACACATGCAGGTTAGGTTGGTTGGTGACTCTAAATTGTGAGTGTGTGCCTGTCTGTATGTCAGCCCTGTGATAGACTGCTGATCTGTCTGATTGATGGATGGATGGATGGATGGATGGATGGATGGGTAAATAACTTCAAATGTTAACTTTTTCCAGAAGTTGTTATGTGTAACACGGGCAGCTGCGCAAAAATAATAAACACATAGAAAATCAGCAGCTTTAATGTACACACACGCTGCAGGCGCCTGCTGGTTGGCAGCATTTTTCAGACCTGGTTATTATTATTATAAATGCTTCTGTTTGTGCAGCTGACTTGATGAATTTTTGCCCAATGAAAGCACCTAAATGTTAATATGTTGAGGGCCAGCGGTGCATGGTGTGTAGGAGTTTTACCTTTTCTTCTTAAATCAGTACTGGACCGAAATTCACGTTAGTGTTTGCATGACGATTTGGACACATGACAGGGATCACATGTGACCATGTTGGAGAGGTGACATCGCTGAGATACAGACGGTGGTGCGGTCATAGAGTGCTCATCACTGATGGAGCCAGACGCTGTATCACCATAGAATATTCTATTACACTGTGAGTCCACTCAGCCTGTTCATCATTAATACATGTCATTATTTCCACTCTGTGTTTCTGAGCTTGTCTCCTTTGCACATTTCAACACTTTTTAACATTGAAGGAGGATAATGTCAGGTGTTCCACCCATTGTGGTACCTGCAGATAACCAAAGCCAGGCCATGACCACAGAGAGACTCACAGTGACCACAGAGAGACTTAGTAACCACAAGGAGACTGGCAGTGACCACAGAGAGACTTACAGTGACCACAGAGAGACTCACATTGACCACAGAGAGACTTAGTGACCACAAGGAGACTGGCAGTGACCACAGAGAGACTGGCAGTGACCACAAAGAGACTTACAGTGACCACAGAGAGACTCAGTCCAGTCCAGTCTAACCTAAACTAACATGTTAAAAAAATGAACAAAGCAGATTTTCAGTCGCTTGCTGTGGATCAAAACCAGACTTCAGTCTAATCCTGTTTGCAGTAATCTGCTGAACCAAAAGTCACTTAACCAATGACCCTACTGCATGTTATTCAGTTATGGAAGATAATATAATGGAAGTCATCAGTAGTCAAGAGTCTCTGGTACTGTTGAAGTCAACTTTAAGAAAAACAGACAGGGGTGGAAACTATTTGGAAATGTCAGTTTTATTATAAAAATTTAATTTCCATCTTTTTCCAGCTTCACCCTGAAATTGCACAGACTGGAAGCTCTTGAGGAGCAGCAGGAGTTAATCCGCCTAGCAACAGCCGAGCAGCTTTTGCATAATTTATGATTGAGTGTCAGCTGGTCACATGATGCTGTGTCATGTTTAATGAGTGAAGTCTGGACATCATTTGAAAGCATCTGCTTACTTCATAAAGACACAAGATTCATCTTTATTTTATACAACAGCAGAAAGGAGTGCTTTGAAAATGTCAGACTGTCCGACCCCTGCATGTGGCTCATCCTGTTTTACAACTGAATGGATAATATTGTATTCATATCTTTACCATGAACTGAAGTTTTTAAAAAAATACTTTCTACCTGGATTTATATGTGAAGTTCAAAATAAAAGTGTGTGTGGGGGGTTTTTTAATCCCACACGCAGCCTAAAGGATTTTCTACCTCTGCTGAATTAAGACTGCAGGACCAAAAAGCCTCTTTCCTTGTAAAATAAATAAATAAATAAATAAAGTACTTAATTGTGGCAAATCATGATTATTAGCTTTTTTTTTTTTATATAGCTTCCAGTGGAGACACAGTGTTCAAATCCAGACTCTGAATGAGCTGCTACCACATACAAAACAAGGTTCAGGGTGAGCCCAGGTGGTACTAACACATTTAAGCATGTTTACCTCATCCTGAGCAGTGGTATTGCATGGGCTCTGTTTGTTGGGGAGTCCTGCAGGATCAAGGAGTACTGGGGTTAATTTAAGCTGTGAATGAATTGTGATTTTCATAGACAGGATCTCAAGATGTAACCAGAGGGGGGTGCCCAGTTTGGGGTCCTCTCTGCTTTATGCAGATGATGTGGTTCTTTTCTCACTGTTTTCATGCCCCTATTTCTGGATGTCCATCCACTCTCCAGTTCTCATTGTATTTTCCTGCCAATTCTTCTCTGCCCACCTGCAGGACTCATTGTCGCGTCCTGACTCCCTCTTCCACCACACTTATTTCCCTTCCCTGATTATCTCCACAGTATAACACATTTACTTGTGTGTTTTCTCTATTTGTTTCCTTTGTTGCCTGAGAGACTTTACAGGTTTTGTGTTTGAAGGTTCAGTAATCCTGCCGCCGACCTGTCCTGTTTTCCCAGTGTTTACCTGTTTTGGATTTGATTGTGTTCAGTCTCTCCTTGCTCCTTAGATTTGTTGCTTTATGATGACAGTAAATAAATCATTCAATTCAATTTCAATTCAATTCAGTTTATTTTGTATGGTGCTAAATCACAATACAGTCATGTCAAGGCACTTTACAAAAACCCAACAAATCCCTTATGAACAGCACTTGGTGACTGTGGAGGGGAAAAACACACTTTTAAAGAATAAACCTCCAGCAGAACCAGGTTCAGTTTGAGTGGCCATCTGCCTCGACTGGTTGGAGGGAGTGCATTTGGACTCTGGTTTTTCTTGCTTGATTTTCTGGTGTCAGGACTCAAAGTACAACTTGTTAGTTTTTGTTTGGTTAATAAACTGTTATGCTTCACCTGTCTTGTGTTTCACTGCAGTCCGTGACACCTGAGGTGGACCCAGAACATGCTGCAGAGGCTCTAAAACTTATCAGTGTGAACATGTTAGCATTCTGATGTTAGCATTTAGCTCCAAGCACAGGATCACAGAGCTACAAGCATGGCTGCTAGACTGAGAACACAGCTGAAGGTTCCAAACCAGATGTTCTCAGACCAGATCTGGGCCACTTGCATAAATGTGTGGAATCGCCTGTCTCCTGTCAGGACTGAGCATTAAGGCCTGGGATGTGGATGCAGCAAGATCAGGGCTTGTTTTCAGCCAATCAGAAAAGTTCTTTACCTGTCGGACCAGTATAATCCTCCTTCTTCTGCTGTTAAACTGGAACGTAAAGCGTAAATCTGTGACGCTCAGAGCATCTCACTCAGAGACTATCAAAGAGTTTGTCCTGTAATCCTCACTGCTGCTAATCCCTCTGTCTTCCTCTTCTCCCTTCATTTGTTTCCACTTGTCATCGCTTTGTTTTCTGTAGAAATCTTCATCTGTTCACATGAGCTCCTTCTAAACTTTTCATCTCCTCATTCATCCCCTTATCCTTCCTTTCCTTTCCCGTCCTGCTATCTCCTTTACTTACACTTGTTTCCTTTTTCTTCTTTCCGTTTGTGCCTGTTTTCCTTCTTTCACTTCCTTTGTCTTCTTTTCTTTTACATTTATTCCTTAACTTCTCTTTTCCTTCTCCTCGACTGTTTCTTCTTTCCTGTCCTTGTCTTGTTTCCTCTTTTATCTTTTGTTTCCTAGTCTTCTCTCCTCTCCTTCTTTCCTCCCTTTCCTCTCCTCTTTCCTCATCCCTGCTCCCACTCCCCTCTCCAGAGACCACTATTCCTTGCTCCCTCCTCCTCATGGCTGTGTTTCCCTAATCCTTTTATCCGTGCACCGTGACTCAAGCGCTCCCCCTCCCCAGCAGAAGGACACATTACCCGCTGCATGAACCGACGCCGCTCTGCCAGGATCAGGGGGCTGCACAGCGCTGATAACACTCACACTGGCGAGGATTTAATGTTGCAGCTGATCAATGAGAGAAATAAAATTCAGTTGGACAGAAGACAGTTAAAAGACAGACGGTAAAACATTGCCGACCATTACACTTTCAGGTCCAATTGTCCCAAAAATGTATATGTGCCAACAAAGAGCAGAAACCAGGAAGACTTGAATGGATCAGAGCCTCATGGTTCTGGTTTATGCATGAAGGTGTCAGTGGATCACAGACACTAATGGGCTGAAGTGTTGCTAGCGCCTCCTGCAGGCTGCAGAGGTCATTATAGCTACCAGCATTCTCAGCAGCAGTGGACCTGTCAGGGCTGTGATCTTCAGGAATTTCTGCAGTTCTTTTGCCGCCAAATTACATGAAAAGTGAATCAGCCTGTGGACGGATAATGAGACAGCGGGACCCTGGGCACAGATGTGTAAAGCCCTTCCAGAATGAAAGAGGCTTTATGTAGTAGTTTTGATTTCTGCATCACTGCATGTATGGGAACATATGCTTGTGTTGTGGTTTTATTTTGTTTTTTTCTGACTTTGTGTCTCTTTGTTCGTTGTTTTACACTTTTTCTCTTTGTTACAGTTTATTAGGAACCCCTGTGTCAGACCGAGTCAGTTTATTAGGAACCCTTGTATCAGACTGATTAGTCTAATCAAACAGTCCTGCAGTGAATCCTCCTCCATGAAGGTGATAATGTTCAGTTTGTGTTCAGACCGTTTCACATATGTTCATTCACCTGGAGGCTTTACAGTTTGTGCTGCTGCTGGACTGGTCCATGTTACACCAACAGATGCTTCTGATTTTTAGCCTCTTGTATATAAATGGGGTAGACAAAAAAGTGAAAACACTTGTCAGTATAATACAGCACCAAAATCTCCAACCTAGTAGAGAAGGAAGGATTTGCGGAGGGTGTAACATTAAAAATGTAACTGTGGCTTTTTAACACTTCAAACTTACACTTTCAAATGTAGCTGAAGGGGAGAAAATGACTGAATACTACTCTTAGAGAAGTAGTACAATACTTACAGTATAACATTCACACTTAGCATTGTATGTCTAGGTGTATGTTTTTGCTAAGGGTTAGGCAGGTAATGGGTATAGTTAAGGTTAAGGCAAGTCTACAGGAAATGAATGGAAGTCAGTGTAAAGTCTCCATGAGGAACAAAAACACACATATGTGTGTTCCCCATGATGATGATTAATTCATCTCTTCATCGCTCGGCTGCTTGCTTCAGCTGCTTTTAAATTATTGCACTTTTATCCTGTTTTCCATTGGCGGCTCAGTAAATGCTGTCAACCAATCAGTTCTCTCCTTCTGTCTGATTCCGCTCCGCCTGGCGACCACGGGAAACCTTTTAACAAGGTTTAATGTGTGACTCAGGATGAGTGGAGGTGGGAGGAAACAGAGAGGAAGAGGGATGGGAAAGAAGGCATAGTGAGGAGGAGAGAAAAATGAGAGTGACAAAAACAGAAAAACCAGAGACAGAATAAAACGTTTTTATGAGCACTGACATTTTTGTGAAGCAGACTATGTGTGGGGTAAGGCGAAACATATAAATAATCACAGTTTAGGGTGAAGATGTGGTTTTAAGTTAAAGAGAAACTTCACTGATGTCTAGTCTGATGTGTGTCAGCTGTGTGTGAATAACAGCTCAGTGAATAACAGTGATCTTTCCTCTGTATGACCTATGTGCAGAGCTCTTTAGAAACTCTTCCAAAAACAATGGAAAAAAAAAAAAAACTCCAACACCATGATGACTAAAACCTTCCTCAGTGATCAGCAGAAAATCCAAAGCTCATCCATTACAGCTCGTCTTTTGTTAAGAGGAAGTTAAGCTGAACTACAGTGGATGGGACATTGGAATGCACAGGGTGCAATGCATCCTGGTTGTTGCACATCACACCTGTCAGTTACATTCTCAAAAATAGATGTACACTTTGTATTAAACCTGAAAAACCAAACACATGCACAGGAACAGAATCTGTTGTTTGAGGATGTGATGGGCCTGTTCATCATCAACAGTTCTCATAACAAATTCATTTTTACATGTTTACTGAAGATTCTGTTCCAGTGTTTCACCTCAGCGTGTTGTTCTGCTGCTGTTGTATAAATGTCACTGTGGAAACAGAAACACTATGAACAGTAACCAGGAAGAGATTTGAGGGCTATTTTGGTCACTGTAAAAATAGTTAGAGTGAAACGTCTTTATTTTCTTCCTCCTCTCTGCTTTCACTGCCTCAGATGAAGCACAGAGATCGTTTCTGCAGACAGTGTCTCCCTCTGTTGGTCAGGAGAGATAACTGTGTAACGGAGGAATAAACACATCCAGGGTCACTGGGGGTCGGAGCCAATCCCAGCATGCAAGTGGGTGAGAAGCGGATCCCACCTGGACAGATCAGCAGCCTATCACTGGGCTGACACACAGGGAGACACACACTCGACATTACGTCATCACACTCTGACGTAGTGTTAAGTAGCCGTCACCTCTGACTCCGCCTCGATGTCTTGTTGTACCAATCACGTGTTGACATGAGGTGGCACTAAACGCCGGAAACATTGTTTATCCCAGGAAGCTAAGCTAACAGGCCCACTAACCCGAGCTGGTCACTATTTGCAGCCGAGCAGCAGCTTCTCTGAGTCCGCAGAGTTTCCGAGGTGAGTCCGATATGCTTGCTCAACAAGCGGAGTTTGGCTGTATGGTAGAGACTAACACGTCGATTTATTATTAAGCTACATGCTAACAAGAGCTAGGACCTGGCTAATACTATCTAACTACTGTTTCTTATCAGACGTTCGGCTGAAACATACACAGCTATTCTACTAAAGTATCTGAAGCAAAACAAACATTTCCAACAAGTAGACGGAGCCTATAAGCTAGGTGGCTAATTCCAATGCAGTTAGTAAAGAATTCTTGCTAAGTCCGTTTTAGCACATTTTAGTAAGTAGTCGGGACCGTAACTCGACATTAGCAATTCTCGAGATTACACTGAACATAAATGGTTTTATTACAGCAAATTTACTCAACATTAAGAGTTTAACTAGCCCGTTTCTGTTTCGTGAAATAGACGGTCTACATGTAGTTTGGTTAGCAGTTTTGTAGTTAGTTAGCATTTGCTTTAGTTAGCAAACATGTGTCGTACTGCTGCAGCTGTGTCTGTTAAAACACAGCAATAACACACACCAATATCAAAACAATAATATCACACCAATAATACCACAGACTGAATGTTAGTGGGTGGTTGACTTTATTGTGTTCAGTGTAAAAGGAAAACGTTATTAGGAGCTGCAGAGCTGTTGCAACATTGACACAACTGTTCTGAGCTGCCCCACCCCATCTACACAGTACACCTCATAATAACAACAATTGGCTTTTATTGCTAAATATCCATGTTGTTAATATTAAAATATGAAATGTTTAGCACATTAATTCCCCAAGTAGTGTGTCACTTCGTTTTCCTACGACCATAGGTTGACAGGATTGTTTTACTACGACCAAATGGATGTTGTGGTTATTTCTTTAATTCACCAAATAACCAAAATTTGAAAGAGAAGGTTGATCTGAATGAGTTAACACATGTTGGTTGAAGGGCTGCAAATGATAAACGATTCTGAAGTAGAAACCGTGAATACACCACAGATACACTACAGAACTACAGTTTACCTCTTTGTACCAGTGTTTGTGTTGTCCCTGTCAAATAAACAAATGAAGTCAAACGTGTCTGACGTCAGCTGTGTTGGTACCAGTTTCCGGTGTCAGGAGCCAGGATGAGTCTGCAGTGGACGGCGGTGGCCGCGTTCCTGTACGCTGAGGTTTTCTTCGTTCTGCTGCTCTGCATCCCCTTCATCTCACCCAAGAGGTCAGTACTCACCTGTCCGGCTACAGTTTAATAAGCACTGACGATTAGAGTGGACTGTCCATAAGCTTTGTCACAACACTAGAAAATGTGGTCCTGTCACTTACCTTCACAGAAAAAGCTGCTTTAAATGGCAGGAAGAGAAAATAAAAGTTTTGATTTTATGTTTCTGAAAACACAAGATCTGATGTGGATTCATCGTATGAGTGGAAACAGCTGTTTATAGCAGTGTCTGGATTTTAGTATTATAAAAAAAAAATCCTGCCTTCTGCAAAGACCATGATGATGTAACTCTGAGCATTGATTTAAAGAGTCGAGGGCAGGCTCTTCTCAACCACAGAGCAGCTCTGCATGACCATGTAAAAAAGAAAAAATCATTAGAACTCCTGACTGGAAACCAGTTATCACCAGTTAACACAGAACAGAGATGGCACTGATATCTGAGCAGGTTTGCCTGACAAAACAAAATCTCACATTAATGATAAACAGATGAGTGATTTTTTTTTTTTTTTTTTTTTATATATAAAGTAAATTTGTCTGCATCTGGATTGAACCTCATCTGCACGTTAACCCTGTGAAGCCTCAGTAGTAGGCTTATATATACTGTTCTGCTGCAGAACATGCTGGTGATCTGTGCCTGGCCACGCTGACATTAAACCTGATGTTGGTCTGAGCTGCTGTTGGTTTTTATACATATTTATTATTAATATGTGGCATATAAAAGCTATCCACAGCTTCCAGTGTCAGTATAACAGGACATGTCACATGTTTATTTGAAAGCTTTGTTGCCGTTTCCTTGTTGAGGTGTGATTGTTGCATCATGTTGGAGGCGATCAGACATGATTAACTTACTGATTACAAAGAACTGATAGTTTAGAACAGTGATAAACCTGTTTTCGTTTACATCATGTTCAGTCCAATTAAAAGCCACTGTGGAAACATTAGGTCTGACTCTCTGTGGCTGTTATGTGGATGCACCCTTTGTCGTGTTAGTTTGGGCCACAAGATGGAGCCACAGGTCTAGGGTCACTATAATGTTGTACTCAGTGCTGTGTCTTATTGTGCTACTTGTCTGTGTTCTGATGGTTCCGGGTTTGATCCTCAAGGTGGAATAAGATCTTCAAGTCTCGTATCGTCCAGGCCATCGCTCTCTATGGAAACACTTCATTCATGGTGGCCATCGCCATCCTCATCTTCCTGCTCATCGGTATGTCTGTGATTCCAGACTAGTGGTTTTTGACCATCCTGGAACTGAAAGTGCGTGTGGACTGCTGAACATGTAGAAATGTAGGATACAGACTTTCTTTTGTTGTTCTGTGTGTGTTTGCAGATGCATTTCGTGAGGTGAGGAAGTACAGCGTGACGGACAAGGTGGATCTGAACAACAACCCGACAGCCATCGAGCACATCCACATGAAACTGTTCAGAGCTCAGAGGAATGAGTACATCGCTGGCTTCGCCCTGCTGCTCTGCCTGTAAGACACACTGACAACATGCATCCCCAGGCCCCTTCTCCTAACCTAACCTAACCTTGACCTGATCCTACCTCTGATCTGGTCATAACCTGAACCCTAAAGCCAAATTAGCAGACAACACAGACACAGCAGCTCGTTGAACACACAGAGTGTAAGTCACAGGAATAGAAACATGCTGGTAGTGGCTGTGTCTACAGCACAGCACAGCACAGCACAGCACAGCACAGCACAGCACAGCAAAGCAAAGGAAAGTCATGGCTGTGAGCTCTGACCCTGTCCATGCTGTACTGAGGGGTCAGTGACCTCTGAAACCTCCATCCAACCTTATGCTGCTCTATCACTACTCTGTTGCATTTTTTTTAAATCTTCATTAGGTGAGTGTCTGTGGTCAGAATGGGAGGGTGGATGGATGACCTGAGTGACTGCAGCCTGTGTTTAATTCAGGTTCAGGTTGTATTAGTGATAGTTGTAGGTGATGGGTCTGATGCAAAGGCTTGCAAAACTGGACGTGTCTAACACACATGCAGATGTGCTAACACCCACACAATGTCAGGCAGAGTGATCTAAATGCAGAAGAATTTTACAGTAGGATGGAAAGAATGAGCAGCTGTGTGGTTTTGTGTGTGTGTGTGTGTCCACTGACCAACAGAACCATGAGTTCAGAGGCGTGGTTAGTGGCCTGGTCCTTGATTGGCCGACTGATCAGACTGGGTCAGATTTGAATTGAATCTGATTGGTCACAGCGCTGTGGTTTGTTGCTATTGAAGAAGAGCTTATTGTTGGGTTCATTGCATTCTCTTGACCTCATTTGTGTTTTTTTCTGACTTGGTTCATTGTTCATTCAAGTCCTCTGACAAACTTGTTCAGGTTTGAATCCCAACGTACCACAGCGTTAATCAGTAATGCTGACAGGTCTGTGTTATCGGTTACAAGCAACAAACTTGAGAGTTGTGCGGGTTTGACAATTCCAGATTGACTTACAGTTGGTCTGAATGGAAATAAAAAGTGGAGTGTGACTACCCTGTGGTAGCAGCTGCAGCGTGGGATCGGCCGGGTCACTGTTGGTGTCTGTGCGTTGCTCAGCAGCTGATGTGTGAATAACCATAGTAGTGCAGCATGTGATACAGCAGCTGCACTTACGCAGAGTACGTGAACAAGTGCTTCAGCATTTAGACTGAGTCCTCGTCAGACATCCTCCTGTCATGTGGGGCAGTGATTCAGGAATTTCCATCCTCGGCCTAGAAGGAAATGTGGAGCACAGGTTTGTGGAAAAGATGAAGAGCTGGCGGCTGCACAACTTTTCAGGTCTGGGCAGAAGCTGATGGCCGTATTTGGAACTGAGAGTCTCCTACAGACATGTCTCAGACTGGAAAATACTTTTTTCATGTCCCAGTAATAAATTACTGCAGTGTAGGTCAGTGTTGGAAACTGTTTGTATTTCCCTCTGGCGTTCTTAATAAATGTCTGTGGTGTTTGCAGAATACTGCAGTGCAGACAGAGCAGCAGTGTCACAGGAGAGGCCGAGAGAGCTGCTTCAACCTGTTGACACACACTCCAAAACAGAAGAAACTAGAGTTGAGACACACACACACACGAGAGGGTTGATGGAAAACTTTGTAATCTTGTACGCAGATTCAAAGCAACCCTGAATTGTCCCCACCAACAAGTCCTTATGTGTCTTCTTCCCCCACATACTGAAGTTTATTCTGACCCAGACCAAAAGCGGGTTCATCTGCAGCTGAAAATAGTTCTCAAGTAATGACCTCCTGTTTGTTTGATTAAAAACCACAGGGAGCAGTTGCTTTAGGAAACTAAGTTTCTAAAAATGAAACTGTCTGACGAACCAGAGCTTGGAACTGAGCCACAGACAAGAAAGTGCTGAGAGACAGACTAACAGTTTTGGATTTGTTGATGGTAAGACAGTTTAATAGTGCTGAAACATTAACTTTATGTTGCTGTCACTGTTAAGAATCCTTTGTACGCTCCTGACTGTTTACTGTGGAGAGTCACAGTGTTTACCTTGAGTTGGCATGTCCTGACTTCAGTCACTGCATTTGAAAACAGTGTACACTCATAAATTTTGGTCAACACACAGCTGGCTCCGGCACCCAGAGAGACTTGGCTGCAGTGATGTGGAAATTCTGCATGTTGGCTTCCAGGTTTTATCGGCAGAGACAGGGTGTCCGCGGATCCTTAAAAAGTCTTAAAAAGTCTTAAATTCCATATTATAAAACTAAGGCCTTAATTAGCATTAAAATGTCTTAAATTCGGGTTTCAAAGGTCTTAAAATGAAATCTAACCGACCCCATAAAGAAGATTTTATTTTCACCTTGAAATCAATTTGAAAGCCTTTGGCGTATTTGTTACGCAGAACGAAATAGGCAGAACCAACTAAAATACGCGTTTGAGGGGAGTTCATTTAATACATGCTTTCCGGCAGCTCGTGAACTGCGGGAAAGTTTCAGCATTAGTCTTTTGCCATGGGTAAATGTAAATTTAATGACAATTGGTTACAAAACCCTAATTTTGCACCGTGGTTAAGTCCAGTTAGTGGCAACGTGTTCGAGGTCCGGTGCAGGCTGTGCAAAAAAAATTAAAACTCGGAACAATGGGTAGGAAAGCTTTGGAGACCCACATGCGGTGTGAATAAGACAAAGTGGCTGCGGAAACCTGTCGGAAAATACCTGGCGTTTTATTTTTGTTTTACTCAATAAATCAAACGGTGTGTAAACAGTTTATATCAATAAACAGTGTGTTATGGTAATTGGTTGTATTGTGGGATGTTTTATTTTATTTCTAAAAAAAATTGGTCTTAAATTTCATTCTGCGTGGTATTAAAAAGGTCTTAAAAAGTCTTAAATCTAGCTCTTAGAAACCTGCAGATACCCTGAGAGATCAGTTTGTGGTGCTTTTAGGTATCTGATGTTTCATGTTCATTGGACCCACAGTGTCCCTGTGTAAATGATATTATGTATTCTTTTTGGTTTTTTTACCGGCACCAGTTTTTTTATCTGCGGGATTAATTACATCTTTTACTGCTGATGTTGCACAGTTAGCCCAGCAGACTCTGGCAGGTTGTGTAGCTCCAGTCTGTCTGTAGTGTTAAAAAGTGTACTTTGAAAACCTGCAGAGACTCCACCAACATGATCTTTGACGGTCTTTGTGAAAAAGGATTTGTATTCTGTGTGGTAACCCTGGTCTCTGTGTGGAGACAATCAGGTCAGAGGTCAGAGGAGTGTGCAGTCATATGAAAACACCAGACTCGATCTTTAATCAAGGCAGTGAAACACTTGCTGACTGACCTTTGGACTTACAAGAATGGAAACAGTTATCCTGTGCATTTGCCCCTCCAGGCCTGTGCACCCCCCTGCAGGCCCCACCATTACCTCATAGCATGTAGAGCAGTTCAGCAGGAACTGTGTGTGGCTATATTAGGATGTGTGTGATGTTTGACAGGTGATTTTGCTGTCAGAGACACACACAGGTGTATGCAGACGTGCTGCAGCTGATGCAGCAGTTCCAGGTCTCAGGTGGTCTCGGGTGGTCTTTGTTGTTGCTGATCTCACTGAGCTGTTTCTGTCACTGTAGCCAAGAGTGGTCTGTTTGTAGAGCTGGTGCTTCAGCCTGACAGCCTCAGGTCCGCTTCAGTTGCTTCGGTCAAGTTGCTGAGGAGGGAAAGTTGATTACTCATTTTGTTCTTTTTGTGTGTGTGTCTGTGTGTGTGTCTTACTGAGTCCAAATCCCATCCAGAGACTGACAGCACCAATGAATGTGGTGTACTCAGAGTAATGTGTGTGAATCCAGAACCTGGTTTAGCTTATTGATCTGTGCCGTAGACCTCCATTGTTGTCCAAAAAAAAGTCGACTGGTCATTGCCAGTAATAATCAGTCAAGAGGTTGCCTAAGAAGCTGGAAGACATCAGTGGATTGTTGAGCTGTTGCATATTAAAACGTTTCGGGTAGGATGCTCAGTCATTTTGCTCTCTTGTAGGTTACACTGTCTGAATAGTTTTTGTGTGTGCAAAGCCAGGATGGTCTTCCTGACTATTTCGCCCTAAGTTTGCGGTGTTGGGGTTTTCTGCATCTATTTCTGCATTGATCCTACAGTTTAAAAAAATAACAATCTGACAAAACAGTCTGTGAGAAAATCGGTAACAAAAAAATATATATTTTTCAAGATGTAGTTGCAGCCTTGCATGTCTCCTGCTCTTTCCAAATATTCAGTTCAATCAGTTTATGGTTTGACCGAGACAAGTTGCTGTTAATAACGGTTTCCTGTGAAACTGTCAACTGTCAAAATATGCACTAAATTTCCAGTGAATGTGCTATTTGAGGTCATGTGCTCCAGGCTGATTTCCTGTACTGTGGTTTTATAAGTGGATTTAAATAAAAGCTTTATTTCTTTCTCTTCTCTTCCCAGTGGTTGTGAGCATGTTGACCATTGTTGTGTGTTTGTGTTGCAGGTTGCTGCGTCGTCTGGCCACCCTGCTCTCTCAGCAGGCCTCGCTCATGGCCTCCAACGAAGCCTTCAAGAAGCAGGCAGAGGGTGCCAGCGCCGCCGCCAGAAAGTACATGGAGGACAATGAGCTGTTGCAAGAGGTGACACACACAAATAAAATACTGGATTTCATCATAATTATGTGAGAAGTAGCTTTATGATAAGAACAGTCCCTGAGCCTCGTTCAGTCTGGATGTCTGTCCGTAGAAGACTTTGCTCAGTGATTTTATTCCCCCCTCCTGAGCATTAACTGCATAAATGTTTCCTATGGGGTTCAATTGTCACAAGTCACAACCGATATACATGATTGAATGGAGTGAGCGTTCCTCTGGTGCATATGCTATCTATTTATATTCTGTTCCTACATCAACCCAAGGAAGAATGACACCAGAAATCCCTTTTAGACTGACAAAATTAATGCATAAGCCCAGTGTGTGAGGGAGCAGGCACGTCTACAGGGTCATCAGGTGGGCACCCTCTCAACTATGATGTTCCGTGTTTCTGTGGTGGCTACATTTTTCGGATTGAAGTGTAGCAACAAAATAAACAAAGGCCCAACAATACTGTGTTCATTCAGTCCCATGTCCTCTGTCTTTCACTTCACCGGCATCCTGAACAAGAAGTTTAGTTCCTGAGCAACACGGTGCAGATTTTTTTTCCTCCCTCCTCCTGTGGCTCCATCCTGTCTGAACGAGGCTTCAAACACGTTTCTTCACAAACCCGGCCTGTGTGTGTTACCAGCAGGGGGCAGCACTGGTCTGAAGCTGCTCAGCTGAACACAAACGCTGGAAATATTCACAGAGCAACACGTAACATACTGTCTCATTGACAACGTGGACACTCTCTCTCCCACACACACACACACACACACACACACACACACACTGTAGTAATCTGACCAGTGTTTGTCCTGGGTCAAGAGATCACAGAGTCCTTCGCTGCTAAAAGGAGAAATTGCTTCATCTGCATGTGACAAGCATTTGACCCACCCCTCCCTTAAACACACACGCACAGTTGATTTGTGGTGTTTGTTTGGTTCAAAGTGTACCTTTGCGGAATTATATGCAGCTTGAATTCATTTGAATGACATGCAATATTTTTTATTGACCAACCTCTGCTCGGCATATTTTTCACAGTGGCTTTCACCACTGCCTGGAAGTTTTCAGCAACTGTCCTGTCTTTAATCACACCCATCACAGACTCTTTATGAAATGTTCGATTGATTCATGAAGTTGGGTGGAAACAGTTTGTGTCACAGATGCTGGTAAAGGTGAGTGTATGAGAGGGCGTCTCCTGCCGCACTGGTCCTATACTGGCCATTGGCCTACAGCTACTTCTCTTTACTCTGAGCTTTTACTCGACTGTGAGTGTGAGTCGTTAGAACCAAGAATTTATAATGAGATGAAGCAGCGAAACCTGCAGGATCATGGCTCATATGCACTAAGCACATGAAATGTCAAGTAGCCAAATTAAGGCCCGAAACATACATCACACAAGTACGCAAACAACAACTGTCACGACTGACTCAAACCATGACAAATCACAGGAAGAGACACCAGTTTCCCCCCTTGCAACATAAATATAATTCGGCAAAACAAATTACTCAACAAAATCCAAAACTGAGAGGAGTGAAGGTCTGTGGCATCAGTAAATGCGAGAGGCTGCACAAGCAATTAAGTTTTTAAATTCTTGGTAGTTGATAGTCAGTTTTGACTGGATATCTCAATTAGACTTATCAGCATTAAATTATTGTTCATATCTATTTAGTTATGTATATACATATATATTGCCAATGTAAATCGTCAAATGGATGTGGGAGTGTATGTTGCAAACATACAGTGGGTACGGAAAGTATTCAGACCCCTTTTAAATTTTTGCTATTTGCCAAAATCAAAGTTCATTTTATTTCTCATTAATGTACACTCAGCACCCCATCTTGACAGAAAAAAACAGAAATGTAGAAATTTTTGCAAATTTATTAGAAAAGAAAAACTGAAATATCACATGGTCATAAGTATTCAGACCCTTTGCAGTGACACTCATTTAACTCACATGCTGTCCATTTCTTCTGATCCTCCTTGAGATGGTTCTGCTCCTTCATTGGAGTCCAGCTGTGTTTAATTAAACTGATTGGACTTGATTAGGAAAGGCACACACCTGTCTATATAAATGACCTTACAGCTCACAGTGCATGTCAGAGCAAATGAGAATCATGAGGTCGAAGGAACTGCCCAAGGAGCTCAGAGACAGAATTGTGGCAAGGCACAGATCTGGCCAAGGTTACAAAAGAATTTCTGCAGCACTCAAGGTTCCTAAGAGCACAGTGGCCTCCATAATCCTCAAATGGAAAAAGTTTGGGACGACCAGAACTCTTCCTAGACCTGGCCGTCCAGCCAAACTGAGCAATCGTGGGAGAAGAGCCTTGGTGAGAGAGGTAAAGAAGAACCCAAAGATCACTGTGGCTGTGCTCCAGAGATGCAGTAGGGAGATGGGAGAAAGTTCCACAAAGTCAACTATCACTGCAGCCCTCCACCAGTCGGGGCTTTATGGCAGAGTGGCCCGACGGAAGCCTCTCCTCAGTGCAAGACATATGAAAGCCCGCATAGAGTTTGCCAAAAAACACATGAAGGACTCCCAGACCATGAGAAATAAGATTCTCTGGTCTGATGAGACCAAGATTGAACTTTTTGGTGTTAATTCTAAGCGGTATGTGTGGAGAAAACCATGCAGTGCTCATCACCTGCCCAATACAATCCCTACAGTGAAACATGGTGGTGGGAGCATCATGTTGTGGGGGTGTTTTTCAGCTGCAGGGACAGGACGACTGGTTGCAATTGAAGGAAAGATGAATGCGGTCAAGTACAGAGATATCCTGGAAGAAAACCTCTTCCAGAGTGCTCAGGACCTCAGACTGGGCCGAAGGTTCACCTTTCAACAGGACAATGACCCTAAGCACACAGCTAAAATAACAAAGGAGGGGCTTCGGAACAACTCTGTAACCCTTCTTGACTGGCCCAGCCAGAGCCCTGACCTAAACCCAATTGAGCATCTCTGGAGAGACCTGAAAATGGCTGTCCACCAACGTTCACCATCCAACCTGACAGAACTGGAGAGGATCTGCAAGGAAGAATGGCAGAGGATCCCCAAATCCAGGTGTGAAAAACTTGTTGCATCATTCCCAAGAAGACTCATGGCTGTACTAGCTCAAAAGGTGCTTCTACTCAATACTGAGCACAGGGTCTGAATATTTATGACCATGTGATATTTCAGTTTTTCTTTTTTAATAAATTTGCAAAAATTTCTACATTTCTGTTTTTTTTCTGTCAAGATGGGGTGCTGAGTGTACATTAATGAGAAATAAAATGAACTTTTTTGATTTTGGCAAATGGCTGCAATGACACAGAGTGAAAAATTTAAGGTGGTCTGAATACTTTCCATACCCACTGTAATTTCCCCACGGGGACAAATAAATACAACTTGAACTAGTGGTGTGTGAAGAAAAAAGATCCCAAAGGTGTTAACTTTTTAAAAAAAAAAAAAAAAAACCAACTAACCTGAGCCTCTACTGCCTGCTCGGTCTCCACTCCATTCTGATCTCTGTTGCAGCTGTCTGGAACTGGGAAGACGTGCTGCTTAAGGCCATCAACAGCAATGGGCCCAGGTGCTCCAGCTCACCCAAATGATGATCAGCTCACCCAAATGATGATCTGCCCACCTATTGTGTAAAACAGAACAAACAAGTACTACCAAACATAGACAGGGACTGTCATACAACAGCTGGTCCACCGCGCCTCCCTGATGAACATAGTAAACATTCTTTTGTGGGCCAGTTGAGGTGATCAGGCTCAGTCCACAGGTAGAGGTATCAGCCATTTGAAGCGTAGAAACTTTCCCTGACAGAAGGCAGAACTTTACTGCAGTTACTCAGATTGACGTGCGTGCGTGTGTGTGTGTACTTCCACATTGTGAGTTACAACAGTGTTCACATGGAGACTAATATCCCACTAGTAATGAGAAGAACAGCTGATCAGAATCGGACTGCATCACGTGACCACGTCAGTGGGAACAGAAATGATCCAGCCCAGTCAGGAGTTTCCATTGGGAATGGTGGGGGTGTAAACCTTTTAATAATCTGTTCAGTAGGAAACTGAACTGGCTATGGAAAAACTGAATCCCATTGTTTCTCTCTTATTGGAATGAATAGCTTTGTTCTGCTCATGTCTGCCCCACGTGGGGGGAACATTAGGGGATGGGACGAGTTTCTGGAACTGAAAGAAACATGGCAGCACCAAAACCAAATTGGTCTTTGACTGATACCCTGTTTTTGTTGGAGCCTTTCAAATATTTCTGGATTGTTGAACACCTTGATGGATGAAAGACTCCCAACAACCAGGTGTTCAAACAAGAGTTTGAGAAGATGAACGAAGCCAGAATCCACACAACCATCGACCCACTTAACTTCTTCTGTTATATTTCCTGAAGGTTAAACCTCACTGCAGGTGGAGCCACTTTACACATGTGAGACAGTTTATTCAGAAGACTGTAAACACACATTGGTTCAGTCGGGACAATTAAGGTGGAATCTCTGATCACAATGACTTCAGTAGTCACAGCTGCTGTTACCATGAATGCCTCCACCAAAATGAAGCAGCATCGAGCAGAAAGAAGTTTGTTTTATTTTGGCAGCATTGATGTCAGCATGTTGGCCTATCATGTATACACACACCTTCCTGGCGAATGACTTGGCCGTAACATGTATTTCGGCTCTGAGCTTGAGATCATCACAGCCCAAGATAAAACTGTTGAGCGCTGCAGTTCTGTCTGCGAGGCTTACGACTGTGCTGCTTTTTGGACTCAGCTCAGGTTTAAACACCTAAATCTGCTTGTCCAGTTGGACTTCCTGGTTTCTGTTTCACCCCTTCACCCCACACCCCCAACAACACAGCCCCCTGTGTATTTGTAATGACCAAAACTAAAACCGAGCCAATACTTTTCCTCTTCAGTTGAGATCATGTATTTATTAAAATGGGCAAAAAAAAAACCAAACACTCATCCAGCAGAAAAAGCCCTGACCCTGCAGCCAGTTGTTGGTTTTCAGTTGTTATTTCAGAGCTGCATGTTGACTTGAATGTGTAGCTGCAGTTTAAGATCTGACGCTCTGCAGATGTTTTACTCTGTCACGGGGGCAACACGTGAAGTGGCTCAGAGTTTGTGACTCCACTTAAAATAGAAATGAACAGAAAAGCAGAACATTAGACTGACAGGAGTTTCCACAATTACTAAAAAATAAAATTATTTACAGCTGCTGAACACAAGTATGTCTCAGATGTCACCCACCAGCCAATCAGGAAGCAGGATTTTGTGTTGCCAGAGTAGAAAATACTCCAAGCAGCTGTCACCGGGGTCAGGCCCAAGGTTAGGTGGCGTTTGGCATGGGCACCTGTTGATCCCTGAATGTGCAACTGAATCTGGTGCAGGGACCAGTGTTGACTGAATCAGACACTATCAGCATATCACACGATACATTAAGATGATATTCCAGGAAACAACATACTATGAAAAATACGTTATGTTTACACACGAGAGGATTCAGCCCCTTCACTCTGCACATGCTGTTGTAGATTTAGATTTCAAAGGATCAAATTCACTTTTAGTGCATCAGTTTACTCAGTACCCAACAACACGTCTAACATGTTAGACATTTTAACAAATGCACTAAAAATCAAAAACTAATATCTGGGCTCCGCTACTTCCCATTTGCTTTCTCCTTTGAGATGTGTCTAGAACCAGACTGGAGTCCACCTGGGACAAACTGTGATTGGACAGAGTTTAGAAGGACACACACCTGTGTATTTAGGCACCAGCTGTGTCTGTCAGAAGACAGAGAGACACTGAGGAAAAGGCAGATGACAGCTGCTCAGTGTTTCCAAGACATTTCAGATTCAGTATCTACACTCACGTTTAAAACCTTGAGACACTGAATCATGTTTAACACAATCTCTCTCTGTTTTCTGCTTTGACAGAAACTGCATGAGGCTGGTATAGAGGTGCCGGCGGCTGAGAAGAAGGGAGCAGGACCCCAGGAGGAGAACCAGAGTCTGAAAGTGGAGGTGAAGACCCTGAAGGAGGAGTTGGACACCACCAAGAAAGGTAAGGAGAACAGACATGGAGGAGGCGAGACAGGACAACGAAGTTGAAAGTTTGCTAAAGATTGAAGCTGAATGTGACACTGTTGACGTGCGTCATGACTGACCCGTGCTGTCGCTGACGTTTTTCAGCTCTGCAGAAGTCGGAGAGCGACGTCCGTGCGATGAAGAAACAATCGGAGAACCTGGCGGTGGAGTATGACAGACTGCTGGACGAGCACAGCAAGCTGCTGGTAACACACACTCACTGGGCTGGGAATCTGCTCAAGTCAGGGATCAGGTCTTGGTGTCATGATCCAATGCAGAATCCATTCACGATTCTCAATGGACTCCTATCCTTTGAGCAGCAAAATCAGATGCTGGAAAGGGTCATTTACAATACAAGTGTCTGGTACATTTTGATCTCTGGTGATCAACACACAGTGTGAGTGTTTGTGGTAAAAACAGAAGCTGGTGTGTGTTGTTGTTACGTCTGCAGCAGTGGAAAACAGCCTGTCTGCTGCAGAGCTGATACCAGACAGAGCCAGCAAACAGTTCCTAACAAGTTGACAGCTGCTTGTATAACCTACATACCCATAACAATATGTTAATGTCCCAGTAATGCCTGTGTCTGTAAACAGAAATATCAAATAGTGTTTGTCATAAAACAGTGTAACAATCATGTAGTTCTGCAGGCTTAGATGTTTTATACCCTGTTCTCTGTCTGCAGGCGAGCAGTGACAAGAAATCAGACTGAGAAAAGGTGGATGCGGTTTCCAGCTTCTTATCTTCATCTTGATCATCTTCACCGTCCTCAGCAAACAGTCTGCAGCTTCTGTATCCACCTTGCCGCCCTGCTCTGTGATGTGATCGGGTCAGCTGAGAATCCTGAGCTGTGATTGGTTCATTGGACTGTCAGAATTTATTAGAAGATTAAAAAAACACAGTTTACGTTTTTTTGTTTTTGTTTTTGTTTTTGTTTTGCTTTTTATTTTGAGTTTTCCTCCACTTTACTGTTTCCTAGAGTCCATTTCCTTTTCGGATCTTTTGAAGAGCTGAGTTAAACGGTTTTCTTCATAATCTTTAATCTGATCATTCCCTGAATTTCCTGCATAGACGAGTTTCATTCCAAAATAAGCGGTCCAATTAAAAAACTGTAAAACCTAGCCTTCTGGATTTCCAGCTGAGGTGAATGTTTTGTACGTTATAAGTGCATTCAACAGAAAAGCCTTCACACAGCTCAGAGGAGTCACCTACTGTAAACTGAAAGGCTGGGTTAATTTTAAAGGAAGACAGCCTTGTTCAAGCAAAAACGAAAGGTGTGAATCTGTCTACCACATTACTGTGGTTTGATCAGTCATTTGAAAACAGGATCCTGTTTTTTGTTTGAGTGTTAAGATCCCGCAGGCATTATCCAGCCCATTTTCAATCAAATAAACAGATGGAAAATGTGACTGGAACACACGTCCAGCATTTGGTTTAGCTCAGTCTCAATAAACACATTGGTGATTTTCTGTTTGTTATTTTTCAAAAATGCCCTGGGTTGGATGCACGTCACCATGTCCACATTCAGGTGAATGTTTTCTTTGTCCTCACCTCAGTGATTTTTCTATGTAAAGGTGGTTGGGTTGTGTCTGGGTGTTTTCTTCAGCACGCTGGCGGCAGTCAGAGCACGGTGGCTCCGGTTGGCTCCTCAGGCCTGTAGAGCTCAGAGGGGGTATTCTGAAGAAAGAAATGGGTTCCCATTCAATTTTCTTCTTATTTTCTCTGAGGAGCGAGAGGAGTGAATAAAAACCTGTAACAAACTCTGTTGCAACTGGTCGACAAGAAGGAGCATGAGGCCCAGTGCATGTGGGTACCTGGGGCAACTGGTTTTTGGGGTGGGAATGGGTGGAACAAACTGGGCTTGTTTTGAGACTCATGTTATAGCTGAACTTTATTTGTTTATCAGAAAAAAACATAAATCAGAAACATCAGGTCATCTTGTTTCAAACGTTCCACACCGTCCTCAGGGACGGTCACAGTTTTCATACTGTTAGATAAAAAGATTTAAATTGAACTCACTCAGCTCCTGATGGACGAGTTCAAACTCAAACAACATAAATACACGGATAATTTTTTCATTCCCACATTCTGCTGCTCATCAGTCACCTTCATCCTGATTTGCTATCTGGTACAAAGACTGAAGTCAGCATGATCTCTAAAGTCTTCAAAATGGTCTGAATCCCAGTCCCTGAGCTGACTCCTGATGCAGCTCTGAGGCTTCTGTGTATTTGTTCCTCCCGTTCCCAACTTGCACCAGAAACTGTAAAACTAAACATTAGATCTCTTCCTTTCATTTATTGACTGTAAGAACATTCATCACTGGGATTTTCAATAATGTAAACTTCAATTTGACTTTGGTTTTTATTTGCTGGTTGGTGCTGAATGTGCAGAACATTTTTCTTTGAGGGGAAACATCACTGTTTACAGATGTAAAAGTCATCACCTTTAATTTCATGTGTTGGTTGAAATGTTTCATTGTGGTCGAACTAAATAAACTGACGGTTTGGACTAAACTCAGAAAGCTGGTGGATTTAATGGAACTATCTCTCCTCACCAAACTCCATGCGAATATTTGTGTTTTTAAACTCATCTTCTCTGTTGCAGGACCTGACTCCGGCACAGCAGCTCAGATGTTTGTTGTTTACATTGCACTGGGGTGTGTTTGCTGGTAGCGATGCTGTTAACAGGTATCCTGAGGCTTCTGAGCTGTGTATCTGGACTCGTTCAGGAGGATCTTCGGTCTCTTCGGATTGTCCAGGTGTCCCTTTGGCACTGGTGAGTGTGCATTGGAAAAACAACTTTTAAAGTTTTAGATTGAAAGCCCCAGCACCGGAGAGTACCTAGTAGGAATTAAATGCATTTACTGAAGTTGTCTACTTAGATACAGTACTTTCATAGAAAGGTCATGAGAAAATGTGTCCCTGCCCTCCTTGTGCCAGCAGGCCTGACAGACTGAGCAGCCTCATAATTTGAAGTCACTTTGTTTCTTCTTGTGATTTTACATACATTTGTTTTTACTTACGTTTTGTTACATTTTCTTCTGTTGTTATGTTTTTGTAGCGATTTAGTTGGTGGGATCATTTTCTTTTTAGTCAATAGGCAATTTCAGACCAAACAATTCTAGGAATGACCTTGCTGAGCATTGAACCCAAGAACTCCAAACCTTTAGGGCCTTTTTTTTTCTGTTCGCATTTTTTACTGCCACCTGCAGGAACGCTGAGGTGATGTAAACTGGCGCGTGGTTGCTATAGCGACATCGCTTCTGCACGACAATAAAGAGCAAGGCTAGCAAAAAAATTTTGACTTCTGAATTTTCTCTGTTGTGTTGGCGGCCTGTTCCATTTTTTTTTCTGTGAAAACTGTTTACTAAAATTAACTGAAGAATGGTGGTTGTCCCTGCTGCATGGGCTTAAGTTAGTGTTTGATTAATCCACATACAGTAAACCTTTGTAACCCGTGGTTCCTATTGTACTCAGAAGTACTTCCTCTGGAGTAGGAGCTAAAAAAAAGTCCCCACCAACCCCCCACCCACAAGCAGAAGGCTTGATGGAGGCCATCCATGATTCTGTGGGCCCTTGTGCCTGTTCAGTGAGGTATTTGTACTTGGACTATTTCCATGTAATGCTACTTCATCCTTGGACTTCACTACTTGTCAGAGCCAAACTTTGTACTTTTTCCTGCTCTACATTTATCTGATCACTTTAGTTTCTTTTCAGAATCAGAATCAAACAATCCCTGATTCCCACCAGGGATCCCAGCAGTATGGAAAGTACAGTATGGAGTGACTACTTTTACTTTGGATACTTCAAGTACATTTGGAGGATGATACTTTTGGACTTTTTCTGCAGTTACTGTAGTATTTCTACTGTTGAAATACAGTAATGCAATGCAATGAAATGTCTCAGTACTTCTGAGTCTGAAGTGGCAGGAAATGGAAATACGTCAGTACTTCAAAATTTAAAACTGTTCCAATCTCCAAATTTCATCCTAGATCCTTTTACAACTGAGGGAAATCCTCAGGAAACAGCCCAGTTTATCCTGAAGTAACAGGAGGAAGTCGTAGTAAGAGCCAGGTGTTTCACAAACTGAAGTCTACTCAGAAAACATGTGAAGTGAAACCCTATCTGCAGGACTTGCCCTGTACACAACACTCACGGCTCCTCTGCCATGTCTAAACATAGCGTCACATCTTCACCTCCTCCTCTCGGCCTTAATAAGGCAGCTGTTGGTCTAAACGTCCGTTTGGCTTTTGAAACCGGTTTGAGCTGCAATGTCGAGCCTCTTCACCAACTCACCAGATCAGCTTTCACTGTCGACCTGAGTGCCTTGTGTCTTAAACAGCTGACAGAACATCTTTGGTTGGAGACTTTTCTAAGCCTCAGTATTTCTGTTTTAAACGTGCAGGCTGCAGAGACTTTTTTAATGTATCAGCCATCATGAAGCTTTGGCTCAAACTTACATGTTACAATTAACACCTTTTGATAATGAACACACTGCACCCCAAACAACCCAGTAACCATGGAAACAGATCAGCTGCTTTGTACAGTGCTAGTTTTATTGCTGTTGGTTTAGTACGCACATCACAGTGGATTACAGCATGGGGACCCTCGCAGGGGTCAAAGGTCAGTGAAACACAGGTGACATCATCGGGGCTCAGAGTTAACTCTTTCTTCACAGACTCGTTAACATTGAGCTGTTAATTGATTTGCTAATTAACCTACTTATCAGCTAATTGATTGTCTAATCTACAGGTGTGAATGGAAGACGTGGTTTTATAGGAAGTCACGGTAAAATGGCCGACACTAGGGGGCGAAGAGGTTCAACCTCTAGTTCAGTCTGGGCTGGAAACACCACCATGACTTCTATCATTTTCAAACCAACACGACTGAGATATTACAACCCTGCAGCAATATTAGTTCAGTATCAAAGTAAGAGAAAATGTGAAAAAGAAAAGCTTCTATGGCTTGAACGGGAAATCAAAATTTGATATTTGACAAGTTTGGAATAGGTTAGTCTGGTACATGCAGATTTTTAGGCAGTAGCTTCTTTTTCCATAGATTCTAAGTTGAATAATAGTGTTCAGAAATGATATCTCTAGGAAGATTTTTGGCACAAATTGAGGCAGAGGTACATTTTCGACTCAACACTTTTGCTGATGATGTTGTGCTCTTTGGTAGACATTACTAAAGCACATCATTTTACTCAAAAGTTGTTAAGCCTGATGGTTATGGCTGTTTAATTTGTCTCTGATTATCTGGCTGGCAGCAACCGCGTATTTGTCTTTCCATTTTCAGCTGGTACTGAAACTCTGGCTTCAGTTAACATGGAGTTGCATTGAGTTTTTGGTAACTTGTTGGAAGCAGAACTTTAGCCAGGTCTGTTCCCTTACATCAACTCTTTTTTTGAAAAATGAACATTTGGATAACTTGAACCAAACAGTTTTAGTGAACTTAAACTATTTAACTTGCAAACCTAAGAAAACAATTTAGCTCATAAACTTAATCTCCTTTAATAGGTAACAAGGCAGAAAGATACTGTCATTGCGAAACCAAAGCTTGGCTCTAAAAGACTAAAAAAAAACTCCTCAAACCTCTGAAGAGACATGATGTGATCAGTTGATGTAAAAATATCAATTTAGTTTGTCAGTGGAAGTAATGTTAGTTGAAGATTTATTCAGTCTGCACAGCTGTCAACGTGTTTTTAGCCACATTTTCTTGCTATTTTTCCACGCTCTGATTGGATACTTTTTTTTTTTTTTCCCCAACACCAGACCTTAAAGAAAAAGATCTGAATTTTAAACGGCCAGTCACAGGTCAGTTTTAGTTTTTGTGAGCTTTTATTTTCTCATCTCATTTTTTTTTAAAGCTGCTTGTTTTTGTTCAACACAAGCTCAGCCCAGTGTTGATTTAGTTCATCATGGTGGTAAATCTGCTGAGTTTTATGATGTTTTTTGTTAGTAACACATTTTAAGTGATATATTCGTAAAGCCTGAGGTGATCTATCTGTTTCCAGCCCAAACACGATGGGGCTTACCCGCAGAGGAGCGCGCCCCGCAGCTGCCACCACTGGAAAATGTACAACCTGCTTCCTGCTTCCCAGAAAACCTAATGGTAAGAAAATTCTTTTATATCCCAATTTAAGGTTTTTCAAAAGCACCAGTGACATGTGCCCAGAAACATTTACTTGATGCCACAGCATTAAGAAAATAAAATATCTTAGTATCTTTTCTCTGTAAAGGAAACAAAAAAATCAGTTTGACTGTTCCCACTTAAGAATCAGTCATTTCTGCTTATCTGGAAGTTGGAAGGATCGTTTGTTTTTTAGGACCTTTTGGCATCCCTGTCGCCTTAATCTGAGCAGGGCCGTGCACACAGAGATCAGAATAACACCCCAAAACACAAAATGATTATTGTCTGATAAAATATTCTCAAAAAGCTTCTAAAGTCTGAAGTTTATATTAGTCTAGAAACAGCCAATCAGAATTTACATAGCCCAAAAGAAAAAAAAAAACAAACCGCACGTTTGCATGTTCACAATGAGCTGTGACATCACTGTGTTGATATGCGTTAGAGACAGACTGATGATGGGTTTAATCATTTAACAACATCCAGAATCTCTGATTTACAGACAAAGACATAGACGTTAAACACAACACAACCATGGACATTAATATAAAATTTATTCATTTTAATTTTTGTTAAAAATTACCATGTGTTACTATGACAGAAAATTGAGGCCACTGTTGTAAAAGAAAACTGGATATTTTTGAGATTAAAGTTAAAATAATTTGAAAAAATGTTACTAGAAAAAAAAGTAAAATCACAATATAAGAAAAGCACTTAATACTTAAACATTTAAGAATCAAATGTCTGCTGTTATAATTGGACATTTACCTTTATATGCTGTGCGGTAATAGTATATTTTATTCTAACTTCATTTTTCACACATTGACTTTATTTTCAAAATATTTTTTATATTTATGTTTTGTCTACTTGTAGTAGTTAAGCTGTAAACACATCTAATATTCTAACAGCTTTCGACTTAGTTACAAACGAATCAGTGAAACCAAAACTAAGTGCTAAAAAAAGCTAAATAACTGCAGTTATACTTTGATCTATGGCAAACAGAAAAACACCTGTCACTGCAGCTTCGAGCAAAACAAATGAGATTTTTTTTTTTCCCACACTTGTTTTTACACCATCCAAACAAAAATCATGTGTAGTTGCAGATGTTTTTTCATAAATTTAACTTTGAAATATACCCACATCAGTCTGACTCTAATGTGAGCGAGCAAGAAAAAAACACATTCAACACCTTGTAAATAATCACATGAATCCTCCGAAAACAGCACAGATCTGTTCAGTCCAGTTTAGTTTTGTTGGCAGAAGAGCACAGAGATGAATTGACACGAAAGATCAGATTTTGGTAATGTCCAATTTTCATTTTTTTCAAGTTTATTCTTATTTTTCTTTGTCCTATCCTCTGACCCACCGGGCTCCACATATGAGACATGTATTTATGAAATAATAACTTTAACAGATTCTACATGTCAGTCACTGTGATCAGTATTGCCAAATACTGCTTTATTAGTGAAATCTCAGTGGCAATTCAGTCACACGACTCTGACGTCTACAATAATCTGCAAAAGGATTAGTAATCTGTCGCTTCACACTCTTCGGATTAAATCTGATGGTTTTTGGCTTCACATTGGACCCTGAGCCTTAGAACCAGCCAGTTAACATCAGTGCCACTGTTCAACTGCCATGCATCAGTATTTCTCTTAATAATTAGACAGATTTTTTTATTTTTATTTTAGCCTACGAACTAACGAAGAGTCTAAAAAAAACTGTTTTAGTCTAAACAGTCAAATGGAAAAACTATGGAACCAAAAATAAAATACTGCAGTACTCTTTTACTGGCTGGTTTGCACAAAATAATCACTATACTGTCTTTGCATTAATGTTGTATTTAACCTAGATATGAAGAAAAACTTGTCTGCACTTTGGAACATAAATGCCAATCTGTCCGGAAAAATACATGGAAATATAAAACGATTTCCTTTCTTAATGTGAGAAGATGAAGTAAAAATCTGAGCCATGTGAGTCTGAGGGGACAACACTGATCTTCAGTAAAACACACAAAAAAAAAAAAAAAAAATTGGCTAAAACTCAAACACTCGAGCACTTTGAGAATAAGAAATAAAAAAGCCTTTCGTAGTGTGTTCAGAGCCACACAAAACCTCAACAGCCTTAACACTGAATGACAGTTCTGCCAAAATAAAAGCCCCAGCCCTCGCTGCTTGTTCTCATTAGCTGGTCAGACACTGCTTAAAGGCCTCACTTCACCAACGTGCAGGAATAAATGCATTTCAAATTCCTTACTGGATACAGGGCCACAAAAACGTGACACCCTAAAGTCCAATAAACTTTGCGGTTTTAGTGTTTATTTATCTAAGAAATGACTGCCCTCGGCATTCAAGCAAAAATTCCTGCGTGTCAAATCTTCAGCTTGTGAAATTTGTGCTGGTGGTGGAGAGCCTTTAAAGCTGCAACGTGAAACAGGATGAGGATGAATCCTCATCCCATTTCCAGCCAGCAGCCAACACCGCTGACAAACCATTTGCATAAAAAGCTGAGTTGTGTTTGAAGGTCTGAGCGCGAGGAGTGAGGTAGCCTGATGCTGGAGTTGGTCGCAGCAGGTGTATCTTTGTTCAGCTCATTGCTCGTGTTCGCCAGCTCAACGTGAACAATCAGCCAGAATCATTATCATCATTGCTTACATACTGCATCAAATATAGATGTCACACAGATATTTCATATATATATATTTGCCATACTGTATCAGCAAAATAAGTCTCCACAAAATAAATCTGATTCATTTTACAATCTGTAAAATAAAACACGATTTCTAAAACGATTCGTTTTAAAAGTGCCAGCAACATTACTTTACAACAATGTGCAAATATACGTTTATCTTACATTCAAATCAAGATGTTTCCCCGTGATAGGTGCATGGTGACCAGTTGCTGGGAGACAGAGTTGTAGACACGCCCCCGCAGACTGCCGATTGGTAGGAAACAGGAAGTCCTATAGCGCTCTGGGTTTGGCTCGTCAACTGAACATTTAAGACGACGACATAAGGCAACGCTTGGCATCACGCTGAGTCCTCCGGCTCTCATCCCTCAGGTAAAAACTGATAAATCCTTTTTTTTTTTCTTTTTTTTTTGTCCTTCAGCTGTAAAGGTTAAGATTAAAGCCAGTGATTTTCTGTTTTTCTCTGCTGTTTAAACGTGGACAGACAGAGATGCTGTTTTTAATAGTTTTTGAACAATGGAGGTCTAGGCACAGACCAGTAAGATAAACCAGGTTGTGGATTCACACATATTACAGAGTACACCACATTCATTGGTGCTGTTAATCTCTGACTTTGGATTTGGACTCAGAATATCACCGGCCCTATTCTTTAACTGACTTGTGTCCTCCCAAAATGGATAAACCTCTTTTTAAACTGGAACAGTGAAGAATTTGGGAGTACAACCTGGCACTGTGGTGGATTTTTAAATCCGATTCCAGTATTAATCAGTTCTCTTTAAAGATTGCTATGTTCATTAAGATTTGAGATTTTTTTTTGTTTTTTTTTTTTAAGTTTTGCTTATTGGAAGTAAAATGACTCGTACTGAGCAAACCTATAATTCAAGGTGTGGAAAGAGCGGGATGTTTGGCGGAAGGATGACAGCGTTAATTAGACCAATGAAATGAGGCAGAGAGCAGTAAACAGCTTAGCATTGGCAGCCTGGAGCCCTGGTCTGGGATCAGCATCGCTCCGTTTGGCACTTGAGTCAACCCGGGAGATGCAGAACGAAGCCTGAGCACCGACCCGATCCTGAACCTCCTCAGCAGGAGGTCACGTCCCAAAGGTGAAGGGTTAAAGGAGAAAGATCCAGTGAGAGTTCAGTCTCAGCGACTTTCAGCTTTTTCTGTGATGTTTCCTCCCTGACTTCAGTTTCAGTACCAAAGTACTTTAATATTTCTACTTGTTCTATGTGTTATGTAAGAGTGTATATAGTACAGTGTTTAGAAATGACAAACCACTGCATTAGCAGCTGGAGCCACAATATCAATTAGGCTGCTGTCAATCATCTGAATTCCAGCTGTTATTCCAGCGACAGAAATCAGCTTTCAGGATTATCCTGCGACTCCTCAGGCAAAACAGGTAACTATGTAAAGAAAACGTGAAAAGCTACTGATGTGTTTCTGTATGATTGCTAATCTAATATCGTAGAGTCTCACTGATCAGCAACAAGTATTTTTAGAGTACAGTCTGGACATTTATGCACTTTGATAGTGTTTGACAGTAAGTTTGTCTCCATTAACCCATTTGGTTGCTGATTCTTTTTAAGTTCGTGCACAGAACCAGGTCCTTGCAGGCCGGTGGAGAACCTTCTGTGGTGGGTCACCCTTAGTGTTTCTGACACTGTTTGGACTATAGTGAAAGTGACCAAACCTCAGAAAAGTTGAATAGTTCATTCAATTTGTTTGTTGTGAAACAGGTAAACAGACACTGGATTCTCACTGGATCCTCCAACATCACATCAGTTGCCGCCAGATTGGATCAGGCTTGAGGGTTTGGAGGTTGATGAACGTGCTGCTCAGGAGCTGGACTGTCCTGGGATCTGTGGCAGGATCTGGTGGTTCAGTATTTTTCTTTCTTACCAGGGGCGGGGGGTAACAAGCAGCACTATAACATTCAGGACTGTCTGAGCTCAGTCCAGCTTCCTGGCAGCATGGTGAGTTCATGGACCTCTCGTTGCCCCAAAACCTGGATTTTTACACTTCAGCCCTGAGGTCAAACTCTAGAGACATACAACGAGGTGGAGCTCAAGCAGCATCACCAAATTCCAAAAAATCCAGGAAGACATGGAAACTTTGAGAACTACTGTGAAGAACCTAATTCCAGGAACTGAAGAAGGCCACAAGATCTTTTTCTTCCTGCTAACATTTGACCACAGGACTGAAGATGGTTTTTAAGTCTCATTACGACGAAAATGACCTCTGCTGAGTTTCTGTCAGTCAGTCTGTGTGTCTACAGTTCTGTCCTAGTAAACGGCCATCACACATGCACCACCGTTGTGTGTCAAAGCTGAGGTTCAGCTTCAGACTCGTAACTCGAACTCGCAGCAAGCACCACTCCTCATGGTCAGTCTGATAATGAAATGAATAACATGTGGTGTGTGTGTAATGGCCGTCATTAGGTCCATGTGTGTTGCATGTCCACCCCTCCCTCCCGAGACAAGATTGCACTGAAACCCTTCATCTGAGCTGGAGGAGGCCCAGCCTCCACCTGATGGGGCCCTGTTCAGCAGCTTGTTGTTGAACACAGGGAGCCTCCATCAGGAGGAGACGTTCATCAGCCCCTCCAGCGATAAACAGAATATTTTCTTTGCTGAGAACCAGGGGAGTCGGAGCCCTTTACAGATTTTTAAAAAAAAAAACCCAGTGATCTGCTGGTTTTAGTCCCAAATGTTGTGGGAAACAGGAAGTGTTTGTTGTTGGTGTAGCTGTAAAAACCTTCTGTAGAAGCTGCCATGTTACCTATTTCTTTACTCCTGTTCAGATGTGAAAAACGCTAAAGAGGGGATGAGGACCAGTGGATTCAGGCTGACCCATCAGTTGCAGACAGCGATCGATCAGTCGTTTCAAGAGTCCATTCTGAGGCCTGTTCCCGGGAAGGTAAATCTGTAGGTGTTGGTTTTGGCGGTGCGGTGTCGGGTATCTTGTCATGGGTGGGACGGATGGAGGTGCAGCACTCTAATTGGTGGAGGCCAGCCTACATGACGCTCTCAAAGATGATGACCTTGTTGTCGTCTGTGCCAGGGGACAATGAGCTCAGGGACTTGATGTCAGGGGCCATGTACTCCAGGTGATGAGCCCCCCACACCGGACTGGTCAGGTGGGCCCAGCGCTGCAACACAGCAGGAAAAATCAGTGCTCATACAAGTCCATCTGCTGTTCAGGTCAGACTGACTGATCTGAACACCAGCAAAGAGCGAGGTCAGAAGTTTGAGAGAAAGCAAAAAATGTCAATATGATATCAAGACATTATGCAGACACATACACAACAGTAGCAATGAATCTGGTGTACTCAGTGTAATGTGTGGTAATCCAGAACCTGGTTCAGCTCCAGTAGCTGGGAACCGCCTTCACATCTTACAGTCTCAGAAGGACATAAGAGTTGACTAGTCTGTTTTCACTGAAGGACAACAGTAGAGGTCTGCAGCACAGACCAATTAGCTAAACCATGTTCTGGATGGGATTTGAACTTAGTGACACACACACGCACTGAATCAACAGGTTCTGCCTTTAAAGAGTAACCAAACAGCCACTGACCTGGCTGGGTCCTGTCAGGTAATTATATATTTTTTTAACTGTGTATGTAAATTGCAATGACACAAAAACTAATCATTTACCAGTGGAGTCGTTAGATGAATATTCGCTCCTGTCAAAGGTTAACTAGGTAAACTCTAAGGCCGCACACGCACATACACAGCTGTTGCCTGTTTCCCTCCAAAGAAAACATAACCTCAGTTTAATCAAGACTTAGTCCCTGATCATTTTGATTTCTAAAAACACCACTGTCCTTTACCATGTGAGGTTTCACCACTGAAACCTCAGGAATCCCTCAGGGTGCAAGTCGGTCATGTGAAAATACGATGGTAGGAAATGTCCTGACATGCTTTTAATAGCAAGGTTAATTTGCCGTTTGACCACACAACACTACGACATAATTTTTCCAGCTAAACTGTGCTGGCTGACATCCTAACAGCCAGTGGCCAGCATTAGATTTTGGACTGAAGCCCAGACAGATTTGGGTTTGGTTACTCTTTAATCACTGCTCACGGGTTCAGTACTTTCCCTCCACCGCAAAACCTTTGTATCACTGTTTACATCTTCCCCTCCATGAGTTTGTGTGTGAGCGCTGACCTCTCTAAGGGTTCCCTTGGCTCTGAAGAGTTTGTAGAGCAGGCTGACGGGGATGCAGAGCATGGAGGACAGAGCCAAGCACCACCCGATCACCTCACCCCACCATGGGTACACGTACACATTGTTGTAGGTCAGCTGCTTGTAGTTCACCAGGTGGAACAGGAAGATGCCCTACACAGGAGAGAGAACGTTATTTTTTCTGTACTGCGTTACAGATGCCGTGTACTGCGTTACAGATGCCGTGTACTGCGCTACAGATGCCATGAACTGCGAATGCTCTGGCCAGTACTGTGTTACAGATGCCGGGTACTGCGACTGCACCGGCCAGTATTGCGTTACAGATGCCGGGTACTGCGAATGCACGGGCCTGGTACTGCGTTACAGACGCCATGTAGTACATTACAGACTCCGGGTACTCCAAATGCAGGGGCCAGTACTGCATTACAGGTGCCTGGTACTGCATTACAGACGCCGGGTACTGCGTTACAGACGCCATGTAGTACATTACAAATGCTGGGTACTCCAAATGCAGGGGCCAGTACTGTGTTACAGATGCCGTGTACTGCGCTACAGATGCCATGAACTGCGAATGCTCTGGCCAGTACTGTGTTACAGATGCCGGGTACTGCGAATGCACCGGCCAGTATTGCGTTACAGATGCCGGGTACTGCGAATGCACGGGGCTGGTACTGCATTACAGATGCCGGGTACTGCGTTACAAACGCCATGTAGTACATTAAAGATGCCAGGTACTCCAAATGCAGGGGCAAGTACTGCGTTACAGATGCTGGTTACTGCGTTACAGACGCCATGTAGTACATTACAGGTGCCTGGTACTGCATTACAGACGCCGGGTACTGCGTTACAGACGCCATGTAGTACATTACAAATGCTGGGTACTCCAAATGCAGGGGCCAGTACTGTGTTACAGATGCCGTGTACTGCGCTACAGATGCCATGAACTGCGAATGCTCTGGCCAGTACTGTGTTACAGATGCCGGGTACTGCGAATGCACCGGCCAGTATTGCGTTACAGATGCCAGGTACTGCGAATGCACGGGGCTGGTACTGCATTACAGATGCCGGGTACTGCGTTACAAACGCCATGTAGTACATTACAGATGCCGGGTACTCCAAATGCAGGGGCAAGTACTGCGTTACAGATGCTGGTTACTGCGTTACAGACGCCATGTAGTACATTAAAGATGCCAGGTACTCCAAATGCAGGGGCCAGTACTGCGTTACAGACGCCATGTACTGCGAATGCATGGGCCGGTATTGCGTTACAGACGGCAGGGTACTGTGTTACAGACGCCGTGTAGTACGTTACAGATGCCGTGTACTGCGAATGCATGGGCCGGTACTGTGTTACAGATACCATGTATTGTGAATGCTCTGGCCAGTACTGTGTTACAGACGCCTTGTACTCCAAATGCAGGGGCCAGTACTGCGTTACAGATGCCGGGTGCTGCGTTACAGACGCCGGGTACTACGAATGCACGAGCCAGGTACTGCGTTACAGACGCCCGGTACTGCGATATAGGTGCTACATTTCTTACCATGCACAAACACGGAGTTAAGAAGGACCAGCACCACTTCATCCAGGGGAACGGCCGGTAGCCAATCATACGAGCCACATCATCCATGAAGCGGTCTGCACCTGCAACACATCATCAGCCAACAAGAAACACATCAAACTGCTGCATCTTTCAGGCCATGCATTAAGCTGTTTAGTATACATTTAAATTTTTTTTTTCTATCTTTTCAGCCTCATGTATTTTATCATTTTTATTTTGAATCTATGGTTATTATAGTGGTTATTATATGTCAGTTATTTATATATGATTGTTTCACTTATTTACATTACTCTCATATATTGTTTTAAAAAACTGCATAAATCTATAAGAAAGAAAGTTTACAAATAAAGTTTTGTTTGATCACCTCAACCTGTGGCATTTTTTTATGACATCATTATTGCACACTCACTGTGATAATATCGTGTGTGTGTATACGTCTTTCTATGGTTGTGTGGACATGTTCTCTGATACCATTCTTGTGAGGACATTTTGGCTGGTCCTCACAACTTCAAATGTTTGAAAGGTTAGGGTTAGGAAATCCATTATGCCTATAAGTGTCCTCACAACTATAGTGACACATGACTGTGTGTATGTGTGTGCACGTACCGTAGACCCAGGCCACCACTATACACTCCCACAGTGCCTGCCACAGCAGAGTCATCCCGCTGGCTGAATAGTAGTCAAACAGCTGGAAGACGTACATCCCCCCCTGCAGACAGAGGCAGTTCAGGGTTTTGTTTCTCTTATATTAACTCTGAAACCAACTGTAATAACATTTGCTGCAGTCAGTTAAAAATCAAGAAGCATTTGGTCCTAAAATCACAGTTTTAATGGAAGTGACTGACCTGTGTCACCATGGAGAGGTCGATAATGAAGCACAGTAAACAGCACAGGGCTACAGCAATCTCCCTTTTGTAGCGGTGTTGGTACTTTCCAGGAAACAGATCCAGAATTCCAGTAATAAACCCCTCGACCCCAACAAACTGCAGAGGCCGACACACACATGGAGCTTAGTGCTCAGAGGGGGATGATTTGAATAAAACCTAAATATCAAAATAGGAAAATGATGCTACACATTGTCCTTAAACTGCAACTGGGACTGAAGGAAAAGACACTGGAACCACAGACGGAGAAGGGAAATGAGCTGTGACCGGGTGTGACCTGCGCCCAGGATGCTGCTGTAATATCAGTGTGTTTGTTTTCAAGGATTCTGTTCTTGGCTACATGCTGAAGTTGCAGGAAGCAAAGCCAACACACCTGAACAAAGGTGCTGGAATTTTTTTATTCACCGTTTTAGTAACTAAATGAATCAATAAATCGAATTCATCAAACCGAATTTAAGAAAGTAAAGCAGCAGAATGAAGGGTGATCTCTGCAGGCTGCCTGGTCAGAAAGTCAGTCTGCAAACTGGAGGAGCAGGAGGTAAAGGTGTGTTTTGTTACCTGACTGTCCAGTCCCAGTAGCAGCAGCATGAAAAAGAAGAGTGCCGCCCAGAGTGGAGCTACCGGCATCAGACTGACCGCCTTTGGATATGCAATGAAAGCCAGACCTGGTCCTGAAACACACAGGCAGAAAACAAGTGTATGTTTAATAAACCTAAATCTGCTCCCCCTCATGTCTCCTCAGTCACAAGAGAGTCTGAGTCCAAAATAGCTCCCACCATAAGCCCTCTCTTTGCCCCTCCCATCCCGTCCTGTTTCCTGAAGCTACAACATGAGCTACAGATGTCTGTCCAGTCCAAAGCTAACGTTAGCTGACCAAGGAGTAAATGTGACAGTCCAGTATAACGCTCTGGTTCCTGCTAATGTGACACAAAGCACCAATATTACACAAACCTCCAATTCCTCCAGTATTCAAATTAATCCAAAGGTCCAATCATGACCATGCTCGGTGGCTAATGCTACCAAAACCAGCAGGTTAGCTTTAGATGCTAACACATCCAGAAGGAAGAAGGCCACATATGAATCCAATGTGAGTCTTTTGGCTGCTTTGAACACTCTCCATGTGAAAAAGCCAAAACCATGTTAACCCTGGTTTTTGCTCTTTCTTTGTCCCCCTCTCTCTGTGCTAAAGAACGCCACCTCTTGTTTCCCACTTATAGCTGCAGAGAGCTCCTCCATGGCTGGCTGTTGGAAATGACTATTGGCCTTTGGAAAAACGCTTCTTCTAACCTTGGCTAGGTGGCAGGTGGGGCTCATTTATGGAGGGGACTTTGCCAACACAGGGTAGAGAAGCTGGAATAACAACAGAAGGACTGTAGGTAGCAGAGAATCATGGAGGGGGGTAGTATAGCTGAGAGACACTACAGCCTGGCTCTGGTTACCTGCAGGTACCACACACTGGGTGGATCATCATGCTGCTTTAAGTAAAAGTACAGTTAGAGAGAGTCCTCCATGTTTAGTACAAAGATCTTAAGGTGAAGAAAACGTCATGTACGATGGGTTGAAGAGTTAGAGAGGAGGATGCATAGACCAGTTTCACAGTCCTGACGGTGCGTTTTAAACTGCAGCAGCAAACTCTGTTTTGTTCTGTCAGAATATTCACTGTTCACTCTGCGTCTGTCAGAGCTGAGCCTCATGAAATAAACGTGTGAAGCGAAAGGCTCTGGTTAAATAATCCTACACTTAATGCGCATACACACTGATGCTAAGACGTTAAACCGTTAAAAATGTGTCAGACAGGATTCAGTCAAGTGGATTTGCTTCTGTTCTTTTTACAGCGAGATTAAAATAAATAGATTCATGTCCTCACACTGAAGCAAATGCTGCCATTTTCATTTCCACCAGCAGCCTGAGTTTCACTGCTGCTATTTTTAAAACTGATCCGAGCTCTTCAGCAAATCCTCCCTGCACGCCTTACTGCAGCCTGCTCTGCTGGAGCCAAACACCAGATACAGATTCATTAGAATGGAATATAATGAAACATTCAGTCTGTGTGAATCAAGTGTGAGAAATGTAGATCGACAGTGTGACTGACAGCCTGCTGCCTTTTGTGGACAGACTAAATATATCAGTCATGTGTTTCACAGCTAATAATAAAGTTGGCTGAAGGCTGTACACACTAAACCATACACATACACACACACACCTACACACAAACAAACACACACACACACAACTGAAAGCAGCATAGAGTCTGTCCTTCCATTCAGCAGATGGCATCGTGCTGATTTTCTCTGTTACTGAGTCCAAATCCCATCCAGAGACTGACAGCAACAATGAATGTGGTGTATTCAGCGTAATTTGTGTGAGTCCAGAACCTGGTTTAGCTTATTGCTCTGTGCCGTAGACCTCCATTGTTGTCCAAAAACTATTAAAAACACAGCAGGGAGCCACCCCACTGCACTGGCTCGCATGGTTCTTCCTCACCAACAATCAGAGAACCACCATCACTCTTTAGTCTGTTTCCACTGCTCTGCCAGCTTCCCCTCATTAGACAAAGCTCAGAGACATTAACAAAATAGAAAGACAGATTATTATCTAGGTGTCTGCAGTCAAAACCTCAGAGGCTCCACCATCACATACCAGCACATCTTTACAGATGTAGTTTGTTTTATCGTCCCATAAAGCACCAATGAAGAGCTCATGAGGACGTGTAACAGAAAAAGCTGCAGCTTGTTTCTCACCTGACTCTGCGACCTGTGAGACGTCGACTCCCTGCTCTGCAGCCATGAAGCCCAGGATAGAAAACACGACGAAGCCAGAAAAGAAACTGGTTCCACTGTTTATGAGTGCCAAGATAAAGGCGTCCCTGGAGGAGGAAACCTCAGGTGTTTAAACCACACTAGTGATGACATCTGTGTGTTGTAAGATGTGTGTGTGATGACATCTGTGTGTGTGTGTGCGTGTGTGTGTGTGTGTGTGTCGCACTTGTAGCAGTCGTTGTTGAAGCGGTTGTAGCTGCCTAGTGCAGTCAGAGCTCCCAGCCCGATGGCGTAGGAGAAGAAGATCTGTGTGCCCGCGTCTATCCACACCTGCAGAGAGGTCAGACGTCACAGGTGTGTTCACTCATAGTTCAGTGTCACGATTGATTTCAGAATCTAACACAGTCCCATTCCTGGACCTGGGACCAGTCTGCCTGTGAGGCAGAACTCAGGAGAGCAGTCCCCTTGAACTGGAACCGACCTGAGCCTCCTGTAGTTTGGACCAGTCGGGTTTGATGTAGTACATGATCCCGTTGTATGCTCCGGGAAGTGTTACCCCTCTGACCAGCAGGATGATGAGGACCACATAGGGGAAAGTGGCAGTGAAGTACACGATCTGAAACAGACACAGGAACATGCGATATTAGAAACAGGAGGTTCTGCTCGTTCTGCTCATTCTAGGTCTCTGCATTTAAAAAGAAATGTCTGACCAAGTGAGCTGCCAGCAAACAGCCCAGAGACAGCAAAGAAGTTCAACAAAATAAGAGGCTGATTTGTTTTCAATGTAAGAAAGCAATACCTGGTGAGTTACAATGCAGATTTCACAGATGATGTTATTTGAGTTTTAAGTAATTTTTATAGCTAAAAATAAATAACCAACTTTATCCAAGTGAATCCTGTGCATGGGGGTTTAGAGGAGGATTAACTTTATCTTTCAAGCCACTCTTGTACTGGAAAAGATACTGCAGTAAAAGTGTGCAAGTACAGTAAAATAAAAGTACCTACAATTTTCAAATTAAAAATGAGAACTGTGACTCCAAACACTTTGCGTTTTTACAAATCAATCAATCAATGGAGAAAAAACAAGCAGCTGTATGGTCAATACAGATATCCCTGCCCCTACCCACTGCTGATTACCTGGAGCAGGTGTGTTTAGTCACTGGAAGGGCAGGGATAGTTGGAAAACCTGCAGGACAGTAGCACTCGAGGACCAAGGTTGGAAACCCCTGCCCTGGACCCTTAACCACCACAACTAAACGTCTAACCTTAGTCCTTACCCTGACCCTAAACTGACCCTGGCTCTAACCCGAAAACCAACAACATACATAAAACCATACAACCAAGGGTTAACTCTCCAAATAAATGTGAGGACCAGCCAAATGTCCCAACTTTGCCAAAATGTCCTCATTCAGATGGAATTATACTAAAAGTCTTCCTCACAATGCTAGAAATACAAGTACTTGCTCTCTCTCGCTGTTTCTCAGTGTGTACACTGAGAAACCTCTCTCGCCCTGCTCTGACCTGACGCTCAGCTTTCAGCCTCCTGCTGCTGATCAGCATCAGAAACTGTTTGTGCAGGTACTGAGAGCCGTGTGAATCAGAATCTCAAAGCAGCAGGTTAATGGTGGAGGCTCGCAGGAGCCACATCCCTGAAGACATGCTAGTACTTTAAAGGCACAGTTCACCCAAAAAACAACACTCTGTCCCGCAGCTGGATTCTGTCCTTTAGCCTTTTATTAGTTTCCCATGTCTGCTGCAGTTTGTGCTGCTCACAGACCAGAAACATTCAAACAGAACACAATCTGCCCGACTGTTCCTACGTCCCAATGTGTGGATCTGATTGCACAGCTGGAAGAAATATTAATATCTTCTGTAAAATTAGGGCAAGAAATAAAAGCAGGATTCCGATTTCAGAATAAAACACGTTAATCTGCATTACTGGGTGATAATTAGTGATGCATTCATGTGTTAAACTTGACTAATGTTGCTGCAGCTAAAAGTGGAGCGCAGCTTAATGTAGAACACAGCATCACCAGCCAAATCTGCTGCCCCACACACATACTTGCATAGCTATCTTTGTGAGGACACATAATGCTTTTCATAGACCCTAACCCTAACCATCACAACTAAATGCCTCACCCTAAACCTAACCTAAACCTAATTCTAACCCTAACCCTACAACCAAGTCTTAACCCTCAAACAGGAGTCTGAAAAAAGTGACGATCAGGAAAATGTCTTCACTTTGTCAAAATGTCCTCACTTTGATAGAAATACGCAAAATATGGTACTCACAAAGACACCTGTACAAGTATACACACACACACACACACACACACACACACACACACACACACAGAGTGGCAGTCTGCTGGAACAGCCTCAGCTCATCAGTTTACAGGAAGACCTGAGTGTGACAGAAACTGACTCATATTTATCAGAATTTCACATGAAACTAAAGCAGAATCCAAACAAAGAGGTGTGTGTGTGTGTGTGTGTGTGGGGGTGTGGGGTGTGTGTGCGGGTGTGTGTGTGTGTGAGTCAGAAGCTGATGTGATTTTATATTCCCTTGCAGATTAAAGATACAGCCTGTACTGTACATATGTATGTGTGTGTGTGTCTCTTACATAATCAGTAGCTGTTTGCACACATTGTGATGTGTCTTTTGTTTTACATCTGGACCCACGTAAGAACAGAAATCAAGGCTTTTTCTATTTACTGCACTTTGGATGAAGCTCAATGAGAAATAAAGACTGAGCCTGAGAAACAGCGACTACATCCAAGGAAGGCAGCGGATGCACAAATGCTCCAGTTTTGACTCAATCCAGCACAGGCCTTCCTAATGAACTGTCTGGGCCCGAAACAGGGGTTCCTAATAAACTGACTGGGTCTGACACAGGGGTTCCTAATAAACTGACTGGGTCTGACACAGGGGTGCTTAATGAAATGACTGGGTCCGATACAGGGGTTCCTAATAAACTGACACCTGGGTGCATCTGAGTAAAAACAGACTAGAAAGCAAAATGACCAGACACACAAAACTGCCACAGGACAACATAACCGCAAAAAAGAAAACTGATAAAAACAGCAGCAAAGATGCTTAACTAAACAACATTATAATTAGTTGTACTTAATAAACTGACCTCGGTGTATACATGTATTTTTTCGTTTTTTACATGTAAATATATTTTACTGTGCATCAGATCAGAAACCTCCACAAAAACGAGCAAACAGAAAAAATAAAAACAACAGGGTAGTCACGAGGACAGACTCAGTACAGTACAGGGAGTATTTGTGTGTGTGTGTGTCTCAGTCACGTCCCACTGCAGTCCATCTGCTCCCAGCAGGACAAGTCAGCCAATCACAGGCCACCACGTCACAGCTGCCCTTCACTCCCTCCTCGCCCTGCCTCCCTTCCACTCTAGTTACAGTAAGCTCCACTCACCATGTGGCAGGCGGCATGTACGAGCATCACATCACGTTTCAGTGAAACACACACACATACACAGAGACTGGAGTTTAAAGGAACAGTCCCACAGCTTCAGGAATGATAATACTCACAGAATTAATGAAGTACTCAACTCATTTACTGTAGTACCAATAGAAATACCACAGAGTAAAACTCCTCTGTCCAAGTAAAAGTTCTGCATTCCAAATATGAATACAATGAGATACTTCAGCTGATATTCACCAAACAGGACTTTAACATGTGGTGTGGTCTTTTTTAGTAAGAACCAGCAGATGGTCACCTTTCATCACAGATGTGACTCACAGTTTCACAAAACAATGTGAAAAAAAAAAAATGAAAGAAGAACTGTTACCTTCCCGGTGGATTTGACTCCTTTCCAGACACAGAAGTAAACCAGAACCCAGACGGCCATCAGACACAGCGTGAGCTCCCAGTTCACCTGCCCGGCCTCGTCCAGACCAGACGAGATGTTCAGCACCTTATTCCTGCACAGACAGAGGATGATCACATCAGCAGAGCCAAGCCAGCTGCCGTTCTTTTCCAGTCTTTATGCTAAGCTAAGCTAAGCTAGGCACATTCATCTCTATACCTAAAGCAGAAGTGAGATTAATCAAAACAACAGAGTGGGTTTACATCCAAATGTAGCACAAATATTAACCACATTTCTAGAATCAGCAAAGAAAATGAAAATGGAAACATTTCCATTTCATGCACTTTGCTGAGTAGTAGAACAGGTGGTGGAGCTGATTCTCTTGTCACTGCCATGAAACCACTGCAGAAGAAGCTGATTAGGATAAAGCTGTATCTGATTTCTTTTATTGACCTACAGTGTTTTCCACCCGCATCTCTTTGTCCCCCTTAGAGACAGGAATCTGCTGACTTGGCTCTGAAGTCAAACACTAACGAGCTCTGTCACCTAACGAACCTTCGCACCTCGTCAGGTGCTCGTTACTAAGCTGCAGGACAACAGCAGCCTCACTGACACAACAGAAGACACAAATGTTGTTGGAAGATCACAAGAAAGTCTTTCTGCTGACAATCCCACAATGCATTACTCCATGTTCTATACATGCAAAAACTACAACTGTGCACCTCTGGAGCCAGCAGTTAATTAGTCAGTGTCTGAAACCTGAATTTCATGCTGACTGGTGACAGTGAGTTTTTCCATTTCCTCTGAACAAGCTCTTCCTGTCAGACTCGAAGTGGCAGATACACTTGTAAAAACATTAAGTTTTCCCATGGTGCTTCACTGCTGCACATAGACTGATGTTGCTGTTTTAGAGTGAAGGACGCAGCCTCCATATTTCAAACGGGATCAAGAGATTGACAGGTGCTGTAAAGATAATCTGCAGCGAGTTGTAACACAAAGGTCAGATGTTCACTCTGTTACTGAACATCCAGCCTGTAATGATCCTGCTGCTCCAGTTCAGCGAGGATACAATTGTTTTACACGTTAGTTTCCTCGGTAGCTGCCAACTGCAGGTTGAATTTGTCTCTTCATTTCAGAGGATCCAGAGCTGGTGTTAGTACAGCTACGACTCCTGGCTGAGTGATCCACAGTTTTCACCCCATCCCCACCCTGCTTTCAAATCTTTATAAACCAGCCGCTGGTGGTTTTGGAAGATGTGCCTCATTCTGGATTCACAGACATTACTCTCACATCATTATCGTATACACTGACCTTGGGCCTAGAAAACACTCAGTGCAAATCTTGCTTACATGAATTTTAACATAACGTCCTGAATCTGTGAATCTAACAAGCAGCAGATTTTCGGCTTGTTGAGGGAGGTCAGTAAACTGACAGCTAACCTTCCCTGAAGGTCTGAACTGGTGCCATACTGGTCTGAAGCACCAGCATGGTTATTTCCAGCTGTAAATGAAACTGGTGCATCTGTGAGACAGAACCAACAGCCGTTACTACCCCACCTTAAGATGAACCAATCAAACCACCCAGTTTGCCCTACCCGAGCTCACCTGTCCCACCCCAGCCGAAGAAAATAAGTAAAACTCACTCCCAGAACTCAATGATGGGCGAGCGTGCATCCTCCAGCTCGGCGCAGGTCATATTGCCGGTGACAGTGGCGTTGGAGAGGCTGCCGTTGCTGCAGTCCTGCTGATGGAAGATCTCAATGCAGCTTGGTGTGTTCCATTCGTTGTTGCAGGTGGACCAGGGGAGGGTGGCATTAAAGGACTTGATCAGGTAGTAGAAGCCCCAGGCCAGCACCATGATGTAGTAGGTGTTGCAGAAAAACACGATGACCATGGAGGCGTACCCCAGACCTGAGGGAGAGGAGGAGCAGGACACAGCTTGAGTCCATCATCTGGTTCCAGCTAGTTTTAGGATTGAATTTACAATCTCACCCTGGGTTACTAATGTTATTTATTCCACTTATTCATTTATTTTATTGTGTTCATGTTTTATTTCTCATTATCTTTCGGCTGTTTTATATTTTTTTATATTTATTTAATCTCAAATTAAAATGTGATGTGTGTGTGTGTGTGTGTGTGTGTGTTCAAAGTGTAAAGACATAAATATTTACTCATGACCTTTTGGAAACATTTGTCCAGGTGTGAAGTCCGCTCAAACTGACAGTGATGAAAACACAAACAGCAGTGAGGTCGGCCCGTTCCACTTCCTGTTTGTAAACTAGGTCAAACTGTTAATATACTTTCTGAGCAGCAGGAACTCTGACTGCACCTGGGGGAGTCGGCACCACCTTCTCTAAAGTCCCACAGTAAAAGTTAGGCCAAGTCCACGGTGAGTTCAGATCGAATTGTGTGTGTGGACAGGACAGCAGTGTTTCTACACCTTAGGTGACCTCGCCTATCGCTCAGATGGGACTTATCTGATGGCCTTGCCCGACACCTCACCCGGGACAAACTACACACCGGTCTGAGGATGGATCGTGGTCATGTTGACTGTTGGTGGTGCTCGCTATGTGAACGTGAAGGTGGAGCTAAGTCAACAGCAGCTTAAGCTGAAAGGTCAGAGCAAAGTCTGAGCAGTAAACTCACCTGGAAAGAAAAGTGCTGATAAAACACAGTGTGCAAAGTTAACAGAGGTAGAAAGGAGGCCGACTGTTAATGATGTGTGTGATGTATTTCAGAGTGTTGCGTGTCTCTATGCACGTACAGCGCTATCACAGATTACCACCTGCGGATAAACCTGCTGACCTGAGTCCACTCACACTCGCCTTGACGTATGGATTTATGGCTTCAAATGCACTTTCTGTTCATACACACGTGTTTTAATCCTCAATTCAGATTTTTCCCTCTAAGTAGCTCAAATACTGGATGGGACTGTGTGTCAGAGGCTGAACACGTGCTCAAGTACGTAACGGTCGCAGTCTGATTCTGTCTGTGACTGAGTCCAGCAACAATGAATGTGGTGTACTAAGTGTAATGTGTGTGAATCCAGAACCTGGTCCGTGTCGTAGACCTCAGATTGTTGTCCAAAAACTATTAAAAACACAGCAGGCAGCCACACCGCTGCACTGGCTCCCATGGTTCTTCCTCTCCTCACCAACAATGGGAGGCCCGTCTTTTTCCAAAAACCAGCTCCAGTGGCTGAGAACGGCCGTCACTTTTTACAGTCAATGAAGGAAAAAAAGAGTCCACTGGTCTCTGCTCTGTTTCCACTGCTCCGCTAAGGAGTAACTTAATGAGGAGTAACTTAATGATCACGATTTGTTTCTTTTCAGTTCTGGTGTAAACCCTCTTTCTGAAACCTGCCTGCTGTGTCTGTCTGCCTGGTTTGTGTCACTGGTATGTGTAGAGCCACCATGGAGACAAAAGCTGATTCATTGTGTACTCTACCTTTAAACAGCGGAGCGATGTTCCACACGTTGATGCTGCCAGCCTTCATGAACTGTCCGAGTGCAATCTCCAGAAAGAAGATAGGGATTCCTCCAACAAAGACAATCAGCAGGTAGGGGATCAGGAAGACGCCTGCAGGACAACATAGGGAAGATTATTGATTATAAACAAACATCAGGGACAGAATCGATTCCCCAAAACCACCTGAGCACCACCACTCGATTCTAATTAATTTACTCTCATTCATCTACATGTGAAAAACAGCACATACGCAACTCAGCCACACATTACACAGATCACATCAAATAACCGTGTGCTGGCACAACGATCGACAGGTGTCCTGCATTACGTTTATCCGATAGGTCCTTAGGAAGTTAAATGTTAAATAAAAAATAAGCCATTATTAAAGATCCTCCCCAGAGATGATTCACGTCAAAGAAAACTATTTCAACTAAGAAGAATTGTTCTAACACTGTTTTCTACAAATAGAATATTTCATATTTAATTGTATGCAAATGAGCCCAGGTATCGTGCACCTCCCACCACCGCTGCTGGTCAGGTAGTTGGGTGAACCCGCTCTGTGCAGCAGGGGATCCTGGAGATTCAGGTTTGTCCTGTAGGTTGGAGCCTCATTCAGAGTCTGTTGTCAAAGACAGGCTGAGACATTACTGCTATGTTTTCCCAACTGTTATTAGGCAACATGTGTTGTTTTAATTCAATTTAATTAAATAAAAAACTCCCTTTAACAATAGAAACCTCCAGCAGAATCGGGCTCAGTTTGGGCGGCCACCTGCCTCGACCGCTTGGGGTGAATGGATAGAGGAGAGAGAAAAGAACAGTATGTCAGTACGTCACACATGCAGCTCTAACAGCTGCTGTGGAAAAGATTCACTTCTCATGTTTCTGCTGCAGTGTGTTGAATGAATGAATGCTCTCCTTTTACTCTGAATGGGCGAGGGACATGAATGAACAATTAGAAACGCTCTCTCCCCCTCTCTCTCTAGTGTGTGAACTGGCGAGGAGGGGGTCCACATGCAGAGCAGGAGGGATCTGGGTCACGGTGCCATCAGCACCATCCCAGCCCTCTCTGGTGTGAGTCTGCACTGCAGGGACTGAGGACGGTCATAGCCCTTAAACAGTAGGAGCTGCTGGGGTTAGAAGTCCTAAGTCCTGTCCTTGAGCCTCTGTGTGACGCAGGAAACACAGATCAACAAGTTTCAATGAAAATAAAAATCTCATCAACGTACCAACTGTTTGCCAGATTACATCATTTGAATGTGAATGAAAATGTGTGTAGTTCTCAGCCAGCTCCACAGTGTGGTCATCTGAAGAACTGAAAGCACCTTCTGTGGTACTTTAGTCTCTTTTTAGTTGTTTTACATCTTTGTGGCTATTTTGCATCTTGTTTCAAACATTTTGTAATTTATGTTTTCCATCTCCTACTTGTTTTCCATCCCTTCACTAAGTTTTTCCTTCTCTGGTCATTTTCATTTAGTTTGAGTATTGTGCTTCAGGTTTGCGTGTCTTTGTGGTCACGTTGTGTCTCATTTCATGTCTCTGCTGTTTAATTTTAAAAAAGGAGCTTGTTGCCTCAGACTCTGCGCACGGAGCTAAGATGTGGTTGTATTTGTTTGGACACACCATTCAGGAGCCTGAACCAGAACTCCTCCCTGGCTCGATTTAAAGCTGATTCTGGGCCGCCCAGTTTGATGTCATCAGCAGCTACAGGGCGAAAAGCTGTTTTCTAATAATAAGTTCAGCTGTTAAACTAAACTAACTGATTGCATTAATAGGTGGCAGGTCATTTAAGGTGAGCAGCATGAGCCAATCAGAATCTGCTTACAGGTGACACAGCGAGCCCGGGTTAAAAGCTCCTGATGTGTGAGAGACGCACATGTGACTGCCGGCTGAATGACAGCACACTCACTGATGATGTAACTGAGTGAAGCTTACGGGGTTACCGCTAGCCTGCTGCCCTGACGCACACATGAACACTGCTGTGCTCTGTTAACCTAACATAGCTTCGCCTGAAAACAAGGGAGATGCAGGTGAGTCATGACTGCACATGGGACAAGACCAGTGTGTGTTAAGGGGTGGGGGGAGGGGGCTATGTCTGCAGCTCACTAAAAATGCCAATGTTATACATGGACAGACACACACACATGCGCACACTTTAAAGTGATTTATAAGGTGGGGACCTAGATTTTGTCCCCATGTTAAAGCAGAGTCCCCACAACTCATTGTGTAAACAGGTTGCAGTCCCCACAATGTAGCAAAAACATGGTTAACGCACACACGTAATTGTGTTAGCTCAGCCTCCATGGCCTCATTTCACTCAGCTGCACACACACTCCTGTGACATTGAGACACACACAGCTTTATGTTAACTTCCAGCAGGCATGACAATGTTTGAATAATGGAAACATGATGAAGCAGCAGCAACAGGATTTGGACAGTAAATTTACAGAAACACTTCATTAACAAATAGCTCTTCCTGCTCGTGGCTTACATTTCAATTCAGTCTGTGCATGGTGGCTGTTTCGGAGCTCAAGATGTGTTCACACCGTTGAGCTGGATACATGTCCCCAAACACACAAACAGCAGATCTGATGGAAACAACAGACCTGAACATTGAATAAAGAACAGCTGGCAGATAATTTTCCTCCATTTGTTGCATTTTTACAAGGTTTTCTTCTGACTGTGTGTAGTTGTATTAGCTGGAGGTTTCACAATCATGACTATGACCTCACCTGTATAAAATGTTCAGAATTTAATGTAACTGTTTGTAAAACTTTAGCTTTGTGCTTCGTGTGGAGTTCTCTGCACTTTGTTGTGTACTGGGCTCTGAGTGAGTCCTTAATTCTACTGTACTAAATCAGGCTCCTTGCTGCTTTGCTTTACGTTTTCCACTCAATAGGAAGCAGAACCAAGAGTTAAACTAAAGGAATCAGGACAGGCCTGATAACCACTGCTGCACAAGGTTAAAACAGAAAAAGTTGAGCTGGGAGCAGGGGACAGCGCTGTCCAGTGGGTGAAGTCAAACAACCTGTCCCATCCATGGTTTATTCACAGCTGAGAGCGAAACAGAAATAGAGCCATGGCCACAGTTAGCACACTATGATGCAGCACTCCATTTAGCAAGCTAAGCTGGCTAATCCTGACTAAGTCACTGGGCTAGGAACTGACAGGCTGACAACAGAGCTAATGACAGAGCAGGCCCTTCCCCATCTTCAGCCTCATGGAAGATCACTGAACAGGGGTTAACTCTTCCTGACTCATAACATTTATTTTGGAAACTCAATCTAATGACAACATACAAAGCTGGTAAAAACACACAAAACAACCACAAACAGACTGAAAAAGGCCACAGAGATTCAAGAATGCCACAGAGAGGTGGAGATGGACAGACTGTTTCAGTCTGGGGGGTCTTTCTCCTGTGTTGGAGTGTGGCTGGTCCCAGGCCCCTGTTGTCTCATGATCCATCCATGGACACAGATATTAAAAAAAAAAAAAAAAAAAAAAAAACTGATGACACAAAAGCACAAGGTCCCCTGCGGTTTGTTTAGTAAATTGTGGAGGGCAGAGTCAGAGCAGCTTAGCTCATTGTGATCTCAGTGCTGGATTATCGTGTGTTCACATTTTACTGCGTCTTTAGCTTCTACCAGCACTGACTTTGTGTGTTTCAGTCCCCGTTAGCCACTGGACGCCTGTACGTGTCCCTGGGATTAATAAAGTCACACACCTGTCGCTCACACACACACACACACACACAGTGAACACACAGTCTCCTTCAGCTGTGTGTCTGGTCTGTGGTCTGACCCAAACGCCCAGACACAAACAAATTATTCACCACCGCTAAACTTCAGCATCCTGATTTATCGATATCCACATCAACACATCAGAAACCAAACACCAACTGAGGCTCACCTGTACCAGTTGTGTTAAACAGAGTGACAAGGAGAGAAGACAAGAGATGAGGAGACAAGGACAGGAAATAAGGGAATGAGAAGAGGAGGATAGGAAAGGAGAGGAAACAAAGAGAATTCAGGAAATGAAGAGGAACAGAGGAAAGGAGATGAAAAGAGGGAATAAGGAGATGAGGAGAGGACATGAAGAGAAGTGAGGAGTTGACGAGAGGAGGAGACATAGGAAAGGAGGAGATGAAAAGAGAGAATAAGGAGACGAAGAGTGGAGGAGATGACGAAGAGAAATGAGGCGATAAGGAGAGGAGACGAGGAGGCAGGAAAGGAGGAGATGAAAAGAGAATAAGGAGACGAGGAGGGGACATGAAGAGAACTGAGGAGATGAGGAGAGGAGATAAGGAGACAGAGGAAAGAAGGAGATGTAAAGAGGGAATAAGGAGAGGAGGAGAGGACATGAAGAGAACTGCGACAGCATTAAAAGATTACTGAGCTTCCTGTTAATCTCTGCCCACATGCTCACAGGGATGATGATGTCACACTTAGCAGCCAATCATCTCTTGCACACAGTTGTGAAACCACAGCTTTGACCTTTGAGCCTGAGCAAAGGTCCATCACCATGGAGATGTGTAGCAGAGCACTAACGCCTGAACTGACCAATCAGAGAGTCCGACTGATCAATCAGGCTGATTAATTGCACAACTGATCAATGCTGTTGTGGCTGTTGATCGACCCTGGAGCTGTTTCACAGAGCCTTGGAATGTCTTCAAGCACCCTGCAGCAGTTTCCAGAACCTTCAGACCCTCCTTCAGTAACTCCTGGAAGAACCCTGAACCTTGTTCAAGGACCACCTGAACTGTTATTGACCCCTGAAGCATTTTCCAGGCCTCTGTGACCTTTTAGGGACCTTAAGAATCTGTTGACAAAAACAGTGTCAATGGAACATTTTCAGGAACATCTAAATGACCACTGTAACCCTCTCACTCCTCCCTAGCATCCAGAAACCTGGAACATCTTCCAGGACTTCTAGAGGCATTTCAAGGATCTTCCAGGGCCTCTGCAGTGACCACCCTAGAAAAGGTAGATCTGAAAAGAGGATTAGACCTCTGCTCTGTTTCCACTGCTCCACCAGCTTCTCTTTGCTCACAGCAACATCTGGAGCTGTTTTTTGGAAAAATACGGGCGTGTTGATGAGGAAGAACCATCTAAGCCAGTCCAGCGGTGTGACTCCCTACTGAGTTTTAACATAGACACAGAATCAGCAGCTACTGCCTTTAACCCTAAAATCAGGCGTGGACACTGAAAGGAGCTGCGTAACGTCACAGTGTAAAGCTGCAGCTGGTCCCCCCACTGATCCAAAAACAAAGCCAGAGCTGCTGCTGCTGCTGCTGCTGCTGCTGGTGCCCTGTCCTTGTCCAGGGGACTGCAGCAGCAATACTCTCTGCAGGATAATAAATCTGACCGACTGTGGAGAGGAGGGAGCAAGGAAACAAAGGACAAAAGGATATGGGAAGAAGGAAAGAAGGCTTTAAGGAAGGAAGGAGGTTAGTGAGGAGCAAAAGAAGTAAAAAAAAAAAAGTGTCATTCAAATGATGCTGGAAATGAAAAAGTGAAAACCCACAGTAATGTCTCTTTTACTCATTAGCTCAGTGCTGGACTCATTTTTGCAGTAAATGTTCTTGTACTGAAGTGCTTCTACTTGAGTCTTTGTTTTTGTAAAAGTACCAGTACTTTTACCTGGGGCTCCTGTCCCAATCCCGACTGATGGCACCATTGTGCAGATAATCAGGTCAACACATTAAAATCACTGGTCACATTAGAACTTTGAGTTAGACAGCTACAAACTAGCTGTCAGGAAGTCTGGGAATTTTCCAATGTTCCCGGTGGGATAGTCTAAAAATTCTCAGAGATGAAATATCCCAGACAGATTTTCAACAGACATCTCAGTTGCAGAGACAGCGCTGAATGAAGTACTAAGATCCTTTACTGCAGTAGCAGTACAAATACTATGGGGTAAAAATTCTCTGTTCCAAGTAAAAGTCCTACATTCCAAATGTTACTGCAGTAAAAGTCCAAAAGTATCATCCTCCAAATGTACTTGAAGTATCCAAAGTAAAAGTAGTCATTGTGCAGAATGGCCCATTTCACATGAATGTATCTGATATTATTGGATTCTAATTATCGATGCATTATTGTGTTCATCACTTTAATGTTGCAGCTGGTAAAGGTGGAGCTAATGTTAACTACCTTATATACTTCTAATTTGAAGTACTTTCCATACTGCTGGGTAGTTTGGGAATTTCCCACCGGGGATCGGGGAAGTTTGATGATTAGACTGTATTTTGTTTGATTCATCTGATTCTGAAAAAGCAAGTACAAGTACCGCAAAACTGAATTTAACTTGAGTAAATGTACTCAGTAGCAGCACTGATGGAACAGTGACAGTTTTCTGACCGGTTTGTAGCACGAACAGAAAGAGGTTCCCTGAGGCCGATGGTGCAAAAAGAGAAAAACGGTTATGTTGACCTATTGTGTTTCTGTGAGGACAGTTTTTGAGCCAGTTCACTCCAGGAGCCAGACTAAAAGTCAGAGGTGGCTCTGCCTCCGAGGACACAAACAAAAAAACACAGCAGAATGCTCCTTTATAGGGGAGGTTTGGCTCAAGACCCCGTTTGATAAATCAGAGAGGAAGCAGAGTCAGAGTGAAGGAGGTAACCTTTACAGCCCAAGTCTGGAATGTGAGAACTGGACATTTTCTCTGGATCCACTGTAATTTACCAGGAGTCTGACGACGACCTCCACCTCCTCCTCCTCGTGTGAACATCCAGACCTTTCTCTCCTTTCTCTCCTCGTGCCAGCTCACACTGGTCGGCTGTGTGAAGCAGACCTTTTCAGGTGAGAAGAAACGTCTCTGTTTCCCTGCCTCTGTCCCTGCCAGCAGTTTGTCTCCACTGGTAAAGTTCAGTTTTCAAAGAGAGCGAGAACCGATGAAAGCTCCTGCTGTGGCTCCTCCACAAAGCAGCCGCACTTTTCTCAGCTCGTCAGCTCAGTCGAGGGCCCACAGTGTCAGTGCTAACACCACCTTCACCTCGCTGCCACGGAGGACACCAGCACAGATTTCATACCTTTGGCTGAAGTCCCAGTCAGTTAATCCACTCCAACAGACTGATCAGTCAATCAGCTGTTCGTTCCAGAGACATTGTACAGATCCAAACACAAGTTCAAACAGTTCACTGGTCAACAGGGGAGTAAGGAGAAACCCATGATTTTATTAAGTTAAGGGGATTTCTAAGAAACATGTCAATCATTTTGTAACTACAGTTTCTATTTTCTGAAGATTTTCGGATTTTTCTTGTAAAAGAGGGTTTTTTCGTTAAATGGTGAGACAATAAAGACAGTAAAGGTGAGACAGAGAGGAAATCATCAACCGCACACAGTAAAACTGCAGCTCTGTGTAAAAACCAGCTTTATCTTTGGTCCTGAATGTTAAACATTCATCTTCAGTCATGTGAGCTTCTGAGCATCGTCTCATTCTAAGAAAACTGTTGTGACAACAACAAAGGTCACAGGACACCAACAGGACCTCCAGGAAATGGAAGAGAGGAGTCAAATCAGAAAGTAGAGAGAGGAGTAGGTGGAGGATCAGACACGGGCCCCTGGCCCCACCTTCCTACTCAGGACCTGAGATGTTTAATGTTTTGTCTTTTTTGTCGTCATTTTGCCTGTCTGATGTTGTGTTTTTTGTTTTTGCTTTGTAACTGAGATCTGTGACTTGTAAACTACAAATCTGTCACTTCATACAGAGTCAGAGGTCCCTGGGGACCCAAGGATTCAGCTGAAGTTAGTGACATTGACTGTGAATCTTTACATCTATGTGTACTTTTTGATCAAGTGACCAAAATTCCTGATACTGGTCCAATAGCAAAATCATATAGTTCCTAACACCACCAGTACATGCCAAACTTTGCAGAGACACCTGTTGGGCTCAGGGTGATGAGAGGAAACACAAACACCTTTTACTGTCGCTAATAAAATACACTCAAGCTAAGGAAACAGGATGGCTGGGAGAGGGGGTGTGGCCTAAGACTTCTACACCTGCTTGCTCCAGAGGTGTGTGCGCGTGTTTTCGTGCGTGTGTGATGTGCCTCACCTCCTCCATTCTTGTAGCACAGGTAGGGGAACCGCCACACGTTCCCGAGTCCTACAGCAAAGCCGACGCAGGACATGATGAAGTCCATCTGCCGCGTCCATGTTTCCCGCTCCTGGTATCCTGGCCCCGCCCCGGTGGCCACTCCCCCTTTCTTATCGGCACCGGGGCAAACACCTGACCCCGCGACCACTGCCGTCAGCGGGACGAGACTCCCGTTAGCGGACGCGGCGGGGTAACCAGCACCACCGTTGGACAGGAGGAGAGGGTTCTTCTTGGTGTCCTCCAGGTGGACCAGGGAGCAGGAGGAGGTTGGCATGGTCTCCTTCTCCATCACAACTTCCACAACCAGTCAGCAAGGCGTCTAAAATTTCAGCCTGTCTGTCTTGGATTTTGTTTAATTCGTTTCTCTGATCTACTCTTTGCTCCCACAAAAACCAGTCAGTCAGCAGTTAAAAACCGGTCAGAAAAAAATCGACTCTGGTTCCAAAAATGTATTTCAGCTGCCTCTTAAATTCCTTCAGGTTTTGTCCTGTTTGAATTCTTCTTCCCTTAAAATTTTTTAACTTTTTTTAATTTCCCTAAAACCAGTCAGTATGGGTTTCTGCCCCCGATGCCAAGGAACCAGTCAGATACCAGATAAAAATCAGTGAGAGCAGTAAGAAGCTGGTTGCGTTAATTACAGTAGTAATTTCAGTGTCTTCAATTTCTCAAGTTTTGTTTTTACAGTATCTGCTTTCTTTTTTAGACCCAAAACCAACAACTAGTTAGATGCCAGTTACAAACCAGTAACAATCCTGTTCGGAGAAGCGATCACTGGTTTTAGCAGCTTCAGTTCACTGGAGATCTTTTGTCTCCGTTTTTAATTTCGCAGGTTTTATCCGTTTAAACACCTCGTTCTCTTGTCGTCCACCTCCCGACCCAGTCCCGCAGCCAGCTGAACCGATGGTTCCGGCAGTCCGCAGGTCCAGCTCTGTCCGGTGCCGTTAGGGTCTTTGCTGCTCCCCCTTTCTTCTTTTTGTTCAGTGATAATAATAATAGGTTAGATTATTATCACTGTCAGCGGACGGGTTCTGATTTATCCGGAGTGTGTAGTTTGAGTCCTGCATCCAGTTTTATCCAGACGAATTGATTCAGATTAAAGATTCGCATTAAAGAGGACACAAATGTAAAATGTCTAATAATATTTGGGAGATATTTTGAGTCAAAATTAGAGATGAAAATAAAAATAAAGGGGATTTCACCGACACTCGGACTGCGACCTTCAAAAACAATCCACGAAACACTTGAATGTGAGTCTGAAGAATCGCATGGAAACAGAGTCAAGGAGGAGACGGTGGCCTGCGGGAAGACGGAGAAGACTAAAGCGGAATGTGTCCCCTCAGAGAAGACAGCGAGCGGCGGACGGCTTCAGTCCTGGCGGCGGGCGGCGGGAGGGCTATGCAGTCTGTGGAGGACTCGCTGCTGCTCCATCTGCGGAGGAGGAGAAGGAAGGAGAGGAGGATTTAGCCTGTCCCAGTCTCAGCTGTCAAATGTCCCGTTAGAGGCGCTCCGAGGGTTTTAAAGTCCGTCTGTCACTCCCTCCGCACGGCTTTAAAAGGAGAGGCGCTCGATACTTTGACGTCACTGCGACGTTACGCCCCCACCCCCCACCCCACACACACACACACACACACACACACACACACACACACACACGTGTAGAAACATTAGGGACTGAGCAGAACGTCATTTAAACAGAGCATTTAATCGCTTATATGCTGTACATAAACATAACATAAACAGAACCCCTTGCCTTAGTCAGAACCCCACTGACACAAGCCAGAACAGGTCACTTCCTCCAATTTCAAAATAAGGCACTTCCTTTTAACACTGTCCATAAGACAAACTGAGTGGACGGTACATCTGGTCAGGCCAGACCACCTGTCACAGCCACTGAGGGGTTCTGTGATAACTGTGTGACACACTGTCCTGCGTTTCATAAAGACTGGACCTACATTTCCTTAATGTGACCCAACATTAAGGCCTAAAGGTCAACATGCACCTGAGACATTCAACTGAACACTGGTTCAGGTGGAAACACTTGGCTTCCTGTTGTCGTTTTTTTTGCAGAGGGCTCACCCTGAAGCAGAAAGTCAGTGAACAGAGATGTGTCAGAACGTTATGGCCTGAGTTTAGATGCAAAAACAGGAACTTGATGTTAAATGACCAGAGAAGCGTTTTGGTTTGAGTAAACATAGGGAGAACAGGAGACTCTCACATGTTCCGTGTTTTTTCAGTGGTTGGATGGAAACCGTGGACGTAGAAATAACTCAGCAGTGAGCTCAGAGTTCAGGCTGCAGGATTAAAGTCGCACCTCAGTCTGTGAAGACAAGAGCACACACTGTCAGGGGCCTGACTAATGGACAGGAAGGCTCTGATAAAAACATCAGAAATGCTGTAGGACTGTGCCTAACACCTGGGAAGTACTGGTGCAGTCCCTTAACACCCAGCTTTGTGTGGTAGACCCTAATATCTGATATACTGTATGAGAGTCCTGTCTGCTCTACTGAAGTTAGGGTCCCAACTAACACCTGGAAAAATGGCAAATCTACTAGAAGTCTCATATCTGGAGGGCTTTAACTAACATCTGGCAGAAACTACAAGATGAGACAAACCCCTGGTCAGTCCTTACTATTACCTGGAAATGAACCTGAGCTTTGACTTTCAAAGAAAAGACCTAGAGGTTTGCAGCTAACACCTGACAGAGAGATCTTGGTTATTTGCTTTTGTATGAGAGGTCTAGACTAATACCTGGCAGGAATTCAATGAGTCCCAAACTTTCAGCTCTTCTCCGTATGCTTTTCTGGCAGTTTCAGGAACTTTTTCAACCAAAGTCTGGAAGCAGCTCAGTCCGTTCTGTAACAAAAAGGACATTTGAGATGCCGCAATTAGACTTTTCTCAATTCCTAGGTTTTAATCCCATATTCGATCTGTTTTTGGTCTACCTGCACGTTGTGCTCCTGTTTCTTTTTCAGTGAAAACCAGTGACTGGCGCCTCCTGCTGGCTCCACAGCCAAACTACAACCTGTTTTTAAAACCACAAACTTGACACAACAGACTGAAGAAACAAGTCCACGTTTGTGCTTCATTAGAACAATATGAGAACTTCACAAGTCAACATGATAAATCAGTTGTGTGAAATGAACCGAATCTCAGTGTTTTAGTCACAAAGCAGTTTATTTCACAGTGATGATTTTCTTCACAAAGGCAGGTCAACAGCGTGTTTCACTTTCATGAAGTGAAATTACAGTCAGTCTGAAAGTGCTCTTGGGGCTTTAAGGCACCGAGGTGAGAAACAAAAAATATCACAACATCAAATGGACTTCAAAAAGAAAATCATATTTCCGACCACAAATGTATAACACACTGTAAACTTTCACAATAAAATCTTCAAGGTCACTTCAGGTTAATGTTTCCTTTTAAATTAACTTTAGTTTTCACAAACATGAATAATGCTGCACTTTAGTGTTAACAGACTGAACGTTCCCTTGCTCAGTGTCACACATCTTTTATCATACATATGTTTTACTCTGAAATGTAAAAAAGGATTATAAAAATAAAAGCTAAAAATCAACACTGAAGTCAAACTTTTTAACATTTTGACATTTGAAAAGTATTATTTTATTTTAAAATTTTGTACCATCATTTGATTTTTAAGTCACAGTTTTCTCTTATTTGATTATTTTTACTTAGTGTTTTTTGTTACAAATTAATAAAAGTAACCTCTTATTTTGAAACTACAGCTGCTCTACTTTCTAAACTAACGAAAAGTAAAAAATAAAAGCAACAAGACAGAGGTGAAATCTGAGGTCATTTTTACTATGAATACTTTGAAATTATTTTGGACTTTAAATTCTGATACCTCTAAATGAGGTTTTGATTGAAACATTTATTTTGAAATAAAATTCCATTTTCAGATTTTGATTTAGTAAAGGAATCAGTTTTTGTCCTAACATGTAGGGTGACCTGTGGTAACAGAATAAAAATTGATCATGCGCAGCACAGTACTATAACAGGACTATAAAAATATTGCAGTGCGGTGGTAGGACCAGCAGGACATCGTCGTCATGACTGTTTGAACAATCTCTAAAAACTATTAATTTTCCTGAAAAATGTGGACCTCAGCAAGGTAGGACATAGGACGTAGGATATAGGATACAGGATATGGGACACAGGACGTAGAATATAGGATACAGGATATGGGACACAGGACGTAGAATATAGGATACAGGATATGGGACACAGGACATAGGATACAGGATGTAGGATATAAGATAGAGGATATGGGACATAGGACATAGGATACAGGATGTAGGACATAGAATGTAGGATATAAGATATACGATACAGGATGTAGGCAGCCATCAGATCCACTTGTCCTCTTAGGAGCCTTTCTCTTTACCTGCACACCTGGAGAACAGATACAGGAAGAAGAGAATAGGTTGTAAACAAAGAGAGCAGGTCAGACTGCCTGAAATCACACAGCAGCTGGATCCACATCAAACTGTTATGACAGCAGATGATGTGTCTGCTCCTCACTACATTTCCCATGAGCCTTTGCCTTCAGATGCTGATAGGGGCAGCAGACATAAAGTACAGCTCATCCTGATGGGATTGCGAATGTCTGAATCACATGTCATCACAGCAGCTGCTCAGATGTTTCTGTCTGGACTGAACTAGATGGAGTGATGTCGTGGTTAAACGCTGGGCTCTGATTGGCTGAGACCTGCTGTGACTAGGTGGTCAGTCAGATCAAACAGCTCTGGCTCAGAAAGCAAAACATCAAGGCTCCAATGTCGAGCCAGAGTCTCAGAGAAAGAACTCATATAATTGGCTGACTACTCATCATGTGATCAGGCTCCCAGCATGCACTGTGGCAGCAGATTCATGCTGCAGGTTGTTTCCACAGTCTGATCCATGTTGAACATGATGTGAGCAGCAGGCATGAAGCAGCAGACAAGCAGAAACAGACAGATCCTGAGACCATAGAGTCATGGGCCCCGGATCCTACACCAGAGCCAAACCCCCAGGACTCGCTTAGTGTCTGCGTTGTGCTGTTTTGCGTATTTGTGGCCATTTTGCATCTGTTTGTACTTGTTTTGTGTCTCTTTTTCAGCTTTTTGTGTAGTTATTTTGTATTGTGTCTTTCTAGTTGATTTTCTGTTTGTCGATTTGGCTTTTTTGTTGAGGTGTTTTGCATCTTATGTAATGTTTTCTCACATTAACAGTCCTGTGAGTTTCAGAGCCAGGAAAAATAACTAAGAAAGTTGAAACCTATAACACACACAAACACACAAACATTTTTAGTTTTCATTTCTTTAACATTTTACAGTTTACTCTTAAAATATATAGCAAGATTTTATGAATTTTTCTTGAAAATGACTTTTTAATAAAATATTTAAACTTTATTCTCTGAATGTCCTTGTTTTTTCCCCTTAATGTTCAGTGTGCTGTGGAAACTGACTTAAGTGAATCAGAGTTGCTGCAGTTTACTATACCTCTACTACAAATTAAGACAAACTCCAGAGTTTCTGCATCCATGTCCGTGTTTATATAAAACTTTACCAAAAGAAGTATGTACAAATTCAGAGGCATCGTACAAATCAGCAACAAAACAAGAGATCGGAGACGAAAACTGCCCGACCCACACAGGAAGAGGAAGTTTACAATCCTGTGAGATTCTGAAGGATCCAGTGAGAAAAAAGTCCAGTTTGACCCAATCAGACCGAAAACCACCAAAGGATTTCAGTGAGAGGTCTGCAATGAATCTCACAGGATCAGTGGAACCTGCCAGCAGGTGGCGCTGCAGACTCTCAGCTAAAGTTCCTACATTCTCAGAAACGGGTCAATTCCCAAAAAAAAAAAAAAAAAAAAAAGAATTTGTACAGTTTGGTTCAAATTCTACAGCTGAAACTGTACTTGCTGCCTAATTTTTTTCATTTAACCCCGTTTTCCTACAACATTAAAACATGAAGCCCGTAATGCTCAGTGCAACCTTTCAAATCAAAAAAGGAAAACCAAACGTCTGTGTTCAGTCATCTGTGGATCCTCTGAGGTCTCCAGTTTCTTTTATTCTCAATATTTGATTCAGATTTTCGACACAAAACACAAAATCTACAAACTGTGATTGACCCCAAAGAGAAGCCACAAGAGGATAAAGTTCAAATGAACTTTTGATCCTATTATCATTCACTTGGATTCATCAGATAAACATTCGATAATGATAAAATGATTTAAGAATATTTTTCAGATATTACCACATTATGTCAAAATAACGAGATATGTCTCCAGATATTCATCCTGTTTATCTCAAGATAAAAAGATTCAGTGGTCACATTACATTCATGTTATTGTCTTGGCAGAAAACAAACTGTTGGCTTTCCTGACATTTCTCTTAATTCTGAGAAAAAAAAATTGGAATCTGTTTTCTGAAATCCTGGGAAAACCTTTTGTGTTTGGGAAGAAAATCCACTGAATAATGTTTGAATAGGTTGTTTTTGTGGGAAAACAAAAAGGCGGTTGTCAGGATTTAAAAACATGACAGCAGTTCATTATCATGAGGAGTAATTAACTCATCTCCAAAAATGATTTATTGTCTCGACTGATTTGCTGTGTGTCCTTGAGAAAACAGCTAATTATCCTAATTCATTTTATCTTGAGATAAGAGATAAATGATTGCACATGGAGTCACTGGATGTCTCAGGAAAACACTGAGATAACAGGAGATTTTTTTTTATTATTTCTTTTTTTCATCTTGAGAAAATGACTTTGTTGTTTCCCCAATATAAGAAGATAATTAACTGCAAAACCAATACCGGGAGCTGATAAATACAAAAAGACGACCCACCGTGACACACAAATTTCAGGTTTTGTTGCAGCTGTTGAATCTTGAATCTCATCATCCACTCTGACTCCGAAAAACCAGAAAATAAAACATTTCAAACTGAACAAAAATCTGACGTTTTCTGTGGAGTTTCCAGCACCAAACACAACTAATAAATCAACCTTTCATTTGTACATTAAATAAAGTCTCTGATATATTAAAATATGTTTTAACGGACTTTTTTTTAAAATTTCTTTTTTTACATAAACCACAAATAACACGTAAAATAAGGTGGTTTCTTGTAGTTGTCCCTTCTCAGTTTAAATCATAAAATGCATCTGATTGTGATGCACCCCATGAATGTCTGATGTTTGAGTCCGGGTTGATCTGCAGCCCAAACATCATTTCTCCGTGTGGAGTCTCAAAACACGCGAGTGAAACTGTTTTTGAAAGTGTAGTTGTGCTGAGATGTCACTGGAGAATCTTCAGTAAAGGAAAAAACTAATGGGAATTAAACAATATAATTCCCTTCTTGCTGACCTTTCCGATAAATTTCAAACTATTTCCACTGACCAGTGGAAATCTTGCCCTGGATGGTGGGTTGGATGGAAACAGACCGGACTGTCCATCATACTGCACTGACCAGGAGACAAAGTGAAGCAAAAAGAAAACCTTCCCTCCAAAGCCAAACAACAACGGAAACGCCAAGAAGCAGCTCGATCGACAAACAGGACGCAGGACTTCCCCTCCTTCCACCTGGACTCTGACCCGCCTGTCGAAACATTCAGGACGCCCCCACTACTGGACCGCTTGGTCACAACAGTAACTACCGTGACTCGGTAACGAACAACGTGCGGTGAGATGACACTGGAGCACAGAAGTCCAGCTCTGGCTCTGAACGGGCCGGCTCCAGATGTTCTGTGTGAGCTCTGCTGACAGGATGGCTTCCACACAGATGAGAAGAAAAGGCACCAAACACAAACAGCCCATCTGCAGAGCAACACCGCCACGTTTGACCTGCGAGACGTTTTCAACACAGTTCAGAAACAGCTTTATTCCCATGGAGCGAATCATTGATTCATCTTCTGATTATTTTTATCACCTCACTCATTGTTTGGTTAAGAGCATTGTAGTTCCCAGAGTCCAGCAGAGGTCAAAGTCTTTATTCAATGTAATCCATATGGATACAATCAACAAATACCACCATGGGGGGGGGGGGGGGGGGGGGGGGGGGGGGGGGGGGGGGGGGGGGGGGGGGGGGGGGGGGGGGGGGGGGGGGGGGGGCACACCAGAGTAAAAGTAGCATCCTGCAGATAATACGGATCTGGGTCAACTGGGTCAACTTTTCCACAGCACAAACTGATGTCATTCAACAAGACACTTCTTTGGCCAGTCACGTTCATCCAACACACGCCCTGGTGGAAAGGCACCAGATGTGCATCACCAGGCCACACTGAGCCACTGCACCACAGGTCAGATCTCACTGTTGGAATCACAAACCTGCTGGTTTTCAGGGCTCAAATGAAGCTTAGCTTTCACACCGACCGTACAACAGGGCACACCCAGCCCAGCAAGTCAAATGGTGAAGGCTCACTGCTTCTTCAAGGCCCTAAAGTTAGACAGTCACAGGATACGGAGCACTCGCCGCTCTTCCTCATGGTCAGAACCACTACTCGTTTTTCTCATGCAGACCTTTTAACCTCAGTGCTCTGATGAAGCAGCAGTGTGTTGTCCTGTCTTCGCCTGCTGGGAGTTTCTGAAACAGCAGTTTGAAGACGATGGCTGTGTAAAGTCACAACTTACTGAAACTGAAACTTACTGACAAAATTAATTTCCTCTGTGCTCCCTCAGTGTTCTGGTTTCACTGGTAATGTTGTCTAAACATCGAAGCTGAAAATAATCAGAGCCTGTCTGCTGCGCCTCCTCCAGCACTAACAGTAATCCCTAATCGATAATCAATAATATAGTCAATAATCCACTGTAAGGCCATGTCTCTGTTCGTTAGTAAAGTGAAGAGTTTTAAGGCAGAGAGGGCAACCATCAGGCTGGTGGTCAGGGTTTCAGAGACGCTGCTGCACCTTCCTCCTTCCTTCCTCCTTCCTCCTTCCTTCCTCCTTCCTCCTTCCTTCCTTCCTTCCTTCCTTCCTTCCTTCCTCCTCCTCCTCCTCCTCCTCCTCCTCCTCCTCCTCCTCCTCCTCCTCCTCCTCCTCCTCCTCCTCCTCCTCCTCCTCCTCCTCCTCCTCCTGTGCTTTGGGCAGCTAGGTGGTGATGATGACAGGGGCAGGAGACGTGATGCCACCCTGAGCTCTGAGGAGGATGAGGAGAGGACACTGGAGAAGTTAGTGAGTAGAAGGAAACCAAAATGTTAAAACCAGTTAGAAGTGTAGCTCTCCTTCCTCGACTCCTCTTGAAGGGAGGAGCTAGGTCAGAGTTAGAGCGGGGAGGCAACAAAGCTGGAAAGTGAGGAGTCCATCTCTGCTCTCCTCAGTCCTGTGGAGGAGGTCGACTCCTCTGCTCTTACTCAGAGAGGAGCACAGAGATGAGGAGACTGCGGCGGAGCCAACAACGGAGCTGGAAAGTTTTTAAAAGTTAAGGAAAATAAAGCTTCTCCTCTTTGTCTTCAGAAGTTAGACTCAGAGCTCAGCAGGAGGTCAGGGAGACGGAGGAAACCGGGAGTTGGGGAGGGAGTATCGAGCAGGTCTGTAAAGGGTGAGTAGGTCAACAAGTCTGGGGAGGTCAGCAGGAGAAAGTTTGATGAGGGTATCAGGATGAGCTGAGCAGGTAGGGAGGAGGAGGAGATCGAATCAGGACAGGGAGACCTTTGCAGACAGGAGCTGAGAGTGAGCGAGCAGCAGCAGAAACAGTGTGACCTCTGACCCCACCAATAGCAAACAGGAAGTGAGCACCAGGAGACACCAGAGAGAGAGAGAGAGAGAAAAAGAGAGAATCACTTCACCAGCACTGACTTTGGGAGAAATGGCTCCATGTCGGCGTCTCCATCTTTCCTCGGCAAAGTTGCAGATGCCGAGGAAGAGCTCAGGGATGAGGAGCTGCCACCGGGCGCTTTGGGGAGGCTGTACATATAGACGGCACCGATGACAAGTCCAGCCCCCACCGTGAAGAGCAGGTCCACGTGGAAACCAAACAGGTAGATGGATGTCACTGTGGAGACGATGATGGAGAAGGAGGTGGCGAAGCCCTTCAGGATGTTGTCGGCGTACTTCACAACCACAGCCACCAGCAGCCCGCCAAACGCCTGGTTGAAAATGACACACCACACCATGTTGGTGTAGCCGTAAAAGAAGCCCTGATCTGCGATGGCGGCGCCGTCATTCCACCACATTCCCAGCAGGCCGAGCACTATGCCGAAGATCCCCAGCTGCACATTCCTCACCCAGACGGAGGCGGCACTCCCCTTCAGGATCTTCTCAAAGTAAACACCGGCGAATCCTGATGACAGGCAGCTGATCACCACCGCAACCACACCAACTACGTAATTCTGACCGGAGCTGGTCGACGACGTCTCCTTGTTCCCCTCCTGCTGCACCTGCAGAGCAAACAGCCAATCAGTAAAAGACATGGCTACAGCTGTATGGTTACCATGGTTACAGCCGTCTGCAGGTTATGGGGAGTACCTGTACGATGGCGACTCCAGCGAAGAGCAGCAGCAGAGAAATCCACTGAACTTTGGACAGAGACTTCCTCAACATCAACACACTGAACAGAGCTGTGGTGAGGATCTTCAGCTGGTAGGTCACCTGAGGACAAAGACCTCCAGTCAGGTATCAGTTTAGTAGGAACCCCTGTGTCGGACCCAGTCAATTTATTAGGAACCACTGCGCCCGACCCAGTCAGTTCATTAAGAACCTGTGTCCGACCCAGTCAGCCTAATCCCACAGTCCTGCAGGAAACCCTGCTCATGAAGGTGATAATCTTCAGTTTGTGTTCAGAATGTTTCACAGCTGCTGATTGTGATTTTGGAGGCTGCAGTTTTAACTGTGTTATACTGAGAGTGTTTGTGTTATTTCTCCACGCTAAGGATAAATAACAGAACAGAAGCTCTCAGAAACAGATTTCCTGCAGTGTGAAATATCTGTCATGACATCATTCGTATATAATTTTGGAAATAAGTCAGTTACTTACTAACATACTTATTTAAAAAGTAAAAGTATCTTATTTTTGGAGCCATTTGTCATATTTACACTATTAAGACATTATTCTGACAGTAAATAACAAAACCTTTAAAAAAAAATAAAAAGCTCTGAAAAACAATCTGACCTGGAATGTGGCGGCCGGCAGGTTTGAGATGGCGACGTACTGCAGGTTGTTCTGTAGAGTGTAGATGAGCGAAGGAACGGCCAGTTTCAGAGTGTCTTTGTACTGAAACACGATGGAGTCGAGCAGTAGGAGCACCATCTCCTTCACACTGACTGCACACACACACACGCACGCGCCCACACAAAAAGATTATAACTAGGGATGGGCAATGATTTTTGAATGTTCAAATAAATCTATGGTGCTAGAAAATAAACAAAGGTGGTACATGGTCCCTCATTTTACCTCTGCGTGCTGGATGAGCAGGAGGTGCTGTTCTATGAGTAACTTCTGCACAATGGATACTTTTACTTTGATACTTTTTGCTGATAATACTTAGACAACTTTACTTAAGAAGGATTTGATGATTTTTCACTGCTACTGTTACTGCAGTAAAGGACCTGAGTGCATATTAGCAGTTTCTTTGAAAATTAACTTCAACATCCAATTATCCAAAAATCTCCCCCATCACATGTTCGTGTCCTGCCCATCACTTTGAAATATTTACCCTTGAATCCTCAGAAATTAAGTTTGAAATACTACAATAGCCATGGGCCTCAGCTGCTGTTGCTATAGAGATGACCCCAGAGATTCAACTACTTTATGTTTTCTCAGATGATTTTTAACTTCAGTAGGCTAGCTGTTTGTTAGTGAAATGCACCCTGGGAGTTGTAGTTTTCTCATTGCCCCCAGTTGTTGCATGACCCTGTGACTCTCGCATCTCATGTACTCACATCTCTTCTGCAGCAGGATGATGAAAAGACATGTCAGGACCTTCAGGACCTCCGCCATGACGACTGCTGATGTTGTGAAGAAGCGGTCGCCTGGCAACGTGCGGACATAGCGGATGCTGAGAATAAGCGAGGCATTCTGAACCACGAGCACAGCCAGACTGATGTACTTCAGCTTCCTGTTGCCTGCAGGAAAACACCAAACATGTATATTAACGGATAATTATAAGTGTTCATCCCTTTTTAACATGACAGAGTCCATGTACCCAAACCAGCCCCATGATCAACCAGTTCCCCAGGAACTTTACAGGTCTCACAGACATCTGGCCACTGGAACAGATCATATTGGAATGGAAAAAACTACATTTACTCAGGTATTTTACTTTCTGTAAGTATCATCTTTTCATGCTAGTTTATACTTTGCAGCTTTTTTAAAATCTATGGGAACACTGTCCTTTCTTCTTATGCCACTTTTACATATTGTATATTATTAATATTAATAATATTGATAAAAACATGTCAGTGCCCTATTTAAGCATGTTTGTAATTTTATATATTTCAACTTATATATTATCTATTTTCTATTTGAATGCATTTTGTTCTGTGTAGTTTCTCTGGTTTTCTTTCACTTTTTTACGTAGAGCAATTCGAATCCAGCTTAAACACCATTCAGCAGCCATCACGGGACTTTCTTCCTGCATGCAGGTTTCACTTGACTTCATTTTGTGAACACAGCACTCTATTGTTCAGAGGACCCTGCAGCACTGACACCTGGAATGTGGACAAACCTGAGCAAACAATTACAACAAAGGAACCCGGAACCAGGAAGGTGTGTGTTCCCTGGATACAGGTGCAGCCAGACTGTTAATCAGGGTGTGGGTGTTCTTGCAGAACTCTTTACGAAGCAGTCTATACTGCTGTAGCAAGGACCTGGTCCCCAATTCTAACACCTTCAAAGGACTGTTTGAAGAGTCAGATCTGGATTTGGGGGCCAAGTAAGGGCCATACTCAGGTCAGGATTAGGGGCTGTGGTATTGATTATGTCAGCGAGGGTCCCCACAAATACAGCTGTACCAACATGTGTGTGCGGAGCAGAGAGCAGCTGCCCTCCCTGACACACCTGACTGATTCACCTGTGTTAGCATTAGCTACCATTAAAGCAAAGGTATTAGCTACCAGTGGCGGGTCAGTTGGTTGCACGACAACTAGTTAAACTAGTTAACAGTGAAGTTAGCTGCTGTGAGTTAGCATAGCCTTACATGTCGGGTTGCAGCTCTGTTAGCATGCTAATTGTTCATCTTCCGTAACGTTAAATTAAAATCACGGTACGGGCTTCACTAATTAAATCCGCGAAAGTGAGTCTAACACTGGACTTCCGTTACTGACCGCCCTCGTTAACTTTCAGGTGAACTTTATGACCAACAGCCCTGATTGGGTCGTCTAAGTGTAGCTGTGTTAGCTGCTAGTTAGCCACAAACGTTGTTGTTGTATTTTTACAGCAAGACCACCAAAACACGTTAAAATTAAATTTAACTTGTCTTCCCACCCACCCGGTAGCGCCCAGTGCTGGAGCCCAGTCCTCCCTGTGAAGTTCTGGCTCCCAGCTCCGACTAGCTTACCTTCACTCTGCCCCCGGCTCCCTGCCTTCTCTTCGGCCGCCGGGCTGTGGTTCCCCCCGGCCATGCTGCACTTCGGCCCGCCGCCTCTTCGTCTAACGCCCCGCTAGCCTCCCAGCTAGCCCCGGCTCTGTCGGACCCGGAGCACCGACCTCCGGTTAGTTGTTCTGGTTAATGTGTGAGGCCGCGGGTCGGTCAGAGCGACGTTAAACTGGGCTGAGGAGAGAGGAGCCTGTAAAGGAAGGACCGGGACCCGCGGGACCGGAGTAGCTGAGGTGTCCAGGAAGTACTGAGATAGGTAATAACTGACAGGAGGTGTCACTCTGACGGAGATGGCAAACACAACAACAAACAGTGGTAAAAATGACTTATCTGAAAGTAGAAATACTGTGTTAAAAAGCTAAAATTCAAAATTTAGCTTTGCAAAAAAAAAAAAACTTCAACACTGAAGTAAACAATCCTAATTGCAGAATGGCACCTTTCAGAATGAAATATCTAATTATAATTAAGTAAATCAATGTGGTGAAGGTGGAGCTAATATTAATGACCCCAATGATCAGTAGCTTTATTTGAATATATCATGCTTTGTTTGTTGACAATATCTTGTATTGAACGTGAATCTGAAAAATGAAAAAGTATAAAGTACAGAAATGGAAACAGCCTGTCAGCCAGTCAGAAGTGTACTTAAGTCAGTACTTCAATAAATGTGCTTTATTGGTGTAATCACTATAAAATACCATGTTCACATATTTAAATGTACAAATTCAAAACCTTTATTTGCTTTATTCATTAATGAAAGTAAATTGTATGCAGACATGCTTCACTCACAGCTGTTAAAACCATTTTTTATTAAATACGTCATTTAATTAGCCCACCAATCAATCAAAAACTCCTACATAACAGAAATAAACTTAATTGTACTCTGTGATTATGACTTCTGAATAAACAGTCAGAGTGAGACCTCTGGTCCTGTATTCTCCTTCAGGTTGAATAGGGAGGAGTCCTGTTGGATGCTGGGTAAACACCTGTCACCTGTGAGAAACGTGGAGGGTGTTTCAGAGAAACAGAGATTTTGATATTTTGCAGGTTTTCAGTGTGTTGAAGAGCTTTTATTTTGAAATTATTGTCAATCATTTTACATTGATGTGGGGAAATATTTTCATTAATGTGAAAGTTTGTTCTTCACCTTAGAAACAGCAGTTTGACCAAATATTCAAAACTCAACATCCTCTGATTAAGACTTTCCAGAGCTTTTGAGGCTCAGGCTGTGAGACGTTTGTGTCTATACAGAAGGAAACACGTGTGTGTGTGTGTGTGTGTGGAGCAACGACTGTAGTCTCATATACTCCGTCAGTGGTGTGGAGCCTCTTTGTGAGTTTTCATTGACCAAATAAGGAAATAAGAATAAAAACATCCACTGTTCTCGAATCTGGTTTTGTTAATGAAGGAGTAAAGTTTTTAGTATCTTGAACTCGAAATTATAGTTTTCAATGTTTTTGATGAGGTTGCTTCATCATTCACACAGAAAAAGTCAGGACACCATGTGATCAAGTGACAAACTTTTATTCAAAAGTCGGACCTTTTTTTTCTTCTTTGGATCCATAGATTCTTATTTAATGTAAATAAACTGAAACAAGTGACTGTGAGCCACTTCCATCCTTAAACCACAAAGAAAATACACAAGTATTTACAGTGACATCACATCCCAACAGGACCTGGATCACCACGAACCACAGTAGAACCTGGAACGTCCCCACAACCGACCGTGCCGAAGGAAACTTACACTTAAAAGTCAAAGTGAAAACGGACAAAAAGAAAAATAAATATTTGTCTTCTAACATTAAATTAAGATTCTGACTTTAATGTCAAACTAAATATTGACAAGCTGAAAACTGACCTGGGATCAGACTGTAATGTGTTTCAGCTATGTAGTTAAACATCATTTTACATGTCACTTAATTTCTAGAGAACTTCCTGTAAACTTTCAAAGTAAATTACTGGAGTGTAACTGGTGATTCCTAGAATGATTCCGCGTCTGATGTGGACATGAGGAAAATGAAGAAAGCATCCAATCCAAAACTCTATACTTCATGTGTATTAATGAGTATCGCAGAAATCAGCTGCACCTCTTGAAGGACACTTGCATTAACTCTTTCACCTGCTGAAATAATCAAAACTACTGTCAGTAATTTTGTTATTTGTCAAACACACGACTGATCCTCCCAGTCCAGGTTCCCATCATCAGGACTTTGAGCCAGAGTTTGTCACCATCTTCTGACATGCAACAAAGCGAATAACTCGGAGTTAATCAAGTGACCACAGGTGTCGTTCGCCTGATAAAAACCTCACAGGCTGAAACGCTGCGGTGTGCCTGTCTGGGAGTGTATTGCCTGACAGACCACCTGAGATTCTACAGGTGATCAACTGTCTGCTCCCCTGCACTCTCCAAGCACACAAACCACATGACGCTTTCTCCATTTTCCTAACATGCCACCAAACAACAACGGTGGAACAACGACATTGATGGAGCCAGAACTGGACTGACAAAGTGCAAAGAACCGCACCCAGTTCTCTTAAAAACAGACCTGTTGTTAATAAATATTCTGCTCAATAAATACACAAACAGGAAGTCAGTGTGGCCACATCAAACGTGGCTAAGCTTACAGACTCACTGTCTTTGACTTCGCCTGTATAGACTTGGGCTTTTCAGACCTGAGACAAAGCAGGACGGAGAAAAAGTCCCTGTACATTCACTGAGAACTTCAGTCCAGTGAGATTGTGTCGCTGCCCTGCTTGAGCACAGTGACACTCTGTCTTCAGGTTAAAGGGACTGGCTGGGTAAAGAGCTGTGCTCCTCCTGCAGGTCTCCTCCCTCCTCCTCCCCTCCCTCCATCCAGGGATGAGACAGGATATCCTCAAGTGTCGGCCGCTCCCCCGGACGGTATGAGAGACACCAGCGAATTAGAGACTGGCATTCTGGGGAGATGAGAGCCAAGGGGATATCAGAACATGGTTCTAATTTAAACCAATCAGGCTTCACAGGAAAAGAGGTAGATGGAGCATGGACTCACCTTTAGAGACCCGCCGGGTAAAAATGGGTGTGGCCCTGACAATTTCCTGGTCACGCTCGAATGGGATGTCACCACAGACCATATCGAAGAGCAGGACCCCCAGGGACCAGACGGTGAGAGGCACAGCTTCATAGGACTGAAACTGAATCCACTCAGGAGGACTGTAGACCCGAGTACCTGAGGACGGAGGAGACAAGGAGACAGGCTAGAATCAAATCAAGTCTGTGGCCAAACTAACTGCTCTTCACTATCAATTCATTGGCTCATTTTACCGATGGTGTCAGAAAAATAAGTGTGATCCTAAAGTAATGTCTTCAAATGTTTGATGTAATCGACAGTGTTTACTGTGATAACAAAAAGCTGGAAACTTAACTTTCAGCTTTTTTACCTAAAATCTCTAAAACAATTTAATTGAGTCGCAGCAATTTGTACATAATTAACTTAGAGAACATTCTGCAAAGTGAACAAGATTTAAGGTGTAACTGGCTCTGCACCTCCATACCTTCAAACTCGTTGTACGGTGTGTCTTTGAGTGGTGCTCCAGAGCCAAAGTCGATGATCTTGACTTCCAGTGTCCTCATGTCGACCACGATGTTCTCGTCTTTGATGTCTCTGTGCACAACACCGTGAGCATGCACAAACTGCAGCGCTTCCACGATCTGACGGAAAAACCTGAGGGAACCAAAAGGAACAGAGCTTTAACTCACTAGACACAGTATAGTCCAGTAGATCAGAGTCCATTAAAATAGAGGTCAGCAGAACAGAGCCCAGCAGAACAGAGTTCAATAAAAAAAAATAAAGCAGAGTCCAGTAGAAAAGAGCAGGTTCCAGTTCAACAGAAGAAAGTAGAGTCCGGCAGAACAGAATAAAGTAGAATCCAGCAGAAGAGAATCCAGTAGAACAGAGTAGAACCTGAGTGCGAGTCCCTCGGGCAGTGCTCCTCTCTCAGTGATGAAGTCGAACAGATCTTGACATTGTGGCGGCCGCTCCAGCACCAGCAAGAAGCCCTGCCCCTCCATCTCAAACCAGTCCAGCATGCGGATGACGCCCCTGTGGCCCCCAACCTCCGACAGCTGCTGGAGCAGAGCAATTTCCATGGGAACAGGGTCGACCTCGTCTGGCTGAGGGGGACCAGAAAGGAAGGTTACACATCATGTGCACTGCAGCAAAACACTACTTAGTAATAGTAGTATTATTACTTCTATTACTCTTTATACTCCATTAAACCTTTTACTACTATTGGTTCTAATGTTTCAGATTTTCTGATTTATTGTCAGAAACTGGTCCAAAAGTCTTGTTTTGTCTGAGCGACAGGCCCAAACCCACAGGTTCCGTTTAAGGATTAACCCATTGTCAGTTCTTCAGGATCTGACTGTGGACTCTTTGCTTCAAAAAACACAGAAACGTATTTTGATTCATTTTCTGTTGATTGATTAAACATCTCACCCTGACTTCAAAAGTTATCTTTGGCTCCCTAAGGAACAAATATTGTGGAAAGAACAAAGTTGATGTTCTGACCACACAGATCTAATAAAAACAGTTTCATGTTACAACTCTTTGTTTCTTTGGTGCCTCTGGGAGTTTTTTGCCCATAATCAGTCTGCAGGTGTGTTCTAGGTGTTTTTGTGAGGGGGGATCCCCAGTTAAACCTGTGATGAATAAGCAAACAGCTTGTTACTGCGTGATGGGAAATCCCACATCACGGTTTAGTAACCAAACCGTGATGTCACAGATTTCCGTGGGAACCGGAGGACGGTCCCCACCCACGGCTGTAATTCACCTGCCTGTCCAGCAGAGGGCAGAGCTGACCTGAGGTCTGACGAACACACTGCTAATGCGCCTGATTATTATTATTATTCATCCACCTCTCGATGTGTGTTCCGCTGATGTGCTTTGGATGTTTGCTCGGGATAAAACAAACACCTGAAGACGCCTTGTTGGACGGACATTTTTTCTCTATAATCTTAAACTATGAAAAGTCACTCACCAGTCGGGACCACTGCTGAACTCTGTCACTGGAAATCTGTTTAACGGCGACCTGGACATACAACAGCAAACACAGGACAGAAAGTGTGGTTGAATTTCAGGGACAGCTGCCGCACAGAAAGACAGGAAATCTAGAACACATGTGAGCGTACTCCAACATGAACCATAAGAGGTGAAACCACACAGACGTGAGTTTGATGAAAGGTTAGAGGTCTGACCTGCAGTCCATCAGAGAGCCTGTGTCCTGAAAACACCGACCCGAAACCACCGCTGCCGAGCAGAGAACCACAGGAGTACTGATCGCAGAACGACTCCTTCCCTGAGAGACGGAAAACACAGAGAAAAGTCACATCAGACTGGGGAAAAAAAGGCTCAAACAAACAGCTGCAACACACCTGCAGTTTGTTTGTTTGTTTGTTGTGGTGCCCGTTGGCGCCCTGCTGAGAACTAAACTAAGCGATCAGCAACCGAAAGCAGTTTCAGCTAAAAGTTGGCCCATATTTAAAAAGCCTCTTTCGGTCCGTTTGACTGAGACCTGTTTACCTGTTGTGAAGACCTGATAGTGACCGGACCGTGGAGACGGACCCGTAAAAAATGTCACTTTTTGAATGAAATCTGGTTGGAGTCTGCCGACCAACGTAGTATGTCAGTAGTTAACTAACAGACCGGTTAACGCTAGTTGGTATGTCGGTGAAACTGCGATCACCGACCTGGTTTATCTGACATAAGAACAGTCGATCTATGTTTTCTTTTGTTCTTACCTTTTTTCCCCCGGACCTCCTTCTCCACATGAGGCTCCGCGGCTCTTTGGACCAGCATTTTCTCGAAGCTTTCAGTTAGTACGAGCTCATAAAATCCATCCCAGTTGTTTTCAAACACTTTCGGACTTAACCCGACGGATGCTGCCGTTTTTAAAATGCACTTCCTGCAAATAAAACCGCTCTAAAAGTTCCGTGATCCAGTTAAAGCAGGCACCTTCAGCCCAGACTGCATGAACTCTACCTTACGTTAATGTTTTGTTCTGAATTTATACTCCTCCTGTCTGACCCCGCCCATCCAGCCTTTGCTGTCCAATCAGCGATTAGACGTGTGCACAATGTTTTGAACGATCCCGCCAACCAGACCCAAGCAGCGGTTTCTCATGAATATTCAAATCCCGCGAGAGGAATTCGTGGAATTCAGAGCAACGAGAAAAGGAAATAGGAACTGCTTACGAGAAACACAAATAACACTGTTGTAGTTCTATCTTTGTGAGGACCCTCACAGACATAATGCGCCCTCAAACCTGTGGATGTCCCCTGGGACCGTGGCCCCCTGGGGGTTTCCGGCCCCAGGCCCCTTGACCACAGCATCTGCATGAAGTCAAACAAGTCAAATGATTATAAAAAAAAAAAAAAAAAAAAGAAATTGGTAAAGAAATTGCAAACAATGACCACAAAGAGATGCAAAATGAGACCAAAGTGAATCCACTCAGAAGGATTAAGCAAAATAACAAACATTAAGCAAAATCATTTGAAGTGAGTACAAAGAAAAGCAAATTACCCAAAAACAAACCAAACGGAAATACAAAACTAGTACAAAGAGATTCAAACTAGAAAACACTAGACATAGACATCTAAATATAAGAGTTTTTTTCTGTGGGTCTTGGTCCAACCTCCAGCCCCCGACCCTAACCATAAAGATGGTCCTAACTTAAACCCTCAAACAGCCTAAACAGACAGTGAGGACCAGACCTCCTATATATAGACATTTAAAATCATGGTTAACACTATGGTTCTTCCTGAAAAGCGCTGCCATTGAAGCTCTTTTGTTATACATTACTGCACAGACGGGCCCCTGGTCACAGTCATGTTAAAGGGCCCCACCCTCCTTCAGTTATCCAGCCACAGATAAACCTGCAGCCCAGAAGCTGTGAAAAGGTCTTCAATGGCCTGAACACAACATTTAGAAGTGGAGACAGAGACTGGACCCCCACAGAGCAGCCCCCCCACCTTTCAGCTAACATTTACAGGGTCACAAGACGGCCGCGTGGGGGAGCGACGACATGTGGCCCTTAATGTGTCTATCACACTACAGAAGTTAAATGCCTGGGATTCACCAGTCACAGAGGTGAAACTTCTTCAAGAGCGTCAAGCGGTTCCAGATCCACCTTCAGCACTTTGGATACTTTCCAAAAGCTTGTTTACAGGGGCTGAGAGTTCTGGTTTGCAAGGTGATCAAAGGACCTGAGAGGGATTCAAAAGCAGAACTACAAAAAAGCTCAAAATATGAAAAGACACGACACATTAAACGGATATCTGGAGGTCCAACGGCACACGGACGTAACTGCAACATGCAAGACGCAAAGAAATGCAAAACAACTAAAAAGACACACGACACAGCTACAAAACCACACAAAACAACTATAAAGCCATGCTAATTAGCTATAAAGATGCAGAACAACCTAAGAGACACAGATGACCACAGACACAAAATAACTACAGTTGAGCAGTTTGTGTGTCCTGTTTTTGCTTGTTTCAGCATAATCCCTCCTCTGTTTCTGTGACCACAGCTGCTAAAATTATGAACTGATTAAACACTGGATTAAACAGTTCAGTGTTTAAAGGTCATGAACTAAAGGTCTGTTGTTTTGGGTTTGTTACACAGTGTGCACACTGGGATGCAGGACAGATTTCAGACAAATGTTTTAAATATCCTGAATAAAGCGGAACTTTATTGTAGCAGTTTGTTTTCTGGGCCACATTTTATCTCAGCCTTCCTTTTATTACATCTGATTTTTTTTTTTTTTTTTTTTTTTTCTGCTGTCAGCGAGCTCATCTAATACCTGAGCAGCAGCTCAGTTTCCCCTTCCTGTCAGAAGAAATGTGTCATTACAAGAAGTGACCAGAATAGGCTGAGCTCAGCAGACACAAGAGTTCTTGGTAAAAGGCTGCTGGCCGGATTTAGATGAAATGATACTTTTTCATGTTCACACGGCTGTGCAGAAAAGTTTGGCCTTCTGCGCAAAGACACAGCAACTTAATTTCTTTATAATTTCTTTGATGTTTCTGAGAACAGTCCACGCAGTTTGGTTTTATTTAAAGGAAAGAGAGGAGTCCTGACACTTCTTTTTTTTTTTAGTTTGTTGAGTTTATTTTTGACTTTCACATGAATTTCCATAACAGACAGAAGAAACATTCCAATTAAAGGCTAAATTAGAACTAACGTATAAAAGGAGAAAATGGAAAATAGGACAGCGGATATAGAAAGACTCACTGTGAGGCTGTATCCTGTGATGGTAACAGACTATTAGCCTTGTACTGCATTGAATATTTCTTATATTTATATGAATGAAATTTTATTCTTTATCTGAACTGTCTTTTGCTTGTAGATGTGTCATGTGTAGCTCACCTGCTGTTTTCTCAATAAAAGTCCAGCTTAGTATTTACAAATCAGCAGCAGTGAACAAACTATTTTAGCTTTAATCAAACCAAAAGACACAGTTCCACCCAGGAAACCTCTCAGGAGGTTTGGAAAGAACTTAAAGCTGGTCTAAAAAAGAAAGAGAGAAGGAAGAAAGGAGGGAGGAGCAATGGAGATGGGAAGAACATTAAGAAAGAAGATTCTGTGAATAAGGCAAAACATGAAAGGATGTTCTTTGAAGGCAGACAACAGAGGAGAGAAAAGAAGGATTAGATTTTCTGTCAGTTGACCTTTCAACAGAAAAACTTAAGTCACCATTTCAGGTGTTCCAACTAGAGGCCCCTGGCATTTTGGGCCCCCTTCAGTTATCCATCCACAGACAGAATGTAGTTCAGCATGTTTGTGTGCAGAATAAACCTCCCAAACACTGTTTTCAGAAACATTTTCCTCTTTTTATTCCAAGAAAAAAAAGGCTCTGTTCGTCCCAAATGAGAAAATAAAATAAAACAAACTTATATTATTAATAATAACAATAATAATCAACCATTAAGGGGATAAGTATGACAACTCTATTTTTTTCTCCTTTTTGTCACATTTTCTCTATGATGAGATTGGTCGTGATCAATTAAACATGCAGCTAAATAAGTCTGATGATGATGATGCTGATGGAGGAAGTGGAGGAAGAGCAGGAGGAGGAAGACCAAAGTGAGAAAGGGGAAGGTCTTGGTGGTGTAATTTCTCAGATAGGGGCAAAAAGTATGAATATTGGTCGACACAAAATGACTGCCAGTAAGAGCTGTGGAAACAATGGGGAGGGGGGGCAGCTCTTAGCAGCTGAACTAACTGTTAACGTAGCCTGGTAACCATGTTAGAAAACCTGGAAATCGCAGGAACTAGCTTTAAATCAGAATAAGACTTTTGGTAATACCGTCGTTAAAAAGCGTGCTAACGTAGCTCACACGCTAATGTATGGTTTTTTCAACTTTGCTACTGGAAGCTATGCTTAAACCATTACACTTTAGATGCTAACTCAAAGAATGTTAACACAGCTAACAAGCTGCCATCAGTCATTAGCACTGCTCTGTGAGGAATGCTAACCAGAACTGACCGGGGGATGTTTGCAGTACCTGGCAATAAAAACACAGTGAGACTTCAGGTGATAGCCTGCCTGTTTAAGAGCATGCTACATTAGCCTGCATGGTGTTGATACAGGCTGGTTGGTCCTCTCTTTCAACTGTGATCAGCAATCCTCAAGCAAAATGGCTCCCAACTTCAAAAGCTGAGCCAGAACCAATTTTGCTGTCGTCACTAAGCTCCAGTCCTAATGCTCTGGGCTCTGCAGGCTAACACGGCCTTCCCTGGCTGTCCTGGTACATTTTGCTTTACATTCCTCGCTTTGAGAAGGAAGTATCCTTAGCAAAGCTGAGTCACAAGTCATCATGTAGGTACCGCTGAATCAGTCAAGCTAAGGCAGCCCGGGGGACATGGTTAGACCGGTTGTCTCAATTCTACCGAGCTAATGTTAGAGCAGCCTGTTAGCTGTATTAGCAGGTACCTGCTTCAAAATGTAGACATAAGACTCCAGGTGTTAAGTTGTTGCCAAATCACATCCTGTTTATCAGTCCGGATAAGCCACTGAAAGGCCAGAACAATGAATCTGATTATGACGACTGTGGTCACCAAAACAAAAAGACCAAAACTGTTGACACTTACAGTCACAGCTGATCCCACAACTGCATTAAGACTGAGCTCCGTCTGAGTAGCAACCAAAGATGATGGAGGGCGGGAAAGTGGGGAGGCTGAAAGGGGAAAGGAAAGGAAACAGGGAAGGAGGGACAGTGATGAACGGATGAGTTGAAAGAGAAGAAAAACAAGTGTGCATTTCTTTCTTTGAAGTTTTATTTTTTCCCTGGTCGATCTCTTCAGAGGTGGAAGGGTCAGGACAGTGTGGGAGGGGGGGGAGAGGAGGTCAAAGGTCATTGTGTTGGTGCATGTGTATCAGCTGGTTATCAGCTGCTGTCGGGTGATGGCTCTCGCTCTCGGTGCATGGCGGTGCTCTGGTGTTTGATGCTGTCCAGGTACTCCTGCTGAGACACAGCCAGCACTGATGCCAGAATCTCATCGTCCTCCCAGTCTGTCAGACCTGATACACACAAACACACACAGGGACTCACTGAGAAGAAGTGTCCATCTGTCCAAAGGAGGTGGACAGGCCAACACAACTTTCAAGATAAAGGCATAAATGAAAGGATAACCTGCTATATTTCTGGTAGAGTGTGCGCGCGCGTGTGCGTGTACACGCACGCACACACCCACCCACACACACACACACACACACACACACACGCGCGCACACGCACACCCACCCACCCACACACACACACACCCACACACACACACACACACACACGGCGCTCCGCATGGCTACTTCCTGGTGACTCATATCGCGGTTTGACAGCAAATAACACAAACAGCTGCACGACAAGCAGGGTGACTGCTTTGACGTGTCAGGTCATTTTTTCATTTGTCTTCTGCATACCATTTATAGTTTTTAAAAATGCCCAGTGTTTCTCCAACCATGCCAGGCAGGGGTAAATACATTTGTACAACACTGGTGGCAATCTCTTTTAAACAGAAACCAACCACGTTGCAGAGGTTTCACCTTACTGTCCAGGTCATCCCAAACCAGCTCGATGGGGGTTTAAATCTGGAGACAGAGCTGTTGTGGCTTTGGGTCTGCCAGGACTCCCTGGACTCACTGACACCTGGGCTTTCTTAGCAGTTTATTTGAAGGAAAGACGTGCACTTTAAGGGTTATGATGCTCTGTCTGTCTGTCTGCCTTTAATTGTCCTTCTTGGCATTATGAGAGCAGTATACCACTTGCTGCAGAACAATATTGTCCAAACACTGCTTAGAGGGTGTAGTAACACACCTGCAGGAACTATTAGCGTCAACTATTAAGGCTTATTTCCTTCCCTTGCTGCAGAACAGGTATAAGTTTTTAACATGGTATGAAGAGATTTTTGTGGAACTGTGAAATGTACATTATTTGCAGTTCTTGGTAACCCCTGGCAGTTTACTCCATACCTTGATACCATTTCAGGTTATTCACTGGACTTGAACTGCTTACATTTCAATAAAAACTGGAAAAAGGGGTGTTCTAAAACGTTTAGACTAGTAGTGTGTATATCCTCACATTCAAAAGGCGGTTTGTGGGTAGAGACATGATTTAAGGGTTTGGGTTAGAACCAGGTATAAGTTCGGGATCAGGTTGGGTCAGCGTTAGGTTAAAGGGGCCAGGGTTAGACATTTAGTTGTGAAGGTTACAACAAACGTGTTTCTTACCAAACGCTGTCGGCGACATTTCCTGCATGATGGCTCTGTACTCCAGATGGTGACGACTCTGGTTACTGGGACCTACACACAGACAACAGGTTAGCAGTGCAAACACTTGAGTCAGGTATTGACACGTTGCCTCACTAGTTCAGTACATATGACCATATAATCCATCACAGCTCAAAGGGGCATTCCCACCAAAACCACCAGGAACTTTAAACTCATAAGAGGTCATGTCCAGGAACTTTCCCAGGGATGAAACTTCCTCCAGTGAACTGCGACTGCCGTAACCAGAATAGGCACAAAGCCTCAGGAAGATTAGGCAAATGAGTCTGTAACATGAAAACAAGACTAGACATTGTTTTGGGCATCCTGATTATTATCGACCACAAACTGAGAGCAAAACAACGTGCCAGCAGACGGACATTTCAAGAACTGGAAACTGGATCACGAAATGCGGCCAAGTCTGTTTCTATGAAAGATTCGAGTTTTCAGCCCCAGGTTCCTCCAGGGAAGATTTAGCCAGAGGAGTTCATATTGCCTAGGGAAGGTTTCTGGAGGGAAAACACATCTCACTGTTTCCTCATTGGTTCAGCACTGCACATATCAGCTGTAGTCAGAACGATATACTTGTGTGTGTGTGCGTGCGTTACCTGGCGCGCAGGGGGAGGGGGGCTTGCTAAGGATGAGTGCAGCTCCGGCCGGGGACGGGGGCTTGTTGTTGGTTGATGGAGCAGTAGCGAGGTCAGAGTGGGAGTGGGAGGGGTCAGAGTCACGTTGCCGTGGCGACCGGGCACTCCAGTCTTCTAGCCCACTGGAAGCTGCCGCTGTGGCCGAGCTGCAGGTAGCGCTGGCCTTACGGGGCTGATGAACAAAACAAATGGATGTGGGCTGAAACATTTTCCTGTTCAAATTATAACAGTACACCTCAGTTTACTGGACACACACAAAGAAAACAGGTGACCACCTTACCTGTCTGGCCTGTTTCTCCTGGTCCTGCAACCACTGCAGGTAAGACTCCCGGGCCACCTGCTCCTCAATGGCCTCGTTGGTGGCCTCCCAGTCTGTTGCTCTCTTCTTGTCCTCTAACATCTGTTGCTCAATCCACGACTCCTCTGACGTCTTGATGGCCGACTTCATCAGAGACTGCTCTGCGTACTGGAGGGGAGGTATTCATGGTCAGTTAAAGCACACACCAGTTCACAAGGTATCTATTTACTGTAAACATTTTTCCTGCCTAGGTACAGGATAATGTTAAGTCAGTGAGTGGCGATGGTGTGAGCTACTAGCTCAGACCTGTTTTATAGCCTGTTTGTTTTGATTTAGTCAAAGTGTCTCATTGAAGCAGCAGAATGGACTGTGACCAGCTGCTGTTTGTAGTAAACCGATGAATTACTGTGATACTGAAAGAAATTTAAAAACAGCAGGATTCTGAATGAAGTTCTGCAGCCTGTGTTTCCCCTCATCTCTAAGTGGATTTCTGGAGGTTTATTATGAACAGCGTGTCTAGGTTTGATACCCCTGGTTTGAAGGCGGGCAGTCCCAGTCCGACCCCGATCGTGGCCTTGTTGGGGTTCACCACAGAGTTGTAGTGAATGTTGCGGTGGTAGCTGACTCTGATTGGCTCATCATTGTTCTGGTGGATGCCATGGAACGTGTTGATTGGCTCTGTGGCAGGAGGAGGAGCAGGAGGGTCAGGTTGGTGGGACATGATTGGCTGATAAAGATGGGCAAGCAGGGCTTATCAGACACAGCCTCACCTGTGCTATACTGGTACACCTCCACAGGTCTGTTGTACATCTCAGCCATGGCCTGCATCTCAATATGATTGCCATGGCAATTGTTTTTCCTCTTCCTGTTGATGTATGTGGTGAAGTCCTCTGTCACATAATTGGAGAAATAGTCGGCATTCTTCATCTGCAGGAGGAGAAACATTTTTACTGACTCACACCTGGCGAACTGCTTTAACAATCTGAGTGACAGAAAAGATCTCTGAGCTCAACAGTCCCCAGACAGATCCAATGAACATTAAGAGGAAAGAAGAGACCCAGTGCTTAACATGAATCAAGAAAGCCTGAAGGTGCTTCCCAAAATGAACTGCACTGTCAGACACTCTCAGGCAGGGTAAGTAAAGTAAGTAATGTTAAACTAAAGGTCTTTATTTAGCCTGAGATATGTGTTAAACACAGGCCTCAAATCAAAACCTGTTCAGAGTTACAGATAGTCATGTTTTGATGCCATTATTTCTTCCCTTGTGTGGTCTGTGAGGAGAAGCAGCTGTGAACTCAGTCCTTCAGTCCCTGCTCTGCCTGAGGAACCCCTTCTCTTCTTTGCATAAATGTTGTTGGCTCATTGCTGAGTGTGGGGTCAGATGTCAGAGTGACTCACCAGGTAGTCCATACAGTGTTTCCTGACCACTTCGTGCATATCCTGATCTCCATAGACCTGATCAGCTGAGGGAGACAGACACAGAGAGTTTGGGTTAGCTGCCGAAAATAAATCATGTTGAGGTTAAAACTAAAAGCTTGTGGATGCTCAGAGATGAGCATCACAAAAATAAACAGTTCAAATTGAATAAAACAATCAGGCTGATCAATACACATATCAGATGGAAAATGTACAGGTTGAAGCTAAACTTATTAACCCCACTTACGTCTTTATATATAATAAAACATCTATATATAATAAAAAAATCTGATCTTTCACCCATTTTCATAAACATCAACAATATTTCTTGCACACACATCTTTCACTCATATTAACTTTGCTCCCTAACCCGACTGCCAACATGCAGATTTTACAAGAGGACACAGCTAATCTGTGACATCACAAACATTTCAAGAGCTGTGCACATGTAGGATTGTGACCTATAACACACATACAGGAAGAACGAATGTCGGGGGGAAATGAGACATTTTGAATGAAACTTTGAAAAAGAAAAAAATATTTACATTTTCAAATATCCAGAAGATTTTGGAAATAAAAGAAAAAGATGAGCAGTCATTTTATATGTTCTACAGGGTTCACTGTGCTGCACATTTAAGTAACTCATGATCAGTAATTAATAATACACTTAATAATAATAATACATTGCTATGATGTATAATGCCATGTTCGCTGGCATACATTATTTATAAAATAATAATAAATGAAAGGAGTAGACTGAAATTTTCTTCTTACTGAGCCACAAAGCATCTGCACTGAAAATTAATCTTATTTCTGAGGACCCCCATCTCTCTCTCTCTCTCTCTCTCTCGCGCACACACACACACACACACACACACACACCACTGATGAGAAAAAGGAAGTTGTTGGGGGGGTTCTGAGAATCGCTGCGGTGACAGGTCATGTGACTTGCTGGAAATCGGACCAAAGTGATGCTCATTTGCAAACCACTGCAGGAAGTGTGCGTGTGTGTGTGTGTAGGCATTTAGTGGTGGTGCTGTTGATGGAGGTGAAGCTGCTGAGTGATGCCTGACGGAACATAGAGCTGTGTCAAACACACACAGGGACTGTCCCAGCACATAATCCAGGCTGTGTGTGTGTGTCCCGTTTTCAACCTTCAGTGTATGGAAAAACAGACTATCACATGGATTTTCACATTAAATGTCTCCTATTAATTTACAGCTAAAGAACTCAGGTGTTCCACCCAGTGTGGTACCCGCAGGTAACCAGAGCCAGGCAACCAGCCTGTGGTGTCTCTAAGCTATACTACCCCTCTCCATGATTCTCTGCTACCCACAGTCCTGTTGTTATTCCAGCTCCTCTACCCTGTGCTGGCAAAGTCCGGTCCATAAATGTGCCGAGGACAAAACAAAGAGATAAGGAGAGGAGATGAGGAGACAAGGAGAGGAATAAAAGTGAGTTGTTGCTGAGAAACAGATAAAGTTCTGCAGAATTAATAAAACACACACAGGAAACCACAGAGAGCACTCTGATTGGTCAGCTGGACATTTTTCAGAGAAGGGGGTGGGCTGAGGAAGGCGTCGTTCCTGTTCATTTTCTCATTTATGTTGATAAAGTTTTTATCTGAACCTCACAGCTGCTGACACCACCCTGACCAACAGCACATACAGCAGAGCATTCTGGGTACAGTAGTTCACTAAAACACAGAATAAACAAATATTTTTACCTGTTTTTTTTTTTTTTTTGAAGATGAAAAACTAAGATGCTAGAGAAGTGATGTTCTCACTTTCTCCCTTTTGTCTTGGTCCAAATCCTCCATCCACCCATCCATCTATTATCTATACCCGCTTTTTCCTGTTTAGGGTCACAACGATATGCTGGAGCCTATCCCAGCTCTCTTTGGGTGAAAGTCAGGGGTACCCCCTGGACAGGTCACCAGTCCATCACAGGGCCACATAGAGACAAACAACCTCACACACTCACACTCACTCCTACGGGGCAAGGAGTCACCAATCAACCTGACATACATGTTTTTGGACTGTGGGAGGAAACCTGGAGTAAACCCACGCAAGTACCGGGAGAACATGCAAACTCCATACAAAAAGGTCTGGGTTTCAAACCAGGAACCTTCTTGCTGTGAGGCAAAAGTGCAAACCACTTACCCCCCGTGTTGGCCCTGGCTAAATCAAGACTAAAAATTGTATTTATTTATCAGAAAATAATTGGTATGATTGATCCGGTCAAGATTATAGTATTTAGTGCTTGTTTTGTACAAACTCCCAACTTCACTATTGGCCTATTTAACTTTTTTAACGGACAGGTTCGAGGATAAAAAATTCAGAATAAACAATGGATGACTTGTTTTCTCTTTTCTTTTCTGACCTCCGACCCCTTCAAGCAGTCTGGTGCAGTGCGTAAAGTGCCCTAGCCTTTTCTGTGGATGAACTCGGCAGGTTTTACCATTTATCAGTGCGGTGGACCCTCATGGTTTGTCCACACTCTCTGCGTTCGTGTCATGGCAGATAAAGACTGAGAACAAAACGGTAGAAGGAACAATCAAGGCAGAGCTCCAGACAGAAAAACAAGAGGCAGAGGTCAGTGGTAAATACTGTTGACAAGCTGCTGACTGGATTGTGTTGAATACGAGCTCTGTGCAGACGTGCACAGTGTGACTTGAAAGGAAAGTCCACATTAAACCCAGTTTTGACCCAGACTGCAGCTCACCGGTGACGAAACCGTGGAGATTCCACTTTACACACACTGTACTGTGAACACAGTCTGGACACAGAGCCAGACGGTGGCATTACAGTAAAATAGGTCAGAGGACAGTGTGACAGAGGTCTCACACACAACTGGTCTTCACGTGCACTCACTGACTCATGCACAGCTGTAAACCAGGAGTTTTCAAACTGAACATGTGGCCTTTGTGTAAAGGCAAGACTCTATAATTCCATAATATAAACAATAACACAATAACTCACACACACACACACACACACACACACACACACTACAAACCCCCAAAAACAATTAATTACTTTATTACTTTTCTACATACAAGTTAATTGCTTTATTACTTTATTAATTACTATCAATTTATATAATTTAAATAATATTCAATTTAATAACAATTTAATTTCCCCTTGGGGATTAATAAAGTACTTCTTCTTCTTCTACATTATTACATTATAAACAGATTTGTGAGGCACTTTGTCACCTGTTGCTGCCCCCCCCCCCCAGTTTGGTTTATTTTCACACAGGAAAAAGTCCAAACGAACCAAAGTGTCACCACAGGCCATGTCAGAAGGTTTCTGTCATTTCAGTAGTTATGGCTGAGTCCACATCACAGCTGATCAGACCAAACCAGATGTTCTCAGATCAGATCTGGGCCACTTGAATATGTGGTCCTAGATCCGATTCCTATGTGTTAGTGTGTGAGCGCTGTCAGAACGGTCAGATCAAAATCCATGTGGTTGTTTTAACAACCACATGGCTTTAACCCCCTCCCTCCTCCGTACATATATGGAGAGACCAGGACGCTTCACATTTGATGGACATTTATGGAGAAGCTTCTGATGGGAGCCAAACTAGAAAGACCATATGGGAACGAGCAGCTTTGGAGGAAATTGTGCACAAATGAAGTTGTTGTTCTTCTTGTTCCACGTGGCTCACATTTCAGTTCAATCATGTTCAATCAATCTGTTCATGGTGGCAGTTTAGGAACTCAACAGAGCCGAATACATGACCCTGACAGACATGGATGGGAAGGAACAAACACACAAACAGCAGAATTAAGAATTGAGAAGTGAAGTGTGTTTGTTGACTGCCTGTGGTGTGAAAACATCACATTACTGTGTTTATGAAATCTACAGCATAACTGCTGGTCATGGATCAGTAATCACACTGAACACCAGCAGGTCGAAAGACTGATCTGGCCCAGGGCCACTTTTGTGAGCAAAACCTGGAGGGAAGAAACAGGCTGAACATGGTTGATTCTGATGATTTTACCTGCGGCACAGCTCACAGTGCAGACTGATAAGCTCTGCTGTGACAGCAACCAAAAAAAAACAGACAGGGAGCTGAAAGGTCAATGACACAGACTCCGTTTAACTTCTCCATGAAAACATTAAGGAAACAGTGGCAGCTCTATTTTAAATGGTTTCAGTTGAGCGGTCAGCATGGTCACATGACTGACATGCTGATCATGTGACTCAGCTGATGACCAGAGAAGCACTGACTCATTTCTGAATACCAAACAACTCTGAACCTCCTCACTGGTCAATGCTGCTGCAGAGCCATAACTCATCAGTCGGCAAACCCTAGCTTTGGACTGGAGGCTGCCTTTAGGACAGTTTGCCCCAACCAGGCATCCGTAGTTCATGTTGTAGCTTCAAGAAACAGGGAAAGATGGGTGGGACAAGAGCAGTAAGGACGGGCTTATGGTGAGAGTTTGTTTGGACTCATTAGAACCGTTAGAGTAGAGATGTCAATATCCAGTCCACAAGGCACCTACACCTACACCTGATTACCTGGACCAGGTGTAGTTAGGTATTCAGAAGCTGCCCCCTTTGCCAATCCCTGCTGTAGAGGCTCAGTGACATTAGGTGCAGCAGATTTAAATATTGGATACAGATTTAAAAGGATAAAAATCAAAACCCATCTCTAGTCGAGGCATTCAAGGACACTCAGATGTGGGATTAACCAGTCAGCAGCTGTAGGTTTCATATGAAATAAAAACCTGACAGATAATGTTTGGTGAACGTGGGATAAAACACAAACTGAGGTGGTCTTTTATGAACACCTGTAAAACTCAGACACTCTTTGTCTCCATTCTCTCTGATAAAGCATGAGCAGCAGCAGTGCATGCTGGGAGTTATCAGCATGCCAGGAACACGTCTCTGTCCAATCAGACGTTGCTCAATACCATCAGACTTACTGTATGTAGCTGTGACACACACATACACAGTATCTGAACTTTACTCTGCTGGTTCAGTTCAGAGCGCTGATAACTAGAGCGCAGGTCCACATTGTTTCGTTAGCAGCTCTGGGAGTCGGCGCCAGGTTGACACACTGACTCTGCCGCTTTAGAGGCTTATTTTCATTACAGATGAATCTGTTCTAACCTGAACCCTCAAGCCATGGCTGACCCTCAAACAGACATGAGTCCTAGACAACGTATCCTCAGGCTGCAGAAAAGTGGTTTGTGATGTTGGGTTAAATACATTTTTAGAAATCTTGACTTGACTCACAGAGTAAAGTCATACAAGCTACACACAAACACAAACACAAACACAAACACCTGCCTACCTGAAACAGAAAGTGGACAGCTAGGTGTGAAAACTGTTGTGAGACCTCAAACACTAAACAACACTTTTTGAAGTGTTTATGTGCGTTTGTTTAAGCAGACAGATGATTTCTGTGAAATGCAACATAGAGCAAAGAAACAGGCCCGTGAAACTAGAAGTGAGAAGAAGTTGAAGTCGAATGAGAGAAAACGAGAATAAGCTGTTGGACAGTTTCAGTCTGACAATGCTGGCGTCTGTTTGACTGATCGACACACACACACTGATCAACACACACATACTTTAAACACTCCCTTTGGATAGTGAAAACAGAGGCAACAGCAGCTGCTGGTGGAATCATTTCATGTGGAGGTGGACAGAGTTTCTGCAGAGCTGTTCCACACCTGTACACACACACTGAGCCCTAACACCCAGTACATTTACATTAAAACTAAAGCCAAACATGTTTCACCACATGTTGCTGTTTGGGGTGAAGAATAATGATCAGAAAGACTTGTAGTGTCAACGTGCACTGGACCAGTGAAATGCAGGAAAAACTGAACTAGTCTGAGGTCAGCAGGACGACAACAGATCTGAAACAGCCAGGACACATCAGTGTCAGCATCACCCTGAGCTGTCACCCTGACACACAGTAGAGCGTTGTGGGAGCGCCCCCTGCTAAAGCGATGCAGCTGTGTGTGAGCATGTCTGTTGTCAGCTTCACTGTGGAAAATGTCACTACCTACTGATATGGGGAAATACACCCTGTATGCCACTCGACACTGTCCGTCCTTACAGAGACCTCCTGAAGGAAGACGTCCAGTCTCAGTGAAGCTTCCTGATTTTATAAAAGCTGTGCAGTATGCAAAGCCACTTTATAAGCACACTGAAGAACATTAGAGACACAGATACAAAAAAATAAAAAAATAAAAAATAAAACAGTTTCAGAAACTCAACTTAACTAAGAAAAAATAAAGTTTCCAGCCAGGGTTAAAAACAGAGGAGAAAAAAAGCTTTTGTAGTTTGGATGCAAAAGCCCAGAGGCAGCATGGCTCTGACATTAACACCTCAGTCCTGTAACACCCAGGAGCCACTGAAGGCTGCATCTATTATTCTGTTCACCTGATCTCAAACAATGAGCAGAGACAAAACAACAGGCGCTCACAGTAAAAGAGCAGAGCAGCTGGACACTGACAGCTGCTGGTGAGGAGAGGAACTGCAGCGTGAAGACTAACCCAGGTGTGTGCGTTTGTCACTCACCCACAGCTCTGAACAGACACGCGCCGTCCTCCTTCATCTTCTTGATGACGAAGCCTTTCTTCTCCCGCAGAGCCTTTTCAAACCAGTGCTCCTGCTGAAGACACAAACACAGGCTCAGCTCAGTACTGGACCCGGGCCGGCGCTTGGAGCTGCACAGCTGCACAGTTCAGTCACACACAGCTCTCTTTGTTCAACGTACGGGCGTTCTGTGCGTTGGCATTCGATTTCTGTCTGCACGCAGGCGTACAGGGCTTAGAATGCATGTACAGGTATGCCTGTGGTTAACATGTAGGTGATTTTGTATTTATATGCATGTTGATGTGTTCAATATTGTTGAGTGTCGAAGCTGTGTTTTTAGAAGTTCTACATAAATAAAGCTGGATTACAATTATCATCCAGATGATCTGGTTATGTGAAGCAGTGTGAGGACAAAGTTGCACTCACGCCATAAAGAAAAAAAGTTAGCTGAAAGCTCGATCATTGATTGGCTGAGAGCTCAGGTCGTGATGCTGGTGCGCTAAATAAATGATTTTGCAGAAATTCAGTCTCTTAAGTCACTGACGGAATAACCGGTCGCCAACATTGTCTACATGACCCTAAATGACTCCAGCGGTTTTTATTTTCCTCATCGCCTGCTCCAATTTAACGTCTCAGCCTCCTTAAACTGTCAGGATAGAGTTTCTGAAAGCAGATTTCATGCTTTCAGTTTGTAGATGCAGAAAAATCAGAGTGAAAAGAGCAGCAATCAAAAAGACCGTTTAAATGTGTGTAAAAGATTTTTGTCTGTGCTGGGTAGATAAAACCCCAAGTGCTGATGTGCATGAAGCGTAAGACATTGTCACTTCCTGTGAAGAGACAAACACATCCCCAGACTAAAAGTGGAATTCAGAAAAAACTGCTCCAAATAAGGTGGAAGGTTTGAAGTAACCAGAGGTCACACAGGAGCTAACACACACACACACCCACGCACGCACGCACGCACACGCGCACACACACCTCCGAAATCTCAAATACACACTGTACAGACCTGCGCATTAAGCAAGCTGATTGGTTGATCCTGCTTCCTGTCAGCACAAAGAAGCAGAGTTTTCATCTTAGTCCGCTGCAGAAATAACGTTTGATGGCATTTGTTAATAAATGTCCAGTCAGCTCATAACCAATCAAAACAGCAGAGATAACTGGATCCCTGGTTGGATTTCAGGTAAAGGTGAAGCTCTGTAACTGTTTTACTCTGTTCCTCGTCAATATTTTATTTGACATTCACAAACACACACCCGTCACCTGTCAACCAATCACAGCAGGCCAAGAGTGCAGGATCATTCATAAAACTCAGTGTCATTCATTCTGGACCAGTCAGCCCAACCCTTCTCTTCTCTTAGGTGCGTGTGACTGTGTAAACACAGCTCCAGGTGAGTGTGGAGTCAAGGGGACCACGTCACCTTCCTCTGACTCACACAGAAAACCAACAGCACCATCAGCTTACCCTGGTGCACTGACCTCATGGGGCTGACTGTGTATTAGCAGACTTCTGCTTTCATCGCTTCATCATCTCTTTCACTTTACAGAATAAACAGACTGAGGACAACCAGACTGGACACCTGGATCAGGAATTTTAATGTGGCCCAGTCTGACTTTGACTATTTGCCAACACTGAGCCTAAACCTTGTTTACAGCTTGTTTCACGTAGTGAAATGTTCATCTATGGTCCCTGGACGACAGTTGAACTGAATCACAACCTTCCACTTCAAACAGCCAACACAATAAGAGACAACACAAAACAAAGATGCGCTGACCACGTCACCAGTCCTGAGTCCGGGGGGTTTGCAGGACGGACCGGGCAGGCTTTAACCACATTTCCAGCCTCAGTGTAAAACCTCTTGAGGTTCCTCTCTTTCCCCTATAAACATGTCTGACAGCGAATCTGACACTGGACTGCTTGATCCAAACACTGAAGCTCCTAGTTCAAAGGGCATTTCTCAGCTTCAATAACTGACCTGATGTGAAGCAAAGCTGAGAGAACAGAGCAGCTTCATGCACAGATCATGTACGGCTGCAGCCAGTGATTATTTGCATTATCAATTAGTCAATAAAACGACCGAACACTGAAAAATGTCTGCCAATCTTCAGATGTCCTGTTTTGTCTGAAGCCCAAAGGTTCAGTTCATTGTGATAGACAACATGTGAGCACATCTAAACTAATCAATAATCAACAGAGCTGCTGATCATGTTTTTATTAGTTAATAAACTGATCATTTCTCTCCTTTCTTCCATGTCAAGCTTAAAAACAAATTAAACATGCAGAGGACAGGTAGCCAGACTTCTAATGTGCTCAGATTGTTTTCTTCAGGCCTCAAACAGCTATTTGTTCATTAGATGAATTCACTGTCCAAAGACCAATTAACTGACTCTTGAATGCAATTTATTCTAATCAGTGTGTTCCTTAAAGTGCGGTGGACTGTGGGGTCTTAGAATCTGGACCCAAGTCAGGAGGCTTTTTGTCTGAGCTGTCTCCTGGCTGCCTCCACACAGGTAAGGGAAAACATTCGCTACATGAAATTCAAGACGTTTACTGACCCGCACACGCGTCTTCACCTGCCAGGTAACAGCACTGTTGCTATGGTTACCTACAGTCGGACTGTCGACCTGAACCATGTTTGACGTGAACACCTGTAGTTTTAACACGTGACCACAGGACTGACACTGTGAAAAACCATTTTAAAACTACCAAATAACATTTGTTTAACGTGCTGGTGTTTTACATTGAAATGTTCCGTTACCTGGGCAGACCCTAAACCCACCACGGTTTGTTTATCTCACCCGTTTAGCCGCACTAGCATTAGCGCTAGCTTCTTGCTAATGTTAGCGTTAGCCTCCTACCTGCTCCACGGTCGCCGGGTCCATGGACTGCAGCCGGGCGGCGTTCTCGTACTCGTCCTCGCTATTGTTCCCGGCTCCTTCCTCCGTATCCTGGCTTGACCCCACTCCACCCGGCCCGGTCACCCCAGGCTGGCCTCCACCGGCCAGAGCCGCCACCACCGCACCGGAGCAGGTGCCCGCCTGCCGCCGCCTCTTGCTCAGCCCGGGCCCGGAGCAGCAGCCGCCGATGCCTCCGCCGCATCCGACGACGCCGGCCGACACGACTAGCTCCCCGCGGGACCCGGCCACTATACCGCCGCTGCTGTCCCGACCGTCGCCCGGCCCTACCGGGGACACAGAGCCCACGGGCGGCGGAGAGGCCTGCTGCGGCCGGGAGCTCGCCTCGATGCTCCGCCTGTCGTCCCTCGCGGAGGGCGGAGCGGGCTGGTAGGACCACGGCGGGGGTGAAGCCCTCGGTCGGGCTGCGGTCCGCCCTGCATGCGGGTGCTGGTGAGGGTCTGAACCGCTCCGACGGTCACTGTCATCGGCGTGGTCCGAGACGCCGACCCCGGAGCTGGGCTTCTTTTTCGGGAGAATCGTCATGGTGGCGCGCGGGGAGGGGGTCAGAGGGTGACGGGTGCTCCCTTTCCAGATCAAATGCTTCGCTGCGGTCGCCTCTGGCCCGGCCCTTTAAGTCTAATCACCGAGCTAAGGCTCTCAACGAACCGAAACAGGTGGTAGAAACGACAACTCGGCTCCTTTGGACGGTTTAGTTGAACAAAAACAAAAAGCGTCTTCAGCCGCCCAGTCCCCAAAACATCAACACAGTCTGGCGGACGGCCGCGACGTCACTTCCTGGTTAGAATGTTGCGTCTTACGTCAGGCCGTATACCGAGAATGATTATAAAATTAATTTTTTTATTTGAACACAGCTTGATTAAAGTACTGAATCAGCCCGATTCATTATGACAGAGTTCCAAAACATTGCTATAACAAGCAATAACCATTTTATTAAGAACCCCTGTGTTTACTTATATATATATATATAGACATATTTAGATTTTTATTAGATTAGATTACATTTTATTGATCCTGACAGTTTAAATATCTCACAGATCAACAATGAAAACTTTTCTAGTGTTTATCTTCCTATTTAGTGAGTGTATTTTGATTTTATTTATTTGTTTTATTTATGTCGTATCATATCAAATCAGTGCATTTGCACCCAACTGATATGATGACAACCCATCTAAACTTTCAGGTAAATGAATATGGAGGTTAAGCTATAAACACAGATCCATTGTTTAGAATTTTAAGTTTTTCTATCATGCATGCAGCATCATTAAAACTGGACATTGAAAGCAGGCTGAAAAGTTTATTAAGAGCGATCAGACCAACCAGAAGGTGGGTGTTTCTGGAAACTGTCCATATGAGATGCAGAAGCTCAGATTAATAAACATCTTCAAACAGTTGGGCACAGATGACAGGGTTAAGGCAGCGATCGCAGGTGAAGGTTGATATATAGATCTATACTGGTAACTATTTACATTTATAGGTAACCTGTGTATGTAGGCCCACGCATGTTTTTAATCTACTTTTTTTTTTAACCTATATAACCTTCTCCTGAGTCTTGGGATGTAACTTTAACTGCTTGCCAACTAACAAAATACAAAGAACAAAGCCCTGCTGCAGTTTGATCTGTTTGGGTTCAACAGGAAGGAGAGTTTAACTTTGATTACTTGTTACTTGTTATTAATAAAACCTCAACATAAACAGTCTCACAGGCAATTTAATCTAATCTGAAATCAGCAGTTTCAAAGCTGCATTAACTAATATTATTAGTCTAATACCTGCAGGTAAACTGAGCCACGCTTTGGTGTCTCTCAGCTTTACTACCCCCCTCCATCACTCTGCTACCTACAGTCCTTCTGTTGTTATTCCAGCTTCTCTACCCTGTGTTGGCAAAGTCCCCTCCGTAAATGAGCATGTTGTTCATGTTGTAGCTTCAGGAAACAGGATGAGATGGGAGGGACAAAGAGCAGGAAGGAGGGGCTTATGGTAGGCGTTAATTTGGACTCATTAGACCCTCTAGAGGTTGAGGAAACATTACGGGGAGCAACTTTAATGAGACATTGTTTTTGTACATCAATAAAACACCAGGCTGAGAGTGATAAAGTGTATATTAATATCCCCCCCCCCAAACACACACACACATATTTACACAGATCTTTAGTTACAGTTGGTGCTCAGTGTTAGTAATAATAATAATGTGTCTCAGTAATAATAATAATAATAATAGTAATATAGTGAGTACTACACTCGATAGAAAATACCCTGCATGTACCTGTGGAGTTGAGTTGAAATGAGCAGACATTTTGTTGTTTTTCTTAAGCAAACTGTCACAATGGAGAAGCTGCTACAAGAGAGGTGAAGACACAGCCTTTAACAGATCATCACCTGTGTTTGTATGTACAGTATTTATTCACTATAATGCCCAGAGCTTCCTTTGGCTCTTTGTTCCTGAAGTGTTTGAGGGAGTATTTGGCTAAAAATCTGAAACCACAAACCTGCAAACTGCGGAGGGACTATAACTCTTCAAACTACATGTGCACAGTTTCAAGGTGAAAGGGGAAGAATGAGCCACTTCACAGCTCATCATGTTTCAAAAACACCACACACTCCATCCACCAGAGAAAACACACTTTTTTGAGGTAATCATTATCCTCTTTAACATTGATGGTTCTTTTTAGAAGAATTAGATGTTTAAGCCAAGAAATAGTGAAAATTCAAAAGAGCGGGGTTAACGTTGGTTAGAAGAAGAAGTTAGTAGAAAAAGAAAATCTGACAAGGGATGAACTGGAAAAGTGACCGAAATGAGCTAATACTGAAGAAACAGTGTCATAGTTCTGAGATATGAAAACTATATGACACAGAATTAGTCACACCGGTCAACAAAGATTCTGATTCATGAATCTTCCTGAGTGGATCTTACAGATTAATGACAACTCCCCACGAAAATCACTGTTAAATGTTCTATGAACATCTTTTCTCTCAAGTGTTTCAGTATAGGAAACAATATGTGACTGGAGGTTAATCTCCTACATTCACACTTGGATTCTTCCTGAAGAGGATGCTGGCGAACATGACAGGTGGAAAAAAACAGCCTCTGGGCAACTGGAACCCACCGACACGGTGCACCACACACTGAGAACAGAATCAGCAGCCTAACAAATATGTTACGGCCTATAAAGGTTCATTTTCTCCATGTTCCTCTGTGATACAGTCAGTCTGAAAGTAAATTGTGGTTGTTTTTGAAAGAGTCTGCCATCATCACATTTTTCAGGAAGGAAAACTGCAAAGTGTGGTGCAAGTTTAAATCTCCCTGATCAACGACAGTAATTATCTGTCGGTAACCTTCAGGTTTCCTTCATCAAGGAAAACACAATAGCCAGTGCTATTGTTTATTAGCTGGTTGGTTTTGTGCTTCATTGTGCGTCATTATGAGCTACGATCTGTGTGTGTTGTCTTTGGTGAAAGCCGTGTGTGTCTGCTCCCTGAATGACCCAGCGCTCCTCCAGCAGCTTGCAGGTTGTTTTATACGAACAGTCTGAAATATGAGTGCAAAGGCATGCAGCACCACCCAGTTCCCAGCAGTACGTCGCCGACAGCCACACACAACTTAACAAGGTGCAGCGTAGAAAACCATCAGACTGTAACAGCTGTGTCATAATAATAATAATGACAATAAAGTGAAGTTTCTGGAGGATTAAGTGTCTCGTATCCACATCTATCAAACTGCTAAACGTCCCAGTGGACTTAAGTCAAAAAGTAAAAATCCATTTTTTCCTCACAAACATTTTTTTAGACTAGTTTTGAGTGTTTTCTGAGATCACATAATGGTATTGCATCAGCTGAAGCAGTATCATAAGGACTAAACTGTAATACATTCTGTGGATAGCAGCAGTGTCAGATAAAATGAATCCTTGGTTATGAAACTCTGATGCCTTTTATCTTTAGTTTATCTTTAGATTAGTGTACAGAGCACAATTTGAGCCCATTCTGGAGTTAAAATGACAAACGTCACTGACACTAATCAAAATGAATACTCGGAGTAACTTTCCTGGTTAAACTGCTCCTGTCTGCACTCCTGTCTGCTCCTGTCTGCACACACTGTCAACTCAGTCAGACCTAAAAGGTTTAGAGTGAAATATTCCACATGGCTGCCCGTCGTGCATTCATGTTCATCAGATTAACTCAGTTACAATAATCAGGTTTTTCAGCTATTGTCAGTGTGCTTAGCAGAGAGGAGACACAAAAGAAACTGAAAGGAAGCAAAACAGAGAGGAGTAGAAAAATCTGGACTCATTGCTATGAAAAGTCTACTTGATGCAGGTGGAGGAAGGAAGAATTGTCCTTTTAAACCAGCTGACTTTCTAAATACAGGCCCCCGGGCCCTCAGTTTGGAAAACCAATCTGAGGGAAAACAAATGTTCTGTTATTGTCTTTGTCCACAGGACGTCCAGCTGCCGTGTTTGACAGAATAGTGAAGCTGTGAGAAAAGGTCTTAAAAAACCAGCATTAATGGAAACGAAAGGAACACAGGACCCAAACATATTGGGGTTTTTATATTTTAGCCCATTAACCACAAGTGCTTTCAAATCTTCAGTAGAGAAATGTCAAAGATACATTTGAGGTCATTTAGAAACTGTGTTGACAGATTGAACAGGTGATTTTTATGGGGAGCTAAAAACTGATTGGGCCATAATCCAGAGGGTTAAACTGTAGGAGGTGTGGCACAGATACTGTGTGGGCTGAGAGCGACAGGTGTGTCCAGAGGATCCAAAACAACAGGATGTTCATAGTTTGCTGATAAACAATTTTGCAGTAGGCTACTTTAAAATACTTAGCACCAAATTACTGCAATCTTTGTCAGAAATGGGAATCAAAAACACTGTCCTGGGGCTCAACAGTTCCTAAATCAAGTGAAATCCCACTGCAAGTTGCTGATCTGGACAAGGCCAGGTTTGTAATTAATGGGCTAAAACATGAGGAAACAGCAGAATGGTCCTTTAACAGTGAATCTGCTGGGTGTGATGTTTTTATCCATAAGTCATTTCATCCGTTCACGTCTGTCTCCTGTTGACAGTGGAGAACTGTTTACCCTTCTCTTTGTCTGTCAGGCTCTTTGCTGAGTCACATGACCCCTGTCAGTGCAGGGAGCTTCCAGGCCTCCGGTCTCTACAATTACCACATGTATGTCTTGGTTGTGTCAATCTGGCCCCCGCCTGCCTCCTCTGCCCTGTCTCTTCCCTCCCGCTCCTCCTCCTTGTCATCCTTGTCCTTCTCGACCTCACTCTCCCACAGCGTGATGAGTGGCGGGTACAGCTCGTTCAGAGGGATGGCCGTGGCATGCAGCATATACTTCTTCAGCGAATGGCCACAGGACTTGTGCTGCTGCACACGGCGGCCCATGTACACCACCAGCAGTGCCATGATGGACAGGGCAAACATGGAGCCCATGACGGCTGCCAATGCCACACTGCTGCGCCGCGATGCCACCAACTCCACCGAGAAGCCCGCCTCCTTCGTGGTGACGTTCAAACAGGAGGTTTGCACAGGTGAGGAGGGGGAGGTGGGGTTAGGGGTGGGGGTGGGAGGAGAGGAGGAGACAGTGAGGCAGACGTGGTACTCTGTGGCAGGAAGGAGCTGAGTCAGGTTGTATTCCTGAACATCCACTGGCACCTGGAGAGAGGGTGGGATTAGTTTACCTGTAGACAGGAAGGGGTGAGGGTGCAGAGGGTGGATGTGCTCACCTTGGCTGTGTAGCTGATCTGGGGATTGTCAATGTGCACAGTGGCACTAGTCCAGTGGGGCAGAGGAAGGGGGGCATCCTGCTGCTCTTGACCCACAGACGATGGCCCTCCACTGGGATACAATCTCCACTCCAATACCACCGACTGAGCGCGCACCACCTACACAGGAAACAGGATGCGACAGCAGTAAATCTCCTCTGAGTCTGAACCTGCGTTCTGATAACAGCAGACTAAGAATCACATTTATTTTCCACCTGAACTGCAAACATACACAACAGTGTGTTTCACATGAACAACACACAAAAACCAGCAGTGGAAGAAAAAGCAGTACAAAGACCCTTCTACCAGTAGAATTACCACAAAAGTCCTGCATTCCAAATGTTACTGCAGTAAAAGTCCAAAAGTATCATCATCCAAATGTACTTGAAGTATCCAAAGTAAAGTAGTCATTGTGCAGAATGGCCCATTTCACATGAATGTATCGGATATTATTGGATTCTAATTATTGATGCATTATTGTGTTCATCACTTTTAATAATAGCATTAAAATAGAGCAGGGACCTTCGCCAGCACCACCAGAGAGGCTGCAGTGCTGGATGAGTTCCTCGGCCAGGGCTGCCCTCTGCTAGGCTCGCCCCCCACCCGGTCTGACCACCGGTCCAAAGACCGCAGAGAATCTACGAACACTGAGACGCTCTTCGTGTCCGCCCCATCCGTGTTCCAAGCTACACAGGTGTACACACCTGAGAGAGACACACAGGGAGAGGTCATTTGATTCTGCTGTTTACGCAGAACAAAATGTGACTCACAGCACAAATGCAAGATTTCATTGGCAGACATGCAACAATAATGAACACTGTAAGAACCAGAATGAAAACGTGGAAGATTTGGTCACACAGAAGTCACACTGTTATTCACTAAATCAGCTGTAAATGTAAAGAGAAAGAAGGATGCAGAATAAACGCAGTATCAGTGACACAAGATGGTGGTACTGAGATCCTTTACTGCAGTAACAGTAGAGATACCACAGTGTAAAAAACTTCTTGAAGTCCTGCATTCTAAATGTGACTGATACTTATTGTAATACAGTATAAATATCTAACTATTAACCAGCAGCAGACTGGCCTGTGTCTGACGGCTCGGAGTGCTCGATCACCAACGCTCCAGGCGCCACCACACGATGCTTTTTCTTCTTCCTGCTCAGGCCACGCCCCTCTTCTGATATGATTGGTGCAGCCGTTACCTCTGAACTCACCTGCCCAGATAACAAGAAGCAGAAGATTTACTTCTTTACGTCTTCCTTTTGAATCGTCTCTTTAGAGCTATATGGTTATGATATTGTCATTAGATGACTTTGTTTTAACAATAAAACTGAATTAATGAATATTAATATAATTCATGCAGTAAACATATAAACACTTTTTCTATAGAAATGACAATCCACTGTTAATTTGATGATTTTGTCAAAAAGCTAAACTGGAGAAATATATTGCAATAATTGTCCAAACAAACATAAATTCATTTAGTTAATGACTAAGACTGGTGGAACAGTGGTGTCACAATGTGTCCTGCCAGCAGCAGGTTGTGGGTCTGAACCCTGGTGATCCCGGGGCGTTCTGTGTGGAGTCTGTATGTTGTCCCTGTGTCTGTGTGGGTTTTCCCCTACCACAGCCCAAACATGTGCAGGTTAGGTTGGTTGGTGACTCTAAATTGTCAGTAGGTCTGAATGTGAGTGTGTGTTTGTGTGTCAGCCCTGTGATAGGCTGCTCATCTGTCTAGGTGGGACCAGGCTCTCATCCACTGCATGCTGGGATTGGCCCCTGCAAGTGGTTTTTGGAAAAAGATGGCTTCCCATTGCTGGTGAGGAAGAACCATGTGAGCCAGTGCAGCGGTGTGGCTCCCTGTTGTGTTTTTAATAGTTTCTGGACAACAATGGAGGTCTACGGCACAGACCAATAAACTAAACCAGGTTCTGGATTCACACACATTAGCTGAGTGCACCACATTCATTGTTGTTGTCAGTCTCAGGATGGGATTTGTAACTCAAACACTGAATCATTGGCTGTGACCTTTAACTAGAGGTACAACACACACACATACATAGAACCAGAAAATATGCTGACCGCATGGCAAAAAATCCCAAACTGATTGTTGGAAGGTGCCATACAAACAGACACACGTGACCCTGCCCACCTTGTCTCCAGAGGGGGTCACCCAGTAGAATTGGGGGGTGGGCTCAGCATCTGCCCAGCACTCCAGTGTGATCGGCTGCCCAGCACTGACATTCACAGCAGGTGGAAATGCATGAGGAGAAATGTGAGGCAGGCAGCTATTGGCCTCGCCCCCTCCGACAGCGACTACCTCCTTCAGCTCTCGACCAATCAGGTGCGGCGGGGAGGAGCAGATGGTGAACGAGGACTCCAGCAGCTTGAGATGCGATTGGTTGCCGAGGTGAGGCGTCCAGGAGGAGAGACAGTCACATCGCAGGGGGTTAGAGTGAAGAGACACCTCCTCCAGGGAGGGGAGGGAGGACAGGAGGTCTCCAGAGAGTAGGCTCAGCTGGTTATTATGGAGAAGGAGAGTCCGGAGGGAGGACAGGTCACTAAGGGGAGGGGAGGAGACGAATCAATGATAGCAAAGGAGGCGTGGAGGAGAGGAAACACAGACAGGAGAAAAAGAGAAGAGCGAAAGGAAGGGGAGGAGAAGAAATAAATAAAGATAAAACAGGAAACGAGGAGTAGAAGAGATGGAAAGAAGACAAAGGAATGAGGAGAAAAGCAGAGATAAAAAAGGGAGATGGAGGAAAAAAATAGAGAGATGTAAGAGAAAACAGATTTGTTCACAGTTTCAGTGTGATGGCACCAGGTGCAGCAGCTCACCTGAAGGACTGCGGGTGGATGTAGGACAGGTGTGGGTTGTTGCACAGCTCCAGTTTGGCGAGTTCTGGAAGGTTGCGGAAACCGGCTCGCTCCACCAACAGCAGCTCGTCCATGTTGTTCAGACTGAAGCGAAAACAGTGAACGACACCACAATAAACCAAATACACAACACACTGACCCACTCGGGACTCTCTCTGATTGGTTTCTGAATGACAGAAGGGTGGGTCTTATCAGCAGGCAGGCTTTAATAAGAAGCAGAGCAGGAAGAAAAGAAACAAAACGCAGTACATTTACTCTGGTACTGCACTTAAGTAGACTTCTGTCCATTTTCCATTTTGTACTAAAGGTTGTATTAGACTCATGATGCTGTCAGAATTTTAGGAACAAATTTAATTCAGTGAGAAACGTAAAGACATGTCAAAGTAAACCTGTCTGTAGTCAAGTTGAAGCAGCTCTGCAGCCAGTGTCTGTACTCAGCCAAAGATAGTCTTTGAGAGGAGAAGCTCCACTCTGGACTGAGAGTTTTTTTTACGTGAGACATCTTCTCTGAATGCATCCTTATTGTGTATATGACTGTATATATGTCTATCTGTATTTATTGCTGTTCTATATCCTTTTATTCTTCTCTTACTGTTTTAGCTGTATTTTATTATATTTATACTTGTTGCTGCACTAGCCAGGCAATAAAGTTTTCTAATTCTTATTATTCATTAAAATATAAATTAGTAAAAGCATTTATTAATGTCTGTTTCTATTAATTAATATCAGTTAATGAATTTCCATTGCAGTTGTACCCCTCCATACCAGATCGGAATCAGGACATCCCTAAGGTTTTGTACTTGTGTTCTCACACTGACCTGAGCTCCTCCAGGTGCTGATGGTTCTGGAAGTCTCCTTGCTGGACTCGGCTGATGGGGTTCTTGTTCAGGTCCAGGAACTTAAGGTTAGGGAGCATGCTCAAAGCGTCACGAGGAACAGACCTGCCAGAAGAGCAACACTTGTCACCCGAAATTTGTCACCCGTAAATAAGAAGACAATACAGAGTCAGAGGGCAAGCAAAGCAGCAACTACATTCAGACACACCTGAGCTGGTTGTTGTAGAAGGAGAGGCTCTCCAGGTAGTCGAGGCCCAGGAAGGCGGTGGAGGGGACAGAGGCCAGTCCCATCCCAGCCAGTACCAGGCTGTGGAGGCGGGACAGAGGCAGAAAGTTCTTCTCTTCCAGACCCAGGATGGGATTTTCCCCAATCATCAGGATCTCCAGGGACGGCAGAGACTCAAACCAGTGACTGTCAATGGCCACCAGACGGTTGGAGTTCAGGTGGAGCCTGGAGGACGGAGCAGAGAACAATCACTATTGGTTCTAGAGGTCCTTTAAGAGGTTCCTATGGTCTCTGAAGAGGAACTACGGATCCTGAACTTTTCAAAAGCAATTCAGTGGGCTCTTCACATTCTTTAGATGAGTCCTCAGGGCTCTGGGGCAGAACGGATGAGGGGTTCTAGTTCCATTGGTTCTAATGAAGAAGATCTAGGGTCTGTCTGGATCTGGCTAAGGTTACTTTATGTGTTGGACACCTGGGGACTGTAGTGGCCCTCTCAGTCTCAGTCAGGGGTATTTTAGTAGGTCTGGTGGTCATGAGAACCTCTAGAGTTTCTCTTTTAAGGTCATTAGGTGGTTCTGCTTGTCACTGAGAGGGGCTCTATTAGTTCTGATGGTCCTTTAGGAGATCCTAAAAATCAAGTTCCCAGATGCTGAAATGTGTAAAGGGAAGCTGAAGATAGAAGATACAGTTACCGCAGCAGGTTGGTAAGGCCAACAAAGGCTTTTGGTCCGATGGAGGCGATGCGGTTGTGGTTGATGTAGAGCTCCTCCAGGCTGGACAGGTTCCTCAGGCTAAAATCCTCCAGCTCCTCAATGTGGTTCTCCTCCAGGTACAGAGTCACCAGGTGACTCAGAGAGGAGAGACCCATGGAGCTCACCTGGACAGCAAGAGAGAAACCTGTTCATTATGGAGCTGGTTTTGTGTACGGAAGGATACTGCTGGAAACAGGAAGGAGACAAACACAGACTGCAAGAACACATCCATTCATCCATCCATTTTCTATACCCACTTATTCCTAACCAGGGTCACGGGAATCTGCTGGAGCCTATCCCAGCTCTCTTTCGGGTGGAAGGTGGGGGTACACCCTGGACAGGTCACTGTAAGAACCCTGTTGTCTAAAACATCACCAGAGACTTAATAGTTCCCTTCAGTGGAACGTAGAGCCCCCTCACAGGAAACAAGCCCAAACCAAAAGGACACTGAGAGAGGTGGCCCCATATTTCCACACCTTTGGTCACAAGCTCTTACCTGTGTGAAGTGGTTCTGCGACAGGTCGAGCTCTGTCAGGTTGGTCAGACTTTGCAGTTCAGTGTTAATGGAGGAAATGTTGTTACTCTGTAGCAGCAGCACCTGAACACACATTGACAAACAGTAAATCCACAACACACTCATCTGTTCGCTAGTCATACTTATACACACACACACACAATTTATATTGGGTAGCTGACTGGCTGCCAGGTGCACCTGTATGATGTCACGGTTGCCTGTGTGGTGCCACTATCAGGTGTGTGATGTCACTGTCACCTGTACGGTGTCACTGTCACCTGTACGGTGTCACTATCACCTGTACAGTGTCACTGTCTCCTGTACGGTGTCACTATCACCTGTACAGTGTCTCTGTGACCTGTGCAATGTCACTGTCACCTGTGTGTCAGATGAAATGTTGGCTGGGACTCTCTGCAGATGGAGTTCATTACAGTCGACCGTCCTGGCCTGATGATACACAGACTGGGGGGTGTACCACGGCCGTGTCTCACACACACACTGCAGAGGGCACAGCACATCGCCACCTATAGGACACAACACGCACACCAAACCTGTGTATGAAAGCTGATGATTTAAAATAATGATATGCACATCACCCGTCTTCATTACTGTTCTTTACCTTCGCTGGCACTTCCCACTCCGGTACACACTGAAGATGTCACCAGGGAGAAGATAAGTACGAGGAGGACTAAAAGTCCCATGATGCACTGGCCCAGAGGAAGTGCAGGCTAAATTATAACAGCTTTTCCTCAGACAGTCAGTGAGAAGTGAGTCTCATCTATACCTGGAAAAACACAGAAGCAGCTGACTAGTACTAAATCAGGTTCTGGATTCACACACATTGATTGCTGCTGTCAGTCTCTGGATGGGATTTGGACTCAGTAACACACACACACACAGAATCAACGGCTGTGTCCTGTGAGGTCAGCAGTGTGGTAATATCCTATGAAGTGGTGGAATAAACGAGGGATTTGTTGTCGGCTGTTGGGCTGCAGAGAGAGCTTTGATTTCATTATATCTGTCACTGCCTCCTCGCTCCACACACAGCTCCCAACAATGTAGAGGACCTGGACCGGAAGTTTGTACCCTCAAACCGAAGGATTTACGTTATGAGGACTTGCTCTTGTCCCCTACAGCAGGATGAGTCACCACATAGTCTGCAAATACGCAAATGTCCCCACAACACCAGTACACACACACTGTACTCAGTGTACCCAGACAGTTGTTGCGGGAACACACACACTTAGCGGGACAGGAAACGGGGACACCTTCCCTCTGGTGCCATGGCAACCAGCAAGGAAGTGACATTTGAAGAAATAGGGATGGTATCGACCTCTGAGCTGCTCTGTCATTGGTCCATTCACTTCAGATTAGAAGTATATAAGGTAGTTAACATTAGCTCCACCTTTACCAGCTGCAACATTAAAGTGATGAACACAATAATGCATCGATAATTAGAATCCAATAATATCAGATACATTCATGTGAAATGGGCCATTCTGCACAATGACTACTTTTACTTTGGATACTTCAAGTACATTTGGAGGATGATACTTTTGGACTTTTACTGCAGTAACATTTGGAATGCAGGACTGTTACTTGGAATAGAGGAGTTTTACTTTATGGTATAACTTCCATTACTGATCTGAGTACTTCATTGAACACTGAACATGTTTAACATGTGATGTCAGTCAATTTGCAGCTCTGGTACTTTTAATTAACCTTGTTTGAATTAAAGAAATGTAAAATGTTTTTTATATAAAACACATTTTCTGTTTCCTGAGCTGATTCAACATTACTCAACTTTTTCCAGCTGTTAGAAAACCCTACATGTCATTTATGCAGAGCATTATGGGAGAAAGTCTTCGTCAACAGTACACTGAATACATTAAACTGTTGCCGGCTGTCAGTCCAGCAGCAGCACAAAGCTGACTGAACACATGGGGTTCCTAATAAGCTGACCAGGTCTGACACATGGGTTCCTAATAAACTGACCGGGTCTGACACAGGGGTTACTAATAAATTGACCACTTGGTCTATGAGTTTCTACTCTCCCAGGCTGCACGTGAACGCAGCACAGTGAGGCTTCTTCTTCTTTCTGTGAACAACCCCCCTTTCTGAGCTGATGGAATATTAATGAGGTGATATTAATTATTTAAGGAGCTGCCAACGCCTCGTTAAGGGTCCTGCTGCAGAGGCTGTGATTGGAGATTTTGGTTAACTGTGAGTGAGGTGACGGGGACACAGGTGGGAGAGGACATGAAGGCAGAACAAACCCCCCTCACCTCCCTCACTCCCCCCACCCCAGCCCAACATGTGACACTGTTCCTTTAATATGCTGCTGATCAGAGCTTCTTTATCATCACTATTAGTAGCAGGAGTAGTAGTAGTAGTATTAACAGTAGTAGTAATAGTTGTAGTAACAGTAGTAGTAGTAGCTGTAGCAGTAGTATTACCAGTAGTAGCAGTATTAAGACTTGTTCTCCTTGTGTTTCATCAGATTTTCCTCCTGAAGCTGAAGCACAAGCAGCTTCTTTTTCCTCTCAGTTTCAGCAGTGAATTATGAAGCAGCCGGAAGCGGGCAGATCCGGGTTAACTATTGATCTGTACTGATCTGTATTAATTGTATTGATCTGGCTTCTGGGCTGCCAATAACGGACCTGACATACTTAATCTTTCCCGGTTCCGGTCGGACTTTGTGCTGTTCTGTCTAACGCATCATCACTTTTCTTTAAATAAAACCCCGCTGATGAGTCGTGTTAACCGTTCTTGTTCGTGGACTGAACCGGGTCATAGAGACCTGAAAGTACAGTTAAAACCAGAGTCGTCCTCTGGTCTCCCCCCGTGTGTGCTGGAGAACAGACGCCCATGTACTCACCTTGCTCCTCCGCCTGCAGCTCCTCCTGCTCCGCCTCCGCCGCTCCGAGCCGCCGTGAGTCCACAGACCAGGACCAGATTTTGGCAGAGTCCGGTAGAGTCCAGTAGAGCCCGGTAGTTCTCTGGTTTATTGAGGTTTTGGGGTCCAGCTGCTGTCGCTTTATCTGAAACGTCCTCCCTCCCTCTCCCTGTCCTCTATCAGGTCCGCAGAAGCTGACACGGCATTAGCCAATGGGATTTATAGGCCACTGGGTGACGGACCAATCAGAGCTCGAATGCTGCAGATGTGCTGGACCGGGTGGAGGGGGGGATGCGTTAACATGACGTAATGCTCCAGATTCCCCAAATGACTCTTGCCTGCATCTTCTTCTTCTACTACTTTATATCTTCTCTTGTATCTTCTGTTCCTTCCCACAGCAGAGATGATGTCACCAACGTGTAGGGCTGCGTATTCATTACATATACACATCACATACTTTACCACTCAGTACTTTTTGTAATACTGCTTAGTCTACAGTATTACATCAACAACAGCCAAAAGACAAGAGACGCTCTGGGCTCTTCTAAACATTAACCCCTGAACATGGTTGATTATTGATTATTGATGATTCTATAAGTTCATTATAATGCAACACGTGTGAGGTTGATGAGCAAAACGAGATGATGAGAGTAAACAGACTCAGGGCTGAGATCACTTAAACCACCTGTTTATCAAGACAAAGGAAAAATCTCAAGATAAAAATTCTAAACTCACATTCAACTGTTATTTAAAAAATGTTTTGGACAACACGGGAGAAGAAAACAAAGAATCTGATTGGCCAATAGCAGGAGTGATGCAATGCGATGAAGAGCAATGAGAGAAAGCGCAACATGAAGAACAAGAGAAGAAGAAACATCACAAAACAAGGATGAAGAGATGGAGCGTAACCTGAGACAGATGCTGACATCAGCAGCGATGTCGCAGTTATCCAGGAAGTCTGAGTCACAGTCTGATTGATGAAGACACGGATGACAGAGATAAAAACTAAAGCTTATTATGATGAAGGTGAATGTGCCTGTGAAATGTTCTGGTCAGCAATGGCAGATGAGTCGGCCCAATCTGATCACTATAGAGGAACAGTAGGGTCCATGTCATCACCTGCTGAGAGAAAAAAATCAGGGACAGGTGAAAGGAAGACTCGGGCAGGAGTTTAGCGAGCATCACCACGTTCATGGTCGAGCACACTAACCCACTACTCAACAAGCAGCCCCCTTGGGTGTCTCTTTTTAATATTTTTTTTTGTATGATGTGGCATTGTGTGGTCTGTGCTACTGGATACTCGAATTTCATTTCATTTTTCAGAAGTATCATCTTCTTCGTCATTAACATCATCAGCTGAGCAGTTTGATTTGAACATGAGCCTGGATTACCTATAAAACATACAGAGAACAGGTTGGTTTAAAAGCTTTTAGAGATGTGTGGTTCAAACAGGATCATTTCTGCACATTAATAGAACATTGACAGAATGGGTACTTTTTCATCAGGTATTTATACTTTGAGCACTTCCATGTAAGTGAAAGTGACTTATATGTCCAAGTATGGTGACCCATACTCAGAATTTGTGCTCTGCATTTAACCCACCCAAGTGCACACAGACCCGGAGCAGTGGGCAGCCAATGCTGCGATGCCCGGGGAGCAGTTGGGGGTCCGGTGCCTTGCTCGAACCTGCAATTTTCAGGTTACAAGTCCGACTCCCTAGCCATTAGGCCACAACTGCCCCCTTCACTCCATGTCAGAGCCAAAAGTGTACGTTTTCCTGCTTTACATTTATCTGATAACTTTAGTTCCTTTTCAGAATCAGATGAATCAAACAAAATCCAGTCAAATCATCAAACTTTATTGATCCCCGGTGGAAAATTCCCAAACTACCCAGCAGTATGGAAAGTACTTCAAATTAGAAGTATATAAGGTAGTTAACATTAGCTCCACCTTTACCAGCTGCAACATTAAAGTGATGAACACAATAATGCATCAATAATTAGAATCCAATAATATCAGATACATTCATGTGAAATGGGCCATTCTGCACAATGACTACTTTTACTTTGGATACTTCAAGTACATTTGGGTGATGGTACTTTTGGACCTTTACTGCAGAAACATTTGGATTGCAGGACTTTTACTTGGAACAGAGGATTTTTTTGGTATTTCTGCTGTTACTGCAGTAAAGAAGCTGAGTACTAATGTCACTGCATAAAATATGGGCAATTAATTAATTTCACATTAATATTAAAGTTAAAATTTCTGTAAAACACTGTTGGGACTCAGTGATGAGAGGAAAAACTGTACAGAACAAAATAGTTTTATTACATCATCCCAGTGTGTGTGTGTGTGTGTGTGTGTGAGCTCATAAAAAACAAGATGAATCATCTTTAGAACATTTACACCAAGAAAAACTGAAGTCTGGTGCATAAAAATAGTTTTTGATTTTTTTTTTCCAGTAAACGTGGAACATATACAACTGTCTCAGAAAAATAAGAGCAGGCCCCGCCCCTTTACATCAATAAACTCCTCAGCCAATTATAGGTGAGGAGGGGCGAGGCCATGCAGGATCTGACAGTGATGACAGGCCATAGAAATGGCACATCTTAAACACTCCTGATCCCACTGGTCAGGCTTTTTCACACATACAGAATATATAGATTTCTATGTTCAGGTTATATTTGACCTATGTACAACAAAGATTTCAATAAATCCACTGGAGACATGTCATCTGCTTCCAGAGCTTTCTGTCTGATTTCATCCTGCTGAAAAGGATTAGGGTTTGTAGTTTTGCTATGATTATTATTAGCATGATAAATAAGAGCTGCTGCCAGAAAGAACTACAGCCAGTGGAGCCCAGGGAAGGCTGGCTCATCAACAAAAACTGAAGTTAATGTGACTTAGAAATGACTTTCAGTAATCAATATGTTCACTGATTTGTAAGATCTGTCTGCATCACGTTTTAAACGTCAAGCTCTGTGAAGACCTTATAAAAACCTGCATATTACAAATTAGCAGATACTGGGTGTGAAAAACGACCCAATTAACTGGCTGTCCACAGACTTTTGGCCATGTCAGTTCATCTCAAAGGTCCATGAACAAACTAAAATACTAAGAAGGTCAAAGGTCACCGCAAATCTTAGTCAACTGCAAGTCCCCAGAGTGCACTGCTGTAAGAAACCAACCAATTTTAACCTCTTGGGATCAACTGACGAGTCATTTCCATAGCAACAGCTGATCAGACAAAAAGCTCCAAATCCACAGTTCATGCACTGAAAACTGTCAGAGAGAACGTCCGTGTTCGCCCACGCTGGCACGTACCTCCAAGCAAAGGGCTTCAGCTGCCAAAACCAGACGCGAGGAAAATGATGTGCCACGTCTATTGTGCAGCTACAGCACATTTGTCCACATGTCTGATTGCCCACATCTATCATTCAGTCCAAACGAATCATTTCTATCTGGTAAATCGCATAAACGGAGATCTCATATATTTGTTTTTATTAATGATCAATCAATGCATTGATTATTGATTTTACCAAATAATAAAGTGCTGTAATTTCCGGTAACTTGCTCTTGCAGTAAATCATTTATATCGCAGACAAAAATGGTCAATCCAAACTTTCTGCCTTTTCTTTTTATGATTTTCCAATCAAAACAATAAAGTCTTTAAAATGACTTTGTCATATTGCAGTTTTTACACAATGAATCATCTCTACCCACAATATAAGACTCGCTGTTTAAAGTGGCACGTAATTTTTTTTTTTTTTTTACTTCCAGTAAACCTCTAAACAGGAGCATGGACACTACCTAGAATGCACCACTGTTACCAGTCAACTGAAAGACATTCTTCATGTTCTGCTGGTGAGAAAAATGTTAAAGATGTCCAAAGCACAAACTTCACTATAAATGGCTTTTTCTCCGTCATGCTGAGAGATGCACGCTGGATTTTTTTTTTTTTTTTTTTTTTTTTTTTAAACAATGAAGATGCAGCTTTGCTGCAGCACTGAAATCTTTAAGGCTTCGTCACTCTTTAAACTGTTAACATGATATAAACACGTCATCTCTGATAGAAAAATAGAGTCATGCTGGAGAGAACAGTCGAACACGATGGCTTGGTGCTGTGTTTACGGCACATTGACAGGCTGGGAAATCACACGGTCAGGAACTGAACTGAGGCTGAATTCAGATGTGAAGAGTGTCCAATGTCTGACTCACTTCGGTAATTAAACGTCACTTTTGGGGGAAAAAAAAAAGATCCAAACCCAAACCTTGGTTCAGAGAGCGAGATCAAGTCTGGATTTGCTTCTGAAGATCAAACCCTTCTTTATATCACCTGGGGTTTAACACTTTAAATATTAAGACCAACAAAAGTTACATGTAAACAGACAGGATTTTTGATAAAATAACTTTTCCACCACTTAACACTCTCAGTCTGTTTGAAATGAAACTTTTGTTCTACAGCTTCAGCTTCACGCTAAATAACGAATAAACATCAGCTGAAATTCAGCTTCACTCAGTTCCTGACGGTGAGGTTGCGTGTGTATGTGTGTATCAGTGTGTGTGTAACTGTGTGTGCATTCACAGCCTCGTCATCACACAGGAGAAACACATTAACAGCATCATCACAAGGAGCTTCAGCAACAGCAAAAAAAACCCTGCAGGTCAGCAACAGTCAGGTCAGGTAACCGTGGCAACAACAAAGCATCAAAAACAACATCAGCAACAGCAGAAACACCAACAACAACAACAGTCATCTGTAGAAGAAAACGTCAGTTTCAGCCTCACTGGATTTTTGAGGAAAAGGAAAAAGGAAAAAAAAAAAAAGTTTTTTTTTTGCAGATTCTGATGTTGCCACACGTTCAGGACTGATGCAGGCACCATGGGCAGGGTTTGGATGAGATGACTGATCGACCCAGTCGGTCGCTGTTTTCAGTCACAGATAAAATTGTGTGTGTTGATGCCAGCGGTACCCATGAAGATCTTTTGAACAGCTTTAATATTTAAGGGAGACATGCATAAATAAAAATAACGGTAAACATTCGAGAATCAACACGAACTAATAGTGCTGTGACAAGAGCATGGACGTCTCTAGAACATTAAACCCCAACAGAACGGATAAATTCAGTCCGCGGACTGTTAAGTCCATCAGCAGGTTGTACAGCCCCTCAGCAAACTCTTCACTGCACAGAAAGAGGCATCCGGTCGGTAGTCATGTTTCTTTTGGTATGAGGTCTTCAGAACCATTTAGTGCGACGGTCCTGTCATTAGTGTGTCAGTGTGTCGTCAAGTGCGTGTGCTCGGTTTGTGGAAACAGTCGTTAACTGTGGTGTTTCCTAAGAAACAGAGGGTGAATGGCCAAGCTTCAGCTTGCCGGTTCAAAACTATATTCAGTCTTTTAATGTGTTCTGGGAAAACCTGGTTCAGAACTGAGCCCAGACATGATCAAGAGTTAGACTCTGACCTGTGGCAACATCAGAGCTGCTAAAAAAAAAAACTGGCTGTGTGGAATGAAAAACAAAGCGACACGCTGTTAGCGATCAGTAAAACAAACATTTTAGAGACAAAGGAATGTCTATTGTCAGGTAAACCTTTAAATCCAAAAGCTCTCAGCAGATGTTGCTCCAGCTCTAGCAGTTTTTAAACTAAACTAGGTTTTTAAGCAAATCCATTGAGAAAATATACATATACTTGTTGCACAGAGACACTTTTATAAAGAATTAACTTGGCTGTGTAAAAACTCCCAACTCGGCAAGAAAATTTGAGAGTCAGCAGCTCAGGTCCCTCATCACTCCTCCTCTGCGATTGGTCACTTTAAAATGATACAGAGGAGCTCAGTCCAATAACTGGCCGTGCATACACGTCGAAAGGCGTGGCCTTTAAAGCGGCAAGTGCAAGCAAAGAAAAAAAAAAAAGCCTTAGAGGACTCAAAAAGTCATTTGAAGGAATCCAGAAGAGGTTGGTTTATAAAACAACCCTGTTGGTGCTCAACTGACCCGTTCCAACAGGAGAAACAGTCGTCTGTGGGTGATCAAATCGAACACACCCAGTCATTACAACAGTCAGATTCTATTGACTAGAAAGGTGCAGCGGAAACAGAAAACAAATAAATAATCATGTTTTTAAAAAACTGGCGACAGCCCCGACAAGATGGGGAGAAAGACTTGTCTGAGCTCCATGTGAGTCCATTGTTTCCTCAGGAACACTGATAAACCTCAGGTCATTTTCAGCTGTCGAAGCCTCAGAGCAAAAAACCTCATCAGATTTTAAAATGTCTTTCCTGCTTTCAGTCAGTTGTTGTTTCTCATTTTATAATTTTTCCAGTAAAACCTCAGAACACATTCTCCCCGTTTCTCTCTATAAACTCAAAGTTTTTGTGTTTGAAGATGGATGTTAAAAACCATCTTTGTGCTAACAATAATTAGTTGCAGCCCTCGGTAGAAGAAGAAAGAAATACTCCACTCAGCTTAGCGGTGGTGGCTTCTCGTGATGTGTTCAAGTCAAGAGAAGCTTCGCATTCATCATAGTGGTCGAGCACCGCTACAAAAACTCAAAAGAAATGCAGGGAGGGCTCCAGGAGGTTGAAGTTCTCTGCATGGTAAAAATATTCAGCGGTCTCATCTCTGTCCTGGACGATGATTCTCCAGCAGTGAAAAGTCCCAAGAAACCATCAAACCTCTCATTCATACCAGTCTAGAAGTGCTGCTTAAACGCATCTCGGTTGAGTGGAGAATCTCAGAGTCTGGTCAAGTTCTCCTCAGATCCTCCAGCACACCAGGGGTCTATCAGGCAAGTTCTGTGCCCAGTGAGGAGCTATTTGAGGCAGGCAGGGGCTCAGGGCTTCTGGGGGCCAGGGGACAGAACCACAGGGGTGGACAGACCGTCAACACTCAGAGCTGGGATGTGGATCTGATTACTGCCATTAGTGGGAAACTGAAGAGGCACAGAGACACGTAATTTAACATTTTCATTCCCCTGATGAAGAGTTTCCTCAGATTTCTTCATATAAAATGTAAAACCTTCATAAATCCTGTAGCTGTAAATAATGATATAGTATTATACAGTTCTTCAATTACTGTGACAAGGAGCCACTTTAGCTGAGAGAACTGAACTAGATGCTAAGACCTGCAGGTTTAAAGCTGCATTGATGTTTCTCTGAATCACTAAAACCTGTCAGAAGCTGATGGAAGGAGGATATTTTGACTAAATAAAAAACATAGATCAGCACTTTCATTTCACAAACACATACGTAGCAAAGTGCTGCTGAAGTCTCTGTATGTTTATCATGTATCTTTATCTGTGTGTTTATCTGTCCATATTATTTCATCTGATGGAAGCACATACAAGACTTTCTCCTTCTTGGTTTATGCTCCGTTTTAGTTCATGTGGAGCTGCTTGGTCCAAAAGGCTCAAAAACGGCTCTTAAAACAAGGCAGCTGATAATAGGTCGACATTGAAGTTACAGGCGTTTCAGTATCTGAATGTGTTTTTTGTAGTTTTCAACTTCTCCTGAAGGAGGAGACAAAGCACCACAGTTATTGAACACGTGAAAAGACAGAAAACTACAGGAAATCCTTTCAAATGCAAGTTTTCTCCTGAAGGGAAAAGTCCCTAAAAAATAAATTGGCCAGGAACATACCAGAGAGGTTTGCCTGCTTCCTGTGTGTGGGGATTATAACAGACGTTTCACTAGTGTGAGCAGCAAAAACCAAATCGAATTTGTTGGATAACAGATGGAGGAAAAACTGAGCCAGGAACGTGCAGAGACACCAGCTGTGGCCATCTCTGTCAGGACCAGCTTTACTCCTCCGGAGAGAGGACATTTCTAGAACCTCTGAGGTCAGGCCTGCTGCTATGGCTCTGGTTTGGGAAGGGGTGTGGGGGGGTTAGGGGCTGCAGGATGACGTATGTCAGCGAGTGTCCTCATAGTTACAGAAAGACGACGTGTGTGCACTGTGTGTCTGTGTAGGGTGAGGACTTTAATAAGAATAAAATGTGCAGTAGTCAGAGAACACTGACGTAACGCTGTCGACACTCCATCAGTGGAGGTAACTAATGCACATTAAAAACTGGAACCTTCCAACCTCCTGGGACATAACTGGGAACTCATGCAGTCTCACCTCACTGACAAGCAGATGTTTGATGTCAATACGGCAGCGTCTACAGAATCTGGTTTTAGATGATGTTGAAAATGACTGTAAATCAAAAAGCTCTGTTTCTAGTTTATCCTCCTTCCTGTTCATGTGTATAAGCTGTGATGATGGTTCCTGGGCTCGGTGTATTACCTGGAAGGAAAGCTTGGCTGGGGAGCGGGGAGCGATGGGACTGAGCGTGCTCCAGAAGTGGATGGTGGAGGGAAGAGGACTGGGAGTCAACAGCACCGGAGTCTGGAAACACACACAGGAACTGAGCAGAACAAAAACACCAGTGCAGCCCGGAGATATAGATATTTTAGGTAAATATCTGTTCACTGGCCTGACCACATTAGGCTCCTGTTGGACCACTGGAGTTTTATACTAAAGAAAATATCTGTCAGATGTGGTAATAATAAAGGTAGCGTTGGCTGCAGCCTCACAGTTCTCCTGCGATGGAGTAATAGGACCATATCTGACGGCTTCTGTCTGTTAAACTCTTAGGGGGACGCGTACTCGTATTTAAAATGTAAACCAAAGAGCTTCTTTTGTGTGTGTGCAGCTAACGAGGCTAACTTAGACAGCTCTTGCAATGTAATGTAAAATCGGCTCCATTAGTCAAAAGCTCTCTCTGTGTGCTGCTGTTAGTGGCTGATGGCTGCACCCTGCTGAGCAGAGAAACACCCATCAGCTGTTTGCTGTCTGGCAGCATCGCCACACTAATCAATCAGTACATGGAACCCCCACCCTCCCCAAGGCTCACGCTGATTTATTGTCTATTTATGTTCATTTGGCTTAATATGCTCCACAAAAACACATCACTTAATCCTTTCTATGGTTGAGAAAATCCTGATAAAAAAAAAAAAAACAGTTCAGGTCTTAAACCCAGTCTCAACAGAGTCCCTGAGAGAGCGGAACCATACCTCAGCTGATGTTCTGCTGATGTATGTAGATCAAAGTGGAGCTTCAGGGGTTAAAGGTTAATGAGACGTGATGTCAACAGTTACAGGGGAAAACGTTCACAAATGTCAGGTTTTGCTGCTTTTCTTCATCCCAAATGATGATGCAAACTGAATATCTGCATATTGTCGGACAGCTGATGTCTGGCAATAACTTGGGGGAAAGTAAATCACGTTTTCTGACGTGGTGACAAAACAATGATTGAGCTTGTGTAGGACAGGACGTTGACAAAGTGGTTACCAGAGCATGGGAGGTGATGACTGTTGGCGTCAGTGTGTTGGTGGCTGATCCTGGTGCCAGTAAACTGTTAACAGCTGCATTCACCTGCACAGGAAGCACAAACAGGAAGTGATGTCACACTTTCGTATGACGTGTCAGTGATAATGTGCAGCAAGACTCCATGATGCGCTCAGGGCAGCCACTGACCTTATCCAGAGAGAGGCCGGGGGGGAGTGAAGGCGAGGATGGTAGCTCCAGGCCCCTTGGCTTCTTTGGTTTGGGAGGGGCAGCATCCGTGGTGGAGGTCACCTGAGGAGTCGCTGCTGAGGAGGAGGTCACCTGAGGAATGGAGGAATCTGACAGACACACAGATGTTTTTTTCATAATGAAGCGAAAACCGCAGAGCAGACACGGAACTTTTTCGACAGAGACATCCCAAAATGAGTGTGAAACACCGCACCAAGCCCAGAACATGGACCAACTGAATCCATTAATGAAGTCCACTGTTTCTTCGAACTCTATTGTGTTGTGTGACGTGCTGCCAGTGTTGCAGGTATGCAGTGCAGACATACACAGTAACAGAATATTCACTCCCCATGCGAGACAAAGAAGCTCACTAGGATGTGGTCCAATGAAGTTTCTGCAGGTTTCATCAAGTTTAATTTAAGACTTTTATACAACATAAAATGACATTAACTATCTACATCTATCTAACTATCTACATCTATCTAACATCAACCAGCATGACCTGTTCCTAAATAAGTATCAAAAATGTTGACAGGTTACCCAATTAAACGAAGAAAACATATTCTACTGTCGCCCCTCAGTCTCACTTAGTTTATTTATGTATAATATCTCTAAAATGTAATGTAACCCCTACATATCCTCTATCAGCAAGAAATAAATATTCAAGACCTTTTGCAAGTCAAACCTTCTGGTGCCATTTCTGAGGAAATGTAATACTTTTTGAGACTTTTTGTCACAACCTGCAGATGCCCAGGAACAGCTGTGGTTTGCCCCAGCAGGGCAGTTAGCAGAGGTGGTGCTGTTCCTGTTGTTCTGCATGAGTGTGTAAAAACATAGTTTCACTGAAGTAGCTGAAACGACCAAACGGAAGCCACAATAAAAGCGTTCCTGTTACCTGCTAGTGTGTCCTTGATCTCCACTTCCACTTCACCCTCCACTGCAGACGGCTCAACTCTGACCCCGGACTCCATGCAGGGAGGGGGTGGGCTCTCGACAATGGTGAGGGGGGGCTCCGGTTCCCCTGGGCCACAGATCAGCTGAGGAATCTAGAAGAAGAAACAGAATCGTCACATCTCTCAGTGCTGGACCATCACTGCAGTTTAAAAGTTTAAAAATGACCACAACAAACAAACCCTGCATCAATCTTATCGTGCCTCAATGGATTTGTATGTGGAACTTCCATTTAGGGTTAATACACCAAATGAGCCCATTATGACAGAAAGGAGTGAACGATTAGTCTGACACTGTGACCTTTAGTATTTTCTATAGATTAAAGCAAATGGTTTATGAATTATTAAACAACACCAATTTTACAAGTATAATCACTAACTTTCTGGTTTTTGGAAAAAGATGGGCCTCTCATTGTTGGTGAGTGAGAACCATGTGAGCCAGTGCAGCGGTGTGGCTCTCTGCTGTGTTTTTAATAGTTTTTGGACAACAATGGAGGTCCACGGCACAGACCAATAAGCTAAACCAGGTTCTGGATTCACACAGTGTGTCAGTCTTTGGACTCAGTAACACACACACACACCAGAATGTATTAATTTACAAACTCCTCTCACCTCCTCCACTTGTTTCTCCTCCAGCGACACCATCTCCAGCAGCTCCTCCTCTGACGGCAGGTTCTCCTCCTTGATAACAATGGGAGAAGGAGGTGGACGGGTAGGGGGAGGAACACAGGGAGCTGGAACTACAGATGAAGGAGCAGCAGTCATGGCCACTGGCTGTTGTTGCTGCAGCTGCTGCTGCTGCTGCTGCTGGGGGGTCGGAGGATTGATTATGACGAAGACAGGCTGAGGGTGACTAGGGTGGGGACCGGTGTGGGGGTGAGGAGGAAAGCTTGTGGGAACTCCCCCACGCTCATCCAGCTGGGGCCCCTGGGGGCCCAGGGAAATATGGGAGGGAGGGACGGGACTCACTGCCCCTGGAACAGGAGCCAGGGGGATGAGGGGGGTGAGAGAGGATGGATCCCCGACGCTAGTGAGATAGATGTGAGGAGGGTCATTCAGAGAAGGGACAGGAGGATTCTGGGAAAGAAACATACATGACAGGACGCATTTTAGTAAAACCTGCCGTCAGTCCTTGGGGAAGGGGCTACAGCGAAGAGTGTGACACTGACCTGTGATTGGCTGGCGGTGCTGGCTGGTATCTGCGGACTGAGAGCCGGAGTCGGACAGGGTGACGGCTGAGTGACGATCACCTGGAGAGCAGAGTCAACAGCACCACCTACTGATGGAGGTTTAGACTCTGCTAACACACAGACCTGGGGGATGAGGGGGAAGAAGAGAGGAGAAAAAATAAAATCATGTCAGAGGAGATGCTTCTGCAGGTTTCATTAAGTCTTTAGAGCATTTCACATCCCCTGGGTGCTGCTGCTGGAGCTGGTACACTGATGAAGCAGCTCATGTTTACACACAACAATACAGTTAAATAGAGGCTTTAACAGCCGTTTGTGTTGTTCTGACTTTGCCACTGTCCTTATAACCAAAGTTCCTCATGTCAGTGTTTTGTTGCACATTGTGCAGCAGCTGTGAATTGGTGTTACACAGGCTTGAACCAAACACTGAATGTTTGCACTTCTCTGTCATTAACCCTGTCCTCACTGTGGGGCTGTGCTATTTTTTTTTTTTTTTTTTATTATTATTTCAGGGCCATTCCCTGACAGTTCATCCCTATTTCATACATTAGAAATACTGGATTGTTGTTCATTTCCATGGCAATTAATCCCAGAGATTTAAATATTTTACAAAAACTAATACTCTTGCAGAAAAACATTTTAAAAGAATGCTTAATGTGGCACATGTAGGGTCAGTCTCTGACTGGTTGTTCCTTCTCAGAGAAGTCACAGATTTTTTGGGGGGGGGGAATTGATCCACCTGGTCTAAGAAGACCTGAAAAGTTTCACTCACCTCTCTGAGCGTGTGGTCTACTTTTGGTGCAGGGTCCTGTTGTAGCAGCAGCTCTGTTTTCATTGGCCGTGGGTTGGGTGGAGCCTGCAGGGATTGGATGGTAAAGGTGGAGTAGAGGCCGGACTTCATGTAGTCATTTCTGGAGCTTTTCTGGGAGCTGCTGGGTGACGAGCGCTGTGGATCAATACAGCAATCAATCAAGCAACAAACCACCCAGTCTGATTTTGCACATCATATTAAAATCACCACATGTGCTGCAGACTCGGCAAAGTCAAAGTGTACCTGAGCTAAACTCTTTGACGGACAGGTCGACGTCAAGCTCCCAAGGCCTTTTGATTGGCTGTTTGGCTCAACGCTGTCCCTCCTCTGGCCCTCCTCTCCATTGCGTACCCCCTCAAGGAGGGAGGGGTCGGCTTGACTGACAAACTTGTAGACAAACTTCTGCCCGCTCACCTTCTTTATGATGTTCTGAAAGACGACAACAAGAGCAGCACAAAAATGGCAGCAGGACTGAAGAAAAAGTTTTATGGACTAAAGTTCTGATGTTGAAATTTTTTAAACGCTGCAGTATTCTCAGCAGTACCTTGTCGTAGTAGTATCGGAGTGCTCGGCTTAGTTTGTCATAATTCATGTTGAGTTTGTTCTTCCGGAGCCCCCACAGCCGTGCGACCTCCTCAGCATCCAGGAGTTTGAACTCTCCTTGCTCACCTGTCCAGGAGATCAGGTGACGCTGTTGCTGGTCCTCTAGCAGGTGGAGCAGGAACTGCCACAGCGTGATGGATGGGTCCATGGCTGGAGGGTGGGACACACATACAGACGGGCAGTCAGTCAATATTTCTGTACTGGTGCTGATAACAATACCTGTATCGGTATCAATACCAAAACAATACTTTAAATAAACATCATTCAAATAAACAAAAAATTTGCGATTTTTAATGAAACACAAAGCAGTCATATATCACTCGTCAGTGCTACAGACAGGCCAATTCAGAATTCGGGAATCCATGAAAACAAACGTCTTGTGCTGTGCTTTCCACACAGTCGGTGCAGCATTTCCCCCTGCAAAATCCAGGGAGCGCTGTGCAAAACAGCTCCACCTTTGCCACAACACTAATGATGCTAGCAGTAGGTCTCAACATTTCACAGACTCAGTGTTTTTAACAACCTTAGTAGCTGCAGCTGATATTTCATCATGTAAACAGGCCACAACAGGTACCTTTATACATGAAATCCAAAAATGTTTAATGCGCTCTAAGGCTTTTGTTGAACCCTTTTAAAAGCCCTGCTGACACAGTAACCGCATCCTATTGTATAAACAGAAACAACAGACAGGGACTCACACAGTGGATCAAATCCAATCAACACTCTTCGTGAGACAGGGAAGCAGAGAGCCACTCTTCTGAGAAGGTCAACATTAAACAGTGAGAGAGATGCCAGTCAGCCATGCAAATAAGCCTAATTTCCATTAGCTGCTCTGTTACATAACTAACCTATCAAACACCTTGGAAACCATCGCCATGGTGAGAGACATTTCATCAATGGTAACCAAGGGAGAGGGACGAGAGGCGAGTGAGGTATGAACAGAGAGGCAGAGAGAAAGCGAAGTGAAGAGGTTGCTGCTCGTCCTGCAGGAGGTCAACTCTGCTGCTGCCCTGTTTGTGATGCTCCGCCAGAAGCTCGTGCCGCACACAGCAGTAGTCTGGAGCCACTGTTTGGTTGTTTGTTTTAATCTCAGTATAGGATTTGTGGAAAAATAACAAAATAGTCTTATCCTTGAGAAAACAATGTTTTTGATTATCTGGAATATTGCAATTTTTTTGTTAGAAACACAGTGTAGGTAAAATAGCATTGTTCTGTACAGCACCAGAATGGTGCAGAATGTGAAGCGCAAGATCCACGTTTTATTTTTGTTTTCCGCAATTGTGAAAACACATTAAATGTCAAGAAGCAGTGGTTAGGAACCCATGATACAGTGGGTTAATTTAAATTTACTGACCTTCCAGTACTGATCCCGTCTCACTGTACTTCAGGAAGACCAACATGGAAACGGAGTAAACACTGACAATAATAATAAACAAGTATCATGCTTGTTTATCACCAGCTCATTTGTCTTAGCCATGGAGCTCCACTATTGTCCTTTTCAACTTGTACAAAGTTAGTGTTATAGAGTGAAGAGGTCTGTGCCTGGTACCTGCAGTCTGTTTATTTTGACCACCCTGACAACAGCGTCCAACATGCTGGACCTCAGGTGAGCTGAGAAGTTGGGCCGTTACCTCCCACCCTCCTAATCGATCAGTTCACTGCAGCGTCTACATTTTGCCTCGGCCGGTTCTGCTAAGCATTCCCCTCAGCTACACTGCCCCCATCCTGCCCAGTCAGACAAACAGTTTCATTGATCACAGTCTGTCTCAGGCAATGTAAATTTCTCATAAAACTTTAGTCCAAAGTCACGAGGTTCTGTTGCACAGCATGCTAGCTAAGGAGTGTAAACACAAACATGTCTGAGCATGCTCAGTGGCCTCTGCCTGACTGTTATTAATGTGTGCACATATTTATAGATAAACTGCAGTGCCCATATTTTTGTCCTGTAGAAACATGTGATCCAGTGGGCCAATGTGTCTGAATCATGTTTGGACAACATTGGAGCTCCATAAATCAGGTTTTAGTCTCACTCACTTTAATCATTACTGGGGTTTGTTGACAATAACTAAACTACAGAGAATTACTACCAGTTAGGCTCTGTGAAACCAAATAACCTGAAGCTGAAGGAGCTCTGTGGTATAGGCCCTGAGCCTGATCTCTGCAGGTTTATCGACACAACACAAATCAAATACAAGGAGACAGTGTGTGAATCTTATCTTTCTCCTCAGGGCCCATCTACAACAAAAGGCAGAGTCTGTTTATGCTTTATTTCCACAGAGATGCCACATTACACTGGGTGCTGGCCAGTATAATCACAGTTACCAACAACAGGGATGCTATTCAAAACCAGTGGAAAAAACTGAAACACACCCATAAATGTTTAGCTTTGTTCTAGTCCACAGATACAAATCTTTAGTTACTGATCTGACTTCTGTCAGTTGGACTGGTAGATTCTTATCATCAGACATTCAAAAACACACGTGCACGCCTGAACCTGCAGTGATATTACAAAGTAAGGCTTCAGTCTCAGACAGTGATAGTAGTTCAATGAGGACCAGAACTTACCATGTCGGCAGTGACACACCAAAACCTCAGATGGGCCAACTGCTGGTGAATATTTTTTAAAACATAAGGCGAGAAAATATTTTTACATTTTTCTTCCAGTGAACAAATGCCACAAAACAACCAAAACAACACAGGATCACAAGCTCAGGGCCCATACCAAAGAGCTCCTTCAGTTTTGGATTATTTGGTTTCACTGAACCTAACTGGTAGTGAGAGAGTGAGAGAGTGAGTGAGAGAGAGAGAGAGAGAGAGAGAGAGAGAGAGAGAGAGAGAGAGAGAGAGAGAGAGAGAGAGAGAGAGAGAGAGAGAGAGAGAGAGAGAGAGAGAGAGAGAGAGAAACTATAGCCTGATTTATGGAGCTCTGATGTTGTCGAAACACGATTCAGACACATCGGCCCACTGGATCACATGTTTCTAGAGGACAAAAATACAGGCACTGCAGTTTATCTATAAACACCTGCACACATTAATAACAGTGATGACTTTCACAGTCTCTGGAGGGTGTTCAGACATGTGTTTGTGTTTACACTCCTTTGCTAGAATGCTGTGCAATATAACCTCGTGATTTTGGACTCAGGTTTTATGAGAAATTTACACCTGAGACAGACTGATCAATGAGACCAGTGTGGATGTTTGTCTGACTCACAAGAATAAAGAGTCGGATGCGATGGATCCATAGAACGAAGCCTGTACTATCTGTGAACAGTGAGGAAACAGAGACAGACCGGGGGTATTCCATAAAAAAAAACTCTGAACTTAACCCCGAACTTAGAGTTGATTAATCCTGCAGATTTGACAGGTGGGAGGAGACAAAGAAACTCAAAAGTTTAGTTTCACAGACTCAGTTACCTAAGTTAAATGAGCTCTAATTTGTGAAAAGTACTCAGGTTTAAACTACTTGAGTTTTCCCTGAAGAATCTGATGGGAAAAAGTAGATGGCTGTGTAATCCTAGATGTTCCCACAACCTGGTACACAGGTTTTCATCTTCTAACATGAAAGGCAAGAACATAAAAAAATAGAATGGGTCATCTCATATGAGATATGCGTGAGGATACAGTATATTTACAGAAACAGTTTTTAGACTAAATACTCTGGGTTTTGGGATGTAGGTTGACAAGACATTAGAAGATGTCACCTCTAACTCTAGGGCAGACATTTTTCACTTTTTCCTTTACAGACCAATCAGTCAATCAATAAAGAAAATAATTAAAAGAAGCAAAAGAACTGGTAGTAAAAACAATCAGACCAGCATTAAGAAGAGTCTGTAATGCACATGAAGAGCTTCTTGCTCCTGTCTACAAACATCAGGGCTCGCAAAATTTTAAAATCCCTGGTAGCCCTTCGGGCAGACACTCTTCAGTTTTTGGTAGCCCAAAATAAATTTAAGTAGCCCGACTAAAAGAGAGATTATTTTTAATGTATAATAATGTAAAAGAAACAAAACATCAATCAAAAATGTGTTAAAACACAAATTACAACTGTATAAATTAGTAAAATTACAATAATCAACTTAAATATTTGTTTCTAAGTGAAAGTCCATGAAACCAAAAAGCTGCGCTTTCTTTTTGCCTGTCTGATTTTTCAGAAGTTTTCCGCTTTGTGGTAGTCAGCTTTTCTTTGGCTGTCACTTCTTCACCCTGACCTGTCTTATTTGGCTCAGCAGAACTAAAATACTTGCGCAAATCCATGTGCTGCTTATTTTTACACACGCACACACATAACGGTCAGCGATTTTTGAAATTCTCTCCACCTCTATCACACGTTTAAGCTTGCGGGGGAAGTTTTCCCTTGTCACTTGAGGATAGGCTAATAACTGACAGGACGATGTCAGAGGAATTGGTGCGCAACTATTCCGTCACTGACCAATCAGTACTGCAGTTCGCGCCATCGCAAAGTGAAAGTAAAAGTAAAAACAAAAAACAAGCACGAATTCAAACTTAATTTCAATACTTCACATATTGCCAGTGGCTCCCCGATGCCCGAATATTATATAATTACCCAACTATATCTAAGAAAGAATGCAGAAGCATTGAAATATATTTTTCCTCCCCACATGATAGCCCGACAGGCAGGGCTGAGAAAGATTTTGGTAGCCCGACTGGAAGACACAATAGCCCCGGGACGTCGGGCTAGCGATTTTGCGAGCCCTGAACATGGTGTTAGGCGATAGGCGATATATTCTCTTAGTTACAGGACTCTAGTGAAACAGAAAGCTCAGAGCCGCTGTCTGAGATCAACACACAATCAGGTTCAGGTGAACTCACTGGTCTCACAGAAACACCAAACGTTTCTGGATGTTCTTAACTGGAAAAACACTCAACAGAATAATCATTGGTTGCAGCACTTATTTAAACACTTGCCTGAATTGCATATAATCATCAGAGGGTTTAAGCTGACTTTATAGACTTTTAAGTGAATGAAGGTAACACACAGCAGGAGAGAGAAAAAGTCAGAAGTAGAGAACCAAACTACAGATGTGTGTGGCTTCCTGACCACATCCTGGTCCTCTACCTGCCAGTCACCCAACACAAATCTCAACAACAGCCAGAAACACAAGACAACGTTCTGCAGGGCCTCATCCTGTCCGCAGTTTTCTGACTCAGATCGTCTCATCATAAACATGTCAAATCTCACAATCACTGCTTCACATCAGTGCGTCAGCGTTGCCATGACAGCGTGTGAATCTTGCATCACTGACCTGAAAGCATCTCCATGATAACAGTCAGATCATGTCTGCAAAAAGGCTGACATTTTACAACTCTAGCTCCTTATTTTAGAGTAATGCTTTGTTTCACATTCATCAGCAAAGCAGTGATAAAATATTACAAAAAATTATGAATCAGAGCTAAAACAAATAGTTGACCTCCCAGAAAAAAGAAAAAAAAGCTAGCCCTTTCAGCCATCTGAAGATTATGACCTTTTTTCTTTGCTATATATATTTGTGACTTTTTGGACCTTTCCTCAACCTGACTAGTATTTTTTTCATAAACTAAATGATTAATTGATTAGCAAATAATTATTAGTAGCAGGTTCAAACGTGACAGAAATCTATTTTCTTTTCTTTTTTATTTACATGCACAATTGCAGTAAAGTAGTTAGAACTTCTTTCAGCTTGTTCTTCCACCTGTAGACTGCTTAATGTGACCAACAGAAGCCAGTGAACACTGTGATGGTGCCACTGTGATGGTGCCTTGTACAGTGCCTCTGCCTTATAGTAGGATCCTGATCATGCCCCTATCTAAAGTTCGTCTCTGGTCACCAAACCTCCAAATCTGCCATTGGTGCAAGTGTCTCAATGAGATTTGGGAGCATTGTTTAGGACTGACGACTAAAGATTTCACCACATTTCTCTCACAGCAACCAACTTTAGTCTCAGATTGCCTGAAAACGCACAGCAGGAATGAACCATTGGTGCAGATGTGCACTCTGACTGCAGGTTTTTACACGCAGCAGCATGACAACGAACCAGATCCAACCCGAGATTAAATATCATGATTATACCTACGTTAGTATCTCACCTGAACACACAAACACAGCTGCAGGCCTCAGCAGCTGCCACACACCTGTTGCAATGCTGCTGTCGCTGCTTCCCTCCAAACTGCACAGAAACACAAACACACACACACACAGCTGTACCCTGAATCAGCAGCATGCAAACACGTGAAGCAGCTCCATCTGCAGCATCTCGTACCGTTTATGAGCGTGTTTGAATCCATCTTCAGCAAAATGTTCCGCCTTGCTTTTCAGTTTGCTGCCTGCCTGCGGGGCTTAGACCTCCTCCATGCTGCTGTGTGTCTGGCTGGGCGTTGGGGTTGTCGGGGCAGGTTAGAGCTGTCAGAGCCGGGCTGATGACGGTGAGGAGGACGAAACGTTCAGCTGATTGTCTCCCGACCTGTTGGCGTTATGTAACCGCTCTGAGCTACTTCTGCCAGGCTCCCCTGCCTCCATGCTAACGCGAAGATGAAAGTTAGGTCCACCACAGAAAGCAAAACACGATCAAAAGCAAAAGTTACAGACAAAATAAGCTTCAGAAACTAGTAAATGGTGGGTATGTGGGCCTGTGGCAACACACAGCGCAGTGCTAGTTACAAGACATGGTGTTAACGAAAGCCTAGCAGTTTGTCCGCTGCATTTCTGCGGATGTGGATTAAGTTGGGGCGTTTTTCTCTGCCCTCCCCGATCGGAGCCTGGTGCTAAGCTAGCGACGCTAAAGGTTTTGGCGCTAAAACTGTGTTATTATTTTCTCGGTGGATTCTGGAGCCACCGTGTTACCGGCAGGCTGCTGCGGGTCTTTCGCCTCCACAAACTTTCTCACGTTTTCCCCTTTTCTCGGGTTGTAGCTGTTATCCTAGCGTGCTAAGCAGCACGCCTAGCCCAACCCAGTCTAGTCTAGCCTAGTCTAGCCTAGTTTAGCTTAGCCTAGCCTAGCCTAGCCTAGCCTAGCCTGCTGTGAGCGCCCCCCGCCTTCCCCTGCTCTTGCTGGTGCGTCAGCCACAAATCAACGCCGCTCACTGCAGACTGGAGCAGCACAGTCCGCCGCAAACAGCACACAACGCTCCTATACGAGAAAAAGTAGTTAGTAAAATCCGCCCAGTGGTTAATTCTCGCCGTGAGGACACAGATACCCGCCGATAAAAACTAAGTTCAGCACTTCAATATTTCTTCCTGTTTCAACGAACGCCCCCTCACTGTCAGCTTAACGCCGCTAACGCAACCACACTTCCGGTGATGGGTTTCAAGATAAAAGTCTCAACTTGAAACTTGATCCGCTTTTTGTTTTTTTGAAAAGTAAAAGTACATTCGCTCAAATACTATGCGTAAAACATAACACTAATAATATTCTGTGTGTGTGTCACTGAGTCTGAATCCCATCCAGAGACCGACAGCAACAATGAATGTGGTGTAAGTAATGTTTGTGCGAATCCAGAATCTGGTTTAGTTTATTGCTCTGTGCCGTAGACCTCCATTGTTGTCCAAAAACTATTAAAAAATACAGCAGAGGGCTACACTGCTGCACTGGCTCACATGGTTCTGCCTCACCAACATCAGAGACCTGTCTTTTTCCAAAAACCAGATCCTGGCTGAGAACGGCCATCACTTTTTACAGAAAGAAACTGCACTGCACATGGACGTTTTTAGCACAAAGTGTACAATTTTGTACCTGTACTTTGTGAGTATAGTATTTTCCACTACTTTACACTTGTCAATACTACATGTTGGATGAATGAATATTTGTATGGAGGATAATTTTTTAAACACAAACACGTCTGGTTATGAATCACTGACAGGAGTGAAATTAAGGTTTATTAATCAGATTTCTGATGGTGGCCTGCAAAAATCACTCAGCCACAGCAGTCAGGCTTTCCACCTGCTTGCAGCACAGTGAGTAAACTCACCTGTGCTCGCAAGCCACAAACGTCATTTGAGAACCAGAGTGAACACAGGAGGCACTTCTCTGTGTCAGTCTATTTCAAGAGTCTTCTCTCAGCTACTTTAGACCACTGCCTGTATTTAGCATCCAGTTTCCATGGCAACGGGCTTGGCGGTGTTGAAGGAGCATCTCTGAGATTGCTCATGTTGTCAATACTCTGGCTTTATTGCTCAGGTCTAATTTATCACATCACACCCGTTCCACATTTGTTTATTCTTCATTTCAAAGTGAAGCAACCTGACAATAACAGAAAACACGTCCAGAAGTATGTGGACAGCCACAACATGGTAAATAATGTCTCCCTAAGAAGGCTTTTGTCCTTGTGCTGCTGAGTGCCCAGGTGTGTTATAGGCATGATCTGTCTTTTAACCAGGGCTAAAATGTTAAGGAGTCAAAGAACAGGAAGTCTTCATCTTATCTGGATGCAGAGTTAGCTTCTGCTATGTAATGTTTTACTAACACGTTTATCCTCAGTGTTGTGTGTTTAAACATCCCTCCAGGTCTGGATAGTCCCCTGCTGTCATCCAACACAGGAATAGGTCAGAAAACTTCTCTTCTTCTGCAGTCGGGCAGGTCCGTCAGTCCCTGCAGCTCCCGCAGACCCTAATGAAGAAGAGGAGATGAAGAGTTTTCCCGACTGAAAACACGCCTGAAAAGGCTCAAAACAACTAACACCTGTATGGATCAACAATGAGTAGAATGATTAAACTATATACTATAGAAACAGCCACATCACAGACAAGGGGGGAAAAAAAAACAACACTATTGTAGATAAATAATAAATATTCCCCTAAAATCTATAAAATACTGCCAAAAAAGTCAAATATCCCAAAATATTTATATATACATGTGTGAAAAAAATGTAAGAAAGCAGTTCTGGATAATCTGCAGAAATTCTTCCCAGAAACTGATCAATGATCAGTGATGAATGATCAAACACTGCCTAACACACTGACCTCCAGCACCATGCGGATGTTGGCTTTTATTTTGGCAGAGTCTTTGGTGAGTTGCTCCGTGAAGCTAAAACACAAGTATTAGCGTGGTTAGCATCTCTCACTCATAATAATGGAAATAACTACCGTCGAGCTAACACACAACTAAAACTCAAACCGTCTGACATTTGTCTGACACTTCACAGTGACTTTATCTTTTTGTTCAAACTCAACACAAGTTTACTTAAATTCTAGCAAAGACCTCAAAGTTTCCAAACGTGAATTTTTCTGAAAAAATGTGTTTAAAAAGAGAGAAGAACTGACGCTGTGAGCTGACTCGTCTTCTTGTCGATGAATCTCAGTGCTTCGTCATGGTTCATTTCCACAAAGAAACCGTAACCGACCGCCACACAGATCCTGGATGAGTCGTCCCTGTCAGACACACAGGAGACGGCAGGGTTAAAATAAACCTGTTTTGCTGACGTATCGATTTGTCTGTCATCCTGGTGACATGATGCCCTCTGTGACAGTGATTGGTTTTATGTAAGTGATCGGCATGAATCTATGTGTGTATCAGACTGACTGATGAGCGCATCAGCTGCTTACACTTCAGCCTGGACATAGAAGTTACAGCCCAGATCTACATCAGTCTTCAGCTGCTCAGAGTCCGACTCCTGCGGGAAAACATCAGGTGTTTAATGAAACCAGGTTTCCTGGGTCATAACACAGTCAACAGACAGCTGGAAAATCAGATGTATATCCACTTAGGTGTGATGACAGTGAACACACCACCTGCCTTTATACATATTCTGTACATGCACAAGGCTTCTCTGTATCAAGACGGTGGCCGCAGCTCAGGGGGAACCTATGTTCTCGCAGGATCTGCACCATGAATCAGGATTAGTGTGTTTATTTGTTCTGTCTGAGTTTAACTCAGATTTTCAGGAGTCATCAAACTGGTTCACTTTAAACTGGAAGATCACCATGATAACTATGCAGATCACCATGGTAACAAATACTCCACATCTCCTGTGAGAGGAGTTTAAAGCCAAAGGAAATAATAAAGAGCATTAGATAGATAGATAGATAGATAGATAGATAGATAGATAGATAGATAGATAGATAGATAGATAGATAGATATACTTTATTTGATATTATATAGATCAAAGGAGGAATTCTTACAGTTATTAACTATAGCAATGATGCTATAACTTTATTCGATTCCTAACAGTTTTTATTCTTATTCTCTTCCTTGTGTTTGTGTGTGTGTTTATGTATGTACCTGCAGACTCTGTATAGTGTTCTTCAGCTGCAGGTACTGAGAGATCTTCTCATAAACGGCATCTCTCTGCTCCAGCACATTCCTACAAAACATGACAAACTCATCACATTCCTTCTCCTCCCTCTGGTTTCACGTGTCTAGGGCCCAGTGTCTCTCTTAACAGTGGATCTCAGAGGTTCAGAGCGTTCTCCAGTGGGTCTATATACAGCCATGTGCAAATGTGAAAGATTTAGCGGCAGCCAGTGGTTCATTCAGGTGTTACCCGGGGGGGGGGGATTAGATCTGTCCCCTTTCCGGGCTAGAGCCAGGGTTTGGTTTGTCCAATTAAAATTTTAAATAGTAACATTTATTTTGAATGAAATTAAAAAAGCTATGACACCAAATTCGTATTACAGAATGACCACGAATCTGGTCTGCCCCATCTGGACAATACGAGCCTTTAATGGTAAAAGGTTTTATTATGTAACAGGTGGGACGTGAAGCCGTCTACACTGATCCTGTAACACTGCTCTCCACACGGAAACACACCTGCGTGTCTTTTGTTGGACTGGACAAGACCATTAAAGTCCCTTTCTTACCCTAAACACACTTGCGTCTCTTCTGTGGGACTGGACGAGACCTTAAAAATCCGTTTCTCACCCTAATCATACCTGCGTCTCTTCTGTGAGACTAGACGTGACCTTAAGACTTCGTTTATTACCGTAAATCTCTTCTCAGAACTTCATTGATGAAGTTTTCGTACTGCAGAACCTTCTCCTCCACGCTAGCATTAGCGTTAGCATTCCCGGGCGAAGACATCTTCGGAGTTCTGTCTTTAAGGACCAAGCTTCAGCGTGACGAGGACAAAATCCGACAGCTACAAACCTGCGGGACGTTTCACTAAAACGAACGTCAACTTCTCAGTCATTTTAAACCCCACACACATTCCGGTTATCATGCTGGTTAGCATGTGAACTCTCACACTCTGCGCCGGAAGTGGATGACACTTTAATTCCAGATTTCAAAATAATAGCGAATAGTTGGCGCCATAGAATGAGAGTAAATAGAAAATACATTGCTTATGATCTCTCAATGTCAGAACAAACGTGTATTTAGCATGATACTTCATTTGTTATTATTATTATTATTATCATTGTACTCCTTGAATGGAAAATTAAACTATTTTTTTTACTTTAGTATTCATCTAATACGTGGAAACCTGTCGCAAGCTGTTGGACTTTCAGGTGAGTCTCTTCTACTTGCTCTGGATGTACAGCTGGACTAGTCACGTGACGGTAGCTAACTAGGAAGAGCACTTTTGAAATAAAATTGTTAAAACTCGTCCCACAGGAGAACAAGGATGTATCTGGCAAAAACGAAGCTCCGCGTTGACTTTACGGTTCTTTTGGTTCTGTCGCACTCGCTTTAGTTTAAAGCGAACAGAACAACAAGTTGTTATTGGGCGTTGAAGCTAGCTAAGCTAGCTGTGCTAGCAGGTTACCACGGTAACGTTAGCCAACAGTTAGCTTAGCTCAGGTGTTGTCGGTGTCTACAGGTGATTTGTTTCTAAATCAGTGTTTTATGTTACTGGGCTCCAGTAGACCTGCAGCTTTAAAACGGTTTATTAATTATTGATCAGTTCAGACAAACACCCGTTGATGTTGTCAGTTGCAGTTACTGAAAGACAAAATGTTTCCTACATTCACTGCAGTTTTAATATTAGGTTATTCTAATATTAGAATATTATTCCAAACAACACTAAACGTCTGAACCACTGGGTCCTGGACGCATTTTGTGTCAGACCTGGACCAGAGTGATGGAGCAGTACAGCATCTTGGGTCGGATTGGAGAAGGAGCGCACGGCATCGTCTTCAAGGCCAAACACATCGAGGTTAACTGCCCCCAACAGCACAGACTAACTCCAGCACGTAGACATGTGTAAGTTACGACAATGATGTAAGACTGCTGTCATCAGACAGGAGAGACGGCGGCTCTGAAGAAAGTGGCCCTGAGGAGGCTCGAGGATGGAATCCCTAACCAGGCTCTGAGGGAGATCAAGGCCCTGCAGGAGATTGAGGACAACCAGCATGTAAGTGTCAGGGTCAGAGTCCTGCAAAGGCTCAAGCACCTGATCAGGAACACACATATAGAATAGTGACACAATTGATAGAGGTGAAGTTTAATATCAGCAGAAGGTGAGTATTAAAGGGAGCAACCATAATATTTCCATAAATTCACAGTTACAACAGCTGTTTCACTGACACAAACACTAGTCAGGTCCAAAGTCAACACACAGGTATGCTGCTACCACAGGTGCAGGGTTGTAAACATGGCCCCCGGCAGGTCAGAAGGTCAGAGGCCAGCATTAAGTCACAGTTGTTCCAGAGAGATATCTGCTGCTTCTCATGGTCACAGTACTAACACACACTGACAGCAGCGGTTGGAGTTAACACAGACACAGAAACCTGAAAAAAACTCCTCAACATGAAACCTCTTCGATGTCTCTATGAAATATGTCCTGCAGCTCTGAGGCCTGGTCCTCAACCCAGTAGGAAAACATGCATCTTTAGACACTCACTGCACTTTTGTCCAGTGATGATGTTTTCTAGCAGAAAATTAACTCTTTCACATCAGATTTTCATGTTGCTGCAGAAGCTTCGTTTTCATCATCACACTCCTCCTCCTCAGGTAGTGAAGCTGAAGGATGTCTTCCCTCACGGTACGGGCTTCGTCTTGGTGTTTGAGTTCATGCTGTCTGACTTGTCTGAGGTCATCAGGAACTCCCAGCGACCTCTGACACCGGCCCAGGTCAAAAGTTACATGATGATGCTGCTGAAGGGCGTCGCCTTCCTGCACCACAACAACATCATGCACCGTGTGAGGAGTTGCAGACTGAGTCTTTACCAGATGTAACAAAGTGATGAACACAATAATGCATCAAGATTTAAATCAAATAATATCAGATACATTCATGTGAAATGGGCCATTCCGCACAATGACTACTTTTACTCTGGATACTTCAAGTTCATTTGGATGATGATACTTTTGGACTTTTACTGCAGTAACATTTGGAATGTAGGACTTTTACCTGGAACAGAGGATTTGTACCCTGTGGTATTCTTACTGTTACTGCAGTAAAGGAGCTGAATACTTATTTTTTTACACTGCTAAAACTACTCTTCAATTTAAAAATAAAGTCCCTGTTAAATTTAGAGTGAAGACTTTATTTAAGCTTCAGTTATCTTAGGTTTAGGTTCATGTGTGTTTGTGTGTAGGACCTGAAGCCAGCGAACCTCCTTATCAGCTCTTCAGGTCACCTGAAGATCGCAGACTTTGGACTGGCCCGCCTGTTCAGTGAGCAAGGAGACAGACTGTACAGCCACCAGGTGGCCACCAGGTACTTCCTGCTTAAAAACACACAAGTTTTCATGAAATGAATACAAAAAACATTTTGCTCCTTTGTTCAGATTTGTTCATTTGACCACTTCAATGATATTTTATCTCATCATAAAGATCCTTTTATATTTGTCGTGATTTCATTGCAGTGACTTGTTAGAATATAATGTGTTGTGTAAACCAGTGATTCTGATTGACTGTGGAAACACTGATTTGAAGTGTTGCTGTGTGTTGAGGTGGTACCGAGCTCCAGAGCTGCTGTACGGAGCCAGGAGGTACGACGAGGGAGTCGACCTGTGGTGAGAAAACTGCAAATACTGCTCTTCTTACTGCTGAAAATATTTTCAATATTTCCAACATTTCCACAAAAAATGAAGTATCTGAAACATATCAGTTATTTCTCAGTAAGTGTCCAACCAAACTTGGACTTGTGAAATAATCACAAAATTACATTAGGAACATATCCAATTTGTGATAAATTAGGGAAGTGTCAGTCTGTGCTTTTCACCCTGAGATTTTTTGGGAATAAAACGTCCTTTTTCACAGAATTGGGCAGTCATGGTGCGTTAAAGACATTTTTTACCGTTTGACACATAAAGGGCTGAGTTGGATTAAATGACCATCTGTGACTGTAGTGGACTGTATTTTAATTCAATTTATTTATTTAGTTCAATTTTATTTGTATAGCGCCAAATACAATCATCTCAAGACACTTTACAAAAAAAGTCCAACAAATCCCTTTTATGAGCAAGCACTTGGCGACGGTGCTGTTTTTAACAGAAGAAAAAACCTCCAGCAGAACCAGGCTCAGTTGTGAGTGGATAGAGGAGAGAGAAAAAAACAGCAACAATAAACAACAAATAGACACTGCAGGTTGGTGGGGCCAGTAACTGTACATCAGCAATATACAGCTCCAGGACCAGGGACACCTGCAGAAGGTACGGAGAGAGAACAGGGAGAGAGGGAGAGAGCACAAAGTTAGTGACATTCAATGGTGGAAAAATCATGTGAGGAGTGAGGAGAGAGGAAGGGAAGGGAAGGGAGGGGAGGGGTAGGGGAGGTCAGTGCACCAATGGTCCTCGGGCAGTCTAGGCCTATAGCAGCATAACTAAGGGATCGTTCAGGGTTACCTGAAGCCAGCCCTAACTACACGCTTTGTCAAAAAGAAAGGTTTTAAGTCTAGCCTTAAAAGTACACAGAGTGTCTGCCTCCTGAACCCAGACTGGGAGCTGGTTCCACAGGAGAGGAGCTTGATAACTAAAGGCTCTGCCTCCCATTCTGCTTTTGGAAACTCTGGGAACCACAAGTAGACCTGCACTCTGAGAGCGAAGCAGTCTATTGGGTTAATATGGTACCATGAGGTTTTTAAGGTATGAAGGAGCTTGATCGTGAATGTGCACATTTTAATGTGCAGAGCAGCGGGTTGTGTGTTTTAGGCCGTGTGTGTGTGTTTCAGGGCCGTGGGCTGTATTTTTGGGGAGCTGCTGAACTCGTCCCCACTGTTTCCTGGAGAGAATGACATTGAACAGCTGTGCTGCGTGCTCAGAGTGCTGGGAACCCCGACACAGGACAGCTGGCCTGTAACACACACACACACACACACACAGTTTGTCTCTACGTTAATTCTCCAGATCAATAACTAATAGTAGCTGAAGTATCAAAACATCTGATAGAAACTAGACAACAGACAAATAAACACACACTGTACAGTTTATTAGGAACCCCTGTGTCTAATGAAGGTATATCTGTGAGGGAATCTGTGTTTGGTCTGTTTAGGAAATAGTGGAGTTACCAGATTACAATAAAATCACCTTTAAAGACAATCCAGCCATCCCGTTGGAGGAGATCGTCCCTGACACCTGCCCTCAGGCCATCGACCTACTCTATAAGTTCCTGGTCTATCCGTCCAAACAGCGCTGCTCTGCCCGACAGGTAGTAAACAGGAAGTGGGCTCCAGATCTGCGTGATCCAGAGTTCCTCAGTGTTCGATGTGAGGTCCCTTTTTCTTTTGTGTTTAAGTCCTTTCATTGACAGTAACAACCAGAGTGAACTCAGGCCCATAGTCTTCTCAGCTGATTTTGAAGGGGGTGTATTATTAAACAGCATCATGGGAAATGTAGGATTCCATAAAAAACATGAGGTGTGGTTTAAACTAAACATGGCCCACATAGCCTGAAGCCAGAACATGTCTCTTTCATTTATTGTTTCCTTTATTGATAACCTTCCACCTGTCCTGTCGCCCTCCCTGCAGGCTCTTGTCCATCCGTACTTCTTCTCCTCTCCTCTTCCCGCTCACCACTCAGAGCTGCCCATCCCTCAGAGGGGGGGCCGACCCCCTCGTCAGCGCCTACAGGCTCCTCCCACTGACTTCTCTGTGGATCTGCCCCTGCAGAACAGTGTGATAGACCCGGTGCTGCTCCAGGGACACGCCTCCTGTCTCTGAACCAACCAATCATCTGTCTCTTTGCTGATGTCAAACACGTATTGATTAGTGGATTTTATGTATTTTCTTTATTGCAACGTTTTCTGTAATAAATATATGATAATAGTAACAGGCTGTAATAAGCTGCATGTCAGGTGAGATTCAGAGTGAGACACAAATGTTTGTGGTTGGTAAACAGAATTAAAGTATATGTATACTTATGACATTTCATGTGTAAATACAATCCTTCAGCTCTTTATCTAAGAATTTATACAATAAAAAAAGCAAATCAATTCCGTTAACGTTGTTGCTCAACCCACACTTCCTCCTCCTGCTCCTCCTACTCCTCCTTAGACTCAGACTCTGTTCTTCATTCAGACTTGAGTCTGAAAATTGGAGCAGCTGTTCAGCTTCTGTGAGTATCATCATCATCAGGTTATTTCTACCTGCATGTTTTTTCATTACTCTGAGGGCAAACTGTTGATTGTGGTTTGGAAAACACTTTTCTGAGTATGTTAAGAGTTTTCAGTTGTTTGCCTAATTAACTTCTGGTAAGTGTAGAGATCCTAAGTAATTAAAAGAGCTCTCACTCTGATTTTTCCTCCTCTCAGACAGTGATGATGTCGGATTGGTTGCAGCCAACTGATTGGTCCTCTGCTGATATGACAGCACAGTCCAAAACATCAAACTTCAACATGAAGGTTAGGATGTTTGTCAGAGACTGATAACAACAATTAAAGTGGTGTACGTAATGTATGTGTGAATTCAGAACCTGGTTTAGCTCATTGGTCTGTGTCGTAGACCTCCATTGTCCAAAAACTATTAAAAATACAGTAGGGAGCTACACTGCTGCACTGGCTCACATGGTTCTTCCTCACCAACATCAGAGACCTGTCTTTTTACAGTGTCTGAAGGAAGAAAGAGTCGACTGGTCTCTGGTCTGTTTTCACTGCTCCACCACCTTCTCTCTGCTTACAGCAATGTCTGGAGCTGGTTTTTGGAAAATGATGGGCATCCCATTTTTGATATGACCCGAGTGCTGTGTCTGATACATTTGATCACCAAAAATCTTTTTAATAAACTGCCAGATCATGGATCAGGTTCTTTTTGCAAGTTAATGTTCACTGTTCTCCTTGCAGGTTGGCCATGCCCCTTCACAAACTCTGCTTCAATCCCCTGATGCTAGTCATCAGGTCTTGAGTACCTGTGATTGGTTGGAGGACTCCAGTTATCAATCACTGAGCCCTATTTATGTCCTGCCATCTCCCTCCTCGTCTTCATACTGTAACATCACTCTTCCTTCACCCCCTGTATGCCCCCTCATCTCGACAATGAGATGGAACAATTACTATGGTAACCATTACCTGTCCCCCTCACCCTCCTGTGGTGATTGGGTGTTACCTGGCAACCAAGTACCAGGTGAGTTATCCTGCTGTGTGCCTGGGCTGCTCCCTCTGTGTCGCAGGATGTTTCATGTTTTTGTTGGTTTGTTTGTTCAGAGCGACGTGAGTGTGTGCACTGCGGGACAAGCAGCACCCCCCTGTGGAGGAGAGACACTGCTGGTCGTCACCTGTGTCACACCTGCAGCCTCCAACTGAAAGCCAACAACAGGCCGCTGCTGGGACCAAAGAGGAGAGTGGTGAGACACGTGTGTCACACTGAGGTTTCAAAAAACTTTATCTTAAGAAAACATAAATACACTACAAACCCAAACACAGAAACCAGCAGCAGATCCAAATGTTTGGGCTGATGTTTAAAGGAAGCTGGTGATTCTGTGTGTGTGCGGCAGCTGAGAACAGCTGTCACTTTTTACAGCCTCCGAGAGAGGAAAAAAGAGTCAACTGGTCTCTGCTCTGTTTTCACCAGCTTCTCGTGCTGTTAGCTCAGTGGTTAACAGTGCTGATACTTAGTTTGCACGAGAACCGAGATATTTTTTTTTTTTTTTTTTTTTTTTTTAGTATTTTTCTTTTAAACACCTTTCAGGCTGCAACTCCAAGAACAGGAAGTCAGTGTGTGAACTGTGAGACAGTGACAACAACGCTGTGGAGGAGAAACGCTGCAGGAGAACCCGTCTGCAACGCCTGTGGACTCTACTACAAACTGCACCGGGTACTACAGTACTGTTCACATACTGCTCAGTACATCTGATACAATGAAGTCCACAGTGAACCTGTGTTTGAAATGTTCTCCACCGTGTTTCAGGTCAACCGGCCACTAACGATGAAAAAAGAAGGCATCCAGACCAGAAACCGTAAAGTGACCAGTAAAAGCAAGAAGAGCATGAGAGGCAACCAATCAGAATCTAAGCAGTGTTGGCTGGTCCCACCAACTGAAGAGGCCATGTCTCACCTGCCGTGATGCACCTCCTTCCCCTACCCCCTGCGGCTCACCCCGATCTGCTGAACTGGTTTCACTGGGAGTCGCCTGCTGTGACTATTTCTTGTTGCTCAGACACAATACAGCTGGAGGATGGATACATCTGCTGAACATGTGGACCAGATCTTCCAACTGTTCAGAATCATTGCTGTGTTTGTTTCTGTGTCTTTTAGTTTGAGCCGCCTCATGATGCTGCTGTATTCTAGTCAACAATCCTTCCTTATGTCGGTTTGTTCTTTTTAAAAAAATTTTAATCCGTGAGTTGCCTTTTCTATTAAACTACTCCTGAACTTTTTCTTCCATTTTGCACCTTTTTTTATTTCACACTTTATCCCAGTTCGAAATCTAAATGTACACTTCTGATTTTGGCTTTTTTGGAAAGATCTCCTGTGTAATTTGTCTGTATGTACATCTCAAGTTTAATAAAACGTTCCTGACAAAAACTCATAGTCAGAGAGGACTAGCTGTCCTGTGCACCCAGCAGCAACACAACACAGCAACACAACAGAGCTGCATGGGTTCACATTAAGTGCACATGACACAGAACAGACACATTCACACACTGGATTGTCCAGAAAATAAAAGCACAGCTCTCCACCAGCTTCTCAAAGGAGCTAAAGGAGCTGAGGAGCAGTGGTGGCCTGAAGGAGACCACAAGGTTGCTGGTCTTGTTCTCAGACTGACCAGATTAAATCTTTATGGGCCCGGCATTCACTGAGGCTCAGTGGCAGCAAGTCAGACTGTGGTTGTACTGAGCAGCTTCCAGGGGTGAGGCAACTCTCTGTGGGTTCATCACCACCAGAGACACTTTAACATGGCTTTATTGTTGTATTGACAGAGCCTGTGAAGGAGCATCACAGCAGACAGTGACGGCAGCACGCCGACCTGACAGCCCCTCACCCAGAGCCCCCTAAGCTGCCTGCTGGAGGCCGATGTTGTGCAACGCAGGAGGCTTCTGGTTTTCCGGAGCCAGAAAAAAAGGGCCAAGAGAGGAAAAGGGAGACGAGCAGAGAGCGGTTAGTGGTCGGAGGTGGCCAGAAACTCTACCTCTCTCCACCACTCTCTCTCTCTCTGAGGCATCCGGGTATGAGCTGCTGATGGATGATTAGTAACCACAGCACACAGACACACACAGGGATCCGTTAATACATTGGGGCTGCAACACAGTCATACATGTCAACATCTTATTCTGTCCTCAGAAGGTTTTCAACAGTCAGGTTGAGTCCACATGCAAGACCTGACATGTATCTGGCTTCACAATGTTGAGCTCCTAAACTGCCACCATGCACAGATTGAACTGAAATGTGAGCCACGTGCTAATGTCCACATGAAGAACAACAACGTCATTTGTGCACAATTTCCTCTAAAGCTGCTTATTCCCATATGTTCCTTCCGGTTTGGCTCCATCAGAAGCTTCTCCATAAATGTCCAACAAATGTGAAGCATCCTGGTCTCTCCACTGACCCCTTGCTCCACATTGGTTTTTCCCACACTGAATAATGACAACAGGTGATATGTGCAGAGCTGGAGATGTGTCAGACTTATTAAAGACCCCAGAGCTCCTACAAAAAAGCAACACATTGACTGCCCCAGACCCCAAAGTACTGCCTGGTGCCTGCCAAGGAGCATGGAGAAATAATGACATATGAAATAATAATCACAGAGATTGGTGATTGGAGATTTAGCAGGGGCCTAACACAAACATGCTGCTTTGTCATGGCTTTGATTGAGTTTTTCTTAGTCTGAGCAGTTGCTCAGCTAAAAGTGTAAAGTTTGTCCTGAGGGTGCGATCAGAGGAAAGGTCTCTGCAGGATCTTATAAAACACTGCAAATCTACAGAAATCCATTACATTGATCTAAACCTGTATTTGTTTGTTTCTCTCATGTCCTTCAGGTCTTCTGTGTTTCACTCAATTTTTCTGGTTCTGCTCCTGGACCTGGACGTGGACCTGATGTCTGTCCTCTGGATCACTGCTCTTCACACACAATATGTTTACAATATAATTTTTTTTTATATAATTTTGAATGTCCAGACTATGTTGCTTTCCTTTGAACACACCACATCTACTTCCTGTCCGTCCCGTATAGCGGTCCCTCCTCTGCTCCCACAGAAGATTTTTGGGGAGTCCTGGACTCGGAACTGTGTTATAACCTTCTTCTCTTTAATTGCACAATAAAACCACCAGGGATATACAAAAACATCATATGTCTTTTCCTCTCCCACAGTGAAGCATCAGTGGAAACCAGTGTTTAATGGGACCTGTTTCATATGACCAGTAATTTGCAGACTGGGTTAGTTTTAGTTTTACTGGTTTCCAGAGTCAGGACTGGTTTAAACTATGTTTTCTACCCTTTGTTCCTAAGGGTAATATAATATTTGATCTACATCACTGGGAAATTAAATACTTTATTGTGTTTACAACTTCATTTTAAGACCAAAAACAAACTTTCTAACCGGATCGATTGATCGGTTTAAGATTTATACAGCAACACACAGGATTACTCTATGCGCATGCGCACTGTCTGTGACGACACCAGTGATGCTGCTGCCTTCAGTGTTTCCTCGGAAATGTCCAACATATACAATCTACAGGTCCCAGAGGTGAAAAGAGTACTGCTATACTTCAGAAACAGTGTAAAAACATACTATAAGTCTCACTTTCAAAATCTGACTTGAGCAAAAGTTCATAAGTATTTTCAGCAACAGTAAAAACACTCGTTTTGAAGAATGACCAGTTTTATATGTTAAATTCTAGCGTCTCCAACGTCCCGACGGACGATTTAAATGATAGTTTCCGCTCATATTTTGTGAATATCAAAAAATAAAAAGCTGTTAGCACCTCCCGACCTGAGCAGGGTCTAATTAGCCATGACTGTAACTCCTGTGCAGGTGTACAGAGCTTCATATTTTATACCATCACCATATGTTTATAAAATCAAAGCAACTAGTAACTGCACTTGTCAAATAAGGGTAGTGTAGTAAAACGCACAACAGGCCTGAATGTCAGAAATTGTATTTATTAAAGTGCCACTAAAGAAACATGTTTTCATAGAAAATGGGGTTTTGGACATGTTTGGATCCAATCCTTACTTTACTTTCAACCGTGCAAACTGTATTATTAACGAACTAACAAAGTGACTGTATGCTTTCCATTTAGTCCTATTTCTGTGCAGGTGCTCTGTTTTCCGACGCCAGCTGTGGTCTGTGAAGGCTACAGTGGCGGAGCAAAGGCGGAGCACCGGAGGAGCTCGCGCCGCGGAGACACAGAAAAATCCGTTTTGATTCATCTGAACGGTCACATTAAACGCGAGCGGAACGGCGGGAAAACGGCGCAGACACGGGTAGGTGAGGACAGACCGACATCGTGCCCGGGGGTCCGGAACAGGACTCACAGTTTAGTGCTGAGAGCTGCGGAGCGCAGGAAAAACATGTCCCCCCATCTTGTGTGTGTGCGCGTGCACGCGTTAAAGGTTTGGGTCTGGGTTTTAACATAGTCCAGTTCAGTCTGCCTGCCGGTTCCTGTAGAACTCATCGCTCTGCCGCTTAGACTAATGCACTAATGCTGTCACACCTGACTACACTTCCCTGCATGCTTAGCCCTGTCAGGGCCTCTCAGGGACAAAGTTAGTAGCAGTTTTCATGTTATGTAAATTCAACTGTTACAACAAAAACTGAGTTTGATTTTTAATTCAGCATCAGAGATTAATGGACTTTTATCCACTGTCAAAAATGCTGACATGAATAAAATACAGACATTAAAGGACATGGCCAGTGATTCAGTGTGGGTGTTCCTGAGTCCAAATCCCATCCATAGACTGCCAGCAACAATGAATGTGATGAACCCAGAACCTGGTTTAGCTTATTGGTCTGTGATGTAGACCTCCGCTGTTGTCCAAAAACTATTAAAAACACAGCAGGGACTGGCTCACATGGTTCTTCCTCACCAACAATGGGAGGCCTGTCTCTCCAAAAACCAGCTCCATTTGTTGCTGTGCAGTGCAGAGAAGAGACCAGTCAACAGAAAAGTGAGGGCCATTCTCAGCCACTGCAGTTGGTTTATTTAAACACATTTAAGGCTTGAATTAAAGGTTGACAGTGTAAATCATCCTTATTTCCAAATACATTTTCACGTACAAGGAATTTGACTCCCAAACAGGCTGTCAGTGTGCGGTGTCATAAATCAGATATATACAGTTGTGCTCGTAAGTTTACATAGCCTGACAGAATTATTCTGGGCTCCAGTATTTTTTGATAATATACTGCATTCATCTTGCCATCAATTTTGACCAAATTTGTAGCTCACACATCCCCAAAACATCAGCGAGCCACCTCCGTATTTCACAGTAGGGATGGTGTACCTTTCATCATAGGCCTTGTTGACTCCTCTCTAAATGTAGCGTTTATGTTTGTGGCCAAAAAGTTCAATTTTGGTCTCATCACTCTAAATGACTATGTGCCAGACGGTTTGAGGCTTGTCTCTGTGCTGTTTGGCGTATTGTAAGCGGGGTACTTTGTGGCATTTGCGTAGTAATGGCTTTCTTCTGGCAACTCGACCATGCAGCCCATCTTTCTTCAAGTGCCTCCTTATTGTGCATCTTGAAACAGCCATACCACATGTTTTTAAAGAGTCCTGTATTTCACCTGAAGTTATTTGTGAGTTTTTCTCTGCATCCCGAACAGTTTTATTGGCGGTTGAGGCTGAAATTTTAGTTGGTCTATCTGACCGTGGTTTGGTTTCAACAGAACCCCTCACTTTCCACTTCTTTATTTGAGTTTCAACACTGCTGATTGGCATTCTCAATTCCTTGGATATCTTTTTACATCCCTTTCCTGTTTTATACAGTTCAACTACCTTTTCCAACAGATCATTTGACAATTCTTTTGCTTTCCCCATAACTCAGAATCTAGAAACATTAGTGTAGCACTGGATGAAAGATGCAAGGGTCTGTCAGGAGTCCAGAAACTCAATGACCTTTTATAGACACACACTAATTACAAGCAAACAGATCACAGGTCAGGATGGTTACCTTTAATAGCCATTCAAACCCGTTTGTGTCAACTTGTGTGCATGTTATCAGGCCAAAATCACCAGGGTATGTAAACTTTTGATCAGGGTCATTTGGGTAGTTTCTGTTGTCATTATGATTTAAAAAGAGTAAACACAGTTGTTTGACAATAAATGGCTTTCAAAATGTATTAAAAATGATTGCACTGACACCAGTGTTGCGTTGTGTGGGTGTAGATTAGTTCAGAAAATAAGGGTTTACTGAAGCTTGCTCAGACAGTTTTGTTTTCCAGGTTTTCCAATGGTCGGGGGGACATTCAGCACATCAACAGCTTCATTAACCTCAGAGTGGTCAATGAGCTTGGCTTCACTCTGATTGGAGCTGATAAGTAACATGAACCTGGAGGCCACGCCCAAACACTGCAGGACCTGCTGTCATTGGCCGTGATAGCAGAGGGCGAGGTGTTAAAGTGGAACCTGACATGGGTGAGATGCAATTGGATGAGCTGATTGAAGGGGTGGGGCTTGAGGTGGAGGGTTAGGGAAGAGGAGTAAGTGCCGTAAAACTAATTTTAACTACAGTGCAGGGATAGTTGGAAAACAAGCAGGGCAGAACGCTACAGCCTGACCTTGAATTACCCATAAGGCTTAGCCTGAGGCTAAATATCTTTTATGCACAATTAGTTCTAAGTATAAAATGGTGGGCGTCAGCGATTTTTCTACACTGTTCTTAAATATCCAAGTACCTGCCACAGACGGGCAGGTAACCTAAAGCCATAATGTGTATGGGTAAAGAAACCTGTCAATCAAACGTGTCTATCATCCCCACGTAGGGGTGGAATGAGGCGACAAGGATGAGAGGAGACACCTGATCAGTCAGTTATTCACCTTAATATATTGTGTTAGGGAGCCAATCTCAACATAAAAATGTTAAGAGTGTATTCAAACATAGATGACAATGATTACTGTGGCAACAATAGGGACTTTGACTTTTCAATTGAAATCAATGGGTGCCAGGGCTTTTTGGAGCCAGCGGCTACTTCCTACATGGCTTCAAGTCCTGTGTCGAGCTCCTATTCTACTGTAAGAATCTAATGTTGTTATTGTTATTGTGGTTGGTGTTGTTGTTATTGCTGTCAGTGTTGTTGATGGTGTTGTTGCTGCTAATTTGTTATTGTTGCAGTTGTTGTTGTTCTGGTTTCTGAAGCTCTGACCCAGGATCTTTTTGTCCAGCTGAGGTAACAGGATATCCGGTGGTGGAGGAAAAGAAGCTCAGTCCAAACTGTAAACCACAGGAAACTCCAACCAGGACGAACATCAGTATCAATGGAGCAGTTACTAAGGAAACCAGGAAAGAGAAACCAACAAAGAAGAAGAAGAAGAAGAAAAAGAAGAAGAAGAAAAAGAAGAAGAAGAAGAAGATAGAAGAAGAGGAGGAGGAGGAGGAGGAGGCAAGATGGAAGAGGCTGTTCCCTGAAATAAAGAAATGTGTGATCATGGTTTCTCGTCAGGAACTCGACATGTTGAAGCTGAAACAGGTGGAGGGAAGAGTATGGGTGGGGCCACATGCCCCAGAGCCAGCTTCTGATTGGATGGAGCCATTGGAGGTGGATGATGACAGTGACAGCAGCCGATTTAGGAGATTTGTGAAAAAGGTGGAGGTCAAAGTTGAACCAAATCATGTCCCTAGGAGACCCCACCGGGACAGAAGCTCTGACGTGCTGAGGCTGAGACAGAGTCCTGATGTTATCACCCCTGACCCTGGCCTCTGCCACTTCTGGGAGCATTGGAGACAAAACAAACACATCGAAGAAGACAGCCTCATCAAGAGCGAGACCGACCACAACTACAGCCTCAATAACAACGCGGCAGACACACCTGACTGCAGCAACCAATCACAAGATGCCAGGTAAAAGGAGGCAGAGCCAGGTCAGAGGGCAGGAAAGTTATAATTAGCAACTTATTCAACATGTAATAATGTTTTATTCAAGGTAGTTTATGGAGCATATTTACTAACATTGTTAGAACTGAACGAATTATGATAAATAAATTGTTTAAAGAGACAGAAATAAATACTTTCTAAAGGAAAACAAACAATGAAATAAAACAAAACATAAATGTTCTGACAAAGGTTCAGGCAGGTCAATGTGAAACTCTTCTACTCTTGTCTACAGCACGCTGTCATCCTGCTGTGGACATGACGCAGGAGACTCATGCAGCTCCTCGACAGGTAACAGCTCACCTGTCCACCTGTCCCTTCTCTATTTGAGCTTCTGGTTCTTTTTTACACACTGTTTGTTTTTATTTCAGAGAAGAACAATCCTCCCAACATAGTGTTTAGAAAGGTAAGACTCACCTGCCCAGTACATGTTTACTGGTTTACTGTCTCTGACCATTTGCAGTGAACTTGGCACTGTTGCATTGTTGCATGCTGGTTTTGGAGTCTTTTTTTTTTTTTTTTTTTTTTTTGGTTGTGTTCAGGTTGGGGGGGATCAGTGGGTGTTAAGGAGGTCAAAGGTTAGGGAAGAAGAAAAAAAAGAGGAAGATAATGAACAGGTGAGACTTCACTGAGCCAACCAGTTTCAACCCTGCTAAACCAATAGCATGTGCTATGCTCCACCATGTGACCTGCAAGCTTGTGATTGCTTCAGCAGATAAAGATGAAGAATGAAAAGCTGCTGCCATCCACATCGGCATCGCCTCAAGTGAGTGTGAGATATACAAACACATAAGCTCAGTGACCTCTGACCCATAACCTCTAACCCCTGTGTGTTACAACAGCGCAAAAGGCGTCGGGTGGCCTGTAAACAGTGCGTGGCCTGTCTCAGAGAGGATTGTGGGAAGTGTATATTCTGCCTGGATATGAGGAAGTTTGGAGGTCCGCAGCTGAAGAAGCAGAAGTGTCGCTTCAGAGTGTGTCTGATGGTGGTGAGTGTGTCAGTCTGGGGAATAGCTGTGGACAGGTGTGCATGTTTCTGGATGACTTGAGCTTTGTCATCTGTATTTTGTATCTGATGTCATATCTGATATGTTTGCTTCAGCAAATTCTCTCAGCTCCATCACACCATCAGTGCAGTGTTTTCTCTGGGTGATCTGGTCAGTGGGGGGGTAACATTGATATGTGCTTGATGATCATGTTGGCTTTAAATCAAAGCCTTTGATGTTGCACTGAACGCAGATATTCAGCTTAGGTTACTGTCAGTCAAACTTGATCCTCGTCTTAGCTGTAAGTATGGAGGAGACACGAGACCATAGCAGTCACAGTGCAGGGTGATGAAATGCATATACAACGTGTTTGATTTGTGCTTTGCCTCTTTGAATGGTAGAGAAAACGCTGCACTGTTAAATTGGCAGAAATTTGAATGGAGTTCTGTGAGTGATGCCTTCTGATGGTGAACAAAGTCTGTTTTCTCTATAGGACAGCAAGTACAAACCTCAAGATCCAGACAGCCTCCAGACTGGAGCTGAGGCGGTTACTACAGCAACCGATGCACCTGCAACCTTTGGGACAACCAGGGCAACTGTGGCAACTAAACACTATCATCAGTGGAAGATACCAAGAAATAAAAGCACCACAGGAGAAGAGGAGGTGATTTTTCTCCTCTTGTTTTTATTGCTACTTCTGTGTTCTATATGTTTTTAGTCTGTTTTCTCAATGCTTTTCTATCCTACGCCGCCATTCTACCCTGTTGTATTCTACTCATCCCCACTATGATGCAATAAGTTCTATACTTTTTTATTCTACTCAACCCAGATCTACTCTTTAGATCTTTTCTTCATACCGTTTTTCATAAATTATCATTCCTTTCACTTTATTCTATTATAATTTATTCCATATTTTATTCTACTAGTTTGCTTGTATTCATCTCTCTATGAATCCATCCATCCATCTCTATGTTGACTTTGACTCTATTCTATTCCCAGACTCTTCTTTTGCTTCTTGTTTTACTTTTGTCTGTTCTTCTCAGCACACTCTTACTCTGTTCTATTCTTCTTTCTTGCCTTCTGTTCTGTTTGGTTCTGTCCTACCCCCATTCTACAAATCCTGTTTTGTTACTCCACCCTAATCCACCCTGTTCTGTTACATTTGATTCTACTCTGCTCTCTTCTTCCTTATTCTATTTATTCTTTTTATTCTCCATCGACTATAGTTTGTTCTGCTCCACTGCACTGTCCTCACCTCGGCTTCACTGTGTTCTACTATATTCTAATCCAGATGAAACCAGTGAGGAGGAAGTGGGACCGAAGGTGTGCTGTGCGGAGAGCAAAGATGAAGAGAGGCAGAGTCTGGGCTCATCCTTGGAGGAGGAAAGAAGAAGGAAAGAAGATGGCAGGAAACACAAGGACGTGTCCCATCCAGGTGGGTGACTCCACCTGCTGGTGAGCAGACAAAGGGATTATTTAGACAGGAAAATAACATTAGGTCAAATCTAAAACATGGAGCAGCCTGTTGCTGCAGGGAGTGAGAGTAACATCAGTACAGACAGAAACTCTTCATCCTGCCTCAGCATCCTCCGAGGTCCTGGAACATCTTTATTTGATGATGCTGTAGTTTTGAGTTTGGACAAAAAAGAAGGAGCTTAATGCAGAGTTTTCTTTTTTTTTTTTTTAATGTTTTTTTATGCTTATTAGTTTCTTTGTTCAAATCTGCCAGTGAAACTGTCAACTGCATTTTCATTACACTGTCAGCAGGCTGCTTGGAGTCTGAGTGCTTCACGTATATGTTTGGCTGAACCCTCAGTGACAGCTTTATAATGTTTCAGGTTTCAGTGAAATTGTTGGAAATGTATAAATTGACTTAGATGCTGATTATTGAGGTTGCCGTTAAAGATGTGACTCTGCTTCGTCCTACAGGAGGTGTTGTGGAGGAGTAGGTGGAGACATAGGAAGAGAGAGTCAGAGGATGATGAGTGGACTCAGCCTCTGGTGAAGGAGGAAGGAGAAGAAGAGGAGGAGCCAAAAAAGGAGACACACCTACCTCAGGTTGGTCATGTGACGCTTCATCCCTTACTGCACATGTGAAAAGTTACTCACACATCCTGTTGATCAACACTACTCGTTCTGCGTGAACATAAGTGTTTCCCTCTGACCTGCAGGGGAAGCAGCTGCAAACAAACTGGTTTCATGTGCAGCATTGTTGAGAAACAAAACAGCTGCTAGAAACCTGTGAAATAACAATGACAGTTTACAGGCGAATCTGTATGACACACATAAGAGTACAATGGGTTTTTTTTTTTAACTACACAACACCTGCAACTCACCCGCAGATAGTGGTGTTCCAGGACAGAAATGACCCGAGTTTGACTACAAACATCAGCTGACAGCACACGTTCACCTCCTCAGAGTACAGGTCTGCATCACTACCACCGTTTGCTGCTGCACAGCTTCGGACTGGTTGAAGTGAAAGTCCTACTCTTGACACTGGATCTCAGCCAGATGTGCTGCGTTCCTGCACAAACTGCTCTTATAGAGAGCGGTCGAAACCACTTCACTCCTGACAAACCAACTTAAAAATCACATGTATCTTCACCACATCCACAGCTCTGAGCTAACGGCTAACTGCTCTCTGAGCTAAGAGCTAACTCACAATCGCTCTGTCAGTTTGGGTGTTTTCTGGCTCATTCTCTCACTGATATGGTGTAAGACAGACTGTTGTTAGGTTTATCACATGAGGGAACTGTTGTCTCAGTATTCATATTATCTCCCTAATTTAATGTGTGGTGCAGCTGCGTGACTGCAGTTAATCCAGAAAATACTAAACATTAGATAAAACTTTGTGTTCGTGAACTTGTGTTATTGTCTCTGTAGTTTCAACTGGTCACTGGTACTGGAGACCTGCTTCCTGAAGGACTGCTGACTGGAACCCACATACAGGTGTCACACACACATTTGTCCAGCACCTGGTCAGACCTGATCTGTTCTCCTGACTGCTCTTTTCACGGAAACTTATTTTCATGCATCTCATTTTTATTTGCTGCAGCTGAACTTGACTCTGGACAGCAGCCATTTCACTCCCAGCATTCTCTCTGACTCCACCCTCAGCACTCTGCCTGGATTGCAGCTTCAGGTAACACCACACATGGCAGGGTTGTCCAGGCCAGATCACAGTCCTGCATACATTGGACATATATACATATATGTATATACGTGTGCATGTTTTTCAGGGTTTGTGGTGATTGTAGCAAACAGCTGTAAATGACATAAAAACATGCACTAATTTTATGTAACACTTGAATCATTTTACAAAATAAAAGCCTCGGAGTGGTTCTGTGGTGGAGAGTTTTTTTGTCTAATGTGAAGCAGAACCAACAGAAAATGTTTAGTTCAGCCTCCTGTATTACAGTGAAAATCTACTAACTGGCTTCAGACAATCTAATAATTAATGATTTATTAACAGTGATTGATTAACAGGGGAGCCTGTGGTGTAATTGTGTCGTCTTTGTCCAGGAGGGTTCAGTCCTGCACGGTTGCACAGGTGCCACCTACTTCACTCCTCTCCTTCAGCCCAAAGAGGAGCAGGAGGCCATGGAGATCGAAACGTATAGGAGGATGGGAACTGAGGATAGGGGGGTGATGGAGGAGGTGACGGTGCAGGTGGAGGAGGAGTGCAGCAAAGGCGTGACGGACAGAGGAAAGTACTATGAGATAGAAGTGGACCTGCCAGGCTCAGACTCTGATGAGGAGACACTGACGGCACTGATGCCCGATTCTGAGGTCATTGATAATGTCACCAAAAATGTGACAGGTGATGTCGCAGCATCTGACGTTACCTACGAACCCCCAGAATGCATTTCACTGGTCAGTCTGCAACCTCTTTTAAAATTCATCAGATCAGACGTTACATGTGTGCTTACCTGTCCTCTCTTGGCTTTCAGACTTCAGGCTTGTTCAGCCTGTTAGGAACCAGGCTGAGCAATGATGTTGCAGGTGTGCAGGGCCTATCACACTTTCTGCAGGTGTTGAGGAGGACGGTGCTGCCGGCTCATTGGGTGGCCGTCCTGGCAGATGGGCCAGTACTGCAGCTGCTGCAGTGCTCCAGGGTAAGATCACTGCGGCATCCCGCTGCCTCAGGCCAAAGACCAGCTCAGTAAAACTGCAGCCACACTTTCGTCCTCCTGCTGCTACTTCTGAACTGCACATATTCTATTGACACTGCAGTGATTTCAGATCCTCACTAAATGTACAGTAAGCTAAACTATGCTAACAGGCCAGGTATTGCTATTAAGCAACACTAAACTTAAACTACTATGGCTAATTTTTGTTCATCTGACACCTGTCCTCTGTGTGTCCCTGCAGCTGTCCTCCATGGCTGACACCATCATCCATATCCAACCTGATCACTACTTCTACATCAGCGTACAGAACCGGCAGCTTCCTGACACACACACTCTGTACCACACGCACACACCAAGGATCACTCACCTCAGCCAGGTAACACACACCTGTCTGCTCTCCTTAAATACCTCTGTTGGGGGGGGGTGTAAATGTGCTTTCTCTTATTTTGTTTCTGAGAAAACACATGTGTCTAAAGCTGCAGAATCCCAACTGTCCAGAGTGTAAATGTGGATGACATGGGAAAGGAAAGCCGACCCAGGGAGCCTAGTTAGCCGTTAGCTCAGACAGCACAGTTAGCTGCGATGAAAATCAGATACCAGTCTGGTCTGTTTTTTATTCTGTTGGTTTCTTTTTTCATTTCACTGAGCTTTCCTTTGAGCTGGGGCTGTAGAGAAGTCACAGACAAAAAAGATCAATTATATTAAAGTAGAAAAATTATTGAAATTTCCTGTTGCTGTTGACATTATCTCTACATACTAACAATGCTAATGATGCTAACAGACTCTGTGTGTCCGTCAGCTGGTGTCTCTCCTGTTGGAGCTGGAGCGATTCCTCGTCTGTCGAGGCTCCAGGGTTCGATCCTCTGCCTGTCGACTAGAGGCACGATCACCTGACTGCCACCTACTGGTGGCCCCCCCCTGCCTCACCTGTGTGCCCTGCCTGTTGGAAGGGGAGGTGGAGGAGGAGACAGAGGAGGAGGAGGAGGAAGAAGAGGAAGAGGAAGAGGAGGAAGAAGCACTGAGAGAGGATGAACTGTCACTGTCGCTTGGCCCAGCTCTGACTTCTGACCTCTGACCTCTGACCTCTGACCTGCACTCCTGTGTTTGAAGGTTTGAGGTTTTTAGAGATTAAACATTTTTCTGCTTTCAACAAAAAAGTGCCTCCATTTGCCCGAATGCTCCTGGAGGAACAAAACTGTTCTGAATGATAAGGCACAGGAAGCTACCTGAGCAGGTAAGAACAAAGAAGACACAGACGTAGTCCATTAAGCTGATCTCCTTACATTAATGTAAAGAACTTAAAGGTTCTTCACCTGTGAACTACCAATGCAACTCCAAACACACACAGTGGTTTGAGTGCATATTCTTTGGAGCCTGTAAGCTACAAAATATAAAACATATCAAACATTAATAGTATTTTAAAAATAGTGTGCTAAAATTTTAGCTGGCATTGGCGATAATAAAACCAAGACTGTAAACATTAGCACACATTTTACACTGAAATTGGGCACAACTCAAGCCTGAGTTAAGCCCGAAATTATTCATACCCCTGGCAAATACTGACTTAAAGCTACTTTTATTCACATGCCACTTTTTGTTCAAATGTAAATAAAAAATGAGTAATAATTTTTTCCACAATGCCTCTTGTACATCGTCTTCTGGGAGACGCCTGTGTCATTTCTAATTAAGGAAAAACTTGCTGGTTGAATAAAAGTAACTTTAAGTCAGAATTTGCCAGGGGTATGAATAATTTCAGGCTTGACTGTATATATATAAAAATGAAGTGCTAAGAACTCAACAACCAGTTTTAATTTTAGCTGCTAACCGTGCTAAACCATGACTACAGCAAGAGGAATTCTGGGTAATGAAGTCCTCAACTCTCAAGTCAGTTCTGCAGCTTTAATATTGCCTGTGAAGAGTTTACAGACCAAACATCTCTACCTCAGTTTCGATTTTTAATCTGTGGCCTGCTGCTTGCTCCACTCTGGTGTATTACTGACATGTTTTTTTTTCCGTTTTCCTTTTATTCCAGTGTTACTGTGATTATATGTCTCAGACTGTCAGCTCATGTTACACATCGTGATGTAAAGGGTTTTATAAATCATACTATATAAACCAGGTTTCATTATATTTCTATATGTGAACACAAACCAGTTTTAGATCCAGGCAAGAAGGGATAAATCTGTGCATTAAGTAGCCAGAACGCTAAATTGTCCTAGTTGTTTCGATGTCCTAGCGGTTTTAAAGTCATTAGTGAAACAGTACCAGAGAGACAGAGACAACATGACAGCACACCTGTCCTCACCCACCTGTCAGACCTTAAGAAGGTCTGGCTGGGATCCAGGTGCAATCTCTGATCAAATGTTGAGTCTTGGAGTGTTTCTGTGATGCTGCTCTTTCAATACACACCTGTGTATAAGTAACCATGTGCAGAAGAATCTGCTTTGGATTTTCCTGTGAAGATACCTGTTTATATACAAAGGGTTTGTACAGAATAAACACTGGAACCTTTGATACAGTTATAAAGAGTTTTTACAGACGTGTACGTGTGGACTTTTTGTTTTAAGATGAGCCGCTCGTCTGTGTGTCACCTATTTGTTTTTTTTTTTATGTAATGGCACGTTTGCTTGGGCAAGCATGTGAACACGTGTCAGGTCTTTAAAGTGTTCAGGTGACTTCACCTGGGGCCAGCTTCAGAGACTAACTAACATGTAAACGAGGTTACAGCTAATCTGTGAAGTCACAGATGAGCCTTGAGTTGTCATTATTAGTAGTTATTATCACTAGGAATGGGAATCGAGAACCGGTTCTTGTAGAGAACTGGTTCCCAGTACTGGATCCCTTGTTACTTTGCTTGCTTAACACATTGCATTTGCGTGTCACTGTCACACGCATGCTCCATATAGACCTTTTTCCAAGCTTCCATTTTAACCGGAAGTCTGGCGTCAACAGGTAACGCCACTTCCTGTTATCGTATCCGTAGGAAGCTAAATCAAACATACTTAACATTGTTTATCTGCCGTCACCGATAGTTGGCTTATGCTAATTATTACTCGCATATCATTTATCTGCTTTGATAATCGTAGATAAATTCTTGTAGCTTTTGCCCAGCTTGTTGGTGGGTGAATTTGCCATCACATCCACAAATGTGAAACGTGGTAGAGTTGCCAAATTTGTGGAAAACACACGCTCCATTTTGACTTAAGTTGGTTTGCCCATAGTTTACGTATTTCCGGTTTTTGTTTTGTTTTGTTTTGATGGTGTAGCAATTTCATTACGTCAAAAGGGAACAATGGCTCGGGGCATTGCGGGTCTGGTTTAAACAGAGTTGGTAAGTGTACCTGCCGGTTCAGTTCGTATGGCGGTAATTCACCAAAGTCTGCGTGCAAACTGCCAATAAACCACAGAAGAAGAACTTCTGCTAAGGACACGCGCGGACAGGTGAACATGGTGAACACGCATATCTGCAGGTGTTTCTTCACCTGTGTCTTTAAGAAGAGAAATGCGAGGAGGTAGCGGGCGTCAGACCATACAGGTGAGTTCTGTACCGGGCTGTGTGTGCATGGCTAGCTGATGCCTAGAAATACACAGGTAGCAAAGGAACTTCAGCTACTTTTCAGGCTTTTTAGTGAAATGTAAAGTAAATGAAGCTGTGCAGTTTCTGTTTTTAATGAAAATCCATCAGAAAAGAATTTTCCATGATTAGCATACATCAGCATAAGTCCCTGACCTGGAGAATAGATCTGATCTCATGTTTGATGATTTGCTCTGTTTCGAATCTTATATGAACTTGCCACAGAATTTGCCACAGATGAATCAGTCTGAATGGTTTTTCATTGTAAATGTGAGGTAAAGTGCAGCTGAAGTCACTAACACAACTAGCCCAGGAAACACTTCCAGCTTCCGGAACTATTACCAGACTCCAAATACCAAAATAGTGTGAATATTGGAGGGATTGAGAGCAGACTGAGTGGGTCAATTAAATGATTCATTTGTAAATGAGCTCTGTCTGCAGTTTTCTGCCAGGATTCCTCATGAGCCTTATTTAGTTAGCTAAAGTTTGGGGCATGTTATTAAGCTTTTTTTTTTTTTTCCCGGTTATGTCTGACTGCAGCTTTGGTCTTTGTTGAGCCGGCTCTAAAGTAGAAAGCCTAGGTCTGTTGAAGTACCTTCGTGTTGCTCCCCAGGGTTCTGTACTGACACACGGGCATGGAAATAATATCAGTCTCCTGAATAAATGTACCTGTGGTGTAAAAGCAGACTGGAGCTACAGAGACAGACCACATCAAACTGCTTCAGACTTTATTAAACCAGCAGACAGTTCAGAGTTTCTCTTTCACGTCTGGGAGCAGGTTTCCTGATAAAAGTCTTGTTTAGACCCTGGTGCTTCCTGGTCGTCTTTGGACCAGAACCTGAATGATCAGACCCTCCATCAGAAGCAGAATAAGGGCTCTGACATCCTCCACAGAGCTCATCATCAGCAGACAGTTTTATAAAATGCATAGAAGACAAAGGTCCACATGTCCTTAGAGAAAGCCGGCTGAGGGGCGGGGCTAAAGGGCAGCATGAGGAGTTGTACTGCTCCTGTGGAGAGTGTGCATGTGTTCAGACAGACAGGAAGTAAACTGAGGTAAAAACACATGATGCAGGATGTAACAGCTGGATCAGTGGGAAGTATCAGGAGCCGAAACTGTAGAATTCATCATGTTTATGTTTTACAATTTCATATTTTTATTAACAGGACAAAGTCAGCTGACTGAAGGTATTGAAACTATAACGCACAGGGATCTAGTCTTTTTGGCTCTGATCCTGATACAGTTTTGAATATCTACTAATACAGATATAGTCTTAGATTCATCTTCTTTTTATAATGTCAAAGATTTACATTTTCAGGTAAAAAAGAAAATAAAAAAAGAATGTTTCACTATAAAGTCATTCTCTTTTGGTTTTTATTAATCTGCTCCTCATCACATCACCTTCACTGAGCTCTGGTAAACTGTGCCACCTTTGTTTTTTATAGACACCAGTTTATGCATGTTTCTCTTCTGTATTTGACTGTGGCTGACTGTGAGAGCAGCCTGACTTTGTTAATAAGTGAGATAAAATAATTTCAATTTGTTTCTGTGTGAAGAAACACTGCAGTTTTCCTTCTGCTAATGAAATACACAATTAAAAGAGAAAGCACAGGTGGGACACAGGAGACAGGTCAGACAGAGGCATGACAGGAAACAGGTGAGACATGGGTGAGACAGAATACACAGGTGAGACACAGGCGAGACAGTGTTCTGCAGTCATTAAAGACAATATTTTCCCACATCCAGCACAAATGAGCTGCAGACTCACATTAACACAATAACATGCGAACAAAGCACGGACACCTGAACCACAATGGAGATGGACGGACATGAAATGCTGTGTGTTCTGTCTTTGACTCTAAGACACTGAAAGGAATCCTGAGCTCAAAAACCTCAAACCATTTGTATTTATTCTGGGCTCAATTGCCTCTCCCCTTTGGCACATGCTGATGAGCTGAACATCTCTGGTTTCAGGCCAGAACAACAGACCTGAACCGCTCAGATGTGTTTTTTAATGGGCTTTTTACTGTTTTCTGATATGTTCTAGATAAAACAACAATTTAAGTGTTAAGGAAAACTGCAGTTTGATTTCGGCAACACAGAAAGTAGTCCTCATCTCAGATGTCTTAAATAAAGACATGCACCAAAAATGATTTTCATGATCACTTTAATCTGGTGAATATTTCCTTACTAATAGTCCTGTCTATAAACACCCTCCAGATGTGTTGTTGTGTTTGACCAACAGTCCAAACATATTTCATTTACTATCACGTATGACAAAAAAAAGAAATGATAGAAACAGAGGTTAGAGTTGCTGATTAACTGACCTAATTGATGCACTTTTACATAAAGTAATTAGTGCATTGTAATTAATTGCAGCCCCGATTTGACGGATGAGCTGGAGACACAGTGGAGGTTGTGTGACTTCTAATGAAATGACGATGAAAACGGAGGCACAAACCAGCAGTGGGTCCATGAGAGGCACAGATGGGTGGTGTGTGGTAAGGGGGGTTGGTGTGAGGGCGGGGGGGTGACATGGCGGTTTCTCCGCCTGTAGAACGAACAAAGAATAAAATGAGGCACTTGTTATGATCCAGAGCTGCAGGTCGTTGGACATGTTGGCCACACAGTCCGTCCTCTACCATGGCTGTTGCTATAGAAATGTGTCATCCATCGTTTTTGACCATGTTACCATGGTGACGCAACAGGACTACAGCTGGACCTGACATCTGTGTGTATGTGTTTGTGTGTGTGTGTATGGCTCTGTTAGTGTTGTTTCTTCTGTACAAGCAAGCAGGCAAATCATCTCTGGTTCTGTTTCATATCTAATAATAATAACAATAATGTCATCAAGCATTTACATGTTCATCTTTATAAAAATAAAAACATTCCTGTGATATTCACATGCTCAGGTTACGTAGAGAGGGAGCGGCTCAGTGTCGGAGGACTAAAAGGTTCAGGTGTCATTTGCATATGAGTTTGAAGTTGGCAAGATGAAGATGAGCAGAGCAGGAGCCTGTATCATCCACAGGCCTCACTGCGTCTAACCTCAGTGGTCCTGATGCTGGTTTCTCTAAGGCTCTGCTGAGGTTTCCACATCATGTGACAGAGATGAAGCCAGTCATGTGACAGCCACTGCAGCAGCTTTTAAACCCTTTAAAATGATCAGTTATTATTATGACTTTTGTTCCTTTCAGGCTCCTGTAGAAGGCATGACTCAATGTTTTCCACTGAGCTGATTGGTCAGCAGTCAGTCTGCTGTGATGCACCCTGTTTAAAAGTACACCAGCTTTGTGAAATTAAAAAACTCTGAAGCCCAAAAAGAGCTGATCTGATGTAACGATACAGGTTTCAGATGTAACTGAGAGATGATGGGTAAAATATTGGCTCCATTGTTGGCTCTGTGTGCAACTGGCCAATCGGAGGCCTCAAAGCCTGCCACCAGCCTATCAAAAACAAGTTTCTCTCTGTTTGCTTGTAATCCTTGAATCTGAAATGGAATTGTTCACTATCATCCAATAAGTTGCAGAAAGAGATGGGTCTTCTCCCAGCAGGCCTATCAAAAAGCCCTTATAAGTAGCCAAAAAAAAACCAAACAAACTAAACTGCAAATGAAGAAAGAGAATATCCTTACGGTTGGACAGCATAGCCAATTACAGTGAGAGCCCACCTGTCAGTTCCTGCCCACTGAGCCGACTGCCAATCAGAACCTGTGTTAGTTTCTGCGGGCTCGGCTTCAGCCAGGGGCCCGGGGCTTTCCCCTGCTGCCATGAAGACTGAGCTGTCATCCAATCAGAATCCTCTCTCCAGCCTGTAGTAGCAATGCTGGCTGCTGATTCGCTCACCTCTGAGAAGCTGGCTGCTGATTCACTGTCATCATCATTCATTGGCATAAGGAAAGAAAATGCTGACCTCTGAGCTGCAGCCGAGCTCCCAGAATCCTTTGCGTCTCTCTCCTCATCCCCTCTGTTGGCTTCTTTCTCTCTCTTCCTGCTCTTCGTCTCACTCCTCCTCCTATCCCTTGCTCCTCCTCTAGATTCCTCCACCTCCACTCCCTCCTTCAGCAGCAGAGTGTCCCAGGATCGAGCCCCGTTCCTGGGTAAGCTTCTGCTCCGCCTCCCCTGCTCTCTCTGGGCATCCACCTTCTTCTGCCTGACAGTCTGACTTCTCATCCTTTCCTCTTTTTCCTCCTTCTTTTTCCTCCTCTCTTTCTCTTGCTGCCTTCTCTCCTCCTCCCGGGCATCCTCCTCTACCTCGTCCAGGTCCAGATCAGGAGGCCCTCCTCCTCCTCCTGTTCTTCGTTTGTATTCTCCCTCTCTTTTCCTCCTCTCTCCTCCTCCTGTACCAAGTCCACCTCCTTCTCCATCCCTCTGCTGGTTGAAGGAGGCAGTTGTCATGGTTACTGTTGCCACATCCTGCTCCACTGCATGTGAAGAGGAGGAGGGGGGGAGGGCTCCTTCCTCAGGGCCTGATAAACAGAGAAATAAATGATTAAAGTGCAGTTCCCCTCCCTTCCAGCAGATGCTGCTGTGACACTTTAGACAGGCTGAGTTCTTGGGCCACTGGACAGCAGGGTCCACAGGAGCAAGACCCCCTGAACTGAAAGAGACTGTGCTAGTTTTGCGCCTGTTTTTAGCTGTTTTGCATCTCATTTTTAATGTGGTTAATGTTTTACTTGTATTTTGACTATTAGTTTATTGTGCAGATCCCTCTAGTCATTTTGTTTCTTGTCATTATTGTTTTATGTCACTCTTTGAGGTTTAGGGCGGTTTTGAATCTATTTTTACTTGTTTTGTGTCTCTTCATGGTTTGATCTTTCCAACAACAGTTGCTTCATACAGACACTGTAGTCCAGCAACTGCACATTTCATCAGGGTGACATCTCACCTGTATCAGATTTTCTCACAGCTGTTTCCTCTATATAAATATATTAAACCATGAAATGTGTCATTTCAGCAGAAACATCTTTTTTTTATTTAAATTGAAAACACAGTGGAGCTGAACACTAAAGAGCTGTATTTGTACTTTGTGTGTAGTCATACCACAGAAACAAGCGGCTGAGCCTGAGGCCTCACCGTCTGCATCGAACAACACTCTGCTGTTCTGGGGCTTTAATCTGTTTTCAGCAGACTCTAATCTGAGAGTGAGCCGGGTCACGCAGCGTCAGCCGGGTCTCCTGAAGACCGCACACAGGATTCAATAACACCAGGTTCATGGTCAGAGGTATGGACGTGGACAGGGATTATTGATTATTATACACAGTAATGAAATAGATGAAGGTGAGCTGGACCAGGACAAGCAGCAGGAAATGATGCATTAACTTGACAATGTGAGCTCAGCTGCAACACTATTAACGTGTACTGATTTATATTATCAACATTACTTTCATATTGTTAATTTCCTACTGACTTTTTAATATCATTAACACATTTAAACATGTACCTGTATAGAAGCCTTCACGTGATACAAAGCCAAAACAATATGTAAACGTTGCATGTAAACATTATTAATCATGTTATCAAACTTACTAATGTGGCATTAACATATGAACATATATTATCAATTCAGTGGTAACATGTTTATGTTGTGTTATAACAACATGTGTTACTGACATGGACCTGCCACATTACTAAGTGATGACTGTTACCATCATATTGATAATAACATATTGTTAGAAACATATACTTACCATAAGCCCAACATGCGGTAAATAAAATATTATTGACGTAATAAAATAACTACTTCTTATGTGATATCACCAAAGTCATAATGCAGCATCTTAACTAATGCGCTTTGGTAAACGTAAAAAAATGAAAGGATGAGATGAAAGGATGAGTCAGTGAAAGTGAAATACAAGAAGAAAGGATGTAAAGACGTGAGTACAACAGAGCGTTACCAACCGCGAGTTTTCTGTGCGTCCGATCACGTAGAAACAGGGTTCGCCCTGTTTGGAGTTTGTCATACACAGAGACAGGCTGGACAGCTCCACTGAGGAGGAGGAGCAGGAAATACAGGAGGGAGGAGAGCAGGAGAAAATACAAGTCAAACAGCAGGAGAGCCCCCAGACCTGGCCCCTGGCTCCTGGACAAGTTTCCTTTGTGTTTCAAAATGTTTTTAATGATGTCCAGGGAACTAACAAACCCATAAACCTCCAGTCTGACTCTTTTACGGTCACTGTAAATACTACAGTACCCACAAGCCTCAGCTTCTGTTGCAGATGGTGCAGAGCCCAACATCAGAAAGTGAATTGATTTCTACAAACTGCAGTGTAGCTTCAGAATGTGAAGCTCCGTGGTTGGCAGTTAGTGAAATGCACCGTGGGAGTTGTAGTGTCTCCTTCAGTTGTTTGTTGATTTTTTTTTTTTTTCTGATAGGAGAATTACAGTTAACGAAAAACAACAGATTCAGTCAAAACAAGAGATTCATGGATTAATAAAAAATAATCAGAAACTTGACCAGGATTATTTTTCTACCAGGGAAATTAAATAAAAGAAACAGACATCAGAACTGAGAGAAGCAGCAGGGAGACAGTTTACAGCGCAGTCACCTGTGTTGTCAGGGGTCGTGTCGTCTAGTGTCAGAAGGTGTGGTCAGGTATTGTGTTGTCAGCCAGGTGTTGTCAGGTGTAGTACAATAAATTAGGTTGAGTTATAGCCTCACCGTAGTCGGGCACGTATCCGTTGCCTTTCTTGAGGATGAGGTGGATCCGATGTCCTCCTCTTCTGATCTGCTCCACAGCCTGACTGTGAGTCATTCCTGATGTGCTGTCTCCATTTATCTCCACCAGCTGGTCCGACACCTGCCAGCACAGGTACAACTGTTTAACAACACAAACACACTAACACTGTGTCCAAATAAAGTCACTGTAATGCCCATGTCCTCTGTCAGAACTGCAGTCAGGATTTATTATCCAGTTTCTTTATTATTGTTTTTATTCACAAAAATCTTCCTGCTTAAAGATTATGGTCCCTCCTGTGATCCTGACAGGCTTTTAATGTGAAAGTGTTGCCTTTTACAGTGTTTGGATTTAAACAGTTAACTGAACCCGTCAGTCTGGAGCCAATCCCAGCATGCAGTGGGTGAGAGGTGGGTCCCACCTGGACAGATCAGCAGCCTATCACAAAGCTGACACACAGAGACAGACACACACTTGAATTCACACCTACGGGCAATTTAGAGTCACCAACCAACCTTCCCTGCATGTGTTTGGACTGTGGGAGGAGAAAACCCACACAGACACGGGGACAACATGCAGACTCCACACACAAAGAACCCACCAGGGTTCAGACCGACAGCTTGCTGCTGGGAGGAGACTGTCACACCACTGCCTCACCTCGCCGCCCCATATTTGGGGCATCACTGGAACTGAATCCAGAATGAGAATACTATGACTAAAATGTCAAGATTTGGACCTGAATCAGTCAACAACTCTACTAAATACCCATATACCCATATTTCCAGCTGAACAGAAATCCTCAGGTGCTGTCACACATGGGCTGACACATGGTTTCTATTTTGGCTCAAAATGATTATAGCACGATCACAGAAGTCAGTCCAGGTGCTTCCACCCACTCATTGTTTGTCTGTCATTTGTGAGCGTGAGGACATTTCTGCGGCGTGTTGACGTTTCTGTGGCATGACAATGTTTCTGCGGCACGACAACGTTTCTGCAGCATCAGGATGTTTCTACTCAGTGAACCGGGTTTAGATAAGGGTTGGAGTAAGGGCGTAGGGGAGTTACCTGTATCTTGTTGCTACGTTGGGCTGGCCCGCCCTCCATCAGACCCAGTACATACAGCCCCATGTTGTACTCACTGCCCCCCCTCAGAGAGAACCCGAAACCTGTAGGACCTCGTTCCAGATCCACGCTGTAGAACCTGGACTCATCCTGAGGGAGAGACAGATGATAAAATCACAGCTGCTCCTGTAACTGCAGCCAACACCTCTGCTGTTACCGCTGTTTTTCCTGTGCTAGTTCTACCATAGCTGTTACTGCTATGCCTACTACTACTACTACTACTATTACAACTACACTGTGTACTGTTAGTACTAATTTGGAATGAAAAAGAATGTGACAGTGACCTTTGGCCTCCCTCTGGATCCTTTTATCAGTCGACCATCGATGTCCAGGTCTGCCCCTTCGGACAGAGAGGAGGGATCTGAGGACAGAAGAAATCTCTAAACATTCTTGGGTTTATAGTTTGAGCTGAAAGTCATTTCTCCTATTGCGGCGGTAAATTTTCAGCCTCAGCTCATCGAGTTTTAGAAAAAGATTTTTCTAAACAAATGTCAGCAGTGATTTCTTTTCATGTGCAGAGGATCATTGTCCCTGTGTCAGTTAAACAGTTTTATATTAAACCAGAGGGTGTAAGCAGGTGACTGTTTTCAGTTAGTCCTGACCTTATTTCGTCTGTTGTTGCTGTCCATGAATTATTGTTTTATTGTTTGCAGTAATTCACATTTTTTACAGGTGGCACTGTAAAACGCTCTTTTCATGAACAATCAGTGTACTGATTTTTATTTTTATTGGTTTAATGAAGTCATTGTTGAGTAAGAAAACAGTAATATTAGATTTTTCTTGTTTTGTAGATAGATAAAATGTGTGTGTGTGTGTGTATGTGTGCATCTTACGGTGTTTTGGTGTGATGCTCAGCCTCAGCGTGTTCCCGGCTCTCCTCAAGATCTGGGCCAGGTCTCGGTGCTGCAGACCTGTGACCGGTCGGCCCTCCACCGCCTCCAGCTGATCTCCGGGCTGGATCTGGCCGCTGCGAGCCGCCGGGCTGCCGCGACGCACCGTCACAAACCGGTGAGACATTAGGGAGGGGGCTGGGGGGAGGATGGGGGGAGAGGGAGTCATTTCTGTTCATGTTAAAGTTCAAATGAAACATTCAGGTAAAATATGGAGAGCCCGATGTGATCTGAAAACAACTGTTTTGGTTTGTTCACATGGTGGAATCATCAGCTGTGATGTGGAACGCAACAGTTTCTGTTAAAAACAGATATGAAACAAAGTTTAATCATTTCGCAGTCAAATGCGGCAGCGCTGTTCTCCACAGATAAGAAACGGTTAATCTCACACAGTGGATTATCTGACCTGACAGCTGTGGAAGAATAGGTGTGTTTTAATAATTGAGGTCTGTTCAGTCTGAACCAACAGCTGTTGCAGCAAACCAAGGAAAACACAGACAGGAAGCTCGGAGAGCCTGTCGGTTGAACCACCCCAGTGGCACATCATGGTTCCTCCTAAAGTTCCTGAAAACCTGAGCAACATTCAAAGGTAAAGTGCAGGAAAAGACTGATAGTGAATATTTTATGACAGACCAAAACTTCGCCGACAGCGAGAACACACCAGCAGAAAAACTGGCAGGAAACCAGGAACACCTCAAACTAAAACCTCAGCACAACAGAAAAAAATTCTAAGTGAAATGTGCTAAAAGTGTCAAAAGCTCAGTGGAAGTCCAGGACAAAACTGTCTCTGAGCTCATTTTTTACGACTGACCTGAGAAAAACAACATTTGTGAAGTTTCACCACCAGAGTGGTGTTGAAACCTGAGGGAGGGAAATTCTCAAGAATATTTTCTGGCTCAGACACTAATCGCTGGAAACAATTACAGACCAGAGCTGTACTGATGTGAAGACAGACGGCAGCACAGCAGGTAAAACGGGACAAGAGTCCAGCAGACAGACTTTGGACCTGGTTTAAATTATGCTCTAAACATTATAACAAACCTTCACCACTTCAACACTAGAAACTAGCTCGACACTGGGTCCTCTGTGTTCTGATTAAATATAAATCCACAGTATAAAAATAAAGCAGAATGACGAAGCTGAATGACTGGGAAGGATCTTTTGCTCTGCTGGAAGTTCAGTTTTCCCAGAAATGACCAGAAAGAATGAGATGAAAGTAATGATGAATGCTTTGGTTTTTCTTGGCAGGTCAGGACCTGCTGTTGCTGTGGGTCTGCAGAGCTCAGAGAAACAGTGTGACACTGGGCTGAACAAATAAACCGACGTGGGTTGAACAGGACTGTGAGGTAAACAGGATCCACAGAGAATGGCCAAAAACAGGAAAAAACAGCAGCTTGCTGCTTTTTAAGACACTTTGAACCTCTCAGTTCTCAGAGCCAAGTGAGTGTGTGTTCAACTGGGGTTAAACTGAAACGGTGCTGGGATGCCGTGTGAGCTAAGTGCTGAGTTTGGCATGTTCAGAGGCGGTGGAGGAGGAAACACAACGCTGTAGAGAGAAATATGTTGGGAGCAGCAGCAGGAGGAGTGTGATGTTATCCAGACCGACAGCTGAGCAAAGAAACACTGACATTGAAAAACCGTCACTGCGCCTCCTAAAATAGCAAAACATTAAAATATGGACTCCTGCACTGACTGCAACATACATCTGAACATTACATATGTGCTGGTATCAGTGGTACACGAGTGAGCCTGAGACCTGCAGCACCAATGAGTTTCTTCCTTCAACGCAGCAATAGTTTGCATCTATCCTCCATTAATTATACCCATCCATCCATCATCTTTACCCGCTTACTCCTATTTAGGGTCACAGGGACCAGCTGGAGCCTATCCCAGCTCTCTTTGGGTGAAAGGCAGGAGTACACCCTGGACCGTTCACCAGTCCATCACAGGGCCACATAGAGACAAACAACCTCACACACTCACACTCATTCCTATGGGCAATTTAGAGTCACCAATCAACCTGACATGCATGTTTTTGGACAGTAGGAGGAAACCAGAGTACCTGGAATAAACCCACGTAAGCACAGGGAGAACATGCAAACTCCACACAGAAAGGCCCCTGCTGGGTTTCAAACCAGGAACCTTCTTGCTCTGAGGCAACAGTGCTAACCATTTATCCACCGTGCTGCCCACGCAGTTTGTATCGTGACAGTGCGGTTCACGTATTCTAAAACTTTTGTTGTAAAATATTGAATACGCATGTCATTGGTCCATGAAAAGCTCCAGCCCTGCAGTGTAGTGTTTGTAAAATCACCCCAAAGTGTCCTGTGTTTTATTTTAGGAACCTCAGCACATCTATTGTCTGCACTGTCATAGAATTCTCAGCTGCATGCAGCAACATGATGGGCAACCCCTCAAACTTACAAACAGGTTTCCCCGTGTTACAGGAGCAGGAGCTAGGCTAAGTTAGGTGTTACCATAAATGTCACGACGCTGAGGCCTGTGCAGACAAATATGAATCATAGATAAGAACATTTGTTGAAACCGCTCTGACTGTAGACCTGTCGCAGATGGAAAACCACTAAAATATTAACCTGTTGAGGAAAAATCCAATTCGACCTGAGACTGCACCAGCAGCACTGGAACAAACACTTAAACAAGAGCAGAAACAATTCAGAGTAAAAGTCCTACATTCCAAATGTTACTGCAGTACCAAAGTATCACCCTCCAAATGTACTTGAAGTATCCAAAGTAAAAGTAGTCATTGTGCAGAATGGCCCATTTCACATGAATGTATCTGATATTATTGGATTCTAATTATTGATGCATTATTGTGTTCATCACTTTAATGTTGCAGCTGGTAAAGGTGGAGCTAATGTTAACTACCTTATATACTTCTAATTTGAAGTACTTTCCATACTGCTGGGTAGTTTGGGAATCTTAGTGCAAAGACTAGAACCAGGGGAAAGCGTTAGTCCAGCTGCAGAGAATATTCCAGTTAGAGGACTAACCCAGATGTTACAGTTGACTGATGTGACTTCAGATGAGCGTGTGAGTCAGTTTATGTTGGGCTTGTACAGCTGGAGACATACAGACAGCTCAATCAGTCTGCAGCTCTGGGTGAATTTTACTGGGTCGTGTCACTGAGGCTTACTGTTATGTAACACACACACACACACACACACACACACACACGGCTTATTATATCATTGCAAAACAAAAAACACAAATGTTGGTCACATAATAGGACCTCACATCGGGTCTGTGTGTGTTTAGTCCTGCAGAAACACAACAAAAATAAAACTGAACCAGGCTCAGGGAAGTATTTTCATTTTAACTGTAGATTACTTTGAGAGACTGTTGCAGTAACAGCAAAAACAGTCTTTGATAAATCGGTGTCTGTGTGTGTGTGTGTTACCAATCACTCTCCAGGTGTTGATTAAAAACTACACAGGTGAGGATACCTGCTTGACCCAGTGATAATCCCCTGCAGAGTAGACTAGAGTGGGACAATGTGTGGGGGCTTGTCCTGTTTTTATCACAGAAACTACTGTTGATAAGAGGCAGCAGAAACTCAGGGAGTCAATGTCATGCTAGGTTTGGGAAAAGATCTCACAGGTCAGTTTGAAGTTTGGATAGTTTCACTTTAAATAATCCACATCTAGAACCAAAACCCAGCCTGGCAGCAAGACTTTGTGCTCTTCACTCTAATTTCACTGAAATCTCTGTAGACTAAAGAAATAGGAGTGAGAATGAAACTGTGCATGAGCCACTGCAGCGCTTTTATCTTGTGTCAATATTAGATTTGGTCAAAGTAAAAACCATAAAACTGTTTCAGCAAGAGGGAACAAAAAGTCCAGGACCCCCTGAACTCTAGTCTCTATCTTCCCAGTGAGTGTGAAGCCACCGTTTATCATGCCCAGACCGTCCTGCAGAACAGCTCACAGCAGAGCACACCAGAATCAGGTCTGTCATATTTTCTAACAGGGTGTCAGTGCTGATTTGCAGCTCAGCAGGTCTGCATCCTAATCCACCAACATAGATGAAGCTGGACTTCCAACCTTTACCTCCCCCTAAAACCACTTTATTCACGGAATGTGAGCAGATTTATATCCACAGCAAGAACAGCACCAGCACATAGCCAGAGTCATATCCACAGAGTTTCTGAGTGAGCTGAAAAGAGTTCAGACATTCCTGAGATAAAGACTGAGTAGGAGGGAACACACACATGAAATGAAGAAATCACAGTTTCTTTACAGACTGAAACTGGGTCCCAGCTGTGGTTTCAGCATCGTCTTTACAAGATAATATAACTTTTATGGTTGTCTCGTCTCTGGGTTCAGGGTTCAGATAAACACCCGGAAGGTTTTCATTCAACAAGTGCAACACAGTTGTTTCCTTCAATATAAAACTGGAAATTTTCACAGTTTTTAGACCGAACATGAGCGTAAAGCACCACCACCGTCCCAGCCAAGTCCAGCACCACCACCAGCCCCAGTTACAGGATTTTTGTAGAAACCACCCCCGCTGCTGCAACCTCACTTCACCACCTGGTTCCTGAACAGTGTCATCGCTCTGAGTGGCCACTTACGTTTGGAGTCTCTGACAGTTTTCAGAGCCGACTGCAGTCGCTCCAGCATGATGAGAGTCCAGACTGAAAACACAGAGACACAAGAGGAAGCTGCACCTGTAGGTCCGGTCCCCCTGTCTGTCCACCTGTCTGTCCTGTCTGTCCACCTGTCTGTCCTCCTGTCTGTCCTGTCTGTCCTCTTGTCTGTCCTGTCTGTCCTCCTGTCTGTCCACCTATGTGTCTGTACAAGGCAGATTGTTTCTGTGATAACGAACGAGACTAACTATGAGCTGCAGGGGGAGAGAGAGCGAGAGAGAGGCAAATAGAAAGGGGGGGGTGGCTAAAACTGAGCAGATAGTGGTGGGTGGAGCTCTGCGTGCGTGCGTGCGTGCGTGCGTGCGTGCGTGCGAACAGCAGAGGTGCCTGTTTCCACAGCGACGACACACTCATGTGACCCTATTGGTGCTGTATTCAGCACATTTCTGGTGTGTGGGGAGTGACAGCGCCCCCCACTGGCTGTACGCCTTGTTGTTGCCCCTGTCTGATCACACAGCATCCTGAGATATAACAGCTTGCAGGTCTGTGCTGAATATTAGTACCAGCCACTGTTGCAGTATTGTTAGGACTCTTTAGTGCAGTAATTACTACTGGAGCAAACGTAGTTTCAGGTGTCAGATACCCAGAAATGTCCATGCAGCCACTTGAACACCATAGAAAACACATTGTTCCATATTCCAGATCATGACTTATGGCTCAAACCCTGATGTTTCCTGCAATATCAGAACTGTTGGGTGTAACCACATATGTGTAGTAGATTAACACACAAACAAGCAACCAAACACAGCAGCTCAGGGTTAGCAGGGGCTCAGTGGGACTCACCTCCATTGGTCACTTCCTGAGAGGCAATCACGAACCCAAAGCCTTCTCCTGGCTGCCTCCTCAGCTCCACTTCCACCACCTTTACTCCCCCTCCACCTTTCGCATCCTTGGCCACTGCTCCCAGTACTCCCCCTGCACCTCCCGCTCTGGCTGGAGGGGGTCCGCTTGTATTCTCCTCCACTCCCAACAAATCCCGTGGCTCTAAGGTCAGCGTCACAGGAACTGAATCCAGGAAGCTGGTGCTCTGGATAAGGCCTGAGGTTGGGGGCCCATTCGGCATCTGGGTGGGAGGGGTTCCTGGAAAAAACAATGAAGAGTCAGACTGGTAGCAGGGGATGACCTGACAGAGGTCAGAGGTGGGGTTTTTACCTTGGTGGATCCCTGGAGACGATAGGTGGCCCTCCTTAGGACTCTCAGGGGTCAGGCCGGCCTGGCTAAGCAGGGGGACACCCCCCATCAAGGCACCCGTAGATGGAGAAGGCAAGTCGGCTAAAGTGGGGTGGGAGGAGGAGGAGGTAGGTGGGCCATGAGGGGAGGTGAGGGACTTGTAGAGGTTGGGGGTGATGACAGGAGAGGAGATGGGACCTAAGAGAGGGAGATGTGAAAGTCCTAAATTCGTTTTGTTCATTTTCCTTCAGTCGTTTCACAGGTTTCATGACCCAATCATGAATCAAATACACAGAACAGTAACACTCATTATTAAAGGGGGTGGGACTCCCGTGCATGTTCGGTACCTGCTCTGTAGACCAGCAGGACCACCTCACCCTGTTTAGTGTGTTCCTGCAGGACCTTCTGGACCTGGGGAAAGAAGTCACAGTTATTGAAATAGTTTTTAATGGAGACCCTTACCCTACCCCTAGTCCTTGATCTATTTTGACAATAATCCCCATATAGTTGGATGAGCAATCTGGGAGCCTTGGGTATCTTGGAGTCTCCTCCACATCAGCAGGACACCAGATTCAGTGGATTCAAACCTGTTGCGGATTCTCAGCTGCCACTCTTTTCATCTGTACCAGGTATCTTGACAGTTTAGCAAAATTTGGCCTGTGTGCACTAACTACTGTACTTTGTACTTTTGATGACAATAAGTGTTTACACTTTCCAACCAGTGAAACTCTTTAAAAACCTTTTACCTGGGAGAAGCTGAGGCTCTGCACGTCTGCACCATTGATCTTCACTATTGCGTCACCCGGCTGCAGCGAGGGGCACTGCCTTCGATCCCAGACGCGCCTCACCACTGCCAGTTGACCCCCTTGGCCCCCAGCTGTCACACTGAATCCCAGCCCCCCACACTCACTACGCCCCAGGGCCACCGGCACAAGCTGTCCACCTGGGGCGGACCCAGGCGATTCTGCCCCAAGAGGGAGCACCAGCCCTGGGTTTCCTCTGGAGGCCGGGGGAGGCTGGTGACTGGCTGGACAGCCATTAAAACCACAGGGGGGAATGTCTCTGGGTGGGGTTAGAGCCAGGGTGGTCTGGGGCATTGGTGGGCGGTGCACAGGAGCTCCCGGGGGTGTGGAGGAGGAAGGGGTGTTGTTGGTGCTACTGGAGTTCAGGAGAAATCCTGATTCAGGCTGAGAGAGGGCCAGCCTGGACAGATTGTTGGAGGAGATCATGGGGAGGGTGGAGGAGGATGTAGGGAGTGTGGATGTAGACAGATCGCTCTCTGAAGACTTGGAGCTCTGGTGGTGGAGGACGGAGGAGGAGGAGAAGGTGGGGAGAGTGCTGCTGTTGTAGCGAATCAAAGAAGACCTGCAAGGAGAAGCAGACAGCTCTGCCTGGAGCACGATGTACATCCATCACAGCACACCATGCATGATTTGCAAAATGCTTTTTTTGGGGGGCTAATGTGAACACACAATATTTCCCTTAACCTATTACTCACCTTAAACCAACACTTATTAACAATGTTAATACTAACAGTTTGAACACTGCTAATAACGCCAACACATTTCTAACAGTGCTACACCCTGTTAACACTGACCTTCGAGTTCCACCATTAGACAGGCCTCCATTGGAGTCACTGTGATTGGCTACTGTCCTGTCTGGGGGTGCGGATGGAACCAGTGGGGGGTCAGAGGAAGTGGGGGTGAGGGGGCCTGCCAGCCCATTTGTCATTGGCTGTGTGTTGTAGGAGGGCGGGGTTTGGCCCGGTCCTGGATTGGAGAGTGAAGGAGACAGAACATTATCAGGCTGATGTGTTTGCAGTGTTACTGACTTCAGGCTTTTACACCTGTTGGTTGGAGGAAGTGGATATTCTGGCTGGAACAAGTCATTACACGGACCTGCCATGCTGCTGTTGGCGTCCAGTGTGCGGCTGTATGTGAGGTGTGTCAGACCTTGGTTCAGGTTGGGAGGGTTGGAGGGTTCGCTTGGGGTCTGTGGCTGTAGATACAAGGTTAGTGATTTACAAGAGGTCCCATGACTGGACCAGAAACACAAACAAGAATAGATGCAAAACCATGGAACACCTGAGATATACTTCTAGTGATACGTTAAAGTAAAGCTGGTGTTGTACCGTCTCCAGACTCTGTTTGGGACACCCATCAGGGTTATAGAGCATCGGGTAGCCTCTCCTCAGCACCACATCTACACTCTGCCCCATTGGCACCGACTTCAGCATCTCCACCACCTCTTTGTGAGAGCGGCCCAAGACGCAGGTGTCATTGATGTAGACCAGGATGTCCGCTGCAGGACAGCCATAAATGTTGTGTATTATTAGTCAAAACCGATTGTTCATAATTTGATTGTTTGTTTGATCCTCGTTTGTCCCGGTTGTGTATTTGACTGGTCTCACATTCAGAGTGTTTCTGCTGCCTGTTTTGCTCCACTTTCCCCAGAGTTTTCATCAGCTCTGTGTGTGTGTGTGGTTGTCTGTGTGTGCGTGTGTCTGTGTGTGTGTAGTAGTAGTATCAGTAGTAGAAACAGCAGCAGTACCTGTATTGAGAGCCGGTGGTCCTCCAGGTGTAACACTGTACACCTGCAGAAACTCTCGAGGGCGACTTCCTCCGACGATGTTGAAGCCAAAACCTCGAGGACCCTTCGAGAGTCGAGTGTGGATTGAGTAACCTTTCAGCTGACTGGGCTGCTCCGTGAACTCTGGGACTGAGACAGGACAGAGACCAGGTGGGTGCGGGGACAGTGAAGGATATAAGACAGTTAAAACATGAACATGTCTTTGCTGCCCCCTGCTGCTGCCAAAATAAAAGTCCCAGCAGGACAGTATTTCTTCGTTCTGCAAAGTTCTGCAAATTCCACATTTTTACATAACATTTGTTTAACTGTGATGTTATGGGTATAAAGGATGAAACCACATATACAAGATAAAATATGAAGAAATAAATACTTAATTGTGATTATTTTTAGTTAAGTAAATAATTCCACTTTTTTTGACCTAAACAAAAAAAATAAAACAAATTTAATAACTTAAATTGAATAAATAAACTGAGCTCAGGTCCATCAAATGTTATCTAAACAAACCAAGAACTGATCAGAGTGCAGCAGTAGAAGGTGGTGCTGAGTAACATTAGGCAGTCAATCATTCCATCAGACAGGAAGCCAGACTCACGTTCTGTGCAGGAAGTTGCCTCTCTGTTCTGAGTTCGAGGATCCAGCCAGCTGGTCATCTTCAAGTTATGACTGACAGAGAAACACCATCATCATTGTCATTATCATCATCCTTACTACAGTCTTTGGTAAGACTCAATCACAATGAATCCTGGGTAATGTAGGAACACTGGAACTGGTCAGAGCGTTACTATGTTAGTTAAAATTTTCTCTGCCTGGTTGGCTGCATTTCTAAACACAGTGGTGGTTTGATAGTTTCACTTTTTAAGGTTTGATTTCTCTAATTCTGGAAATTAAAGAAAATCCTGCTCAATACATGACTCCAGATAATAAATCTAGTGTACCAGTGTCCTCTGAAAAAAAAACTGCACAATTTTAAGTTTAAACATCATTGAAGTGTCCACCACATCTAAATATATTTTTCCAACAGTCAGAACGGAAGTCCAAATCACGAAACTCAAATCTGATTATTGATTATTTAATAGATGACTGATCAATGATATCGACACTTACTCGATGTAGTATGGCTCTCCTGAATCACTGAAGGCCATCTCCCAGTTTTCAGGCAATGGACCTCCTCCTCCCCTTCCTCTCACTACTCCTCTTCCTCCTCCTCCATTCTCCATTCCCTCCCGGCCTCCTGCTGCTGACTCCCATGATTGGCTGACAGGCAGGGTGGTGGGCGGGGCTCCTGCTGACCCTGCTGATAGTGTGTGTCTGTGTCAGGAGTGTCATTTGAACACAAACATCCCATTAAGAAACCATCAAATTTTAGAGTGATGACCTGGTTCAAGGTTAGGGCTAGGTTAGGTCTGGGTGTAATAAATTGCCGACATGGGTTCCTAATAAACTGAACAGGTCCAACACAGGGGTTCCTAATAAACTGACTGGGTCTGACACAGGGGTCCTAATAAACTGACTCAGACTGACCGGACAGTCCACTGTCCTCCTCGCTGTTGTCTCCTTCCTCCACAGCTTTCTCCAGGTTACTCAGGGACTTGCTCCTCGTCCTAAAATTCCTCAGCAGGTTTCGGTGTTCCTGGTATGTGATTGGGGGACTTTCGGGGCCGATGTGGACAGGCCGGGGAGTTCCATAATAGTTCCCTGTGATTGGATGAAGAACACACTTATGAGTGAGTCACTCCTAGGACTGGACAGTAATAACACCTGATGTTCAGGTAAACTCTCCACACAAGAGAAACAAACTCACCCTCATTCCATTTAAAGACATTTTATCTTCACAGTTGAAACAATTGAAAACCAGTGCACCCAGTTCAAGCTGGACTCACCAGTTCTCAGTCAGTCACAAATTATATTTGTAATTCTTTAATGAGGGTAATCCTTTAATAACAGTAAGACATTAGTAATAAAAAGAACGTGTATATCTATGTGGATTTAAATATTGTGTGGAAATAAGGGATAAATAACTGATTAAAAACAGAAAATGTCAATAAAGGTTTTAGTGTGAAAGGTTTTCAACAGGAAATGAAAACTGTCAAAACTAAATGTTGAATAGTGTCAGAATAAAATGTGACACACAGAAATTCATGTGGGAATTCTATTTTAGTCTCATTAATCCCAACACATTAATACGGGAGGGGGCAGGTTTGAAGGATTAGAGTTAGAGAATCCTCTTTTCCTCCAAAACATTTAAAAAAACAGTCCACCCTTCAGCAAAAACAGCAGCTTCAACCTCAGAGAGACCCCCAGGGGGAGCCAGATACATGTCAGCTAAAACATGAATGTGAAGCATCAGGGACACTGGATCTGACTCAGACATCAGAACATTTGGTTCCAGAATGTGGAGTTTGACAGTACAGGTGCATTTGTATTTTGTACCTTTGAACTTGCCACTCTCCAGCAGGGCTCCAGACTCCTCCAGAGAGAAAAACTCCTCAATGGAGACAAAGTTGTAGTCCACACCTGAGATCTCTCCGTCCCGGGGCTGCCTGGTTGTACCTGCAGGAATTACGCCATGATGTCATCACATGGGGACAGAGCCTAACATAGGTGCTCCTGCTGTAACATGATGGTTGACAAAATATAGTCCTGTACAGGTGTGTCTTACAGGTAACAGTGCAGAGGTACAGGTGTATACGAGTGTATGCAGGTGTGTGTTACAGGTAACAATGCAGAGGTACAGGTGTACACAGATGTGTGTGCAGGTGTGTCTTACAGGGAACTGCACGCAGGTACAGGTTCTCTCTGATGAGCTGCTGCAGCTGACTGTCCATGGAGCCTGGAGTGAAACACTTGCTGAGGTACAACCTGAGGTCCTTACAGAGGGACGAACCTGGACACAGACCAACATTACGTCACCCAGTGGGACCAAGAGGCTGAAGGGTACAAGTACTGTGCATGTATTCTTCTTCTACTCTAATTTTTACTGCACTACATTCATCTAACAAAGACAACAAATTCTCACAATAAACTGGCAGAACAAAGACAGTCAGAACTTATTTTACAGGTGCTGTGTTTTCCAGCTAATTTCTTATGTTCATGTTGTAAACCTGAGCTGAAAATTATGCAGATATTTCCATGAAAGGCAAAGCAGAAAGTGTTAAGGGCTGCAGTTATTTTGCTTATTACATTCAAGGTTTTTGTAGAAAAAAAAATTACACACAGCAGTTCAGTGAAATATTGTTAATGAAAAGACACCAAAGCTAAAAAAGTCTCCATTCCTTTCAAACAGAACCAAATGTGTGCATATCCAGATAATTCGTAGAAGGAAACCAACTCATTTTCAGGAGGTGACGAAGGAGGTTTCCTGGAAATTTGCAGGAAAACAGAACGAGAAAACAAAGCTCTCCTTATAAGAATGATTGAACACCACAGGTGTGTACTTGTCCTCTGACCTGGCGAGACCGTCTTGATCCTGATTGGATGAGGACAGGAGTTGAGGACTCCTCTGACATCACCAAGGGTCATCCCTAACACGGGCGTCCCCCCAATTTCGAGGATGATGTCACCCACTGTGGCCCCCCCCCCCAGGGGCTGCCGTAACAAATGGGAACTCGCCGTAGTCGGCCCCACCCCCGATGGCCAGACCCAGCTCTCCTGAGCCGCCGCCCAGCGGGACAAAGCTCTCCTGCACCTGAGGACAAGGTGGAGCCGCAAAACAACAGGTTAGTGATTCAGAGAAAAGGAAGTGAAATTTTTAGAACTGCTCTTACAAACATGTCCTCACCTTGGAGCGCCAGTGCAGCTTCTTCACCGTGGCTTTAGACATGGCGGCCGAGCTGCAGACAAGAACAAACAACCTGTTACTCAGTTGTGTGATTGGCACTTCACACAGACGCCCGTTCACACCTGCAGTCGCCCGCTCACACCTGCAGACGCCCGTTCACACCTGTAGACGCCTGCTTATACCTGTAGACACCTCTTTACACCTGTAGAGACACCTTAACATGTGTAAACATTGATCTGCTGATTGATCTTTCCTTATTTCCTATCGAAGACGCTTTCATTTTTTTCCTGCTTCCTTCCTTTGCAGGAAGCTTTTCTTCACCTCTTTGCCTCCTAACTAAGGCACTTCTAAGCTTCTAGGATGCTTATTTTGCTCCCTGACTTGGACACTTTTTGGGGGTCATCTTTTCCTGCTTCCATAGGAATCTCTTTGCCTTTGGCTTTTTTATTAGTGAGCTTCGCAATGTCAAACCAGGAGTTACTTTATATACTCACCACCTAAACAGAAAGCTTCGTTAGCTCCTCACTACATCACCTACCTATCTGCCTTCTTGGTGATTTATAAGGAGGCTTTTTTGACCTCCCCACTTCAAATCAAGACGCTTCCTACCCAAAGTGCTTGTGGCTTAAGAATCTGCAGACGTGGTTTTCTCCTGTCTGTAGTTTTGTTTCCTAGCAACAGTAAAGTTTCCTGCATCGTCTCCTCGACTCGATTTCAGAAAGCAGCAGATGGCGTCAGACAGCAGGGGGCCGCACACACACAAAAACAAACCGCACAACCACCAGCATCATTTCATTTTTACCAATCCACACAACCACACACAGGCCACGAGACGCCGCACATTAAATATGGATGAACATATGTGAAGGTGTGAGTCAGTGAAGAAACACAAACAGACACCATAAATTTAGCTGAAGGCCAGAAACCCAGGTTAGGAAGCTTTCTAGAAAGAAAGTGAGGAGTGTAGGAAGGGGACTTGTTTCAAAGAAGGCAGCAAAGCCACTTTGTTAGCAGATAAAGAGGGAAAACACAGCATGGCATTTATAGTAGGGAGTGATCAAAGATTTCTAGTGAGGAAGTATAAAGATAAGAAGGTTCCTACTAGGAAGAGGGGAAACATGTTTTTACAAAGGAAGCACAGAGGTAAAGAGATGCCTAGTTAGGGAGATAGGTAGCAAGGAGATAAAAACACTTTTTATTTAGGAAGTGAGAAGTTTATGAAACGTCTTAGTAAGGAACCAATTCGGTCAAGAAGCAGCTACTTAGTTACATGGGGATCAAGAAGCTTCCTAACAAAGTGGGGTGAGAAAAGGGAGTAACGACTGTTTTTACGGAAGTGAAACAACGAAAAGATTCCTCATTAGGGAGTGAGGAGGGAACAGCCTTCCTATCTGTGCGGCGAGCAGGTAAAGCAGCGTCCTGGTTCTGCCTGCTGCCATGTGTGTGCTCAGAAGACGCAGACGTGTTTGTGAATGATTCTGGGTTGGCACCTCGCCTGGAGACAGGAAGTGCAGTGATACTCATCACAGAGGGAGCTCAACATGTGTTGCAATTAACACGTCATTAGCACATGCTCGCTCACTCCCCTCTCTTTCTCTCTGTCACTTCCTGTCACTTCAGTTGCTCGGTCATCAAAATAAAAGACGTTCCCAACATTCAGTGACTGTGTGTCGTACCTGTGCAGACGACTGGTTGGTTTGTTCACATAGCCAGTGGTTTTCTCTCTCTCCTCTTTCTCTCCTTATGTCTCTTGCCCTTCGTTTATACCTTTATGTTTTCCTTTACTCCCTCTATCTGCTTTTGTCTCTGTGTCCCTCGCCCTCTCTCTCTGATAAAGCAGGTCAGAGTCCAGAGGTGTGTTCAGGGAGTGGACTGTTCTACTCTCACTGTTTACACTCTTTACAGGTGTGTGTATCTACACAATCTTATGGGACTATTAACTGATAAATATTGCTGGGATGACTGTGGCTCCTTACAAGATCATAAATCTTGATTTAGGAGTTCCTAATAAACTGATTGGGTCTGACACCGGGGTTCCTAATAAACTTACTGGGTCCGACACAGGGGTCCTAATAAAGTGACACCTGAGTGGTTTTAACAGCACTGGAAGACGTCCTCAGACAGTAGGAACACCACAAAGTAAAACTCCTCTGTCATTCAATCATTTCAAATCATTCAAAATGTTGCTGCAGTAAAAGTCCAAAAGTATCATCATCCAAATGTACTTGAAGTATCCAAAGTAAAAGTAGTCATTGTGCAGAATGGCCCATTTCACATGAATGTATCTGATATTATTGGATTCTAACACTGTAGGTATTTGCCTGATGACATAAGCACATGATTTCAAAAGTTTGGCTAGAAAACCTGCTGCAAAAGTCAGGAAGGCTCAAAGACTCTGTAGCAACAGGGACGAAGGCCAATGAACTAATTCAAGGGAAGAAATGATTCATGTGAGACTGGATTTGTCCCCATCCTCTGAGGCTTCATAGCTCTGAGCTATATGCAGCAGGTCATATGTAGGTCAGGCCCCTGCGCTATGAGGATGTTCACTCTACTTGTCTGACTGTCTCTAACCACCGTCAGTGACAGTGTGTGTTTATCTGACAGTTTAGGCTCTAATGAGGCTGCAGATCCCGAGCTCAGCTGAAACCGGCTCTGACACACATGCAAACACACTCCACCACCAAAAAGATCACTCCATGTTGTAACTCCGACCTGCCTTGCTCAGTTGCAGCTTTTTAAAGTGATCCTTCTCCCAGCACAGGCCCACAGCTCAAAACCAGATCCACAACGAAGCAGATCCAAAGCCACAGTATCTTACAAACATGTGTTCAGACCTGACAGTGCAGCAGGACCAGTCTGACATTTGCATGTTTCAGGTACACTGTGGTGGAAACAAAATCACTATCATGGAAACTTGTTTCTAAACAAATGAATACCTGCACATTATTTTTAAGACCTCCCCAGATTCCCTCTGGTTTTTATTTATGTCCTGTGGATCCACAGTTTTCTTAGTTTGAGAAGCAGGAGGAGAAGATAGAAACACTCTGGTCTCTATGGTGGTTTGAGGTCTCTGGTGGTTTTGGGTTTCTGTGGTGGTTTTGAGTCTGGTGGTTTTGGGTCTCTGTGGTGGATTTAAGCTGTTGTTGGTTACAGCCTTGTTGGTGTTGGTTTAAATGCCCTACAGGAAGTTGGGGGTTTTGGATTCCAGGGCTTAATGTCCAGTTATTCTACAAACCCAACTGTGGTGAACAGGCAGGAGAATCTTAACCTGGATTTTTAGAGCAAACCTGCAGGTGTTCTCTGTATTTGATGGTAGATTGTTTTACAGGGTGTCAGGATCAGACGCAGTCAGCTTCACCTCAGGGTTTGGAGCGCTCGGCTCAAAGGCATCATTCAGAACAAACACTGGCTCATTTTTTCCTCTGGGAGTTGTAGTCTTTAATATCACAGTTCTGTAGTCTTCTACTAACAGCTCAGAGCAAAGAAAACCCCTCAGTCAAAGTGCCGCCGGTGTTAATGGGCCTGTCATTTCTTTACGTTCACCTTGGGCTTGGTCCCACAGGGAAACTGTTCATACTCCAGGTTTGACTAACAGAACATGATGTTCCACAGTTTTGTTCACCTGACAGAAAACAGCCATCATACTGTCCAACCAACAAACATTGAACTTCCTCAGGTTCAGTCAGAAGTCACTGCAGGTCGACAAGACAGGACAAACCTCCCGTGACAAGGATGACGGTGATGATGAGGATCAGGGAGGAAGACCATCTATTACATAACTGGCAGTGTTTGATGGTGTCACCACTGATAGCTGACGATCCCTGTGGAAACCATTTCTGCTGACTGTTAACCATGGTTGTAACAACAGATTGGACACAGCGCCATCTTAGCCTCAGACCTATGACCAGCTTAGTAATGCTTAATTCACAGAGCATTTCTTATCTCATGAGCAGGTTCAGGTTTCAGCCAATCTGAAACGTTCAGTGAATCTGGCTGTGAACAAACTTATAAGAGGATAGTCAGAGATTTTTAGAACAAGAAGAGGAAAAAGTTCCTGCCTGACTCGTGAGAGTTTTCTCATTGACTGTGACAGAAAGGCTGAACCGTCTGTGGTGACAGGAAACAATAATCAGCTGATTGGAGTCATCAGCTGAGTCAGACTGATGGACCATATTCACTGCGAAACACAAAACTCCTGAAGTGTTTCTGATCACCTTTGCTATCAATCAGAAAACTGTCAATTAGAACAATCAACTGGGACAAAGACCAGAGTGGGACAGGGATTAGACTGATGACTGATCCCACTGCAGACTCCCTGCTGTGCCACCTCTCCTCTCTAATATTTCATTCTTCTGTGGTTTCCTCTCATTCTTCACCTTGTTACCTTTCCCTGTTCTTCCCTCCTCCACCATGCCCTGCATCCTTTCCTAATTTCCTTCTTGTTGTGGTTGTGGAGGAGATATTGTGTGTCAGAGCTGTTTAACGGTGTGTGCTAATGTGCTAACGTGCTAATGTGCTGACATGAGTGAGGTGATGTGGTTCAGGTAATTCTTCAGTTTCCTCTCCATGCATGTTCTTTTCTTAACATTTAACAAATATTTTTAGATCTGAAAACAATTACTGTCATTATTGATTCATCTACCACTTACGTTTTCCAGTGAATAACCCAGTCACCACTGTTAATTAAATATCAGAATGTTTCCTGATTATTTCCTGAGGAGAAACTAAACTTAAGTTCCTTAGTTTTAACTGTTGACCTGCTGTGTTCTGACTGGTCGGGTCACCTGAGGTCACCTGATGTTACTTGATCTGAGTTAATTACCTGAAGCCTCTCTTGTCCCAGCTATCCCTGCCATACCCACAGCTGATTTCCTGGATCTGGTGTTTTCAGCCAATCAGAAGCAGGATGTGCAGGGATAGTTGGAAAACAAGCAGGGCAGGGGTCCTTGAGGACATGGATTGGGAACCAGTCGCCTAGAGTTTCCCCTGCTTCTGTGTACTGATCCAGGCTAAAGCCACACAGCAGTTGGCCTGATCTCATTTCAGGGTCAGTGCAGTTCAGTGCAAGTTTCTCTGCTTTGCTGTGTTTCATTGTGTGCTCAGTAATGTGTCACCTGCTGGAAAATATTAACCTGAGCCAACACTTTCTGCTCTGGCACTCACACTGCAACAGACTCTGTTTGCTTTACGCCGCCGACCTGCTCACTTTCACCTCTTCAGCCCTCATTGTGCCGTAAACACCATCTGACTGCTTTCAACCAGCAACACATTTGTATACAAAGTGAAATATTCAAACCACAATCTTTCTGGTTTTTATGGCTGATGGAAAAATTAGAAACATCTGCTGCTTCATTTAGAATCTTTGGAAACTCGAAACAAACAGTTTGGATTCAGTGGACAAACTGAGGTGAAACCAGAGTATTTCAGGTTCAAGTCCATGTTAGCGTATCAGCATGTTAGTATGTTACCCTGACAGCATGTTAGTGTGTTAGCTTGTTAGCATTTTAGCCTGTCAGGATGCTAGCCTTTTTGCTTGTCAGAATGTTAGCATGTTAGCCTGTCAGGAAGTTGACCTGACAGCATGTTAGTGTCTTCGCCTGTCAGCATGTTAGCATGTCTGGATGTTAGCCTTTTAGCATGTCAACATGTTAGCCTTTCAGGATGTTAGCATGTCAGCATATCAGCATGTTAACATTTCAGCATTTCAGGATGTTAGCATGTTAGCATATCAGCATGTTAGCACGAGTTTGTTACCTACAAGCCCTGCAGATGACATCATCAAACACCTGCTGCAAACCTCTATATTTTTGAAAGTAATGTTCCTGCCTGCCCAGGCTTTGGTTTCTCTTCAGTTCTGACCAGTTTAAAAATCTGTGAGCAGACTAAACTTAAATCATGTGATTTATTACAACAAATAGAGCATCTTTGTACACACAGGTGAGCACCTCTGGTTCTACAGTCTGCTCAGAAGTCCAATAAAAGTGGGTTTTACTGGTGAACTGGCTGCTGCGTCCAGTTCCTGTGGGGGCACAGGCTCAGGTGCAGCATCAGGACCAGCAGCACCTCCCCCTGCCCAACGCTGTGCCTCCCTCGTCCTCCACCTCCTGCTCCTCAGTTCTACACTGTCCAACGTGTGCAACACCATCCGCACCAACACCTTAATGCACCACCTCCTCTCATCAATCAGTTACCTACAACCAGCACCACCTCCTCCATCAGTCCGTGCGCGCTCAAACAAAGAGCAGCTCCTGTAGCGCGCATCCAGCTGCTGTCCACCGTGTAAACACATGCACATTGACCGCGCAGCAGCTGCTGTAAACACCGTGGCAGGTGACACCTTCATGTGCTGCTGGAGGAGGTGGAGGAGATCGAGGTGATGGAGGAGGTGAATGACAGTCCGCTGCTGCTCAGCCCGGCAGCAGGCGGCAGGTCTCGGCTGTGAATGTGCTGACAGCGCCGTTTGTACCTACAGGAAAAAAATGCACCGACAAAGCGGGTTTCTCGGTCAAAACGGCCAGGAACGCGCCCCGGTGCCTCGTGCCACAGAAACGGGAAAAACAAACCGGGAGCCCGCTGGTCCGTTACCTTCATAACTGCTGCCGTGGCTCCTCCGCTTCTCCCAGCGCAGCGCGCCGCGTCTTTTCTCAGCTCCGCTAAAAATCCTCTCCGGGCTTTCAGTGTATTGATCGCTCCCTCGGTGCTGCTGCTGCTGCGTGCGTGCGTGCGTGCGTGCGCAGCATGGGGCGCGTGCATGCGTACCCGTGCGTGATGTCCACTGCAGGTGAAAATGCAAAGCGCTGTAAGGTGGAAGATCACACACGCCGAGCACGGCACATGCACGCGTGTTTCTCTGTAACTCCCAGTGTGCGTGTGCGCGTGCATGCGAGGTGCAAGCACGTAGATTAATGGAGCCTTAATACAGTGAAGGCAATGACGAGTTAAGGTCTCTCTACCACCCTCTCTCCCTCAGAGGAAATAAGGAGAACTGCGTGCGTGCGTGCGTGTATTTGTGTGTAAGGGGGCGGGGCACTAGAAAGGCTAAAGGAAGGAAGTGAAAGCGAGAGCTCCACCCTCAGAGGGAGGGGCCTGTGTGATGGGGGGGGGTAATCAGGGTAACAGGCTGACATCAGCGAGTGTGTGTGTGTGTTAGTGTGCATGTGCCACTGTGTGTGTATGTGTTACTGTGTGTGTAATTTTGAGTGCTTTGTGTTTTGTAACTCAGTTCTGTGACTTCAGTCCCTTCAGTCCCACAGAGACTCCCACCCAGGGGCTCCTGAACCCAGCACATTTACTTAAGTACTACACTTCAATCGAATTCTGAGGTATTAGTAATTTACTTGAGTTTTCCATGTAGCACTGCTTCATCCTTGGACTTCACTGCATGTCAGAGCCAAACCTTGTACTTTTTCCTGCTCTACATTTATCTGATAACTTTAGTTCCTTTTCAGAATCAGATGAATCAAACAAAATACAGTCTAATCATCAAACTTTATTGATCCCTGGTGGGAAATTCCCAAACTACCCAGCAGTATGGAAAGTACTTCAAATTAGAAGTATATAAGTTAGTTAACATTAGCTCCACCTTTACCAGCTGCAACATTAAAGTGATGAACACAATTATGCATCAATAATTAGAATCCAATAATATCAGATACATTCATGTGAAATGGGCCATTCTGCACAATGACTACTTTTACTTTGGATACTTCAAGTACATTTGGAGGATGATACTTTTGAAATTTTCCTGCAGTAACATTTGCAATGAAGGACTTCTGTTTAAAACAGGATTTGTACCTTGTGTTATTTCTACAGTTACTGCAGTAAAGGATCTCCGATCCCAGTCAGAACTTGCATATATAGATTTATTACTGCATGTGTATATATATTCACCAGTTTTATGTTCACCAGCCTCCCCACCAGAGTAGAGTAGAGTAGAGTAGAGTAGAGTAGAGTAGAGGAAAGGAAAGAAAAGGAAAAGGCATATTTGAGGCCTGTGCCCTTCCAGAGCTCAGAGCAAGAGTCAAGGCCACAGGAGGATCTGGTCTGACTGAGGAGGGAACCTGCCTGTACTGGTCATGTGGTCACTTACATGCACAGGTGAATTGGAGGGAGGAGCCAGTTACTCACTATTTGAACAGGTGCTGTCAGACGTATCCTGCAGATAGAAACACTGCTTCTTGCTCCTCCTTTTCCTCTGCACTACATCTCTAATTCCTCCTCCACCTCCACACTGTTCGTCCAGCAGGAGGCAGCAGAGGCTTGTTTGTTGTCTGAGTGATGACCTCAGCCAGGGAGGATTATGGGACAGAGAACGATGGCAAGTGGCATCATGGGAAAAATACAGACTGACTGAAGAGGAAGGTTGGGACCAGAGTGCACTATTTTATTGATTGTTTTGTTTATTCATTAAACAATGACACTGCACAGGAGGTGGCGGAGAAGCAGGAAAAATGAGAGAGATGGACGGGATTAGAAAACAGGAGGAAACTAGAGGACAAGGCAAGAACATAGGGACTAAGATGAGGAGTTATGAGGCAAAGAGAAGGTGTTAGAGGAAGAGGAAAAGCATCAAGTAGAAAAGACCAATAGGGAGGAGACAGATGAGGAGGCACAGGGAGAAACAGGATGCGTCTACCTGTCAGAGCAATAAACGCATAAACAGTTTGGATTCAGTGAATCGCACAATAAACGCATGACTCCTCATGCTCCCCCACTGTGTCGTACTGTGTCTCTACTGTCTATACTGTCTGTACTATCTTTCTGTTATGTCTTTACTGTGTCACTACTATGTCTCTACTGTGTTTATACTGTCTCTCTACTGTCTTTACTGTCTCTACTGTGTTCTGCTGTGTTTTTATTCTTTAAAGTAAAACAATAGAAACACAGACGACATTCAGGATTCAGTCTAATAAACGTTTATTTTTTTGGGATGTGTCTTATTTGCACAGAAACAACCACAGACACAGTTAAATCCTCTCAGATCCAGCAGCAGGATTATGAGCAGCTTAATGCACGAGCTTAGACACACACATGCAATGTACAAAATACACACACAATGTACAAAATACACACACACACATAGGCCCAGGGAGTTAAAGGAGGTGGTGAAAATGAGCGTGACTCCATCATACTGAGCTTCAGGCTACCTCCCAGTGCATCATGGGATTTTTTCCCATTCAGGCTGGCTACACACTGGATGATTTTATGCCTGATTTGCTCTCCCAGCAAGGTTAGGGGCGTGGCCTGATTCAAGGCTATTTGCAAACACTCATTTGTCTAGATAATCCTCAACTCTGGTGTCACCACGATTATATTACTGCTCTATTCGAGTCAGAACCTCCTGGATCTCGAATCCTCCTGACTTTGCTGCTTCCGACGGAATACCCACAATAGCCAATGAGAGCAAGCAGACCAGGACATGTCACCAACCGGATGTCGCATACTTTTACAGCTCACAAACATGGCAGCAAACAAAACAAGCCCCGAGCCAATTGGAGACAAAGAAGACCAGCAGGTAGAATTGTGGCAGCGACACGAGTGCCTTTATAATTTCTCATGCAAGACACACCACAGAGACCCGGCAAGGAAAGGGCCTGGGTCACAAAGTCACGTGTGATCACATGGGGTTCTGTGAGATCTCCTGTCTGTGAAACTACAAACAGCAGGTCTGTGGTCTTGTGGTCTGGCTGAATCCTCTTGCATGCCCAGAGTACAATATTGTTGAAGACTGGCTGAGACTCTCCTTATGCCCGTGGTCGCCCACGGTCTAAAACAAGTGAAGATCTGAAAATAGCTAGTGGGTGGCCAGCCTTAGCCAGACACTGGGCCCAGTGTGTCATCCCCCTTCTACCTAGTCTAGCTCCACCTGACTTGACCGGACTCAGATCACTTTGCTCACTTGGTACATAGAATCGATTTGACTTCACCTGATTCAACATGACCCCGCTGAACAGGTGATACGACTGAGCTGATACCTCATTCGCTTCCTACGTCTGAGTCGTGTGTACTCAACCTGAGTTAACTGAGGGTGATTTACCTCAACTTCACCTCAACTTATCGCAGCTGGCCTCAGCTCACTTTGCTCACCTGGTAGGTAGACTAGACTCAACCGGACTCACCCTGATTGAAACTTGGAGCGGTACTTCTGATTTAAGAGATGATTCTACTGAAAAACCTGAAAAAACACAGCAAAAGAAACTTATTAAAAATAAGAAATAAAACTTTTTTTTGTTTTTTTTCGTCCAGAGTTCGCTCTTCAGTTTTTCAACTTTCTGCAGAGAAACAAGTTTATTTTGATAATCAGGAAATATTTCTGCTGTTTACAATCGTTCTCAGATTAAAAGCGCCAGCATCAGATTTTTATTTCTATTATTTATGCCCCACATACCCAACTCCTTTTCTGATTAAACTCAAAGACAGACTGACATAGACAGAGAGAAACTGAGACAGAAACTGACAGAGAGAGAGACTGATGGAGAGAGACTGAGAGAGAAACACACTGGCAGAGACAGAGGGACACAGAGAGGCAGAACCTGAGAGACCGAGAGACACTGACAGAGATAGAGGGACAGAGAGAGAGAAACAGAGAGACACAGAAAGAGAGAGAGATACTGACTGAGACAGAGACTGACAGAGAGAGAAGGACAGAGAGGGAGAGACAGAGAGAGTGACACACTGACAGAGACAGAGAGAGAGACAGAGAGAGAGAGAGTGACAGAGACAGAGGGACAGAGAGAGAGAGAGAGAGACAGAGAGATTGACAGAGAGAGACTGACAGAGAGAAACAGAGAGAGAGAGAGAGACAGAGAAAGAGAGTGACACACTGACAGAGACAGAGGGACAGAGGGAGAGGGAGAGAGACAGAGGGACAGAGAGAGAGAGAGAGATTGACAGAGAAAGAGACAGAGAGAGAGAGAGACTGACAGAGAGAAACAGAGAGAGAGAGAGAGACACTGAGAGAGAGAGAGACAGCGAGAGATTAATGTAGTGAAGCTGGAAAAAGAAGCTGGATTCCGATGTGCGTGTCTGCGTATATTTTATTGTATTTGATTTCTTCGGACTTTGCATGTAACTGAATAAATCAATGAATCGATGAACAGGTCGGCAGCAGCAGGAGGAAAGTGATTCAGTGGTGAGATCAGTTTGACGGTGTTCGCTGGCGAAACGCGGAGAAGTTTGTGAAGTAAACGAAGAAAAAGCGGATGAGGATCAAACCGAGCGGAAACTGATCGAATAGCGGATCAATTAACGATGATTGTTGGTGTTTGGACCTGAGATAGAGCAAAAATAAGCAGCGGAAATGTACGAGGAGGGCCGAAAAAGTAAGGTTTTTATCTCTTTTTTTGGGAGGGAGGGCAAAGTTGAGTACTTTGTTGGTTGATTGATTGATTGATTGATTGATTGATTGATTGATTGATTTAAGATGCGCTAATCCAGCAGAAACCCGCTCTGGTCCCACACGGTGATTGATCTGAAACTGAAACTAATCAGCAGCTGTTCTGCGCAGAATCTGTGGTTTTGGACCAAAACTGATTTAATCCATCGCGGATGGAGACCAAATAATCTGTGTCGCAGCTCCGCCATCAGAATAAAAGCTCTAAACATAACACGTTTTAACGCCACATTGCACAGTACACACACACACACACACACACACACACACACACACACAGAAATATGTGCAGCGTGCTGAGAAATCATCTGTCAAACCAATATCAGGTCTGCACAGTTTCACTTTTAGGCCTCAGACCTCAGTCGGACCTGAGGACTTCATCTATGCAGCAGAACTGTGTGGATTCAGAACCTGTGGAATGTTCTGTGTCTATGTTCTTTAAAAAGCAGCAGCAGTTTCTAAACTCCTCTGCTCTGAATCAGTAAGGTCACTTCTGTAAAAGTGCGACATGACCCGGGTCCATGAACCATGGATCAGAGTTGGGTACCAGATCACATGGTGCCCGTCATTAAAACTCAAAGTCACTCATCTGATGCATAAAATCTTTTCTTCCTGGCCTCCTTCCGCGTTGTAGGGCCTACTGCACATGCCACATCCTGACCTCAACCTATGTTCTAGGTGTTAGATGGAGGTTATGGTTCTGGTGAAGTGTTTCTGTATACAACCAGACCAGCATCTGTCTCCAGGTGCTGGTCTGAACCAAAGTCTTGCTCAACAGGAACCGTTCAGTATTTCAGTCAGGTTTCCTCAGAGGATCCGATCCAGTGTTGTGTTTCTGTATTTCTAAATGCAAGTTCTCGGCGTAGTGCAGTGAGGCAGCACACCAACACACAAACACTAAACTGAGTGAAATGGGAGTGGACACAGTCAGGACATCACCCTGTGAAACCTGGTTCTGGTTCTGATGCTAACTCTTCACCTTCTGCACTCTGCACTCACTCACCCATAATAACAAAGTGAAGTGCTCTTGGCCCTTACTGTTTTAAAGCGTATTAACCTTCAGGTTAAACTGAGCCTGAGCGGCAGGAAAAGAGCGCAGCGCCCTGACTTTCAGGTGACTCTGATATTAAAGTTACAATGAGCTTCTTTTCTCTGATGGAACAAAGGCCGGATTAGTTGCTGCTCGTTTCCAGGACAGCGTTATCAGAGGGTCCGCAGGGGCCATCTTATCTCTGAGCAGAAAGTCTGATCCTCTGTCAGGATCAGGAGGATTAACGAGACCCTCTCTAAGTGATGGAGGTAGTGACTTCTGTTAACCCTGTCCTGTCAGAGGTCAGACGTCATAGAATCCGCTCAGTATGGTGATGCCGGTGTGGGCCCTGTGGTAATCTCACATTTTTTTCGTAGGGAGAAGGCAGGACAGCCGAGCGGATGCAGCACATGCTCTTTATTCCTAAAGTCTGTGGTACGAGTCCAGCTGTGACACAAATCAGCAGGTTTCCTGTCCTTGTCTTCGTGACCTGCTCTCAAACACAGGCCAGGCTGTGCTGTAGCCGAAATCTAACTTCTGTTAGATTTCCGCAGATTCTTTTTTTCGAGAATGACTGCAGAATTATTTTCATGTTACTCTGTGCCCCTGAAACCACATTTGACTTGGAAAACACAAGAACCAGATTTAACAGCATATTCCTGTGGGTCAGCTGATCAGTGTAAAATCTGTGCCGATCAATTCACCTGTTGATTTCACACATTGATGGATTAATTTCACTATTTACATTTCTGCACAGGGGCACTGTTTGGCAAAGTGAGGACACGTCTGGTCCTCACGACCTCTTTGAGGGTTCAGACTTGGTTTTAGGCTCAGGTCAGAACTAGGCTGAGATCTGGTTTATTGTTCAGTTAGTGAGTGTCCTGATAGAGGTAGAAAAAGCAGCGTGTGTGCTGTGAGCAGTGAAGAAGAAGAAAAACTGTTCTAACATTCACTAAAAGAACTGATGACCTTCCAGCTGGACCCGGCCGCAGGGCAGCGCCACACAGAGCTGGAGACCGGGCTGTGCAGAGTAGGATGTTAACAAGGCGGACGCAAGTTGTGTGTGAGCGTTGTGGTTCGACCATCTCACACACACACACACATACACACACACAGTAACACAAACACACACACACACACTGCTGTCAGGGCGATGTGAGCTGACTCGGGATAATTTGGGGATAATTAGTCGGTTCTTGTCTTCCTGCGGGTGAAGCAGTTCCTCCACCATGAAACAAAACAACGTGACCCAGAGTCATGTGACCTGCAGCGTCCAAACCTCAGCTGCTCATTGGACGGATGACAAGCCCACTGAGACGCTGCCAGCTTCGAGGTCAGAGTAGAACAGACTTTAAAGGAGCGTTCTGCTGTTTTTAAATCTGTGTCATTGGTCCATTCCTGCTCTGACTGGTCAGACTGGGAGAGTTTATTTGCCATGCAACATGATAATCTTTGAAAAAAACATAACTTCCTGTTTGGTTTTTATTTGAGTTTATTGATTGCTTATTGAATTATTATTTATTGGGTGTTGAATTCTTATTGATTACTGAAGAAGCTGGAGTGTAATGACTAGGAACCGATGGCACAAAGAGTAGCAGCTGCTTTCTTGAGCTTTTGCCATCATTACCTTCCCTCCCATGTAACCTGCATGAAACAACTGGACACAACAGCAAGGCATTCTGGGAAACACAGGAAAGCTAGAAAATCACTAAAGGAAGGTCGCGAGAGATAAAGAGAGAGTAATCTGCCTCCATCACTGGGTTTACTGTGTGTGTGTGTTCAGGGTCCTCAGGTACTACCACATAAATTACGGCCCAAATCACAAACGCATGCACACACACAGACACACACACACAGATTTAGGTCACAGCTGTTCACTACAGTATTTCTGCTTCCACCTCCTCCTCTCACTTCATTGGACCTCCTCTTGTTCCTCAGCAGCGAGTTGCTGCCACCCTGGCAGAGAAATATCTGCCCAGTTTCTCATTTAAACTGTATTACATTGGTCCACATACATCATGTTTCTGAAACAAAAAGAATCAGACACATTTTGTGAATTCTGCTTGAAAAATAATTACAGAAGGAAAAACCTCCAGCGAGCCTTTTGTTATCAGATTCAAAGCAGATTTGCTGATTGTGTCCAAATCCCATTCTGAGACTGACAGCAAAAATGAGTGTGGTGTAATGTGTGTGAATCCAGAGCCTGGTTTAGCTTATTGGTCTGTGCCATAGAGCTCCATTGTTGTCCATAAACTGGGAGCCACACCGCTGCACTGGCTCAAATGGTTCTTCCTCACCAACAAGAGGCCATCTTTTTCCAAAACCCAGGTCCAGCAGAGAACGGCCGTCTTTTTTTTTTTTTACACCCTCTTGACTGCTGCTGCATCTGACGATGATTCAAAAAACTACAACTGCAGATTCAGGCCATTTCACAGGCTAACCTTGTCCTGTCCATCTCTAGGTGCAGGTCGGAATGGCTATACCAAAGCAGTGGATGGGGAGGACGGAGGAGGAGAGGCAGAGGAAGAGGAGGAGGGAGGAGAGGGGGATGGAGGTGGAGGAGAAGGAGGAGGTGATCAAAGGAACAAAGAGTGGGACGAAGAGCTGGACGGAGACAACGAAGGGGGCGTGAAAATGACGAGAACCGACACACTTCACTCCACCACAAGTTCTACTGGAACACAGAGGAAGAGAGGACAACATGCAAAGAAACAGGTGAGACAACACGCAAAGAAACAGGTGAGATAACATGCAAAGACACAGGTGAGACAACACGTAAAGAAACAGGTGAGACGACACGCAAAGACACAGGTGAGGCAACAAGCAAAGAAACAGATGAGACAAAAAGCAAATACAAATACACAGGTGAGACAACACGCAAAGACACAGATGAGACAACACTCAAAGAAACAGGTGAGACGACACGCAAAGACACAGGTGAGGCAACAAGCAAAGAAACAGGTGAGACAAAAAGCAAATACAAATACACAGGTGAGACAACACGCAAAGACAGGTGAGACAACACGCAAAGAAACAGGTGAGACAACACTCAAAGAAACAGGTGAGAAAACACGCAAAGACACAGGTGAGACAACACGCAAAGACACAGGTGAGACAACACGCAAAGACACAGGTGAGACAACACGCAAAGAAACAGGTGAGACAACACGTAAAGACAGGTGAGACAACACGCAAAGACAGGTGAGACAACACGCAAAGAAACAGGTGAGAAAACACGCAAAGAAACAGGTGAGACAACACGTAAAGACAGGTGAGACAACACGCAAAGACACAGGTGAGACAACACGCAAAGAAACAGGTGAGAAAACAGGCAAAGACAGGTGAGACAACACTCAAAGAAACAGGTGAGGAAACAGGTGAGACAACATGCAAAGACACAGGTGAGACAACATGCAAAGAAACAGGTGAGAAGACACGCTAAGAAACAGGTGAGGCGGCATGCAAAGACACAGGTGAGACAACACATAAAGAAACAGGTGAGACAACACGTAAAGTAACAGGTGAGAAGACACGCTAAGAAACAGGTGAGGCAGCATGCAAAGACACAGGTTAGACAACACATAAAGAAACAGGTGAGACAACACGTAAAGTAACAGGTGAGAAGACACGGTAAGAAACAGGTCAACACGTAAAGAAGCAGGTGAGACGACACACTACCACACAAGAAGCTTTTCGTTTTGGAAAGCCTAAATCATTGATCAGGATGAAGTTATTGTTGGTGATGATGTTGCTCTTCCTCCTCAGGTGCAGGGCACTAATCAGGTGCAGCGAGCTCCCCGAGCATTGTTCTGTCTGAAACTCAACAATCCAATCAGACGAGCCGCTCTCTCTATCGTCGAGTGGAAGTATCCTTTCCTCTGAGAAGTCAGGTCATTTTAGATCCAGTGTGACTTCCATTTTCTGAGGATCTCATTACCTCTGATGTCCCTTCACAATAAAACTCCAGAAATCCACTTACTCTGGAAATGAGGAATCAGAGGCTGCAGAACTTCATTCAGAAAGCTGCTCTTTTTAAGTTTCCTTCAGTATCATAGTGATCCAGTGACAGTTGTCTACACGTCCATGGGCTCACTGCAAACAGCAGCTGACCACTCTTAATTCAGCGTGCTTCAGTTTTCAAATTGTCATCAAATACAGACTAAAAACCATGGCCAAGCCCACAGTATAACTCACCGAATCCATATTAAAAGTTTTGTGTTCAAAGACTTTTAATATTTAATGTGAAATTATCCAAATGACTGTATAGAAAATATCCAACAATCAATCCACAGTTACCTAATTTTTTAAATATACTGATATATTCATGTACATATATTTATGACCCCACATATAGAAATTCATAGTTGGGATGAATTTATGATGGTTGGGCCAATTCACTGCTGTGGGTGATTCTTTATCAATCAGATTTGACAACACTGTTGTTTTTAGAAGTGTGTCATCCAGTGTTAGTGTGTGTTACTGTAGTAGTTTCTATGTTGTTTGACCCCACCGGACCTCCTTAACATGTCTCTCAGACCCTTCGATATCTTTATCCTGTTAGCCATCTTTGCCAATTGTGTGGCTCTGGGAGTTTCGAAGCCGTTTCCTGAGGACGACTCTAACTCCACCAACCACGACCTGGTGAGCCACAACTACAGAGCTATAAGACTATACAAAATCCCCAAGTAGAAATTTGAAAATGAATCAGTGAAGACAAGCTTAAGTGTGTTACAGGAGGATGGATTCAGGTGCTGTTAATGTTAATGCTTCAGGTCAGTGTGTGTGAGAGTCTTTATGCTAAGCTAGGCTAACAGTGCAGGTTTACAGTTTTTAGGTTAGAGGTTCTTGCTTTTCTTTACAGGAGTAAAAATGTAAAAAAAAAAAAAATATATATATATAATATATATAAGCTATATATAATAATAAATATTACATGTTTTGTTGATAAACTTTAATTTATTAGTAGATTAATCAGCCAATATTTGCACCTCTGGTAGGTTTTTCACCTACTGCAGCTTAGCGCATATGTTCATAAGGGTTGATTGGTTGGACAGTAACCTGTTTTGGTCTTTTCAGCCAGAATTTGTGTGAGGCCCAGGACTAGAGAAATGTTCTCTGATGCTGGTGGTAAATTGTAGGGTTTCGTTTTAAAGCCAGTGAAAACGTTCGCCGGTGTGTGTTTAGAGCTGCTGGTTCTGCTTCTGTCTTTGTGAGGACATTGCTGGGACTGTCTGGTCGCAGGCCTGTCTGACATTCACACTGTTGGGCGGGGACATGTTGATGTGACAGTTGGAGAAATACTGTCTGTCAGTCAGAAAGATGGGGTGTGTGCAGCAACGTAATGCTTAACAGGTTAACATGTGGAGAATTTTATCTGTAGTTACAGCATGGAGCAGTTTTTCTATGAGTAGGTCCAGGTTAACCTGTTACCTCCACCTGTGGATCAGGAACATAGAGAGAGCAATCTGACCTGACATGGAACATGTTCTCTGTTGGTTTCAGGAACAAGTGGAGTACGTCTTCCTCATCATCTTCACGGTGGAGACCTTCCTGAAGATCCTGGCCTACGGTCTGGTGATGCACCCAAGCTCCTACATCCGCAATGGCTGGAACCTGCTGGACTTCGTCATTGTCATTGTCGGGTGAGGTCATGTGGGAGTGGATGTTTCTCTCTGTGTAACTTAGTTCTGTCTATAAACATGTCTTGTCATCAGATGTTAGAGCTTCTGAATACATGTGGGTTCGCCTCTCAGATATGAGTTGGTTCCCAGCTGTTTGGGTTTGGGTGTTTATGTTTAGATTTTGTTTTTGTGGTTGATGCTGTTCTCTACAGATGTTGGTTCATTTAGGAGTTCTATCACCAGATATTTGTTTTCGCCACACAGCAATATTGGTTCTCTTTTAGAAGCTCAGACCATGTTCTGAGGGTTCTGGTGGTTCTCTCTCAGGATGTCAGTTCTATGGCAGCATCCTCCTGATATTGTTCCTCTGTACACTTTGGTCTTCAGTTGGTTCCTGTTTTTAAACTCATTGTACAAGACTTGGTCCTTAGACATCATCATGTTTAAATGTTCTGTCTTTTCAGGCTGGTTGTCTTCTTCGCACCCTGTTTCCCACCCACCTCTCTCTAATTGCTTCTTGTTTAGACGTTGTGTTTTGCGTGCTTTGATCTCTCCATAGCTGTAGGATCTCTTCTGAAAGTCTTTCTTCTTCTTCGCTGTTCAGTTGTTGAGTTCTTGTAGCTTTGTTGCCTCAGAGTGTGCGTTGCCTCACCGTTAATGCAGTAAATGTGATATGACTGCAGTAAACTCTGCAGCTCCTGTGGCAGCAGAGAAACTGACCCTGCAGCGACACCACACTTCAGTTCAGTTTGATGTTTCTTTGTGTTGAGTGTGTGTGACAGTCGACTGGGATCGGTGTGCGCTGTAACTGAACTCCAATCTGAGTTCCAAACGGCTCTTTGGGTGAGGACGCTGCAGGGCTGCAAGGCTGCTCCTCATGTGTCTCCTGCAGGAGAAGATATGGGCTGCTATTCTTTCTCTCAACTTCCTGTCCTCTTCTCCCGTTGCATTCACCAAAGAAGAAGAAGAAACTTGTTTAGCTGTTGTTCCATTAGCATGATGCAGTATCTCATAATTACAAGACATGGATCTCTCCACATCATTTGTAAATCATGTCTTCTTTTGTTGTTGTCCGTCACAGGTTGTTCAGCGTTGTCTTGGAGACGATGACTAATAAATCTGGCGAGCAGGCAACCACTCACCACATGCCGGGGAAACCTGGAGGTCTGGATGTTAAAGCTCTGAGGGCCTTCAGAGTCCTGAGACCCCTCAGGCTGGTTTCTGGAGTCCCAAGTGAGTGTGGTGGACTGCAGTGTGAGTGTGTTTGTCCTGTGTGGGTGTACACGTGTTAAGTTTGTGTGTCTGTCAGGTCTGCAGATTGTGTTGAACTCCATCATGAAAGCAATGGTACCTCTGCTCCACATCGCTCTGCTGGTTCTCTTCGTCATCATCATCTACGCCATCATCGGCCTGGAGCTCTTCATAGGTCGCATGCACAGGACCTGTTACTACATAGGATCAGGTAAAGACACACACAATATCCAGGTCAAGTGTCCTTAAATAAAAAAAATCAGTGTTTCAGGGTCTACTAATGAAAGCAAGTCAGTTACTACTTACAAAGTATAAAGTAAAATTACACTGAATATCAACTCAGTATTTCAGGTCAAATCTTTCATGTAAAAAGTTATGTAAGAAATTTAACCAATATTTTAATACCCAACTAGCCAGCAGCCACGTTTGCGCACCAGCTCCAAACTAAAAGCTGTTCCTGTTGTTCTGATTCCACCATCACCGTGGTTTCTGCTGAAAGGTGACTCTACATTTTACAACCAAAAGTCTACAGAAACTGAACCAGGGTTCCATAGACCCAAATATGGTCCAGGTGGAAGTTTGGTTGGCCTGGAGTAGAAGCATTGATTTGGACTGGTCTAAACCAGTTTTGGGTCAGAGTTGTTTCTAATGGCACTGACTGAGCTTTGTGCTTTGGTTGGAAGAATATTCAAATTTTCAACAAATAATTCCTACTTTTTTTTTTTTTGTTCCAGATAATTTTGTGGAGGACGACCCAGTGCCATGTGCGTTTGCTGGTCATGGTCGTCAGTGCAACATTAACGGCTCCGAGTGTCGGGGAAGGTGGGATGGCCCCAATAGTGGAATCACCAACTTCGACAACTTCTTCTTCGCCATGTTGACCGTATTCCAATGCATCACTATGGAGGGCTGGACTGATGTGCTGTACTGGGTAGATCTACCTGTAACTGTTTACTCACCTGTCTTTCCCCACTGTCTGCTTCAGTGTGACCTCATCACATTTTAGTATGAAAAACATAAAATTATTGGGAAAACTCATGAGCCTCCCTTATAAAATGAGTGTTTTATTCCCTCGGCTGCTTCCTGGTTTGAAAGCATTTTATTTGTCCCTGGTGCTGTGGATGATGGTGGACTGGGTTTCATATTGTCTGTTTTTATTTTCTATGTATTCTGTTCTGCTGCCAAATTGCTTCTTTGGTGACATTGAAGCTCCACTACACTCCACTCTACTCTACTCTATTTCATTCTTTTCCTCTCTTCTCCTCTCCTCTTCTCATTTATTACTTTCCTCTGCACTTCCTGTGTGTGCAGATGAATGATGCCATAGGCTACGAGCTGCCATGGGTTTATTTTGTCAGTCTGGTGATTTTCGGCTCATTCTTCGTTCTCAACCTGGTTCTGGGAGTCCTCAGTGGGTCTGTCATCACATAAACTCGTTTTTTTTTTTTCTCTATTTCAACAGTTCCACAGGTGTGCTGAGACTTTCTTAGATGTAAGAGTTGTTGGGATGTTGTGTGAATGTTGCAGAGAGTTCAGTAAGGAGAGGGAGAAGGCAAAGGCTCGGGGAGATTTCCAGAAGCTGAGGGAGAAGCAGCAGATGGAGGAGGATCTGTGTGGATACATGGACTGGATCACTCAGGCTGAGGACATGGACGAGCTGGACGAGGACGGAAACCCACGTGAGACACAGACAGAGGCGTACCGTTCTTGTATTAATGGTGGTTTGATGCCTTCCACAATGAGCTTTCAGACCAAACAGTGAGAACTACAAACCCACTACAAACAGTGGGAAGTGATTTAAGTCATCTGATGGTTGCTATAGCAACCTATTTTTCTATTTTGCTTTGTTTTTAAATTTTCTGTTGTAAACAGTTGTCTACAACTGTAGCTAACAGCAGCTAGCAGCTAAAATGTACTTTAAACGCCAATCATGATTCGACCAGTCCTAGTGCACTACGTACCTCATGGTTCCTGTGGTCTGAAAATGTCTGGTCCATGTGTTTTGTGTGTCGTGTTGCTCCAGCTCTGCAGTTTGACTTGATGAAATAGTGACATGGACAATTATTCACAGTTCAGTCGGTGACAAATTAACGGACGTTGATTCATGAAGCCAATTAGAACAAATGAGTCGGTGAGTGACGTCAACGGACAGAGGAGCTGCAGAGCAGATCAGTACAGCAGTGAACTGACAGTCAATGTCATTATGTTAGAAAAGTGACACCAAGTGATTGTGTTTTTTACTCAAAGCCTGTTTCAGTATAATAACAACAAATTTCCCAGAATCATTTATCATTACGGTATGACACTCTGGTATGTTGTGTGCATATAAAACAATACATGTATAAACTAACTATTTATAATTTCCTAATTGGATAAAAAGAGAAAAGGGTCCAGTCAAACACTGTAACCTGCAGCAGCTGACTTTTATTTTGGGATGTGTCCATGTGAAAAACTAATTAAAACCTGAAGCAGTGAAACGGAACTGCAGTGTTGGGTGGAGACATGATCAGCTGTATAGCTTCAGACGGGCCGAGTATGAGGTCAAGCCCTGACAGGGCATGATGCGGGTCTGGTTTGTGTCCTTTGTTTTTCTCTGAACGTAGTGAAACGTGTCACCGCTGAACATTTTGTCTCTTTGTGGTGTGTCTCAGGTCCGTCGCTGGACGATTTGTCAGATAAGAAGAGAGCGAAGTTTGGATGGTTCAGTCACTCTAACGAAACACATGGTGATTATTGTTTCTGCCTCATCCTTCAGACCCTTTAGAAAGTCTGTGTGTGAGTCCAATCCTCTTTCAGCCTAAATGTAGAAAGACGTCAGTGGGTCCCTATTTTTCATCTGTGTCACTTTAATTCAGTGTGGACTCACACACCAGGTTCAGATTCTCAGCACAAAGAAACGAACAGTGTGAACTGAATAAAACACACAGAGACATTATTTACACCGTTGTGTGTGTGTGTGTGTCCTTCAGCAAGTCTTCCTGCGAGTGAAACTGCGTCTGAAAACACAGAAAACATCGATGAGGAACATACCAACTGCTGCCAGGCCTGCTGGTAACACACACACAGACACACAAACAGATACTGATCATGTGGCAATTGAGGATGCATTTATCCTCGCTCATACCATGAAACATCATCTTCACACCTGTCCATGCTGGTCCACAACTGTCCATGAACTCTCCACAGCTGTCACTCCTGTCCAAACCTGTCCACGCCTCTTTAGACCTGTCCATGCTGGTCCACCGCTGTCCACACCTGTCCATACCTTTCCCCACCTGTTCACACCTGTCCACACCTGTCCATCCCAGGTGTTGCATGAAATAACTTGAGTCTTGTTTCAGCTCTCAGATGATGAAGATCAGCTGCTGGTGAGTTCACTGACCGCCAGGCGTTTAGTAGAAAACAGGTGTGACACACTTCGCTGTCCTGACCTGTGTCCTGTGTTTCTCTGTCAGTCGGATGCTGCGGCGGTGGAATCGAGTCTGTCGCAGGAACTGTCGGAGAGCTGTTAAATCTGTGACGTTTTATTGGCTTGTTCTGCTGCTTGTCTTTCTCAACACCTCCCTCAGTGCCTCCGAGCATTACAACCAACCTGACTGGCTGACACAAGTCCAGGGTAACAACACACACCATCTCTGCACCTGTCCTTAATAATAATAATACCCCCGACCCCCCACCCCCAACAATAATCAAAGAATGTGGTAGTGAATCCATAATGAGCTGCTTCATTGCACAGACATCGCCAACAAGGTGCTGCTGTCTCTGTTCACGGTGGAGATGCTGCTGAAGATGTACAGCCTGGGTTTGGCACATTACTTTGTGGCGTTCTTCAACCGCTTCGACTGCTTCGTGGTGTGTGGGGGCATCATGGAGACCATCCTGGTGGAGCTGGACATCATGCCGCCTCTGGGCATCTCGGTGCTGCGCTGTGTCCGCCTGCTGCGCATCTTCAAGGTCACACGGTGAGATGACAGACCGGGGGCCAGGCTGTCCAGTAGAATACATTTCACAGTGTGGGAAATTATGAAAATATTGGAAAATAATAATTAATAAAATGTTTATTTTTAAAATGACAATAACAATAAAATCCACCTCTCTTTAAATTTAATATAAAATAGAATATATATATATATATATATATATATATAGATAGATTAAATAGTGTTATATAGTTTAGTGTTGAAAACTGAAATAATATTAAAGTCTGATTGAAAAAGGTGATTATTCAACTCCTGCTCAGTCATTGGACCGCTCTGTCCAATCTGGTGGCGTCCCTGCTGAACTCCATGAAGTCCATCGCCTCCCTGCTGCTGCTCCTCTTCCTCTTCCTCATCATATTCGCTCTGCTGGGCATGCAGCTGTTTGGAGGGAAGTTCAACTTCGATGAGACGCAGACCAAACGCAGCACCTTCGACGCCTTCCCACAAGCGCTGCTCACATGCTTCCAGGTAACACACCCACCCATGTGTGTCTTTAGGTGTGTGTTACAAAGTCCAAATCCCATCCAGAGACTGAGAGCAACAATGAATGCGGTGTACTCAGCGTAATGTGGAGAATCATCCACAAAAAACTGTGTAGCACAAACACCTTCAATCATGTTTCCCTCTGTTGCATCCTTTAATCAGAAGCATAAAGGCATAAACAGTTGGACAGACCGAAGTTAAACTGGTTCTGTGTCATCAGACAGAAAACAACAAATGAGTGTTTTCTCAGAAGTTACTGCTGCAGATAAAACACAATGAATCCCTATAGATAAAGAACTACACCCTGCAAAACACCAGCCCGCTGCTCAGTGTGAGGCCACATCTGCAAGAGATGTATAGGAGGTGTGTAGAACCAGGCAGGAGGTGTGTAGACACTTGCAGGAGGCATGTAGGGGGTGTGCACACCCATGAAGGAGGCATGTAGAACCATGTAAGAGGCGTGTAGAAACATGCAGGAGGCATGTAGGAGGTGTGTAGGACCATAAAGGATGAGTGTAGAACCATATAGGACCCACATACAACCATACCATACAACATACACTCATGTTGACTCTGTCTTCAGATCCTGACAGGCGAGGACTGGAACGTAGTCATGTACGATGGCATCACGGCGTATGGAGGCCCGGTGTTTCCAGGGATGATCGTCTGTATTTACTTCGTCATCCTCTTCATCTGTGGTAACTGTATCCTTGACAACAGGCAGTTCCAGGTCTTTATCTCACCAACATGAAATGTCTGTCATGAGTCAGCCAGCAGGTGCTGTTCACTGTTCCTCACCCTCTGTCATGTAATGAATACCAGAAACACGCAGACACTAGCCACGGCTTCCTCAGGCGGGGCTCAATGTGTCAAGACCCACGCCTCAACTGGCCCTTCAGTCCAGTCTTGTAAACACTGTTGTGCGTTCTTAGCATGTGTCAGACATCTTGCTGAACGTCTTCCTGGCCATCGCTGTGGACAACCTGGCCGGAGGAGACGGAGATGACAAGAAGAAGGAGTGAGTGATGGAAGGAGAGAAGAGTAAAAGACAGAAAAATGTAGTAAGAGAAGAAGAGGCGGTTTATTTCCTGTCAAACTGTTTCTTGATTGTTTCTGCAGGAAGAAGAAGGAGGAGGGTGCTGAGGAGGAGGCTGTAGAAGGAGAAGTTAAGGTGAACATTTGACTTTAATCACTGTGTTATTGATCAGTGACGTCCAGTCACTGGTGGAAAGTAACTGCGTACTCAAGTACTTGCAGATACGTATCTGTATCTGGTCCACTGTACGGTTCTACTGGATCTTATCTGATCTGTCTCCGCAGGTGGACATGGATGAAGACACCGAATACGAGGAGGAAGAGGAACTTACTGAAGGAGATGATGGCGAGAAAATATACTCAAAATTAAAAGAAAAATCCAAATCAGAATGTTTAACAGATGAAATCCAAATAAAACCTGTTGAGGCTGAAAAAATGTCTGGATCTCTTTAACAAGAACAACAAACAAAACCCAAGGAACAATTTCTACTTACATAACGTAGATTTCCCGTTTTAGCCAAGTTCTCTACTCTCTTCCTGTCAGATGGAGGCGCCCAGTTAAAGATGGCCGATCTTGCTCCGCCTAAAGAGAAGGTTCTTCCGATCCCAGAAGGCAGTGCATTCTTTTGCCTCAGCAAAACAAACCCGTAAGCATTTACACCATGAATACATTCACAGAAAAACACAGAACCTCCACCCAGCCAGTGGTCACTCAGAGTACTGCAACCAAAAAACTCACTGCAGCCAGAAATCAGTTTCACCCCAGATGTGTTTTATATGGCGCTGTGATGGACTGGTATAGATAATGGATGGATGGATGAATGGATGTGTTTTATAAAGGAAGAAAGTACATTTGTTAGTAGTTAACAGCTACAGCTCCCACGGGGCTTTGTCAGCATCTCAATGGATAAGACTAAAGGGGGTTTTAGCAGCTGTGGTCAACAAACACTCATGCTGTATTGATGTGATCCAACGGTGCAGTTTGATTACAGTGTCTCCCTCTTTCTGTTTCCAGTATCCGTGTGGCCTGTCACACTCTGATCCATCACCACATCTTTACCAACCTCATCCTTGTTTTCATCATCCTCAGCAGCTGCTCATTGGCTGCTGAGGATCCAATCAGAGCTCACTCCTTCAGGAACAACGTGAGTCCCAATACCACACCAAGACAGTGCTGGATGTTTGCATACAGGAAGAAGATATTATTATAGTCTGCTAATTAATTTCACATGCCACAAGTCATTAAGTCAGAACTGCTGACTTCATTAGATTAGAAAAGTTTTAATCACCACCAGTCGAATCCATTTGATAAACTAAGCTGACAGTGTGGGGAAGTGAAAGTTGGTTTCCCTAAATCCGCTTTGTTCTCTTTCTTGCATCTTTTCCTTGTCTTTGTCCCACCCATGTAAGACACAAGGAAAAAATATGAGGAGTCCATGAAACACATTGAGAGAAACATGAGATGTCTTTTCCTCCAATCCTTCATCTGAAGTGTCCAAACATGATTTCTGATAAAGGGGCAGTTGGTCCATGAAAGACCATTGAAAGGATGGTCTCTGTGTCAGTTAAGAGAACTGAGATGCACTGATGTTTGAAAGTCAGATGTCATCAGTTTCAGCCAGTTAGCTAAGTGATGAAGTAATTAAAACACCTCTGTAGTTTGACCTGGGGGAGGGGCATCACCAGATTACACCACAGAACTGGGTTAAAGGAGGACACACGTGGAGGGATGGAATTACCAGTTTACTGTCTAATCCTGAAACACACCATCCAGCAGTTGTCTTCATGCAAGATGTAACAATTAGCAACAGCTGAAGGAAGCTAACGTCTAATATGCAATCAACACTTACATGGATATTAACCCTGTTAACCACAAAAAAAAAAAAAAAGTGTAGGTACGAAAAACAACTGAGAAAATTTTATCTGCGACTTTAAAGACAGTTCTGTTTTTTTCTGACTTGTCTGCCTTTTTGGTCCTGAGCTTTCCTGGGACTTAATGTCTCTTGACTTTAAAGCTTACCCATCCTCTTTTTAGACTGGCCTGTCTCAATTTGGGGTTTGCTGATTTTGACATATGGTCTTGGTTTTGGGTTTGGGACTGACTACTTGTGTAGACTGAGGAAGTAACCTTATTTGTTTTCACATGAGATTTATTAATACAAACTTTTTAGCCCTGACTTTTGGGCTTATGCTCTTGATAACCTTGAGAGTTACATTAAACAAGTTTATGTGATGTGCGTATTTATTTAGTGTGTTTGTGTGTAGATTCTGGGCTACGCAGACTACGCCTTCACCTCCATCTTCACTGTGGAGATCCTGTTAAAGGTAAAAAATCACCTTCTCCTAGGATGAAATCACTTCTTTTCCGTGTAGTCTTCATGTGATGCTAACATCGTCTCTGTTTCAGATGACGGTCCACGGAGCGTTCCTACATCAGGGCTCGTTCTGCAGGAACTGGTTTAACTTGTTGGATCTGCTGGTCGTCAGTGTCTCACTGGTCTCCTTCTTCTTGCAGTCAGTATCAAATTCGCATTGATTATCATTTACTGATCAATAAATTGTTTTTTTGTGGGAATACAGAAGCAGTATTTGCAAACAACACAATTAAAAGACATCAATAACACCCAGTGCTGTTGGGAACCCAGGATTTAAACTTTTAAAGTCTTTGCTTAATTGAACAGATATAAGTTTCCAAGATACTGGAAGTATAATTTTGCCATGGACTTGGTGAGTTGTACTGTGGGCTGCTGTTGTTTTAGTTTCTTTTTTATTTATATTGTGTAAAAAGAAGGTTTATTGTGGTGGGACATCACAGGTGCATAGTGTCTGTGTGTTCCGGTCATGACAAACTGCTGCAGTCTGAGTGTAGTAGCCTGCTGACACTGCTGTGGGTAATTGGACTCATATGAATCTGACGATTGTGTGTGTGCTGCCCTCTGCTGATGACTACATTTATAAACACTGAGCTGCTGTGTGTCTGTGCAGCTCCAGTGCCATCTCGGTGGTGAAGATCCTCCGAGTCCTCAGGGTGCTCAGACCTCTGAGAGCCATCAACAGAGCCAAAGGACTGAAGGTAAGCAGACACTGACAGGCCAGACACATCTGTCTGTGCTGCTGATTAAAAGTCTGTGGCAGAGTTTGGATCAGGAGCGGCATGGATGCTGCTGGTGATAATGTAGTGTGATGTCTGGATCATTATGGTTGACATGAAGAAGAACGCAGCATGGTACAGTTATTAGTTAGTTAGTTATTACACCTGAGAGGAGGTCTGAAGTTCTAGATCACATCAGCAGTCGAGCTGTACATTGGACCAGGGCCTGTATTCACAAAGCTTCTTAGAATCCTCTCAGAGAGTTCCTATCTTAGCCTGAAAAGTCCTAGCTGGGAGTCCTAGACTAAAAGTGATTCAGGAAACTTCACAGAGCAACACTGAGTAAGGAAAGTACAAAAACCTTTATTTTAGTGAGGAGGTGTGGTTGACCCTGTTGCTAAGGATGACCCAGCATTTCAAGGACTGTGATTGGTTGATCAAAAGCTATCTGTAAAGGTCTTAAAATGCCTCTTTGTGAAAATAGAATAAATGATAATAGAATGGACAGTGAAACAATAAAATGTTTAACAAATGCTTAACAATTTTTACCATAGGAGCTAAGCTGTTTTGTGAATCATTTTTATCTTTAAATTTACATTTAAGAGGAAATTCTAAGAAACGTCATAATTCTAAGAATTTTTTTAGAATTTCATCACTAGGAGCAACTTTTAGGCTTAGGAACACACCTGAATATGGGCCCAGGTGTGTTTTCTTGGATGCATCACCAGTGATCCACAGCTGAGCTGACATGCTGCTTTTCTTCGCTGGTGAAGTCAGGGAGTGCACACCTGTAGCTCAGTTAAACATATGGTCACATTTCTTTTGTGTTCACTCCATCTCCCATTCTAATGAATTCTGACATGAGTTGTTCCCCTTTCACTGATCATACTTATCCATATTTATTTCATCACAGAGGAGAGTGAGGGGAACTTCTATTTAACAGAAAGGTGATGTGACTGAACTTTACTGCAGTGTCTCTATCAGTCGACATGCTGTCGAATCCTTTCTGTCATTATTTCTCACACATGGTCTGATTCTGGTCTTTTACCACGTCGTTGTCTACTCATTATTTTTTTGGGTGTTTGGACCTTTTGTCAAACTAAACGTGATGTCTGGACACATCACATTTGGCTCTGTAATGACGAAATTTAAAAAACAAAGGGAACAATGAAAGTGACATTTAGTTGCACGTGTTAATGTGTGTGTTGCAGCATGTGGTGCAGTGTGTGTTTGTGGCCATCAGGACCATCGGAAACATCATGATCGTCACGACTCTGCTGCAGTTTATGTTCGCCTGCATCGGAGTCCAGCTCTTCAAGGTCAGACAGGGTCACCATCTGTGTGTATGTGTGTCTGTGTGCATCTGGGTCTGTCTGTCTGTCTGTCTGTCTGTGTGTGCGTGTGTGCGTGTGTGTGCGTGCGCTGTATGGGCCTTTCACTGCTGTGTGTTTCATGTTTCAGGGTAAATTTTATCGCTGCACGGACGAAGCCAAACACACTCCTGAACAGTGCAAGTAAGATTTAATTCTTCATACAGTAAAATTCTCAGGTATTCTCAGTATTTCATTGTAGTGCTATTTTACCTTGGACTTCACTACATGTCAGAGCCAAACCTTGTACTTTTTCCTGCTCTACTTTTATCTGATAACTTTAGTTCCTGTTTCAGAATCAGATGAATCAAACAAAATACAGTCTAATCATCAAATTTTATTGATCCCTGGTGGGAAATTCCCAAACTACCCAGCAGTATGGAAAGTACTTAGAAGTTAGAAGTATATAAGGTAGTTAACATTAGTTCCACCTTTACCAGCTGCAACATTAAAGTGATGAACACAATAATGCATCAATAATTAGAATCCAATAATATCAGATACATTCATGTGAAATGGGCCATTCTGCACAATGACTACTTTACTTTGGATACTTCAAGTACATTTGGATGATGATACTTTTGGGCTTTTACTGCAGTAACATTTGGAATTCAGAACTTGTACTTGTAAGGATCTGACTACATCTTCCACTGCTAGTAAATGGAAAGGCAATGCTAGTCAAAAGTCAATGGAAACTGTGTGTGTGTGTTTACAGAGGGACCTTCGTTGTGTACAAAGATGGCGACGTGAGCCACCCGATGGTCAGGGAGAGGATCTGGCAAAACAGCGACTTTAACTTTGACAACGTGCTGATGGGGATGATGGCGCTTTTCACTGTGTCCACGTTTGAGGGCTGGCCTGCGTGAGTGCAAAACAACTTTATTAAGGGTTTCTAAGGAACATGGTTTGTTGCTTTAGACACACAGATATTAACTCCCCCGATCCCCCACATCCACTCTACAGACTGCTGTATAAAGCTATTGATGCTAACGGGGAAAACTCCGGCCCCATCTACAACTACCGAGTGGAGATCTCCATCTTCTTCATCGTCTACATCATCATCATCGCCTTCTTCATGATGAATATTTTCGTGGGTTTCGTCATCATCACCTTCAGAGAGCAGGGGGAGCAGGAGTATAAGAACTGCGAGCTGGACAAGAACCAGGTGACTCACCTGTCAACTGTCTGTGCCAATTAAAAGGAAGCTGTTGTTAGTCGTTTAGTGTGTAATGTTATTTTAGTCAACAAAAACTGGAGATATTTTAGTATCTGTTTGATAGTAGAACCTAATGTGGTTTTCTCACTGTGTGTAAAGTTCAGGTGTGTATGTTGCAGTTTCACAGTGAGTCTCAGCTCAGTGTTCAGGGTTCTGGCTCTTTGGTTTTGGGTCTAAGTGTTGCAGCAGCTGTTTTCAGAGATGCAGCTGTAAAAGGCCACTGTCTACTACCTGCTCAGCAGCAAACAGCAGGCAGACACAGTCAGAGATAGGCTGGGGACATAATGGAGTATTTAGCCCCTGCAGAACCAGAGATTTCCCTCAGGAGCTGGTGGAGACCAAACCCAGAGCTCAAACTGTGGAAACTGGTATTTGTCCAATCTGCAGCCTCTGTGTGAATGAACAGCTGTGAAACAGTCTGAACACAAACTGAACATTATCACATTTCTGCAGGATTAGACTGACGACTGACTGGGTGTGACACAGATTTCTAATAAACTGAGCACCAAGAGTGCATTAACCCTTTCTCTCCCTGTGTTGTAGCGTCAGTGTGTGGAGTACGCCCTGAAGGCTCAGCCATTGAAACTTTACATCCCAAAGAATCCAGTTCAGTACAAGTTCTGGTCCATCATCAACTCGACAGGATTCGAGTATGTCATGTTTGTCCTGATCCTGCTCAACACCGTCACTCTGGCTGTACAGGTGGGCCCTGCTGCTGGATTCAGACACTAATTGAAGTAGAAATGAATGAAAGGAAGCATGACGAGTGTCTGACTGTGTGTCTGTCTTCTGCAGCACTACGAACAGTCCAAAACCTTCAGCAACATCATGGACATCCTGAACATGGTGTTTACTGGACTCTTCACTGTGGAGATGCTGCTGAAGCTGCTCGCGCTGAGACTCAGGGTGATGAAACCAAGCACCAACACTAATTAACATGCTTCTTTACTCTTTTAATGTATTGTGCAAAACATAATGTTACAACAATAGGGCCGACAATGAAAAGGCTTGCGTCACGAGGTCACGTTTGATCCCGTGAGTTTCTGTGACATTTCTCTGCACTTGGTTGTACAGAAGAAAAACCTCCTGCGATGAGTTCGCTTCATGTATGGAGAGAAAGTTGGGACATTAACAGCAATGAGATTTTTTTATGTTAAACCTGATTATTACTTTTATTTATTTATTTATTTTTGCAGCATTACTTTGTTGACGCCTGGAACTCCTTCGATGCACTGATCGTGGTCGGCAGCGTGGTCGACATCGTCGTGACTGAGTTCAGTGTGAGTTGTCCAGCATCCTGTTGTTATTCCACACTACATATATACTCACCCACGACTACATGCATACAGGTGTGGTACCAGGTGTGTTGTTTCGTCTAGTTCGCACTGCAATTCTTGAAATGATGTGATGCTGCAGCCAAAACAGGAGAAGGAACAGCAAACAGGCCGTAAGCAGGTTGAGAGCCAAGGCTGCTTTATTTGTTTATTTATTTGGATCCCCATTAGCTGTACCCTAGAGCCAGCTACTCTTCCTGGGGTATTTACACTGATATTTGGACATATTAATGTTCCAGCTTGTTAAGTACATTTAAAACTGGTGGTAAATATGTTTAGAGCTGCTGATGATACAGAAACACAGCAGAAACCCTGTACAGAGGCTCCAGAACAACACTTTGGGGAATTATCACCACTTACAAAGGCTAAAAGCTCCTCATGCTCACTCACAGAGAAACATCATCCACAAACACTGACCAAGATTTTTAGACTGAACAGCTGATGCTTTTTTGAAACTTAATAAAACAGTGGAATTTATCTTTATAATGTAAATTCTGTGCACAGAAAATAGACTTCTTCAGAAATGGGCAGAAAGGAAGTATTTTTTTTCTCCATCTTGTCAGAGTGGGGAGGACAGCTCTCGTGTGTCCATCACCTTCTTCCGGCTGTTTCGAGTCATGCGACTGGTCAAGCTGCTGAGTAAAGGGGAGGGCATTCGCACCCTGCTGTGGACCTTCATCAAGTCGCTGCAGGTGAGAGGTGGGGCTAACAAAGAGGGGCGGGGATGGGTGGGGCCTAACATGAGCAACGGAGTCACACCTCTTCCTGTTGCAGGCTCTGCCATACGTCGCTCTGCTCATTGCTATGATCTTCTTCATCTACGCTGTCATCGGCATGCAGGTGAGGGGATCCTGCAGGGCAGGTCTTGGTCTAAGTCAGAGGCAGAATCCAGATCTAATCATGACTTAATGACATCTGATTTTCTGCAGTAATAGACAAAATTATTCATATTTAAATGACTTATTCAATATAATAAATAAATCCAAGTAAACAACTTTTTTATTAATAAAACTTTTGCTGCCCTTCAGACGTTTGGGAAAATAGCAATGCAGGATTACACTCAGATCAACAGAAACAACAACTTTCAGACGTTTCCTCAAGCTGTTCTCCTCCTCTTCAGGTCAGAACCTCCTTTTCCTTTACTTTCATCATCTCTTCATCCTTTCACATCTATCTCTCTGCACCTGCTGATAATTCAACCCCGTATTACTTCTGGAGTCCTGCAGGGCTCTGGTCTACATCCTCTGCTTCTTTTGCTTTTTAATCCTACTGTTCAACAAATTGAAGGCTTCAGTGTGTGTTCTGCTTATATTACCTCTGTGTGTGTATGCAGGTGTGCCACAGGTGAGGCGTGGCAGGAGATCATGTTGGCCAGTCTTCCAGGTAAACGCTGTGACCCTGAGTCAGACTACGAACCAGGAGAAGAGTTCAGTTGTGGCAGCAACTTCGCCATCGTTTACTTCATCAGCTTCTTCATGCTGTGTGCTTTCCTGGTCAGGACACACACACACACACACACACCATCTCTCTCACACACACACACACACACACTGACTGTCCTCTGCTACAGATCATCAACCTGTTTGTTGCCGTCATCATGGACAACTTTGACTATCTGACTCGTGATTGGTCAATTCTGGGACCACATCATCTGGATGAGTTTAAGAGGATCTGGTCTGAATACGACCCTGAGGCCAAGTACAATGACACACGCACTCACACATATGTTTGTGTATGTACATGTATATATATATTTATGTGTGTGTGCATGTGTGTGTTTGTTTTATTGGTCTCTGTTTCTTCCTCAGGGGTCGTATCAAACACCTGGATGTTGTAGCTCTGCTCAGGAGGATTCAGCCTCCTCTGGGTTTCGGAAAGCTCTGTCCTCACAGAGTGGCCTGTAAGGTAAAATGTGCTGCATTGTAACATACACACATGTAGATCATGGGGTCTCCCAGGGTTCCAGTCGGAATCCTCTGCTTTTCTTATCAGACAACAAAAGTATAACATACATATCAAGTGTTTTAATATCCTAATGAAAAGAATCTGGTTTCTGATTTCACTGCTCTTGCCCTCCCCCAGCGTTTGGTAGCGATGAACATGCCTCTGAACTCTGATGGGATGGTGACCTTTAATGCCACCCTCTTCGCTCTGGTTCGCACCGCCCTCAAGATCAAGACCGAAGGTATGTGTGGCAGCCAGTTCTTTTTAGAATCCCACCATTCTGGGTTTACCTGTGACAACACAGTCACAGATGCTGTGGGCCTGATTCAGCTGAGTTGTTTTCACTTTAACAAATAAAAAAACTGTGAATGAGTCTAACATGAAGTCAGAGACTGGACCAGTGTATTCTACTATTCCATATGTTTACTTGAGAAAATATTTCATTTAGCACAAAAACCTAAAAAACACCAAATTGTTATCAAAACATATGTACTGTGGCAATACGATTTTATCAGTTGGACAAATTGTAAAGCACTGTGCTAACTTTTACTAACAGCTCATAGGTTACAGGAAATGAAGGAGCAGGTGGTTACTGATGATGTCACTGCATTGTTGCACTCCCTGCCAGGTAACCCCGAGCAGGAGAACGAGGAGCTGAGGGCAATTATAAAGAAGATCTGGAAAAGAATGAAACCAAAACTACTGGATGAAGTCATACCACCGCATGAAGGTACTAATACTGCAAGAAGTACTAGCACAAACACTATGAACAGTTCAAATACTACTGCTAGCAGTACTACAGACTAACCTGTCCTGTTTCATGTACAGAGGAGGAAGTAACTGTTGGGAAATTTTACGCCACGTTCCTGATCCAGGATTATTTCAGGAAGTTCAGGAAGAGGAAGGAGAAAGGAGTTCTGACCCAAGAGTCCAACTCCACCAACCCATCTGCAGTCCAGGTCTGTCCTCGTCTGTGTGTGTTTACATGCACAGTTTGTGTGTCTGCATATGAATCTGTGTACGTGTTTGCAGCTCTGTAAAGCTGGCCTGAAGACTCTGCAGGATCTGGGTCCAGAGATGCGTCTGGCCCTGAACGAGGACCTGGAGGAGGAGGAGGCCATGATGGAGGACGATGAGCTGGAGGAAAATGCTGCTTACAAGGTATTTATTTTATGCCATAATCAGAAATAACAGATCTGTTCTTTTAAGTAATGTAGGGCTGAAATCAGTCTGACTGGTGTTCGTCTGTGCAGTGTGAAAATGGGTTTGGACCAGAGAAAGACCAGCGAGGCTCCATACCGGCCACACCCACTGGTAAACACCAACACCCATCATATTACGTTTGTTTAGATTCATAACAGACGAAAGCCATAAACAGACCAGGACGTCCACCATTCAGCAAACTGTTTTCCTTTATATTCACTCCTAATTTTGCCTGAAATTATCACTTGTTGCAATAATATTAATGTACAGATGTTGTGACCAAGTGTGACTAAATCGCACCCTCTGGCTTCCTGCAGGTGCAGGTGGTGTCGTCGGGGAGTCAAACGGAGGTCTGATCCACCGGGTCGGGTCTTTCACCAAGATGCCAAATGGCAGCGAGTCTGACGAACATCTTCGCCACAGAGACATGAGGTCAAAGAACGGCCTGCTGGACCACTCCTACAAGAGACCATCATACTACAAATATGGACGGTAAGTGCCGTCTTTTCTCTAAAGATCAGTAAGATATTAAAAGTAGTAACTGCTTTCTTGAATAATCTGCATGTATGTCCAAGACTGAAAGCTCTGGAAACAAGTGAACTTTTTTAATCTTTAATAAAACGTGACGCTAGTTACAGCACAGATGAAGTTCAGGAGACTTTAATGTCATGGTCAAAACTTCATGTTTAACATAAAACGTTCAGATGCCTCTTATCAGTTTTCTCTGACGTCCACAAGATGCTGCGCCAGCAAGCAGTTTTTCTTGATTGACAGTTGTCTCAACCAGTCGCAATCTTCTTTCTTTTTGCAGGACGGACCCGAGGGACAGGTACTGGAGGAACGGTGACATGGAGGCGTACAGAGAGCAGGATTACTACAGTAGAGAAGAAGACAATGACAGTATCACCTCCAGAGACAGGTAAGCTGACAGACTGAATGATACACTAACACCTCACACATGGCTGGCAGGTATACATACAGGTGCACAGGTAGACAGGGTAACTTCTGAACACACACACACACACACACACACGTCCTGCTGTGTCAGACAGGTGTACCTACACTGAATGACAGACACACAGTGTTACCTGTCTGACACACAGGTGTACTGACAAAGACTGACAGGCAGGTGTGTGTTTTCAGACATTATCGTGATGAACCTCCTCTATATAGAGACCACTATGATGGCCACGCCCCTTACACCAACAGTAGCTGTGACTACAACGAGGGCAGGAGGACAACCCGGAGACGCCTACTTCCTGCCACGCCCACAGGTGAGAGGATGCGTTACCTCAGTGTCTCCCTTTCCTCTCAGGATCAGTGACTTCTAACCTCAATCAGACACACCTTCCTGACAGGTCGGAAACCGTCCTTTAACATCCACTGTCTGAGGAGGCAGGGCAGCGGCGACGATCTTCCTATCCCCGGGACGTACCACCCCACCTCTCCACCACGGCGCACACGCACACAGGTAACACGCACCCACCTGACATAGATGATAGAAACTGCTCTCCATCTGGCCCCAGCACCTGTTCAGTCTGACCTGGAAGTGAAGGGTCGTCCTGTTAGACAGTTCTTCTACTTTCAAAATAAAAGCTTTAAGTAAAAGGGGTGTTTTTCTGAATCTACCTAGAAACAGCCATGCTTTATAATTGACTCACGTCACGTTTGTCTGTTTTTAAGCTAGAGTCATTTTGATTCATGTAAAAGTAGCATGTTATTGTTATGGTGAGCATGAGCATTAGCAGTCAGATCCAGTTGAAGTAAACCTAAGTGGCACTTATCAGACCCATTATATTCCTGAAAAGTGACAGTGAGCCTCATTCTCAAATGTTTTCCCCCTATTCTTTCACTACAGTTACTTTATAAATGATTCATAAAAACAAAAAAATTAAAAATAAGACATCTGATTCAGAAAATCACTCTAGAAATACAAATTATCACAAAAGTACACAGTCTATATGGTATAAAGACAGGAGCAACTTTCAGTCAGTGTGATTTTAGCCTTTGGAAGATAATACAGATGCTGCTGTTGGTCAATCTGGTGGTTTTAAACACATGTAGGAAATCAGTTAATACTTCCAGGTCATACTTACAGTGTTGAAGAAGTACTCAGATCCTCTACTGTAGTAGTAGTAGTAATACCCCAGAGAAAAAAATCCTCTTTTCTTAGTAAAAGTCCTGCATTGAAAGTGTTGCGTTCATCACTTTAATTTTGTACTCAAGTAAACCACAATACCTCAGAATTAGACTGAAGTACGGTACTTGAGTAAAAGTACTGAGTATAGGTTGCAATGAGTTATCAGTAACACTGAACAAGTACTTTTACTACTAATATTATCGATGATACTCAAGTAAAAATTTGAATACAGAACTGTTACTGTATGTAGAGTATTCTTACACTGTTGTACTGGTACAACATTGAAGGTTCAGAGTACTTCTACTACACACATACACACATTCTTGCACAGCTGTTCTTGTGAGGTCACTCATAGACATAATGCTTTCCCTACACCCTAACCATCACAACTAAATGCCACACCCTAACCCTACCCCTAAAACCAAGTCTTAACCCTCAAACAAGAGTCTGAAAAAAGGGAGGACCAGGAAATGTCCTTACTTTGTCAAAATGTCCTCAATTTCATAGAAATATGCTAAAAAATGGTACTCACAAAGATGGCTATGCAAGTACACACACACCTTCAGTAAACTGTAGCCTCATCCTCTTCCTTGATGCAGGTGTTTAGCAGTTATGAGCCTCAACACTCCTCCAGTCGCTCCTCAGGAGCCTCCTCGGTGTCCTGGGCAAACCCGTGTCCTCGCCGGGGTCGCCTCCTCTATGCTCCGCTCATCCTGGTGGAGGAGGAGGGCAGCCCCCCATGGGGGGGAGGAGGAGGATCTGGGGGGGAGGGGAAGAAGGGCGGAGAAGGAAGAGGTGAGGTCACAACTTTTAACATTCAGCGTACATCACATAGACAACACACCTGTGTCTTCATTTCCTCTACTGTACCTTCTCTAATAAAATGCCCTGTACCGACCTTCTCTAATGAAATGCTGAGATATTGATCGATAACTGATACTGATCAGTGACTGTCACACTACACTCCATGTCTAATAAAATGTCCTCAACTGTACATTCTCTAAAAAAATGTCCTCTACTTTACCTTCTCTAATAAAATGTCCTCTACCTTACTTTCTCTAATAAAATGACCTCTACTTTACCTTTTCTAATAAAATGTCCTCTACCGTACCTTCTCTAATAAAATGCTGGGATATTGCTCACTAACTGATACTGATCAGTGACCGTCAAACTCCACTCCCTGAGTCTAATAAAATGTCCTCTACCTTACCTTCTCTACTAAAATTTACTCTACCGTAGCTTCTCTAATAAAATGTCCTCTACCATATCTTCTCTACTAAAATTTACTCTACCGTAGCTTCTCTAATAAAATGTCCTCTACCTTACCTTCTCTACTAAAATTTACTCTACCGTAGCTTCTCTAATAAAATGCCCTCTACTTTACCTTCTCTATTAAAATGTTCTCTACTGTATCTTCTCTAATAAAATGCCCTCTACGGTGACTTTTCCAATAAAATGTCATCTACCATAATGTCTCTAATAATATGTCCTTTACCATAACTTTTCTAATAAAAACTGTTATCCAAACACAAGAAAGCCAGTCAGTGAAAAAAGTGGATCTTAGGAGGAGCCCTGGTCGTGGTTGTGGTCCTGTATGGCATCTGAGAGGGATTGTTATCTGGTAGTCAGCAGGACTAAAAATTAAATTTAAAAAAATAACACAATTGCACTTTTTATGGTGACACGGAAGTTCTGTAATTAATTAATCAACATAAACACGTTAAAGTCCCACGCCTAACCATAATAGAAACAAAAACACTGAATGCTGCACATCATGTCACATGACCACTACTGGAAGTTCCTGAAATGCAGTGGGTGAGAGGCGGGACCACCCTGGACAGATCAGCAGTCTATCACAGGGCTGACACACAGAGACAGACACACACTCACATTCACACTTAAGGGCAATTTAGAGTCACCAACCAACCTCTAACCTGCATGTGTTTGGACTGTGGGAGGAGAAAACCCATGGTTGATGACCTGATCCTGCTCGACTGTACAGGTGTGGATTAACTGAAATGTGAACTCACCTGCTGTGTTGCTGTCTTTCATCCATCAGGTGTGAGTGTGACAGGTGCAGCACCCAGACCGACCTGGTATGGTGGCCCTGTAGGGACATCAGGTAGAAAGCATGAACATACAAGCTTAATGACTTGACTGGAAAAACATCTAAACAAAAGTTTCTCAATTTTGCAGTGAACGTTACATAAACGTTCTGTTTCCCTGCTTTTTGTACATTTGTGTTTTATGTTTGATGTAAATTTGACCTCAATCTCTTTTTTTTTTTCATTATTTGTATTTTCATTAAAACGCTTTTTTACTGTACAGGTTTGACTGATAGGATTGATAGACTGATCTACTGATTGATTGATTGGCTGTGTTTGGTTGCAGACCCCCCTCCGTACCGAGCTTACACCACCTTACGAGTTCCCTCTCAGCTTGAAGCTCAGTTCACCGAGAAACGTGGTTCTGCTGACAGCCTGGTGGAGGCGGTGAGGAGCTCTTGATTGATAACTGATATTGATCAGTGACTGTGTCTCTGTAAAAAGCACTCCCTGACCCTTTCATCTACTCTCTGCAGGTTCTCATATCGGAGGGCCTCGGTCTTTACGCTCGGGATCCAAAATTTGTGGCGTTTGCGAAGCGGGAGATAGCAGACGCGTGTCACATGACAGTGGACGAGATGGAGTCAGCTGCGAGCGACCTGCTTAGCTCGGGGAGCCACAGTTTCCTAGGCAACACTGTCGCTGCTGACCCTGCCGCCCTATACAGCGATGAGGAGCCAGTCAGGATTGGCCGAGACGAGGACGAGCTGGCTGACGAGATGACGTGTGTGACGTCTTTCTAACGTTTTGACCAATCTGGGGAGAGAGGAACTGAGAGAGGCAGGGCATTAGTGATGTCTGGGCCTGCGAGGTTTGACTGACAGGCCATTTGACCAATTAGGAGGCAAGACAAAGAAAGGAGGTATGAGAAGATGATGGGTGGAAAAAGGATGAAGAATGAAAAACAAAGAAAAGAAGAACAAAAAGGGTTGAGAAAGATGAATGAAGAAATAAAAAGTAAAAAGCAGAAATAAACATGGTGGAACGCTTTAAGTCAGACGATAAAGGCAACGTGCTGAACGTCCTGCTCTGTGTGGACAATAAAGTTTTATTCGTGTGTATTTTTAATCTCATACACAAAGCTGGTGATTTTTTTATTGTGTGTTTGTTCAGTGTTTCCTTTTTTAAAATGTTTTTTTATCGACTCTGACGCAGACGACTGTTGGTCTTTTATTCTCATTTGAATTTTGTATTTCTGTGAGATCTTTGTTTTTCTTTCCAATATCTGGGACAATTTTCCATCAGTTTAAGGGCTTTTCAATCCCACACCTGGATTTCCTGAAACTCCCCATCATATACTGGCAACTGCTGAAAACCAGAAGCTCTGTCTGAGCCCAGCTTACCTCAAATAAAGAGAAAACAAGCTGCAGTGTGTTATTAATCTGAAACTGCCCACGGTCCCCGTCACAAGGACACATGCACACTGTGTGCGACCTGTAACTACAGTCATGTTCTTAAATGTTCACACAGTGACAGTTTTTAACACTTGCTGCTGATGGTTTGCAGCCAGTGCCTGAAGTGTGAAATCGTAGAGCTGATTTTTCAGGTCCTAACTGTGGCATTCCACACTTCAGGCACTGAAAGCCAGGTCTTATCTGGAGCCAATCCCAGCATGCAGTGGGTGAGAGGCGGGTCCCACCTGGACAGATCAGCAGCCTATCACTGGGCTGACACACAGAGACAAACACACATTCACACCTACAGGCAATTTAGAGTCACCAACCAACCTAACCTGCATGTATTTGGACTGTGGGAGGAGAAAACCCACACAACATGCAGACTCCACACAGAAAGGCCCCGGGTCCATACCCACAACTCCACTTAAACAAATGCCACTCCACTTCAACAACAGCTTTGTTTCAGATGTCTAAACACCTATGGACCTGACAGTAGACACATACTGTACACACACACACACACCCCGATATTAACGAACCAGGTTATAACAAACTGTTCCTATCGCTACCAATGTGTGATTACACACTATGAAGCAGGAAGAAGGTCTGTCAGTGCCCCCTGCTGTCACACCCCTGTCACTGTGATTACACAGGTTCAACATCTAGATATTTAGAGCAGCAGGTCACAAAACAGTTATCTTAAAGCCCTAAAGCCAAAGACAAAACATATGACAAGATAAAAACAAGTCACACAACAGAAATCAAGAACAAAGAAAAGGCAGAGTCAAACACAACAGGTGCAATATACAACATAAAATTTAAATGGATTCAATTGAGACAGAAATGGGTCAACAAAGAACTGTGACTGGAAGCTGATGGCTCTGCTATTTTAGAAATGTTTGGGACAATAAGGTATTATAAGCTCTCTGAGGTAAGAAGGAGCTCAATGATTAAATGTTTTACAGATATAAGGATCAAGAATTTGAAGTTTTATTTTGGATTTTATTTTATAATATAGGAGAAATATGATCTCTTTTGGTAATCCTGGTCAAAATTCTGGTTGCTGTGTTTTGGATTAACTCAAGACTTTTAAAAGAGGTGAACCTGTTTTTTCAGCGTCGCTTTGAATTAGGATGCTTGTAATTTTGAAAATAGCTCTAAGGTCTGACTGAATAAATAAATACATAAATAAAGAAGGCGGTTCTCATAATCTGTGAGAGTTAAAGGACACAACTCCAGGGTTCTTGACAGAAACAAACACGGTCAGCCAGACGCCAGAAGGTACCATTTCAGTTTGTCTTCCCCCCACTCCACCTCAGCTTAGTTGGAATCTTCTAGGTTCTGATTGGCTGAACACACCTAATCCAGGTAATCAGTGGGATGGTGGGGTGGGGGGGCAGGGATAGCTGGACAACAAGCAGGGCAGTGGTCCAGGACAGAGTTGGCCACCCCTGATCCAAGTAAAATTAATGAGCAGCTATTCTGCTGACTGGCCAGTTTCAACTCTGCTGTTCTAACCCTAAACGGCAGTATGTAAAGTACTTCAAATTAGAAAAGGGGTTTTGTGGTACTGCAGTAAAGGATCTCAGTACTTTAAACAAATGAATTAAGATGAGTTTATATACATATAGCGGACGCAGGGCGGTTATTACACACCGCTTCATGGGTCACGTGGTGTATATATATATACATCATAACCCCCCCCCCCATTATCATTTCTGATCAAAATAAAAATTATTATTGATGAGGATGGCATCATATACATGTGTCAGCGTGTCAGTGACGGCTCCTCTCCGCTACGCTGTTTCTCACACACGCGCGCGCAGTGCACGGAGTAAATAAAAAATAAATGACGCGCACAGAGGCACAGCCTCCTCCCCCTCCACCTCCTCCATCTCCTCCGAGCTCTCGACAGGCGCAGGATGGACGTCGTGAACCAGGTACGGGCTCTAACATCCGAGATTTCTTTGCCTTTTCTCACCGTGTTCTGACCATCTCCTGCTGGGGGTCAGTTCGGTTCGTAGTCCGGGGCGGCCCGTCGGGGCTCGCGTTTTTCTCCCGGGGAAGCGTGTCGGTGTTCGGCCCAGTCACGGCGGCAGCACCGATACGTGAGGAACTGAATTCCCGGAAAAACCATAGTAATAATCTAATTCGGTGAAATGCTGATGTTTTTGCAGATGTTCCTATCGCTCACTCCATGTCCCCCCATGCCAGTTTACAGCGGGTGTTTTTTTTTTCTTATTCATGAGGGTGGGGGGTGGGGGGTTCCGGGAGGAGCGGCTCGGTCTGTGGGTTTTCACCCGTCCCTGTGATTGCAGGAGAACCGACGGAAACATTTCGTGCGCTCGGTGAGGCGATTGGACTCAAAGCAAAATGGCAGCCGGGGATGGGCGGGGGGGGGGCAGGAGGATTTCCTCTCTGCTGCTGATGCTGCGGATGTTACTGGTGCTGATGCTGCGGCTCTGACCCGCTCCGCTTGTATACAGTTCTGTAATCGGTTCACTAACCGGTTCCTCGGCTGCTCCTCCGCAGCTGGATTATGGTGCCCAGCACAGAAACAGCCGCGGTCCGCCATCGTTTGTGGGTGTGTTTCATTTCTATTCGGCGTCTAATGAACTCTTGACGAACTGAGCCGGTTTGTCTGGTTACGCTCCTGAAACAACCGTGTGTTGGTCAGTCCGGTTTTCCGTGATAACTTCAGGATTTAGAACGCTCTAGGCCCCTGGACCAGATTAGACTTCAGCACGACCCACTCTCCCGCTCACAAGAAGCTTTTTTTTTAAATAGCTGCAGGACCGAGAGTGTGTGTGTGTGTGTGTGTGCGTGTAAGTAACATGGTGGTGTAAATACACTCGTGTCCTGCAGCTGCATGGACAAGTTCAATAAAAATCCATTGTTTTAATTGTTTTTGGATTCATATCAACAAATAAACAGTGAATCAGTTGTTTAACTAATAATTCATTCTAAGTGTTACCAGCCATCATTAATGTGATGCTTCCAATATCTGAGGCCCAACGCTGGGAACTCACCTGTGTGTCTATGAGATTAAATGTGGTTTCTGTCTGTCCACAGCTGGTGGCCCAGGGTCAGTTCAGGATCCTGAAGGTTCCTCTGGGCTTCATTAAAGTCTTAGAATGGGTGAGTTCCTCAAACTAACATCATGCACAGCCTCCTACGACGGTACCACAGCAGAACCAGGACTCAGGTTCCTACAACACAAACAAACGTTATGTTCCCAGAAGAGTTAAGTTGCTTCATTTTCTGGAAAAGTGTGTGAATTGGAAAAAAAAAAAAGTTTTGAAAATGCTCCAGTGCCACAGAAATCTCTCTGCGGAAGCTAAATCACTTCTGACACGGTTCACATCTTTCAGGACGTGTGATACTGAACAGCATAAACTTGATGTTCAAACACATTTTTCCAAAACAGAACACACAGTATAAAGACAGAGTGTTTAAAATGGTAAATATTCAATGAGCAGGTATGACGAGACTGTGGGGGATCACTAGAGCTCCCACAGTTTTGTTACTAAATGTAAATGAGCACAGCTCTTGGGTCCACTTCCTCTGTCAGGCTTCTTTACCAATGTGCTGGTACTGAACAGGAAACAGACTGAATGCTGGGAGCAGATGGTCACAGCCGGACTCCCTGTCCAACTGCGGCTTGGCACAGACCAAGAGTATATGCACGATTTAGTTCAACACTATCATACTGAGGTTTCTGCATTGTGAGGTTGTTGGAGTTCCGCCCACATCACAGATGCACTGACTCAGCCCTGATGTTTAAACAGTGTAAACAAACCAAACCAGCTGTTCTCAGATCAGATCTGGGCTACTTGCATATGTGGTCCTAGATCCAATTCCTATCCGATGTGTGAGTCGGATAAGAATTGGATCTAGGAGGAGAGGATATGGTTATACAAACAGAATACGTTCAACCAGTTTCACCCCCACTGACCCAGACCTGGTGTTCCTACAGTGTGAACAGACCAAACCAGATGTTCTCAGATCAGAATCCATGTGGTTGTTTTAATGTCGCCCTCCTCTGCACGTATCGCCTGTCGTCATCATTCAGTGTCTGATGAGAGGATGATTTCAGTCATGTCTGTTGGGATGAGGAGATGGAAGCGAAGGTAACTCAACCTCCAGGTCACATCATGATGTTGAAGGGCATGTTTGAGTCCTTTGGCTGCTTTGAACACTCTCCATGTGAAAAAACCAAAGCCATGTTAACCCTGGTTTTGGTTTTTGCTCTTTCTTTGTCCCCCTCTCTCTGTGCTAAAGAACGCCACCTCTGGGCTCTGGCAGCTACTGTTTCCCACTTTTAGCTGCAGAGAGCTCCTCCATGGCTGGCTGTTGGAAATGACTCCTGGCCTTTGGAGAAATGCTTTTTCATTTACGAAGCAGACTTTGCCAACACAGGGTAGAAAAGCGGGCATAACAACAGAAGGACTGTAGGTAGCAGAGAATCATTGGTGGTGGCGGCGGCGGCGGCGGGGTTGGGGCAGGGGGAAGGGGGGTAGTATAGCTGCGGGACACCACGGCCTGGCTGTGGTTACCTTGCAGGTAACGCACTGGAAATATTAGTTCATTCAGCTTTAAATTAAAGATGATGATGGTGATGAGCACAGCTCTAATACAGACGGACTCTGGGTTTGACTCCTGCTGCAGTTTACACTCTGTGACTATAGATAGACGTGATGGTGACTCACCGTCCACTGAACAAAACAACACTTCCCTGCTCCAACAGAACCCCATCCAAAAAAGCTGCATATTAAGCTGCAGTAAAAAAAACTCATGGCAGGTTGGTTATTTTCCAGCTCTGGGTCAATAAGCAGAAATCAGAATCAGAAATACTTTATTAATCCCTGCTGTTCCCACGCTCCATAACACACAAGGTACAAAAAGGAAAGAACAAAAGTAAAGTTAAAATGAAAATTAAAATATGAAATGCAATAATAACAAATGAAATCAAATAATACAGAAAATAATACAAAAATACCCTATGTTTACTATTTAAATATACATATATGTTAATACTGAACAGACTAGATGGATTGAAAACTATCAACAGATGAACAGGGCAGGTTGATTGAGCAGACTGAAGTTCTCTACAGCCTCAATAATAACAGATTGATTTTCAGAGGGAGGAGTTGAACAGTTTGATGGTCACTGGCAGGAATAAATTCTTCTGGTGCCCTGTGTTGCATCGTGGGAGGTTGAGTCTCTGGCTGAATGTGCTTCTGTGGCTGAGCAGGGTGTGAAGAGTTGTCCAATATTGATGTTAGTAGTATTATATTGGTTCATTTTGCTGATAAGATCTATAATCTGATATGAAATTAATAATAATAGTGGGTGGAGTCTAAAAATGGTTTGTTTTTAAAAAAAAGTTGGTTAGGGTGGGGTGAAGGGCGTTTCCTATCATGACTCAGCAACAGTAAGGGCTGTGTTTAAGAAAACGGCTGATAAGCAGCAAACATTGTCGTCTACAAAATTTGCCCCGTGCACAACTGTAAACAGTCATTGACAAATATCAACACACAAAAAATACGGTAGTTAGATGTTGTTATTCATGACCCCTTATTTTAAAAAGGAGTAGCAGAAATTATTTGTAATGGTTTATAATTTCCGAGACAAGGGCCCTCCCCTTTTGACCCGTACGTTACACACACACGTCACAAAACAAACCATATTCTTATCTTGACAAACACCCCATTTTGCTTATCTTAAAAACAGCCCTTACTTTTGCTGAGTCATGATAGGAAACGCCCTTCACCCCACCCTAACCAACTTTTTTTTTTTAAAAACAAACAATTTTTTAGACTCCGCCCACTATTATTCTTAATTTCATATCAGATTATAGATCTTATCAGCCAAATGAACCAAGATAATACTACTGATGTTATCCTGGACAACATGCTCCTCTCTGACACTGCTGTCAGAGAGTCCAGCTCCGAATATCAGAACATGGCTGGCCTGGTGGATGAGTTTATCGAGTCTGTTGGCGTCCTTCACCCTGAGTGTGCTGCTCCAGCCCACAACAGCACGGAGGAGGGTACTGGCTACCACAGACAAACATCTGACAGATGTTGAAGGACCTCAGCCATTCCAAGAAACAATATTCTGCTCTGGCCCTTCCTATAGAGGCAGTTTGTGTTTTTGGTCCCCTGTCCAGTTAAGTATTTATATTCCACACTGATCCTGTGGATAGAAAGATGGGTCACTAGTCTTCTTCATGTCCAGTACCAGTTCTCTTGTCTTTGTCACATTGAGCTGCAGATCGTTCTGCTAGACACGACTGAGCAGGTATAATATGGCGTCCTCAACTCCTAGTCGAGTTGATAGGCAAACTGTAGTGGATCTAATTATGGTCTGATTTAGGATGATTCTCTCCAGAGTCTTCATGAAGTGTGAGGTCAGCGCTACAGGTCTGTAGCCTGTAGTCTACGGACGTCTAACCTCGTATCATCCAGCAAATAATATACTGAAAACAGCCACATAAATCATTAACGTTACTGCCTCACGCCAAGTGACGCTCATTGGCAGCATCCCTTAAGTAAAATATGGCAATTTTATACAATGTGTAAATAAACAACTCATCAAATTTATATTCTATGAATTTTAACCAGAACAAAGACGACTTCTAGCACCTTCCTTATTATTACTGTCAGTCAATATGCTGGTGATATTTTTAATCCACTGGTTATCATTTAGTCAAAACCTGTTCACCACAACATCACAGTCAAATGTTTGTCTTCAAATATCTGTCTTTAGTTTGAGTTGAAGTCTAAAATGCTAAAATCTTCAGTTGACAGTGATATAAAAAATATATATATTTTGTCTCATTTCACTACTTTTGCTGAAAAATGATTTTGCTAATTACAGTTTTTCCATTGATGCTCCCCCCCCCCTGCAGTTTTTCGCCATCTTCGCCTTCTCCACCTGTGGCAGTTACTCGGGGATGTTCCGGATCCTGGTGGAGTGTAAGAACCGGACGGAGAGCGACCTGAGTATAGAGGTGGAGTTTGAGTATCCGTTCAGGTGAGCACAGCACAAACACAATGTGAACAAAGGCACAGATGCATGGATGAACAGAGCAGTGATTGGAGGTCAAACCGGAGGAGAGGAAGGAGGGAAAACTTATATTAAGCCTTATTAAACAGCAGATGTACTCAAACTCTTTTATTAAAAACACTCCTCTACAATAAACATCCAGCGCTAAATTTATTAGAAGCAAGATATGACAATGATAATGAGCCTCCATTACACAACTCATTTTTGTATTAATGCGTCTGCAGCTGTTTTTTTCAGTTTTTAGTACTTCACCCAGTGAATCTGACAGAAGCTGAGAGGATTGACGGAGGCAGGACTCAAGAAAAATAAAAAGTTTTGTTTCACAAATGAGCAGTTTTTTTAAAATAAAATTTCTCATATTGTTGCTTTTCACGAAATACTGGATCAACTTGACCTCACTGGGTCAAAAATATCACTGAAATGACACTATTACAGTGAAATGTAAGTCAGAAACGTAACGAGGGAGCTGAAATAGACTCTACTCTGAGGACGGAGTTTGTATTGTTGCCATTTTAAGGCCTTCATTGTTTTTGAAATGTTCAATCTCAAGTGGTACTGGTACGTACAGGTGTGAGTACAAATATATCAAAACTGTCTGTAAAAGAGAGAAAAGCATTGATCTGAAAACAGCTGAGACCATCCCAGACAGGAAGTGTCAAGGACCAAAACAAATATCTAAAAGAGGCTAAAAAACTGTAGAGCGCTAAGGAGTTGGTGATAATCCACAGCCTTAACCAGCCGCCTGCGCACTGTGCTAAGATCCTAATGGTAGTGTTAGCTTGTCAGTTGGTTTTCATTGGCTCACAAAGCCAGATGATCCCTAAAGTTACAGGGCTCATCTTCTGAGGAACACAAATGTCTGCACCAGATCACATTTTTGGCAAAGTGTACTTTACAATCTTCAGAGTCAAGATACTAATGTGGTGGACTGAGCTATTTTCCAACTCGTCCATTGTCAGACTCCACCAGGTATATTTCGATGCCCCCACCTGTAAGGGCGGGAGCAGGGACCGTCTCTTCCTGGTTGGTGACTACTCTTCTTCAGCCGAATTCTTTGTCACCATCGGCGTCTTCGCCTTCCTCTACTCAACAGTGGCTCTCAGCATCTACATCTTTTTCTTCGACAAGTACAAGGAGAACAACAAGGGCCCACTTATCGTAAGTTCCCCCACCCTCACAGCAACCCGGAAACTGACAGGTGAGCTCCTGTTACTCAAAGTTTCTGTGTGTTTTTTAGGACCTGGGAGTGACCGGAGTGTTTGCTTTCATGTGGCTGGTGAGTTCAGCTGCCTGGGCAAAAGGTCTGTCTGATGTCAAGACGGCAACCGACCCTGACGAAGTGATCACTCTGGTCCCCGCCTGCAAGGTAGAGGGGAATCGCTGCCGTGAAGTCCATGACCCGGTCATGTCTGGTCTCAACACTTCTGTGGTAAGACTTTCTCTGATGTCCCACCAGGTCAGGACCACCCTCTCACATTAGGGCTCAGGGTTGATGTAAAGTATCCAAAGTATCCACAGTTAGAAAGGCCTGTAAGAACAAACCAATCACATCCCACCACCTTTGTGTAACTGTGTACAGTGGTTTAGAAGTGCTGCATCTAAGTTGTACATTATTTATCAGACCTGAGTTTTAGTTAGTGCTTTGCACCCTCCACAGGCAGGCATGGGAATAGCAAATGGCAGCATTAGAGGTCTTCACCTTCTGTGACTAACATGTAAACACAAATAATAAATCTGATATTATATTATAATAAAAGTGTGGGGGGGGGGGGGACTAAAACACAGCACATGTACATTTTTAGCTGCTAGAATGTCATAAAAAGTTGAGCAGGAATAAAAACCCTGCACCACATACAAGGGGGTCATCGTCCTTCACTTTCTTCTCTTCCAGGCATTTGGATTTATTAACCTGGTCCTGTGGGCAGGAAACCTCTGGTTTGTCTTTAAGGAGACAGGTATCATTGCACCCTTCATGCGCGCTCCCCCTCCTCAGGAGAAACCTGCTGCACCAGACACCTATGGCCAACAGGGGGCATATGAACAAGACCCGTATGCCAGCAGCCAGGGAGGCTACCAACCTGACTACAGCCAGCAAGGATACAACCAGGTGAGGAGCCAAACTGCTGCTTCCCTCTACCAGCCTGGAACACTTTGGAAGGAGGATTTAGAAATGTAGCTGTCTAAAAAACATATTTTAATTTTTAAATTTTACATTTTATTGCATTGGTCACGGTTTTTTTCCAGAGACCAGAGCTGAGGTCCAGTTAAGAGGAAGTTTTTAGCAATTTCCCAAGCAGAATCCCTTCTCAAATTCAGCTTAGAATATTTATAGAAAATATCAAATATCTAGGAATTATATCAACCTAGAACCATAGCCAAAGCAAAACTAGAAGGTAGACCCATACCCATACAGACAGTGTCCAGAAGAACTGTAAATAAGGACTAAGACTAAAGGCAGAAGGAGCTGCTTGTATAGCTCCATCTAAACCCACCAACATCCACCTACAACTGCACGAACTCCATTAACGACAAATCCAAGACAGGTGTGAGCAGGAAGATGGGCCCAGTTCTACTAAAAATATCCATCACTACTTCATTTGTAGCAGCACCACACTATAGGAAGACTCTTATCAATGTGGGAGTGAACAACCATCAAACATGCTTACTTTAAACGAATGTATGTTTATTATAATTGAAACAATCCACAACAATGACAAATACTGTCCAGAATATTTTCCAGAAAAACTGCAAGGCTTCTGCTCGATAACATGCTGAAAGCACAACTCCATCCCAACAAGCAACGTCAAATTATACTTCAGTAAATATACTTACCAGTAATTAATTTCCATCAGTGCTTCAGCTCTACAACAGACTATAGTATACATTATTAGTGTAGTATAGTATTATAAAGTGGAACTGGGTCACAGTCACAGCACAGTATTCTAAATAATGCCAGACTACAGTACCTCACACATCTACTGTGTACATTCCCACTGTTGTTTCTTACATTTGCTACTGTCTCCCCTCCAGGATGCACAGTATGGTCAGGGCTATGGCCAACAGGGGGCACCCACCTCCTTCTCCAATCAGATGTGAACTGAGAGGAAGCAGGTGAGTCTTCTTCATTCACTACTTAAATAAATCACCATCAGATCTGCTGCTCAGACTCAAACCAACAGTGCCAGTGATACTAAACCACAGGCCAAATGTAAATTCATCCGTCCCCAACTAATGACCTGTTTCCTCCTGTTTGTTTGAGTAAAGTTTCAGTGAGCAGCTGTAGTTTTAATGCCAGTCAGTGACATTGCTGGCAGAGACATAACACTGAGCTCAACTAGACTATTATGTTGTCTTTGAAGTTTAAATGATCCTGTCTGTCTTCCCTTCACAGAAAGCGTCGGAGTGAACAGTGGCTCACCTGCAACCTACCCACAATGCAACACTCCTTTCTATCAGCAAAGTTAGTGGGTGGAGTGGAGGGGGGTTTAGATGTTACTACAATGAATCAACGTATAAATGATTTTAAAAAAAGAGAGGTATAAATAACTAATCCACGTCAACATAACACCAGGACGACGGCAACAACAAAACAGTGATGATGTTAATCAGTTATTCATATTAAAGTACATGTGGAGAGAATGTATGTTTGTGTTGTATAGATATATATATATAGATATATATATAGACTGAACTTTTTCTTCATCTTTGCCCTGGCCCCCGTCATATGCCTGCCCACTGACACATGCCCTGTCCCCCATGGCAACAAACCAGACTCAACGAATCATGAAGCGATTTGGACTTGGATATCACTGAGACAAGACAGATTTAAACAAATTTAAATAAGAACTGAACCAGATCAAAGTGGACCCAAACCAACATCCTGCATCCACAGAAAGTGATGTAGTAAACCCAGTCTGGACTATTTGTATTTGATTCATGGGTCTGGTGCATTTCTGCTGCTGTGCTTAGATTAGATTAACTGTGGAAACAATGCTGACCAAACATCCGTCTGCATTAATATTACATCTGGTGTTGACCAAGAGCAGACTTTGCTGGTTTCTGCTGCCCCTTTGTTGTACTGAAAACCCAAATGTTTCTGCTCTAAAACATAATGACAGGTCCCAGTACATTCCTACAAAGGAATTTTATTTTCACAAACCAAAAACATGAAATACACCGTTTATGTCCAAAATCTGAAGACTGCGCAGTTAACCTGGCAAAACCCTGCATTAATGTTAGCAGCACTACTCTTAGCTAACTCGGCCGCAGCAAGACACTAGTCAGTTGATACATTTACTACAAACACATCAAACTATGGTTGTTAACTTTGTTCACTGGGCTTATATGATGTGAACACTGCAGTCGAATCAATCACACAGTCGACAGCGGGTAGCTAGCTAACATAGCAAGGTCATGCTAAGCTTACTATAATGATCACCCCAGCTAACTAACACGACTGACTGTAGTTTTGGTAAAAAGAAAAGAAGAAATAGAATTCCAGATAAAATCAACAAGAGAATGCTAAATCTATTTCCAACCGACACATTTCTTGGGTCAAAATGACAAACGTTAGCTGCTTCTAACGACCTATACCAAAACCGAGGCCCGAGGACTCTTGGATCACAGAAAGAAAATCTTGAAAAAAGGAAGCTTCCTGTGTTCTGCTACATTAAAACATAAGTATCAACAACAACAAACAAAATTGTGTCTTGAGTTTTCAGATGGATGTTTATGTCAGTGTGCGGTCTATTTTTTATTGGTTTGTTCCTCGGCTCTTGGCCAATTAGCAACAGCTGTGAGTTGTTTTTGGAAAAGTCTGAAAGAAAAAAACAAAACAGAAAAAACTTGATGCTTCTTTTGTTCGTTTTGGAAAGTGAAGCTATTTTTAGCGTTGGTATCTTCCTCCGCATGGTGATGTGTTTCCTGCTTGTGTTGTACAGTAACCAATGATCAGTGTGATTCTACTTCCTGTTCTGTACAGGTGTGTGTTACCTGTCCACACTTCTTCTAGAGCTCCACCACTCTTTCTCTCTTCCTTTCTTTCCTTCATCACTCATTCTTCTTTTTCTTTCTTCTGGGGTTTCTACTTATTTTCCCTCCCTTTCTTTCTTTTATTCTGCTCTTGCTTTGTTCCTTTCTCTCCACCTTTAGTTCATCTTTTTTCTCTTCATCTTCTCGTTTCTTCCTTCTGACATCACCCATCTTTTCCTCCCCCTCTCCTTCTTTATTCTTCTTTTCCTTTCTCCTCTGTCTTGTCCTTCTCTACCTCCTCCACTTTCCTTCTGGTCCTCTGCCTCTCCTCCTTTTTTCCTCCTCCTTCATCTCCTAATCTCCCTTCATTTTTCTCCTGCTCCTCAAATTTGCCTTTTCTTCCTCCTTTCGCCTCCCTGTCATTCCCTCCTCCTCCTCCTCCTCTTCCTCCCTGCTGTCGTTCTTCTTGTTCTTCGTGACTCTGCCTGTGACGTAACTCCCTGCGTGATGTTTTACTCAGCATCAGTAACCATGGCGATGGTGTTGACAGTGATGATGATGATGTGTGTGACTTGTTACTATGGAGACGCTCCCTCTGCTCCCCCTCCCACTGCCCCTGCTGTGTTTATTCAGTGCAAAATTTCAATAAATGACAAACTCGTCTCTAATTCTGTGTCTGGCTCTGAAACGTTGGTGAGTCAATGAGTGAACAGATAAATGAACTGTCTCTGTATTGAAAACGTATTTCCTCATAAAGGATCAATCACTAACAGATCAATAATAGATTCCTTGTTTTTCTCTTTTTAATAAAAGTCAGTTTGCTGGTTGCAGCTTCTGAAATGAAACAATCTGAGATGTTTTTTTCCTCCGTCCTTTTTATAGCTCCTCCCCGTCTCCTTCATGCCGTCATTTTTCTGTCTCCTCCCCCCTCCATCAGAGCTGCAGTCTGCCTCTTTCCTCCCCCCTTCACCAGAAAGTTGCAGCCTGCATCTCTCTCTGCTGCCCCCTCCACCATAGAGCTGCAGCCTGCATCGCTCTCTCCTCCCCCCTTCATAAAGCTGCTGCCTGCCTCTTTCTCTCCTCCCATCTCCATCAGAGAGCTGCAGCCTGCCTCTCTCTCCTCCCCCTTCATCATAGAGCTGCAGCCTGCCTCTCTCTCCTCCCCCTTCATCATAGAGCTGCAGCCTGCCTCTCTCTCTCCTCCCCCCTTCATAAAGCTGCTGCCTGCCTCTTTCTCTCCTCCCATCTCCATCAGAGAGCTGCAGCCTGCCTCTCTCTCGCCTCCCCCTTCATCATAGAGCTGCAGCCTGCCTCTTTCTCTCCTCCCAGCTCCATCAGAGAGCTGCAGCCTGCCTCTCTCTCGCCTCCCCCTTCATCATAGAGCTCCAGCCTGCCTCTTTCTCTCCTCCCAGCTCCATCAGAGAGCCGCAGCCTGCCTCTCTCTCTCCTCCCCCCTCCATCAGAGAACTGCAGCCCGTCTCCCTGTGCGTTCGCTAAGTGATGGCGTCTCTCGGCCTCCTGCTGCTCAGCTCTGCTCTGATGCACATCGCCCAGGTAAGGACGAGTCGCGTTGACGACAGAAAGAGAGAGAGAGTGTTTATAAGTGTTTTATGTCCACTCACTGTCACAGTAACCTGATAGTGTTGCTGTCGGTTGGGTTACATCACAGCGTGTGTTTGTATCTGTGTTAGTGTGTTGTCTAGTTTCCATTTGGTGTTTTGATTCTTCATTTATTAATAGGTGAACATCTCTAACAGGTGTGTATGTGTGTGTATGGGCTAGAATGTTTTGTGGACAAAAAAAGTCCCATGAAACATATGATCAACACTTTAAGTAAAATGAATAGAAGCCAAGGTAATGTCCTCTGAAGTGAGGGAAAAAATTAGGTGTGTACATTACTTAAGTTCAGTACTATCATAGTGAGGACATTTCTACACCGTGAAGACACGTTGTCTGGTCCGTACACCTAATGATGACTGAGGTCTATGGTCCAGGACCTTTCTCTTTCCTCCTCCCTCCAGAGACCTAGTTTTAGGTCGGAGTTAGCGTTAATAAGCGCAGACAGAAAGACCAGCGTGTGTCTGCAGCCACTGTAACCAAGGAACACTTCATTTCAGCTGCTGTCACCATAGCGACAGGAGATGGTATCCCATGGTAACGGGGAAGTAGATTCCACAGGTACACAAGCTGGGAGCAGCTGGGAGCAGCTGTGTGTGTGTGTGTGTGTTATTGTCCCTCTATATTTGCGAGGACGTGTGTAAGGGTTGGATCTGAAGTACAAGGTGGTCTGGGTCTGCTCTGGTTTCACTGCTGCAGACTGGGTGTACTGGTATCAGATGTGTCTAATGACTAAGCTTATTTTAGAAAACAAAGCAGGAAGTTGATGTTGTTACCCTTATTATTTATAGTATATATTACTATAGATATTATTAAGTAATTTTAGATCAAATTACCATCAGATCTGCTGAATCTAAAGGCAGGTAGCAGCTAAACCTGAACTGACCTTCAGCTGGACTCAGAGCGGCACCTGAAATGATTAATGCCAATCTGAATTTTGGCTTTGGAAACTGCAGAACTTCAGTCAGAAAAGATGCAACAAAACTCCCTGGATTTTATTACTAGAGAAACATGGTGGTGTGTTGTAATCTCAGAGTTAATCACAGTCTCTCCTGAACTGAGACATGATGTGTTTTGTAGTTTCAACTGAAAGTTAATATCAAATGATTCGGATAAGACCGTTCCTGGTGTGAATTGTCATGCCTCCACTTTAAGATTTCTTCTCATGCAGCTGCTTGCATTCAGACAGTCAATGCAGAGCAGATACAGTGTGGATTCAGTCCAGTCAAATGTCTGAGTCAGACTTACTCACTCCTCCCACAGATAAGTGCCCTGCAGCTTCATTCATCACAACCATAAATCCCCAAGGTCCGATATCTTGCACAAACACAGCAACAGCTCAGCAGGAAATGAAACCTGCTTCATCTTTTTCCTGAGCGACTGTTTACACTCCCAGCAGGCAGCTCGACACTATGTCCATCTACTGTCTACATTGCATATGTGCAGACAGATACATGATGTCAGTGTTTTTGTCCTTCACACAAATTTGAACAGAATCAGAAACAGTTGATAACCAGTTTAAAATAAAAAAGCAAAAGAAAGAGTGATTTTCCGTTTCTGTGAAAGGTGAAGTGTTTGAATTGATTACATCATTGATTTAGTCTAATATATGCTCTTCCCCTTTCACTGCCATGCTGACTCATCGTTAATCCAGCACTGCCATAGATCAGTGGAGCTATTGGATGAACATCAGGGCCCAGACAGTCTGAAGCTACTGGCAGGATTCACCTGTTCCATACCTGATTCCTCTGTTTAAAACCTCTAGGGTCACACACTCCCTCCACACACTCAGGATCAATCACATTAGTCGAGGCAGGAAGAGAACAATTCAATATGATGCCATGGCAACAGCACGTCTCCACAGACATACGTGGCAGGGTAGGCCTGCCAATTATGCTCAAAATGGTCCTAACAATAGCACAAATACAAAGTACACACATATACAGGCTGAACACACTGTGTGTAAAAGGATCAAAAAGAAACTATAGCGCTACGCTCTCACATGCATAACATGACAGCTGTTTTCAACCAATCAGAAATCATTTTCTGAATATACCACACCCACAGACCCCTCCCTAACCATGTCCCCTGTGGTTGCTCTAGTTAGTGACTTAAATACTACAGTTTTATCAGGCATAATGTGAGTCACTTTCACAGGGAGAGGAAACTTTTTAAAGTATTAATGGAGTGCAGAAACCATTATCATGTAGAAGGAACAAAAAAACAAAACCATGACTTTGGACGCATTCTCTCAACAAGGCCCCGAGCGAACTTTGGGACATTATATGAAACGCGTGGGTTGCGGCCTTCTCAAATTCACAGGCAGGCTGGTGCTCCATGTGGGAGGTTTACGGTCTCTTGCCTCTCAACTGGTCAAATGTATGGCACCTTTTATAAAAAAAGGCTTCGAAATCGCAAAGCCGCATGTGATTTTGGCTGCCAAAAACATCGCCCGGGATATCGCCAGAGAAGTTTTGTCTTCAGAGAACGCTGCTGCCCCCCAGAGACAGCACAAGACATCCCGGGAGCCTGTGTGGGTCTAAAAAAGTTTAAAAGACGCCAAGGGAACTGCAAAACCTCAGCACGGCAAGGCAGGCCGGTGCTCCATGCAGGAGGTTTATCACATCTCCAGTACTCGGTCAGACCTGTAATGGATCAGACATTGCCAGGACTCCTCTCAGGACATCATCACTCTGTGCCACAGGTGAATAAACTCAAAGAAAAAAAAAATGCAGTTAAGGACCGAAGAACACATTACTTGACATTAATGATTTTGTGATTATTCCTTCTGGATGCCATGACTTTCATGTATGTCTGAATATGTCACTCTGTGCTGTTGTGTTAAAAATGTAAACTCAAAGACAAGTTAACAGTAGGCCAGAGTCCTGAGTGTTCTTCCTGACTGGGACACACTCCCTCCACACACTCAGGACCAATCACATTAGTCAAGGCAGGAGGAGAACAATTCAATATGATGCCATGGCAACAGCACGTCTCCAGACACACGTGGGGGTAGCCCTGACGGTAGCAGACTAAATTCACACAGGGGATTCCTGAAGGACCTAACCTTATGCAAGTCATCAAGATCACACACCTTCACAATGTCCCACAGGTGGTTTTTCTGTTTCAACAGAAAGTAACTCATACCAGAATATAAAAGAAAAGTCAAAACAGAACCGAAAAAACATTTAAAGTGTCCATTAAAAGTGAGGAACACTTAAATGCCCCTAACTTTGCCAAAAAAAAAGTCCTTATCCGGAAGCAATTATGCTCAAAATGGTCCTAACAAAGACACAAATATAAGTACACGTACACACATATACTGGCTGAACACTGTCTTTAGCCTGATGAGACGTTCAGGTTCAACTGACAGCAGCAATTCACACAGAGCTGGTGTAAACTCATGACGACTCATGACTAGTGAGAGAGAGAGAGAGAGAGAGAGAGAGAGAGAGAGAGAGAGAGAATAGCGCTACGCTTTTACAGGCATAACATTACAGCTGCTTTCAACCAATCACAAATCGTTTTCTGAATATACCACACCCATAGACGCCTCACTAACCACGCCCCCTTTGGATGCTCTAGTTAGTGACTTAAATACTACACTTTTATCAGGCATAATGTGAGTCGGTTTCACAGGGAGAGGAATCTTTTTAAAGTATTAATGGAGCGCAGAAACCATTATCATGTAGAAGGAACAAAAAAAAAACAAAACCCAACCATGGCTTTGGACCCGTTCTCTCAACAAGACCACGAGCGATCCTTGGGACATTATATGAACCGTGTGGGTTGCGGCCTTCTCAGATTCACAGGCAGGCTGGTGCTCCAGCCGGGAGGTTTAGGGTCTCTTGCCTCTCAACTGGTCAAATGTATGGCACCTGTTATAAAAAAAGGCTTCGAAATCGCAAAGCCGCATTTGATCTTGGCTGCCAAAAACATCGCCCTAGATACTGTCAGAGCAGTTTTGTCTTCGGAGACCCCTGATGCCACCCAGAGACAGCAGGAGACATCCCGGGAGGCTGCCTGTGTCTAAAAAAAAAAATTTTTTAAATACGCCGAGGGAACTGCAAACCTCCGCACAGCAACACAGCAGCTGTAAACCTTGCAGACATTGCCAGGACTGCTCTGAGGACATCATCACTTGGTCTCACAGGCGAGGAAACTTTTAAAGTATTAATGGAGAAGCAGAAACAACAAGAGTACAAGGATCGCAAAATAAAACCATGCCTTTGGACACATTCCCTCAACAAGACCACAAGCGATCCTTGGAAAATTATATGAACCGCGTGGGTTGCGGCCTTCTCAGAATCACAGGCAGGCTGGTGCTCCATGCGGGAGGTTTATGGTCTCTTGCCTCTCAACTGGTCAAATGTATGGCACCTGTTATAAAAAAAAGGCTTCGAAATCGCAAAGCCGCATTTGATCTTGGCTGCCAAAAACATCACCCTGGATATTGTCAGAGCAGTTTTGTCTTCGGAGACCCCTGATGCCACCCGGAGACAGCAGGAGACATCCCGGGAGGCTGCCTGTGTCTAAAAAAAAAAAAATTTTTAAATACGCAGAGGGAACTGCAAACCTCCGCACAGCAACGCAGCAGCTGTAAACCTTGCAGACATTGCCAGGACTGCTCTGAGGACATCATCACTTGGTCACACAGGCGAGGAAACTTTTAAAGTATTAATGGAGAAGCAGAAACAACAAGAGTACAAGGATCACAAAATGAAGCCATGGCTTTGGACGCATTCCTTCAACAAGACCACAAGCGATCCTTGGGACATTATATGAACCGCATGGGTTGCGGCCTTCTCAGATTCACGGGCAGGCTGGTGCTCCATGCGGGAGGTTTATCACATCTCCAGTACTCGGTCAGACCTGTAACAGATCAGACGTTGCCAGAACTTCACTGATGACATCATCAGTCGGTGTCACAAGGTGAATAAACTCAAAGAAAAAAAAGAAAAAAAAAAAAAACACAGTTAAGGACCGAAGAACACATTATTTGACATTAATGCTTTTGTGATTTTTCCACGCTGGATGCCACGACTTTCATGCATGTCTGAATATGTCACGCAGTGCTGTTGTGTTAAAAAATGTAAAATCAATAAAGACAAGTTAACAGTAGGCCAGAGTCCTGAGTGTTCTTCCTGACTGCTACACCATGACCCAGTGTCTGACCGCTGCACGTTGAAAAAAATAAATTTCTGTGGGTTATGGGGGGGGGGGCTTAAATTGAAAAAGCCATTTGCTGATTGGCGGAAAAAGGTGCTGCACCTGTCACATTATGCATGATGAAAGTGTATTGATATACTCATTAAATATTCAAGTCACTAACTAGACGCAAGGGTGTCAAACTCCAGGCCTTGAGGGCCACTGTCCTGCTTGTTTTCATACTATCCCTGCCCTTGCGGCATCTGATTGACTGAACACACCTGATCCAAGTAATCAGCAGTGAGTACAGCAAAGATAGTTGGAAAACAAGCAGGACAATGGCCCTTGAGGACTAGTTTGACACCTGTGAACTAGAGCAACCAAAGGGGCCGTGGTTAGTGAGGCATCTATGGGTGTGGTATATTCAGAAAACGACTTGTGATTGGTTGAAAGCAGCTGTAATGTTATGCCTGTAAAAGCGTCATAAAAGACATATTTCTCAGAGTGCTTGCCTTCAGCAGCTACCTTCTGGATATAACACCGATGTATGTCTGAAGCGTTGTCACCATCAGAGGGAACTGTAGGCAGTGGGATATCGCAGATGTTACACTTTTTACCAGGACATTTGTGCTTGTCAGAGTCATACACAAATCTGCACTGGTGGCATTTTTTTACCCTCTCACATATGCTGGCTGTTCCACCTTTTTGTGATTGCTCTTTTGGCTCGCGGTGCTTTTGGTAGCAGTAAACTGAGCGACAGGTTCTGTTACAATCTGAGCAGTACTTGAGGTCTAGAGGCTGCTGAGGACAGCCGGGATCACAGCACACAGAACAACAGTCCGGGCAGGAGTGCCTTCCCTTTCTGCTGTAACCAGTACAACACGATTCACATGCAAAGTTGTAACCCAAAAGCCCTTTCAAATTTTTGATGCCATAGTAATGCCCATTGTGTAACAACATGAACAACGTCTTCCCCCCCTTAAATTCTCCTGTCATAAATTTGGAGAACTTTTGGCACCTTTCTTGTCTATACAACACCACAATCCTGCAGTTCAGGATCTTTTCAAATCTATGCACATCTTGTAAAGTAACAGGCTCATCAGCTGAGAATCCAGCTCGTGTGTGTATTTCAGCTCCTTGCTGTGAGGCCTGGGAATCATTCAGGTTCGGGTCCAGCAGGTGGGCCAGACTGACAGAAAAACACATCTGATTGTCTGCGTTACAGACATCGTAGAGAAAGCGGGCTTTTTTCTTTAATAGCTCAGAATCCATGAGAGTTTGCAGCTTTCTTTTCTGACCCATTCCACCTGTGGGATTTTTCACTATCTGAATGACCACTTCCATCGACTGCTCTGCAGAGATCTTTAAATTTGACTGCACCAATCTCTCTAAAAGCTGCTGAAATTCTTCCAGATTCTGGGCACCATCACGTATGACCATGGAGCTGTAGTTCTGCAGGCTTTCCCCTCTTAATTCGACCTGGATTGTGTCTCGAGGGCCAGCCAAGCTCACTGCTCTTTCAACAGTGTTCTGAAACTGCTCCATGACGTGATGGTAAAACACAGCAAAGTCTGGGCCCAGTGCAGGTGTAATGTGGAGGCTCTGTCTGAGTTCTGTGTTATTAAACACTTCTCTTCTTATCACACCAACCTCTCTTTCTGTTTTCTCCACATTTCCAACTTGCTGCTCCTGCCTCTCACTGTGCGGCTTTAGCTCAGACCCTGACGATTCCCCCTGCTCTTGTTCCACGCCTCTGTTTAAATCATCAGCCTGTTCAGTCACTGGCGGTTCACCACACCCAGACCCATCTGTCTGGTATCCCTGGTCCACCTGAACAGGTGTGTGACCTCCGACCTCTGCCCTGCTCTCTTCCTGTGGGGGAGCCTCCATCTGTTTTCATTAGCTTCTCACACCAGTGGCCTGATCAGTTTTGTTTTGCTCTATTTACGTAATCTATCACCCTTTCAGGTTTGAACTCTGTTTACAGGTGTGAATATCTGGAATCACCAGTTTTTAAACAAAGATTTCGACATAAAAGCTAATTTTCTGTCAGAAAACCATTTAAATCAAAAAAAAAAAAAAGCATCAAAAACACATCTTCACAGCCGTGCTGGTGCTGGTCAGCTGCAGGAGCTGAACCGACTGTTGCTGCCTCTTCCACCTCAGGAAAATCTTCTTCTCTAAAATGAGGTCAAAAGGGACTATAAAACCAACCCATGGGACCATGTGACCATGTGAAGTACAGCAGGTCTGTGGTTTCCACTAACCTGTGGCAGCCGCCCCCACATCAGCGTGAGCACAGAGGACGCTGTGCTCAAATTCCAATGATACTCAGACGGGAAGTCGGTCTGCATGAAAAACAAACAAAACAGCGGTTTGAAACTACACCTCGAACTAACAGTTGATCTATTGATCAAAATAATAAGCACCTGTTTTTGAAAATCAGCCACTTTTCAGGTGAAAACCTGAAGAACTGACTCCACAGAATCTGCCACTTGTTGTTTGGGGGGCAGATTAAATATTTTTTATTATTATTAAGATATATTTTTTACTGTTTTCCCATCTTTCTTAGAACCAAACAAATGATAACAGCATCCCCCGCAGCTTGTGTTAACTATATTGGCCCAAAGATTGAGACAGTACAAGTGCAAGATAATGTAGTGCTCCAAAAACTAGCAGCTAACAGCAGCCAGTCCCAGTCTGAGAGTCCACACACAGTTTAAACGTGGTGCCTTTGCTGCTAGATTGTGAAACCTCCTTCCTCTTGACATGATTCATCCCTGATCTTTTTAAATCCGGCCTCTGAATAAGGCTTTTTTTTTTTTTTCCCCACACAGATTTCCTCTTTTTCTCGTTTTGTGTTTTTCATTCTGCTGTGTCTGTTATTAATGATATATGTTTTAATTAAGTGTAAAGGACGTTGGTCGACCTAGGTTTGTTTTAAGATGCTCTATGAGTAAAGCCATGTGTGAATCAACTGAAAATGGAGTTTCTCCCTTCCCTCATTACAACACGTTAATATTCAGCGCAGCTACAGAAAAGTAACTCACAGTTGCTGAGTGAAGTCGCTCTCTCCGTCCAACCTGTCGGCCCGTCCCCTCCAGGTGAACCAACCAGGGCTCCAGAAAACGGTGAGCCAGTCAGGGTGAAGGGCTGAGGTTAAAGAGTTTCAGTTTCCACAGTCAGCACACGGTGTGCCTCCCCGTTCGGGTCTGGGTAGAGTACACTACAGGGCTTGTTTCAGCGTAAAGGCGACACAGATGCACAAGATTACTCAGACGGTTACACTACGCTATCGCAGTGTCGATTCCAGCCCACAGACTAGAGATGATCTGGAAAAAAACACAGGAAGGATTAGAAAAGTATGTGATTAGTATGCGATTGGTATGTGATTACGAATTAAAGTTTAGGAGTCTCACTTTTTAGAAAGCTGTTCCTTCTTCTTCTTCTTCCTTGTTGGTCTAAGAACTGTCTGTGTTACATCAACTTCCAGCTGGTGTTTCCAGGACATGCGCAATCCAATGGCTTTTTTTTTTTTTTTTAAATGTAGGCAAGGGTTTGAAAGAGACTGACTAGTTGACCAGGACGGGATTTACAGCCAGAAGAAAATTGCTGATTGGCTGAAAACAGCTGTCACATTATGCATGATCAAAAAAATTTCTCCCTGCTCTAATAAGTTTTGACAGCAGGGAGGATAGGGGTTTAGGCACATTCCAAAAACCTCATTAAAGAGGGTTTTAACCATGTCAGTATGAGGACGGGATGTTAGAACAGCAGAAAGCATGAATAACAAATGAAACCAGACTTGACCCTTTTTATGGTGCAGACGGTCTGAGTGCCCCAGATTGTTTGCCGCAAACACAGACAGAGGCAACAGGCCAATCAGCGCTCAGATCAGCCGGGTGGGTGGAGCCAGGACAAAGCACGAAACAAACATAAACAATTTATGTGGGCTCGTACACACACCTGAGCATCAACACACTCACGCTACAAACACAGTTTTACATGATTAAAATATTATTTTAATAACGAACACGAATTAACGGGGTCTGCGGCTCAGAAAACAACAGTTTGAAGTAAAGTGAATCCGACCTGAACGGACAGATTTATTTTTTTAAACTTTGCTGTAACTTTCGAAGATGCGTCTACGCCTCCATACGAGCTAGAAAACCTTAAGTCTTCAGGTCCGTTCACAGCAAAAATAAAGCAGGTAAAAAAAAAAAAAGGAGAAAACTTACCGCAACAACCGACCGGAGTTTGCACACTTGCCTCCAGGAAGTAGCCATATCCAAGTCACCTTTCCCGACACTTTAAAATCAAAGCTGTCCGAAAAAAATAAATAAATAAAAACTCCGCTGGAGCCCCGTGTTCCCGATGCCCTGACACCGTTTCGACGGACAGGTGCTACCATACCTGCCACACCACGCCACATGTCAGGTGACCATTCCCCTGATGGTTTTAGAAAGGTGTCGTGACCTGGATGTGTTAAGATGAAACACGCCCACATAGCAAAATTTGTCCACCCTTGCATCAGTGTTGGCCCATATCTGGCTGGGTCTATTTTCTGAGTGACAGGAAGCCAGTGCAGAGATCTGAGAACAGCAGCAATGTGATTGTCCTTCCTAGTTCAGGACCGCAGCAGCAGCGTTCTGGATGTACTAGGCCAGATTAGTTGTTAAAAGCAAAAGTAAAAATCCTCACTAAAATTTCAAGTGCAGTTAAAAGAGGGTAAAAATAAAGTTAAAAACTGTATCATAAAATCATTGGATAAAAATGAAAACTGGCAGAAGCAGGAGCAAGTAGAAAAGCATCTGCAGTCTCTCACACAGTAAATGATAATCAGACTCATGAATGTCCTAATAATATTTATCAGAAAATGTATTAATGTCAGGAAGGCGTGGAGAGTCGGACTTGAACCTGTGGACAGTAAGAACAGGAAAATCCCAAATCTATTATTGTTAATAGACCAGACATACTACTAAGATAACAGTGAACTAAAGAAAAAAAAAAAGCTAATTTTTGAATTTCTCGCCTTTCAGTCATCTTAAAGAAACGAGAAAAAATATATAATTTTATTAATAAATAAAGCCGCAAACAGTGATAAAGTGTATTTTTGAAAGCATTCTTAGGAAAAGTGTGCAGCCACACTCAGGTGCTTTTTCTGTCGAACTGAGTTTTGAGATTGTATAAATAAGGAACACAGTAGAAAACAGCAATTCAATTAAAAATATGAATGTAAGCTCATTTATGTGAGATGCACTTCAACCAAATTTCACTGGAATTTGACACCAACCTAAACTTTGGCACAGTACTGTATAAGTAAGAATTAAACAACGAGAGGGCGTGCGGTTATACTATTTTAATGCACGACGCAGAGCCATAGTGCCCAGGAACCACATTAAAACCATATAACTGCACGCCCCCTGGTTATTTAATTCGCTTATAGTATGGTCACATACTTAACATTTCAAGAAATATACGTGCATTTACTTAAAGTTATACAATAGGCAAATGTTTGATGTAGATACCTCTAATTTGATCAAGCCACAAAAGCTATAGACCCCTTTTGTGTTTGTGAAAAGTAGCCTAGGTTCAAAGAATGATGCTATCAGCACCACAATACTTTTTAAGATAAGATGGAATATGAAGGAATTAGCATTAGCTAATAAATATCGCATATGTGTAATGCCAAAGTCTGGTTAGAAAACATTAGCTAGTGTATTGCGTTTATCTGTTTTGTTTAACTTATGTAGGAATAAGCATGCATGATTAGTGTATAAGCCAATAGGACGCCTTAACCTACAGCTGTTGGACAGCTCTGTCTTCTGGAAGCTGTCATTGCTGTGCTTGCAAGCAGTGGACAAATGGTGGTGTAACTTTTGCCAAACTACATGTGTAATATACAAATTTAATCAATTCCGGTCGCTGCCTCCAGTTCTGCTTCCGGCAGCCACCCCCAGCCAATGGGTTTTGTCGAACCGCAGCTAGATGGATATGGGAAATGGAATGGATACATTAATACATAGCCTTTATGTGCAGTTAAACATTATTTAATCATATCTTCTAATATTGGAATTATGTTTTATGCAGAAATTTACTTACCAATTATGACCTCCCTCAAGTCCATGTTGTGTCCTTCAAATCTGTCCCCCCGATTACTCCGAGATAGTTAACCTGAAGAGAAGCAAATAATCATAAACTCTGATAAAAACTATTTCACTCTTTGTCCTGCCACAATTGTACATATTGTGTGTGTACAGTATTGTGATTGTAACTTGCTACAACACATAATGTGCTGTAGTTTTTATTAAACAGCTGTAGCTCAAGGTAACATTGATTGTGCAGAGACTCCTGAAGCTCCCTTTTCCTACTCCTGAAGGAACCTCTTTTATTCTTATGGTTGATCTCATGACATAGCTCTCAAAGGTTAAGGAACAGGATGAAGGAGCAGGAAGAAGAAGCTATTTTTGAAAGTATTCAAATGCAGCCTAAGTTTCAAGACAGTTCACCCAATCAGGATCGAAAAGAACTGTGCGTGAACACCCCTTCCTCCCCTCAGGAAATATCAAATCAGTACTCACCAGTTTCTCTTTAAACTCTGAGTTCCCGAGCCTCTGATCCCAAGGTAAACTCTGTGGATCATATTATAGTACAGATACATTCAATCAATTCATTCATTCGTGTGCAGAATTGGCACTGCAACAAAGTTGTCATAATGTGGTAGCATCACATATTTCTCTATATGTCCATGCAACTCAATGACTTTAAGTTGTGATGAGAGTTTGCCAACCACATATATACCCAACCTCTGTGAATTTATAGGATACTCAAAAAAAAAGGCTGCATCAATTCATATTCTCTAAAAACAATGTAAATCTTGCCCAGAGACTGAAGAAAGTTTTCAATCAAAGCAATATGTTCACCAATCTTTACAATCTTTACACATCTGTCCCCCTCACCAGATAGTTTGATTGTGGTCCCACTCACAACAAGTTCCTCAAACTGAACTACATTTAGGTCTACCAGAAAGGATGGAACTGGTCCACGGCTGTGCTCCTTTTGCAACTCTGTCTTTCGCCGAAAAGCCTCGATCTCTGTAAAACGATCCATCTCAGAAATTCGCCGAAGAACCTGAGCCAGTGGATGGTGTGAAGTTCTAACCATCTTTTTTCATCTTACCCAAATAATCTTCAAATGGAAATCCAGATATCAGGTCCAGATGTCCATGAAGTCTGACATCGTCAGAAAAGTGGATAAGACCATGAACATTGTATGTAACAAATTCGGGGCCGTACATTTCACTGAAGTGTGTTACAAATGAGACAAGTAATTTGCCTGCAAAATCATTAAGAGCTGCGGACAATGAAGGACTGGCAAAGAATAAAAATGGCAACAGACAATAACATGAAGTTGTTATAAACAGAAGCTGAAGAAACTCTGTTGCTTTCCACCTAAGCCTTTCTGAAAGCCCCTTAGGTTTGCGAGCAAAATCCATTGGATTACTAATTATGAGGGACCCAGTGAATAGGTCATTTTTATACGTTCAGGTCTGTACTTCCGTAAAGGTACAGATGCCACACTGTTAAAATACTCTATGTAAAGCCCTGCTTTCAACTGTAAATGTACAGAAGTTTTATCTGCGAAATCAACTTCTTGTATTAAAAGTCCAAGTAATCAATTTGCATAAAGGCCTTTTGATTCTCTGAGGCTGTGAGATGATTAATAGGAAAGAAAAGAAAAATTCAATTCTGCACGTTCACTCTTCTCTAAATCACTAACATGCTAGTTTTTAATCAAGGATCACAAGCCAAAATGTTTGGAGGCACTGGTTTAATATTTAACAGTACTTTGTATAATTTCTCTGTTCTATGCTGAAAAGTGACAGCTCTTTCCAAATTTGCCACTGAAAGCGGTGGAAGTGTAAAGAAATATAAAGACTTGTGTAAACTAGTGATTGTGTGTGCCAGGAAACATTGATTGTTATTCCCTATATGGTTAAATGTCTTTTCTTTTTTTCTCAAAAATTAGCAGTTAGTATAATGAGATTTGTAGAACCGGTGAAAAGAAGTCACCTGACATTACAGAACAGTGTTGTATATTATTATATATAACACTCTCCTCAACCTCATTTACTCAAAAGATATTGTACTTACCTGAGATATTTCTGTTTGTGTTTAAACACACCAACCATGCCAATCATAACAGGCCTACATTTCTCAAATGAGTCCACTCAATTCGAGGTAAATTTAATTGATTTATTAAAGTACATAAACGTGTACACATGTTTTTAGACTGCAAGGGGAAACCAGATCACCTGGAGAAAACCAACAAAGACAAGAGGAGAACATGACTCTAAAGTGACCCCTCCCAGATAACAGACATCACAGAATCAACACTGATTGAATAGATTAAAAACCAGGAGAGACCACTTGAGAAGACAGGACAACATTCACTCTTAACCATCCTGTTATGTTGTGGATCAAATTGACCCATTTTAAAGTTAAAAAATCTAAAAAAAAAAAAGTATGACAGTATGAAACTTCTTCTGCTTGGCTTAATAAGTGTAATCAACACATAAAATAAAAATGATTAATTTCATTGCACTAAATATTGATTGAAATGGCTAGTGATGGAGTTAATAATGAGATGTAAACAATGTAAATAATAAACAATTTTTGGAATTTTTTGGTTTTTGACACTTTTGGATAATTAAACATGCCCCGAGTCAAATTGAGACAGGAACATCATTGCTGTTCCTGAGTAACGAACATAAGAGGAGGATTAATAGGTGAAATGTGATGCCAGCACATCACATTTCATCTTCTAAAGCTGTTCTGGGTGTCTGTTTCTAAAGCATGGATTTGCCTGCTGATTTCTTCCATTTCTACCTTCACTGCAACACACCGTTCCTCCAAACATTTCTCCTTGTCCAGTTTTTTGGTAAGTTTCTGGACTTCTTTGTGCAGTGCCTTATTCTGCTGTTTCATGGCATTTTTCTCCATCACCAGGGAATTAAATGTGATGCCCAGAAGCTTTTCATCTTGGAGACTTTTGGAAAGTGTCTCAATTTTGTCCCGCAGTGCACAGTTATCTGTGGTCAGATTATTTGTCTCTTGGATGAGCACTTCGTTCTTCTCCATCTGAGCACGCTGCTTTGAAAACTATTTCTCCAGCTCACGGAGATTTCTGTGCAGCTTGTTCTGTTGGTTGACAAGCTTCTTTTTCTCTGTTTTCAATCATTTATGTTGCTCCTTAAGATTATTCAGATCTTCAAGGTTTGCATTACAACCCTGAATATCTTCCACAATTTTACCATTCCCTTGCTTCAGTGCATCAATTTGCTCCTTCAGCTTGTCATATTTATGTGTCCAGGCCTCTTTCTTTGCAAGCTTCTTAAGTTTCTCAGAGTAGGTTTGAGCTAGGACTCTGTTTTGGGCCATGGCAGATTTTTCCTCAGCCTCCAGTTCTTTATACTTGTCTTTTAAAAACTCTGTGCTCTGGAGCTGTCTGTTAACATCCTTGATTTGTTCGCGCAAATGATCGTTTTCTTTTTTCAGATCTTCCATGCGGGACAAGCTTTCATTAAACGAGTCACTGAATTGTTTCGCATTTTGGTTCTCGCTGTTAAGACGCTGGAGTTCCCTCTGCAGGGCAGTATTTTGACGACTAGCGGCCTCATGTGACACTGTAAGTGCGTCAGTTATCTTTAAAAAAATATTTTGGTTCGAAATTTTTTTGCCAATTTGCTGGATTTCCTGCCTCAGTTGGTCGTTCTCCTGACTGAGTAGCTGCTTTTCTGTTTTTATGTTGTCGTAGGCTTCACACAAAGCTGCATTCTGTTTGTACCTCTCCCTGAGCAAAATGACCTGCTCCATTAGTAGTGGTCCGGAGCTTTCCATCATCTCACACAGACTTCCTTAGGGAAGGAAGGGGGAGCAGGTGGACTGTAAACAGATTAAATCTCAGATATTAGTCAGTCAGGCTGAAAAAAACTGCAGAAAACATTGAGGAGCTTGGTGATGGTTTGTTCATGTATCATATCTTGTGTGTTCAGGAGACCAGGAGTTATCCTGAAGGAGGATTTTGCTCTGGAGGTGAAGAGAGTGTCAGATAGGGTGATGAGTTTGAAGCTGGAAGTTGAAGGTGTGATGTTGAATGTTGTCAGTGGTTATGCCCCACAGGTAGGATGTGAGTTACAAGAGAAGGAGAAATTTTGGAGGGAGATGGATGAGGTGATCCAGGGTATCCCTAGTGGTGAGAGAGTGGTGATTGGGGCAGACTTCAACGGACATGTTTGTGAGGGAAACAGAGGTGATGAGGAAGTGATGGGTAAGTTTGGTATGCAGGACAGGAATGCAGAAGGACAGATGGTGGTAGACTTTGCAAAAAGGATGGAAATAGCTGTAGTGAACACATTTTTCCAGAAAAGGGAGGAGCATAGGGTGACATATAAGAGTGGAGGCAGGAGCACGCAAGTTGATTACATCTTGTGGAGATGTTTCAACCTGAAAGCGATCAGTGACTGCAAAGTAGTGGCTGGGGAGAGTGTAGCCAGACAGCATAGGTGTGACATTCGGGAAATTATTTTCCCCGAATCCTGTATTTTATTGTGAAGGGTCATTGGGGAAGTGGATGTCACTCAGTGTTGGTGCTTTGTGATTGCTGATTCACTTCACCTGTGGACCTTGTAGACTTTCTGTTCTTATAGCAGAGACCGTGCCGTCACTAGCCGCCGGGTTGTTTGCTACCTCGCCTTGGAGGGACGTTTCGGATTGTCTGGAGTAAGGAACCTTACCCCCGTGTGGCTGCTAGAAGGATCAGAGGGATCATCCTGGTCGCAGCAAGTATTTGTGTTTGGCTTATTGACTATTTGGGACTCTTTTAGAAGAGGAAAACCTCCCCGGTGTAGGGAGGATCCCGCGAAGGAGTGAACCTCGACGAGGGGGACGCTTTCTCTGTTTTGGATTTTAAGTTAGTTACGGACTACGACGGTCAAGACCTCGCCAGTTGTGCGAGAGAGGAAGAGGAACGCACTGGACTCTCCGTGTGCCAGAGAAGCGCAGGTGCGTCACCTCAGTCATCGAAGGGTTCTTTCTACTAACCCGTGTCCTTACCTTCCTACAGTTTTGAGTGGCTGGTCGCCTGGATCCCTGTCCGACCACAGGGAAGCCCGTTATCCGTCAGATGTTGCTCTGCGGACACCCATCGGATCTAGCACACCATCTCTGAGGACCGTCCCGGCAGTACCACTCCATACACCTCATCCGGTCCTGGACCCACACTCGCTGGTCGCCCACTCACTGACTCTCCCACTCCTTGTAATCTCTCAATAAACATTCCTTTTTTTTTTTGTCTTCATACTCGGACTCCAGTGGTTGGTATTTTCGAAGTCAAGGTCCACATAAAACTAGCTAGAAGCATGACAATAGGATGGTGGTGTGTAGGATGACTGGTGGTGAGGAAGATGAAGAGGACAAGGGCAGAACAGAGGACCAAGTGGTGGAAGTTGAAAAAGGAAGAGTGTTGTGTGGCTTTCAGGGAGGAGCTGAAATAGGCTCTGGGAGGTCAGGAGGTTCTCCCAGATGACTGGACAGTTACAGCTAAAGTGATCAAGGAGACAGGTAGGAGGGTACTTGGTGTGTCATCTGGAAAGATGAAAGCAGATAAGGAGACTTGATGGTGGAATGAGGAAGTTCAGGAGTGTGTTAAGAGGAAAAGGTTAGCTAAGAAGAAGTGGGACACTGAGGACAGAAGAGAACAGACAGGAGTACAGGGAGATGCAGCGTAAGGTGAAGGTAGAGGTGGCAAAGGCCAAACAAAGCCACAAGCCACAACTAAGGTGTGTGCCACAAGTGTGATGGAAAGATGGAAGGAATACTTTGAAGAGTTGATGAATGAGGAAAATGTCAGAGAGCACAGAGTAGAAGAGGTGACTGTTGTGGAGCAGGAAGTAGCAAAGATCAGTAAGGATGAAGTGAGGAAGGCGTTGAAGAGGATGAAGAGTGGAAAGGCAGTTGGTCCGAATGACATACCTGTGGAGGTATGGAAGTGTTTACGAGAGGGGGCAGTAGAGTTTTTGACTGGGCTATTTAACAAGATCTTAGAGAGTGAGAGGATGCCTGAGGAATGGAGGAGTAGTGTACTGGTGCCCATCTTTAAGAAGAAGGGAGACGTGCAGAGTTGTGGTAACTACAGAGGAATAAAGCTGATGAGTCACACAATGAAGTTATGGGAAAGAGTAGTGGAGGCTAGGCTGAGGTCAGAAGTGAGCATTTGTGAGCAGCAGTATGGTTTCATGCCAAGAAAGAGAACCACAGATGCAATATTTGCTTTGAGAGTGCTGATGGAGAAGTATAGAGAAGGCCAGAAGGAGCTACATTGTGTCTTTGTAGATTTGGAAAAAGCGTATGACAGGGTGCCGAGAGAGGAGCTGTGGTTTTGTATGAGGAAGTCTGGAGTGGCAGAGAAGTATGTTCGAGTGGTGCAGGACATGTATGAGAGCTGTAAGACAGTGGTGAGTTGTGCTGTAGGGGTGACAGAGGAGTTCAAGGTGGAGGTGGGACTGCACCAAGGATCGGCTTTGAGCCCCTTCTTGTTTGCTGTGGTGATGGACAGGCTGACAGATGAGGTTAGACAGGAATCTCTGTAGACCATGATGTTTTCAGATGACATTGTCATCTGTAGTGAGAGCAGTGAGCAGGTGGAGGAAAATCTAGAGAGGTGGAGGTTTGCTCTGGAGAGGAATGAAGGTTAGCCGCAGTAAAACAGAGTATATGTGTGTAAATGAGAGGGACTCAAGTAGAACGGTGAGGTTACAGGGAGTAGAGGTGAAGAAGGTGGAGGATTTTAAGTACCTAGGGTCAACAGTCCAGAGCAACAGAGAGTGTGAAAAAGAAGTGAAGAGACGTGTGCAAGCAGGTTGGAACGGGTGGAGGAAAGTGTCAGGTGTGATGTGTGACAAAAGAGTGTCAGCAAGAATGAAAGGAACGGTGTACAAGACAGTGGTGAGACCAGCAATGTTGTCTGGTTTAGAGACAGTGGCACTGAGAAAAAGACAGGAGGCAGAGCTGGAGGTAGCAGAGCTGAAGATGTTGAGGTTCTCTCTGGGAGTGACGAGGACGGATAGGATCAGGAATGAGTACATCAGAGGGACAGCTCATGTTAGATGTTTTGGAGAAAAAGCCAGGGAAGCCAGATTGAGATGGTTTGGACATGTTCAGAGGAGGGACAGTGAATACATTGGTAAAAGGATGCTGAGGTTAGAGCTGCCAGGAAGGAGGCCTAGAGAAAGACCAAAGAGGAGGTTCTTGGATCTAGTGAAGGAGGACATGAGGATAGTTGGTGTGGGTGAGGAGGATACAGAGGATAGGGTTAAATGGAGGCAGATGACCTGAGATGACCCCTGAAGGGAGCAGCCAAAAGGAAAAGAAGAAGAAAGAACAAATCCAGTCTTAATCATATCTCAGTCAGTGTTTGTGGTAAAGTCCAGCCACATTGAGTAGCTGAACGAGTTAATCCTCATTCAGCTGCTTTTGGCAAACAATGCAGAAGTGATTCATCAACTAATGTCTGATTTAGACCTATAATCTTAACTATTCTAGTCATACTGCAAATGACACTGGCATTACAGAAACAACCGGATTTCCAGTCTAATTTATTATTTGTTATTTTGTGTTATAGTAGCCACCACCTGAGAAAATTATTTAACCCTGTGTCGGAGGGAGATCAGAAACTGAACTGTAAACTGTATTAGGCTCAAAATCTAAATAGGCTGGGTGACAATAGCTATAGGGCAGGAGGTGAAAATGTCTTATAGAGCAGGAAGATGGACTTGGGCGGCACTGTTGTGGATGATAAGTTACTACGCATGTTTGCCATATTTGCATCCAACACTGGCAGCTGGGTAGCAAGCCACAGTTGGGCCTATTAAGAACAGCATGATGATGATGATGAGGAGGAGGAGGAGGAGGAGGGAGGCTGATGTTTACCTGACGTAATAAGTTTATGTTTGGCCTTTAATGACACTTCCTGTTTCCAGTTTCCCTGAGAATTCAAAGGATCCAGCTCAGCCCATGGAGACATTCAGTGACAGGAAGGCTTTAGTCACCTTCTCAATGACATTTGTTTTATCTATTGATCTGTACAGACAACATTAAACTGCTGCACTGTGAAGAGATGCACCGTAGCAGGTGAAGCTAAAAGCTAATTTCCTCTGCAGCGCCTGTGCAGGTGAACACAAAACAGTGTCAGAAAATACAAATACAAACAAGTCACATCCCAAAAACAACCTGGATAAAAACAATCATCCTGATCACGTCTACGCTCATCTCTTCCTGTCTGTCAGCCTAGATCAAGAAGCCCTTATCAAAATAAAGGCCTACAGTGGAAACCTGTGGGACAGTTGCTATTGCTAATAAATATCTTTTTTCAGACTGTTCCTGTGACTCGTAGCGGGGGACGTGGCCGGGATGTGTCAGTGGGCGGAGACAGACAGCGGAGAGACCTCCTGCCCTATGAGGACCAGATGATGTCATATCCTGCCTTGCAGGGAGGAGGTGGGACTAAAGACCTGTTCTACCAATCAGATGACTGGCGGGGAAGGAGCTTAGACCAGGCCCTGCAGCGACTGGTGGAGAGAGACCTGAAGAGGGAGCATGAAGAGGAGCAGCAAGCAGGTTAGTCTTTGATCATTTTAACCAATCACATCTGTCGTTTTCTAGACAGAATTTTGTTTAGTTAAAGTTTTTTTTAATTACAACTTTTGTTTAGACCATTGTGACATTTTGTTTTCAATTTGTTCAACCTTTTTTTTTTTTTCTTGACCTTTTTCCTGGAATTATTTTAATTTTGTGAAGATTACAAATCTAAATATACTGACTCTATTGGCATATGAAGACTTTTGGTGCTCTATCCAATTACCTCTTTTCTGACACATCTTCCTGAACTAACCCTGACTTTTTTCACATCTTATAAGTTTGCCATCGTTGTAAAACACTGTCTAATATATGTTACCAGTTGAATTTAAGAATTTCATTATAAATGAATAATGAATGACTAATGAATGACATGACTAATAAACCAATTAAACGTCTCCACAGCCTACCTGGCTGCTCTGCTACGCCTACTGAGTGAGGCAGAGCGTGCTGGATTAGTTGGCCCAGGAGATGTGGAGGTGGTTGAGGAAGAGGAAGATGAAGAGGATGATCAAGGGCCCCCACGGAACTTCCAGGGCTCGACCCCTGCAGATTATGATGAGACGGGGCGTGGGATGGGTGTGGGGGGTCCCCCTGCAACTTGGTGGGGCCTCCTGGAGCCCCAGGTGGCTCAGGCCCTGCTAGATAGGTGAGTCCGCTTCACTGTGTCTGGCATCTGGTTCCTGAGGGTCTGAGGACTGACCCGTGGTCTGTTTTGTCAGGATGGAGCCGCAGCTAGTTCAGACGTTGCTGCAGAGAGTGAGACAGCAGGGTGGCCGGCTTCCTTTGGGAAAGAACCGAGAGCAGGACCAGGACTTTCTGAGGTGAGAATACTTGACAACACCACCTATGGGTGGATCTGAGCAGTGCCATGTAACACAATCACTTCCACCATCCACTTTGGCAGGTTGAATTTTATTTTTTAATTGTAGTCTTCTCAAAAGGCATCTGATATAATAAATTAATTTCTGACACAACATTACAGTTCCCATGAGCACTACCTGTACACAGTGTTTGCTCATTGGTCCGTTTGTGAGGCTTGTTGCCTTGCACTTGCGCACTAGAGACCAATGACACACGACACAAGTAGAGAACGCGGTGGAGATGTTTAGCCTAAAGCCTTAACATGACCAAGTATTTATTTATTTATTTACAATGGCTCCTTCTTTATGTCACCTGTGTGTTTTTACGAGTATGTATGCAGATTTGGTATCAGATCAAGGCCCTGCTCATTCACTGTCTGGCTACCTGCATAATTATAGGAAAACAGGCCTACACATTGTCAAAAATCTACCAGTTTATGAAAAACTGTAAACGCTCCCAAAATATAATTTCTCTACAACACAACTGTGGCCAGTGAAAATGCTGAGAGGCTAGCAGCCTAGCTTCAGAATACCATTACTACATTGGCTGGTGAGTCGACAGTCTTATCAGCAGTCTTGATATTTTCTACCTGTTTTCTTGACATCTCACATTTAAACTTTTCTACAAATATATGTTTTTGTGGCAAATTTTATCATAAAATGCTATTAATATTTCAGACATCACAGATATATTGTGACTTATCAAAGTATAAAGATTTACAAACGTTACAGATTTTTCTCTAAAGGTGAGAACTTATTATTCCCTTTACTCTCTTTACCTTTTACCGTTTCGAAACAAATTATTTTAGTTCTTAACCCACCTGTATGTCTCCTCCTCAGACATGTTGTTGCTAAGATACTGGCCAACATCGGCCCTAACGATGTTCCGGTGATTGCCTCTGGACGCCGAATGAGGAGGGACCTGTCCACTGCAGCTCAACCTGTTAGCTCCGCCCACAGGCGATCTCGCCGCTCTCTTGATGACATGGGCCCTCCCTCACCTAGTAATGACCCGCCCCTCTTCCGGGTTAAGAGGCTGGAGGATGAAGATGTGGAAGAGAAGCTCCGCCCCCCTGTTGCTGGCCTGCAGAGGATGAAACGCATCGATACCATGGCAACTATTGCCAAGGAAGAACTGAATCATGGGAGTCGTAGGCGTCGGAAGAGAGCTGCCCTGAACTACGATCCCCAGATACTGATCGATCAGATTCTGCAGTACATGAGGGAGTAACAGGGAAGTGGGGGAGGTGGAGGGAAGGAGGTGTCTGTCGTCTTTCAGGTTTTAAATTTTTGTGTTTCTGTAGAATTTTGTTTGTTTTTGCTGCTTTTGGTGAAAATATTCAGATCAGCTGTTTGTTGTTAAAGAAAGGATGAAGTGAGGGAGAAGTGAAGGAATGAAGGGGTGAAGTGATGGAGGACAGAAGGAGTGAAGTTATGAACTGAGGGAGGAGTGAAGGAGTGACGTGATGAAGTGAGGGAGGAATGAAGGAGCGAAGTGAACACTTTGGGTGTTTCCCAATTCTCTTATTAAATCAGCCCTCAGTCGACCTCAAGGTTTTTCTGGTCTGGCATGATCAGATGAGTTTGAGCTGTGCGGTAGCTTTAAACACTACAATACCCATAAGCCTCAGCATCTGTTGATGAACGGTTCCACGACTGATCTAAAATCTAAAACTGAACAAATCTAAATTTAATCAATCTTCCTCTGTCTTCACTCTGCTGCAGTCTGAAGCTCTCTGATGGGATAATCTCACAGCAATGCCCTCTGGGACTTGTAGTTGACTTGGCCCACTGTGCTTCTCTAGAAAAGGCTTAAAAATGAGAAAGATTTCCTGCTTCAAAACGGCTCCAGTTTCCCTCCATCACCAAGAATCTACTTCTGGAAGCAATGGTCCCCTGAACAATGCTGACAGTAACCGTAGCGATGGGTTATCAGTTTTTCGATTGGTCCGTTCCTGTTGTGTTCATGTATTTCAGCTTATATGCAGCCGCTGTGTCAGTGTGTCCACTTGTTTGTCTGTGGAGAAACTACAAACTTCATTTATCTCACTCTGAAATAAAGTCAGTATCCACCTGAACTCAACCTGTTTGTGTCTCTGCTTCTGCTGCACGAACACCAAACATCAGTCACATAGTTGCTTTACACTTTCCAGGTCATGTCACTATGGAAACCTCACCTGACTTTTGATTTTATCATGGAAACTCTGCTCCAAGACTCACCTGCTCATGTAGCAAACTCCACCTGGTTGCATAGTAGTCGGCAGAAATTAGTTGAACAGGTAAAGGAGATAAACAGATTACAAACTTTGCCTGGTCAGGTGAAAAAGCTGTTCTGTCCCTGATTGGCTTTGCCCGATGATGATCTGACAGTATAATAATACAAGGAGGTTATTTGTGACTCAGTAAACAACACACTTACATGACTCATTTAACATTTAATTTGACATATTTGTGTACTGATTGTTAATGCTGAATAGTTTGTTGTCCATAGTTATTTAAATAAGGATGTTTAAGAACGTTCTCTACACATAAACATGAGAAATACAGAGAAGCATGATGTCACTGTTACATTTATATAAATGTGCAGGTACTGAAACACAGATTAAGGTCTACATGCTCTCATGCTCATTAAAACTTTTGAACAGTTAAACCTGAGCTAACAACAAGGGGACATCATAATAAACAACTAGTAGCTCAGGTGTTCAGCCTGGAAGACTCAGCAGTTGAATTTAATTCCTTCAAGGTCAAAGGTCATGCTGAAATTCAGCACAAAGACTGGAAGCATGGGCAACTGTTAGCCGAGCTTAGCACAAAGACTGATAAGTGTCCATTCTAAACTCAGTGAACCCATGTGGTTCATGGACTTGGAGCAAAGTCTTAACCCAGAACCTGCTTAGAACCTGTTATTCTCAGCTAACTCAACCTGAAGCTATGTTTTATGCTAACTGAACAAATGCTACCTGGATGGTAAGATAATTTGGAACTCAAACTACCACTAAGCTAACAGTTCATGCTAAGCTGGGCTAACCACACTGATTAATCTAATATTTAATACATTTGATCAGAGAGGACATTTATTTATTACCAAACTACAACAGCCTGTGACGTAGAGATCATTTATGTGGGTGTAGCTAACCGAATAAACGCTAACAGTAGCTTAGCATAATCAGACAGGTCGCACTGATGGTGAACTGAAACATAGATCCAGTTGAACTTTCCTCCAATTGACCACTGAAGTCATCGCCAGCTGAGACAAGTCTGGACCTCAATTGGTGGAACCAGCTGTTTGGGCTGAGAGAACTCAGAACGCTGCAGAGCCATTGTGTTGGTTCACCTTTTGCTTTCATGACCCATGTAAGGGCAGGCAGAATCGAGCCGTCACATTAACTAAACACAGTGTTGTACTTTAATAATCTGGACAAACACTTTGGCTGTGCAGTGTCCACACCCTCAAGACAGACTGGAGACCCTGGACACATCTGAATACCAGATGAACTGTGGCACAGGTTCGATTCTTTAACTGCTGTTAAACATCTGCAAATACTTTCTCTGCAGGTCCACTGTCTTTTTCCTTTTTCCTCACCCTGACAATATGATGGTGGGTATGGTTTCCAGGTAACCAGGTGGAGATGATGAAGTATGGAGAGATCAGGACAGCGAACATCCCTACAGGAGAAGAGGAGGAGGATGAACCGGAGGACAGTAAGTGAAAAGAAAGAAAACAGAGACAGTGGCAATAGGAGAGACTCACCTAGTGACATCACGCTGACATCAGCAGGCCTGTGGTCACTGTAAACACACACACTGCCATTATTAAACTGTGTGTGAAACGTGTTAGTTTAGGTCGCCCCCACATTAGACCTCCACTCACCATCCTTGGTGTCCGGTGGAAGCAAGGCGTCCTGTCTGTTGGCGAGGACAAATGCCAGCGTGGCCAAAATGGCGGCGTCCAAAATGCCGAGGATGGCTAGGATGTAGGCCCAGTGCACCGAACAGTTACCTGGAGAGAAACTGCCAACCTGGAGACAGATACAGGATCAGTGTCATCAATACTGAAGTGATGAGGACACAGGAGGGCCATGAATGTACACCTGTATATTGGACCTTACAGTACGCTGCTGTATTTACACTTTTTCTGCTAACTGCTAACATGCGTCGGTCAAAACCGAAGTCACACTGTCCAGACTCTTCAGTCAGTCAGTGAGACTACAGTCCGTCTTCACCAAACTGGTTTCACTCAAAAAACATCCAGTAAGCATATATTCTAAATGACAGAATGCTGGGACAGTCCATGCATCTCTGCAGGGACTATACGGAGACACATGGACATTTACAGTAAAGTGGAAAGTAATAATTCCGATTCTGTGACTCACCGAGTCTCCACACAGAGCCCTCATCTCTGGACTCTCCCACGAGTCTGGGAAGAGAAGACACGCCAACGCCAGACAGAACCCTGCAGAGACAGACGCCAAGACTGAAGCCATGTGCTCAGATACTAAGTCCGCTGTCTGTGCTACAGGTAGTACTGCTTTAGGTACAAGTACCAGTGCCTTCACCAATAGTACTGTCTGCAGCACCAGTAGTACCAGTAAGACCAGTGTTGCTGACCTGCAGTAAGTTGCAGCCAGGCGCAGATCTTGTAGACAGTGGCCGCGCTGCAGAACCTGAAGAGACAGAGACAGAGGACGCTTGTCCACACTGCCCACAGAGACACACCCACCAACACTGCCACAGACTGGAAGGATGGCAGAGGCGACAGAGTGGACAGGCCCCCACGGCAGTCCGGGACTGGCCAGTCTGACTCCACGCACACCTGCAACCCCGGAGTGGAGAACATTTATATTTTAACTGGGACATTAGAGGGTCCAGATATTAATGGGTCGGTTTGTCTTTCTACATGTGTCTCTCACCTCAAACAGTCCCAGCGTGCCACTGGGCAGAGGTGGTCCTGGCCCCTGGTGACGGTTGTCTGCGGTGCCGATCCAAGATGGCTGCACCAGGACCACCACCTGGATGATGGCAAAGCAGAGTGTGCAGACGGCCCACAGGACGCCGACTGCCCGGGCGCTTCGGACGAACTCCGTCTGATAGAGACGAGAGAGGTCGGCGAGGGCAGGCGGCACCGACATGACTGAGAGAGAGAAAGAGGGAGATATGTTTATAGATCGAGATCAGAGGTCACCAACTCTGGTCCTCAAGGGCCACTGTCCTGCTGGTTTTCCAACTATCCTTCCCCTTCCATTTTCTGATTGGCTGAACACACCTGATTCAGGTAATCAGTAGTGGGTAGGGCAGGGATAGTTAGAAAACAAGGAGGACAGTGGGCCTTGAGGACCAGGGTTAGTGACCCCTGATCTAGATACGCGTTTATCACAGTTTATATTGAAACCATTTAACCATAGCGTAGAAAACATGATCACATAGAACAAAAACTATGGGAATAGTCTGTTTGGGAACAAACACGAGAAAGGTCAGTATGTTGTAACACCAGTTACACGTCAGTTCTACTGATCTCCTTAGGTCCTGCATGTTTATCCTGTTTCTGATCACCTTTAGTCTCATCACAGCAGCCGAATTGAGTGTGATCAGCTGCTGTTTGCAGTGAACTCGTGGATGTACAGACAACAGGTCCCTGGATCACTGTGATACTGAAGGAAACTTAAAAACAGCAGAATTCTGAATGAAGTTCTGCTGCCTCTGTCCTCAGTGGATTTATTGTGGAGGGACACCAGAGATAATGAGACCCTCATTTTCTTCTGATTCAGCAGTTTTTTAAATTTATTATTATGTATTTATTTATTTGTGTCGTTAATTAAAAATTAAAATTTACCCCAGAAAGAATAAATCACATTGGGACATTTGAAAACATATAAAACATGAAGGATCAGAGGAAAACCAGTGGAGGACCTGGTTTGTAGCGGACTCCAGCGGAGCTGCGGCAGAGACCAGGACGTGATTATTTATCTTTCCGTGATGCATCAGACGGTGCCGCGGTTACATCACCACCACCGGGTTATTTAGCGAGAAACAGACGCGGTTTATAGCAGGACCGACGGCCCGGGACGGCTCAGTGACTAACGGAAAACCAAAGAAAAACAGAAACCAACCTGCAGCTGAACACCGGAGCCAACTGTCCTGTTCACCTGTTCGCGTTGGCGTCTGTCCGCAGGATGGGAGGATGGAGACTTTTGGGGTGGGGGGTGGTCTACAGCTCTACATCCCCGGATGTAGGTCTCCTACTGCACGCAATAACCCAGTAATAAATCATAATAAAACCCTGATACGTCGGAGCTTTGAATAACGAACCTAGTCAGTCAGAATAAAACACATCGGGATGTTTTAACATCGGCCGCGCCACCTTCAGGCGGGGCTGAGGGACTGCAGCATGTTCAGCATTTTGAGCAGCACCTAAGGGCTCAATACAACCAACCACATGTGTTTACTGAGATCCAGCTGCGTACGACTCCTCCATTCCTCTCCTACAAAGGAAAATAAGTCCGGTCAGGTTTAAGACACTTACTTTGTGTTTCTGAGACTTTCAGTCTTGTCTTGTGACCTTCATCAGCAGATTGGAAAGAACTTCATTATTTTGGGCTGAATGACAAATCTGAAAGAACTGAAAATTTCTGCAGCCAGAAAAATAAATATGTTTTTGTTGGTGTTGTCTGTGTGGAAACAAAGTCTGTTTAATATCATCTGTTGCATGGAATGTGAAGGTTCTCTCCTGTTTAGTGTGGATGTCTCTGTAAACACAGCAGATTGTGCAGTGAGCGCTGCAGCAGGAAAACAACCGTACATACAAATAACCAAGTTTAATATAAGATTTACAGGCAGAGAAAAGAAATGAATATTGCACAGATATCCTCCCAAACACCACCTTCACTCTGTAAATCAAACGCACCTCGAACACTTAACTATTTTTTATCCTACTTCAAACTAAGGTGGATATATCAAGTGCGCCTGATGTTCAGTTTTTATTAAAAAGACAATTTTAAATGAACAACCTTAAAGTGACAGAAGTGGACTTGTTTTGTTTGCTTGGTGACCTTTTGTTTTTCAGGTCATTTCTTGTGGGATGTTTCTACAACAGGCCGACACAGTTTGGTACCAACGTTACAACAGTAATGACTGTCGTAAAAGGACAAAGTGTTCGGCTCAGTGAAACATAAAAAGCTGCAAATCTAGTGAATATATATGTCACTATGGAAATGATGAACAAATCAACTTACAGCTGAACAGTGGGAAAAGAATTGGGGAAAAAGCGGTGGACTTTGTCACACACAGTTTGATGCTGAGAGGAAAAGCTGCTGGTTTTACTGAAGGCTGGGCTCAAAATCTGCACCTGGTTTGTCCAGTGAGCAGATCTCGTCTTCACAGCCAAGGAGTAAAAGAGCATCACAACTAAATGATGCTGCAGAGTAAAATTGCACATTTCTGTTCTACTGTTCTCAATTTCACCAATAAACTTTGTGCCTGTTCAAAATTTGCAGAAGAAACTGTCAGTCTGCTGGTGATTGGTCCCATTTTCAGGGAACTGAACCAGTGACCTGCTGAGTTTTGATGATGATGATGACCAGCATCAATCTGCAGTTAAAACATTAAGAGTGTGAATCAGTTTTGTTTTTTTTTAGTTTGTGCATTTTTTTGGCAGTTGTGGGACGCCATAGACCTCATTTCCCAAAAAGCACCACCACTGCTGGTATCCGTGGTAACGCACTCCGCAGTTCAATCACACACAGCTGAAGAAAGGCAGACAGAAAAGGAAAGGAGCGGAGCTTTCAGGTTTTCCCGTGGTCTTCCTCTCAGCTCCACGGAGGGATCTCCTCTCCAAACTTGGCACAGTGAGCAGTGTTTTTAGCTTCGAACACAACCTGAGAACAAATGGGGGAAAAAATCATAATATATTTGAAGTAGCGAAAGTTTCAGGTTCCATTTTGTTCAAACTTCACTTTGTGAGAAGTCTCAGCCGCTCTGATGCAGAAACTGTAACGCCAGGCACACCCGTTCATGAATGTAACAAAGATTGTTAGTTCTGAATGATGGGATACTTCACTACAAGCAAAATTCCTAGGATCAAACCTTACTTAAAAATACAAGCAACAACATGTAGTTGCTGCACTAATTTTAATATATAATAAAGTTTCATCTGCAACGCTGCATCATATTCAATAACACCAGTTGTTTCTAACAGTCTGTTCTCTGTTTGGTTTCCAGGGAAGAGTCACCTGGTTGTGTACGTAGGCCTCACACAGGTAGCACCACACCGACAGGTCGGAGAAGCTGAGGACCAGTGGATGTTCAGACACAGCCCCGTGAGTCACCATGTGTTCGTTAATGTACCGACCACAGAACACCTGAGGACAGCACAGAAAGCAGGTCACACACACAGTGTTACACTGACAGCAGGTGCTGTGTTGAATAGGTTAGAAAGGTGACCTGGTAGCAGGTGAGACAGATCCAGTTCTCAACATCAGAGCCGCAGTTCTGACATGGCATGAAGACGTCGATACCTGAAGGGGGGACAGGCTTCACAGCATCCAGGTGAGGACACCAGCACAGGGGGTCCACCAGGTACAGGCCGGGCTGCAAAGAGAGGGACAGCTTAGAAACACAGACAGGCATGTTTCCAGTGGGATCTTTGACACAAATGATTTCCTGACTTCATCTCTTTGTTTTCCGCGTGTCAGACACATCTCGGGCTTTGACCAACCACATGCTCCCTCTGCATCTGGCTCCACCCCCACTTCAGCAGCAGCCCAGTCCTCAACGGCAACTGCCTCTGATGCTGCCACAGCAACAGGCTGTAAACAGGTAATAAGATAAATAAGTGAAACAGGGTACAATGTCAGACCTGGCAATCCTAAAGAAAGTTACTGTGTACATATCTGGGGTGTTCATTCTGATGTCAGTATCAGTAATGCAGACTGTGCAGACGGTGTTTACACATGGACAACAAAACTGGTGAACAACAAGCCTCCAAATGCACAGAAACGTTATGGCAATTTCCACCACCCTCCCAGTCCTTTATCAAGTCATTATGACCCAGGCAGACTGACAATGGGAACGATCAACATATTATTTCCATTATTGACACTTTTTGGTCGTTCGAACTCAAAGGAGAAGCAAAATGTGCACAGGTTGGCAGTCCTGATACAGTTAAAACTAGAGGTCGATCGATCGTCCTGTGAAGGCCGAGCAGATTAATCAGCTGTTTTTTTTTACACATTTTAGTTAATCGGCATCAGCCCACTTCCCTGCACGTTAGGGCAATTTATAGGCAGGCACATCTGCGACCAGCTAAGCTGATGTTTCTGTCTGCTGAAAAGCGTCCAAAAACGGTAGGAAAGTACTTATCTTTCATTTTTAATTTAGCCTTATACATTTCATTGGTTAAATATGAAGATACTTTTGGAGAGCGATTGCGAGCAACTTTTTGGGTCTGTATTGTTAGCAAGCTGTAGTTTAGGCTGTAGGCATGGATACCAAAACATGCTAACAAGCCCAGCGGCTAAATTATTATAGCAGCATGCATTGTATGGATAAACTCATATGTTATTCATTCTGTTTCTGTACTGGAGAGTTTCTCTCCCTCCATGTGAGAGGCGGCGCAACGCCCACACTGTAGCTGTGCCCTGTTTACATTTTATACACACGGCTTCAACAAATGATGGCAGGGGAAAACCATTTGTTTCAAACGCGTAATTACATTGTAGCGTATTAGAATTGACGCTGACCATGCTTATCATGTGTGCAACAATTCTGAAAGTAGAAATGCGTGCAATTCAGACGAATATTCTTGCTAAAACACGCAGGATAACTTTCCTCAATAAATGTGTCTGTGCGTCCGACAAACACAAGAAAGATGAAGAGGGAAAATTAAAATTCGGCCAAAAGAATCGGCACCATATATCGGCCATTGGCTGCCTTGATTTCTAAATATCAGCATCGGCCAGAGAAAACCCATATCGGTCGACCTCTAGTTAAAACACATTTTCTTACTGACTCACCTGAGCCAGAGCGATATCTGCTGACTGGCCAGTCTCAGGTATGACTTCACTAGACTCCGCCTTCATTTCACTAGACTCCGCCTTTACTTCACCTTCACAGGTGACCTTCTCTGGGGTTAGGCGGACCTTTGGTCTGGCTCCACCCACTGGAGTGGAGGTAACAGGAGTGTGATTGCCTGAAGTTTGGCTGATGTCCAGACTGGCCAATCCCTGAGTGAGCTGTTCCAGGCTGTTCTCCTTCTGATTGGATGAAAACAAGAGGTTTTTTATAATTAACTTGTTTCATTCTAAAATAACTATTTTCTCTGAATTTCTTACTGTGTCGTCCAGTCCTGTAGGGGGCAGTGGAGGTTTATCTCTGCTGCTCTGCACTGACTTCCTGCTGTTTCCTTTAGAACTACGTTTTCCACGATGCTTCAGGGAGGACGGGGACGCCCGCATAGACTCTGGGACTGACAGACAGGACAGGAACTTATAACAATAAATTAAAAAAAACAGGAGCAAATTAAATAAAAAAAATAATAAATTACATGAATGAAAACTAAAATTAAATAAAAAACAAAGCAAAACAAATAAAAAATAAGTTTAATATAAAAATCCCACACTGACTGTGTATCCTCAGGGACCTCCAGTAGGGGGCGTGGTGTCGAATCACCTCCCTGATTGTTTCCACAGCACTGTGATGAGGAGGAGGAAGGGGCATCACCAAGGAGGGAGGATGGTCTCCTAGCAACACACTGGTGCACATCGCCATGGAGTCAGAGATAGAGGTCAAGTTGTAACCTCCCTGGAGAGAGACGTTTTGGTTGGTCACATCCTGGTGTTTCACACATGCCGCTCTTCAGTCACACCTCAAACAAACTCGAGACCTATGCTTCCTTTGCTACCGAGCAGGAAGCAGCTTTAGGTCACGCCAGCCCTGAAACTCATGCCTGTTCTGCTTTGACTTGGGACTCAAAGTTTATTTCACTTAAAGACACCTAAAGTCGTCACTTCTTAAACATTCACCTGTACATTTATATCACTATACTATACTATACTATACTATACTATACTATACTATACTATATACTCACCTCCAGGATGAGTAAGATCCGGCCCCCAGCCAGTGACATTAGCAAATGTGTGAGGTGGGCGTACCCCTCTGGGGTCACATGATATCCACCCAGAGGGTCCCCCCGAGCCGCATCGAAGCCAGCCGACACCAGAACCAGACCAGGGTTGAACTGCAAAAAGGGCCAACCAATTAGGGGACCAGATCTATTCCTAACCCTGTGTGTGTGTGTGTGTGTGTATGTGTGTGTGTGTGTGTGGTTACCTCAGCAGCAATTGGCATGACAACATGATGAAATGCAGCAAGGTAGTCGGAGTCACCCATCCGTCCTCCACTCCATGCCACGTTGACGTTAAACCCTGCCCCCTTGGCCACACCCACCTTGTCAGGAGCGGCATCTTCTGAACATGGGAAGAAGGTCCCGTTGTCATAGCGATGGAGAGACATGTACAGGATGCTGGAGATGGAGAGTCTATCATCACTTCAGTCCACCACAGTTTTCTTTTAAGTCATATCACACCCCATCTCCTCCTCACCTGTCATCGTCCTCAAACATGTGCTGTGTCCCGTTGCCGTGGTGAACGTCCCAGTCAAGGATGAGAACTCTTAGTGGTGCATCATTGGAGATTTTCTGGGCATAGCGAGCGGCAAGCGATGCCGTGTTGAAGAAACAGAAACCACAAGGAGAATCTCTTTCTGCGTGATGACCAGGAGGACGGACGATCGCCACGGCGTTACACACCTGGAGAGGGAAAAAAAAAAAAAAAAAAAAAAATCACGTGTGTCACTGTGTGTGTGTCACTGTGTGTGTGTCACTGTGTGTGTGTCACTGTGTGTGTGTGTGTGTCACCTGTCCGGTGAGGATCCAGTCCACAGCGTTGAAGCAGCCTCCAGCAGCTAACTGGGCAGACTGGAAGCTCTGGTTGTTGATGTAGATGGAATTGAACTCTTGTCCCAGTTTATACAGATCTCTGGGCTTCATCACTGCTGTGGCCTTCATCTGCTCGATGTGCTGCACACTGAACACACACACAGACACACACACACACACTGAGTGTCCTTGTCCCACTGAAGGGGCCAGATCCTTTGAAAGATGTGGTCTACAAAGGTGCAAATTATATGTTGGTCTGTGAAGGATTCGACATTTGAAGCCTTTGTTTCCCAGGGCAACAAGGCCGCCTTTGAAGGAGCCTTTGAAACTGTACAATGCTGTGACGCAACGGCCTAAAAAAGCAGCCTTTGAAGGATGCACAGATACTGATACTGCTGTTCATGTCAATCGATCGACTGATGGACCAAATCCCACCATTCCTGCATTATTTTCCTGGAAATGTGGGAACTGGTTGTTCATCAGTGAACATCACAGCGTATGTAGTTACCTGTGACACACAGAGAGCTCTTCCTCCGTCGCCAGGCGAGCTGGTATCCGTTGGCAACGGTTGACCAATCCGAGCTGCTGATGCTTGGAGAAGATCTTGGCGACCCTCTGAGGCTGCTCGGGGTGGTGTCTGCAGGCAGTCACAGGGTCAGGGTCTGAGCCAGTTTACGGCAGCAGCAGGTTCAACGTCACTCACCTGTCCCACATGTTCAGGTGCTCCATCATCCTCTCATCATACACCAGACCTGTTGTCCTGGCAGTAGAGGAGGACTTGGAGTATTTTAGGCCCTGCTCATTGTTTGTTGCTCTGAGGACACTCCCCTCAGCCAATGGGCTGCCTTCTGCACAGGAAGCAGAAAGAGAGAAACTCTGGGGTGACATGTTCGCTTTGTGTGGCACAAAATCCGGGAGTCGATTGCAGGTGGAACTGGTCTAAATTAATCCTAACCAGCTGAGCTAACGTTTCTGTGAGTCTTACCCAGCACTTGCAGAGAGGCCCAGTGTGGATATAGAGCAGAGATCGTCTGAGAGATGGACTGCAAAGCACTGAGAGACACAAAGTCAGAAATCAAACGTTGGGTCAGTTCAGGCTCCTGGTTCCATATGTGACATCACAGCTGTTATTCTCACTGCAAGGAGAATTTACTAAGGGTTACTGACATTTTGGTAAATCCCATTGTTGGTGAGGAAGAACCACGTGAGTCAGTGCAGCAGATCATCTCAGTTCCCTAACAGCATCCTGTGAGCAGTATGCTGAGGTTCAAATTACCTGTGACTCAGATTTGGTCTAGATGTTACCTGTCAGATGGAGCGGTGGGTGGAGTTAGAGGAGGACAGACTCTTCCCAGCAGAGCTTTGACACAGGCTGCAGCGCCCTCTGCTGTTGACTGTAGGTTGTAACCTCCCTACAAACACACAATAAACCAGCTCAGTTCAGATTTCTGAAGCTGCTGGATGTTAACTGAGAGTATAAAATTTTATGTTTTACCTCAAGAGCGAGAACAAGTCGACCTTCAGCCAAACTCATCAACATGTGAGTGAGAACATGGAAACACTGAGGACTCACACACATCTGGCCCTGGACACACAAACAGCAAGAGGAGGCGGTTAAAGATGGAACCACATTAAGAAAACAGATCTGTTGCTGGCCTCACGTCTGTGCAGTTTTTACCTTCTGATCGCCGACTGCAGCATCGAATCCAGCAGAGACCAGAACCAACTGAGGCTGAAACTAAACACACACACTTCATGAATCAACACATAGCACCAACATTACCCGTTTACTTTGTCTGTGTCTTTCTATGGCTGTGGGGACAACTTTCACTCAATTAACTTTACTTCTGCACTGTGACGACATTTCTATTGTTGTGAGGACACTTTTGCATGATAGAGACCCGGTCTGACCCCTTCAAAGAGCTGTTTTAAGGGTCAGACCGGGTTTTAGGGTTCAGTTTAGACCCAGGTACAGGTTTGTGTTAGGGGCTAGAGGATGTCCTCACAAACACAGTAAGACAAACGTGTGTGCGTTACCTCGTAAGCTACAGGCAGCAGCAGCTGCTGGAAAGCTGTGATGTAATCGGCATCTGTCATCCCAGTCTGAACAACAACAAAAGGATGAACATGATGAGGAAAAATAAAAACAGTACTGTAAAGATGACCACTTTCAACCTGCTCTCTCAATCAGTTCCCGGCCTGTGTTAACGAGCAAACCGTCATGACGAGCTCTGACCACTGCAAGGACTCACTTTGTTCCAGGGCAGGTTGATGTTTCTTCCTTCAGCTCGTCCACTGCCCACAAACTGACTGCCAGATTCTGTGAGGTGAGGCCAAAAAGCACCCTGCTCATACCTGTGGACACTGAAGTACAGGACGCTGGAGACAGAGCACACAGGCAGGGGGTTTAACTACACTGACCTCATCTCTGTTGGTCATTGTAGCAGTTATAATTGGATGAAGAGGATCTTACCTGGGATCTTCCTGGAACAGGTACTGGATCCCCTGACCATGGTGCACATCCCAGTCTACAATCAACACCCTGACACACACAGAACAGTTACCGCTTCATTAAACCAGTCTGATCACTCAGCTCCTTCCACATTTAGCGTGAAACCACACACACCCACCTGCTGACTGCATGTCTGGTCTGAGCATATCGAGCTGCGATCCCCACATTGTTGAAGATACAGTAACCATTGGACATGTGGCAGTGAGCGTGATGACCTGGAGGTCTGACAGAGACAGTCGTTACCATTTGGATTTCACCGTTTCAGGAACGGAAATGTTGCATTCGGGTGCTCCAGGTCAAATATGATGGAGGAGGAGCAACTGAATGCAATACTAGGAGCTCCAAGTGTTGTTACCTGATGACAGCAAATCCATTCCTGAGTTCAGATGTCATCACCAGATCAACCAGCTGCAGGACTGAACCCACTGCCATCACACTGACCTGGAAGGACTCCTACACACACACACACACACACACACATACACAAAGTTATCAGATATTGAGTGTAAGTGAGTAAGTCGGTGAGTGAGTGTGTGTTTGTGTGTTCTTACAGGGTGGAAGTAAACAGAGTCGTATTTCTCAGACAGAGTTTGGAGTTCACTCTCTGACATGGTCTGAGTTGACTTAATCAAATCCACATACTGTTTCCTGCAAACACAATACAGCAGTCTGAATCAGATGGCTGTGCTGTGCTGAACACCAGTCAGATCACAGTGGAATATTTGCATCTGTTGACTCACGTGTGAACGAGCAGCAGCTCTTCTTCTGTGGCTTCTCTGGGCTGAAACAGACACAGACAGTTCATCAGCAGTCACTCATTCTATGTCCTGTCCTGTCCTGTCCTGTCCGTGTTCTATCTTCCTGTCCTGTCCGTGTTCTATCTACCTGCACTTTGCTCATTGCCCTTTATTCAAACCACTGCTTTGAACACACACACACACACACACACACACACACACGCAGTGGTTTGTCTTATTCAAACCACTGCTTTGAACAAAGGTGAACTATTACAGTCAAACACAGACCTCCACTCTGATGCAGTGAGGCAGCAGCTCCTGTGTCTCCAGCTCCTTCATGATGGTCGTCACTCTGTCTGGACTCTCTGGATGACTGAAACACAACACCACCACAAACACAACAACACACAGGATCACACTGAGGTACAAGGGAGGCTCTGGATGGAACAACAAAACAACATAATTATTATGTAAACACACAGGTTTGAATCTATAAAAACCAACATGTCACACTGTGTGTTTGTCACTTTCCTAAAATGATGACGAGTTTACAGGTGGGCAGGCTACCTGGGCTCCCACAGGTTCTTATAATGAGTGAAGATCTCAGAGTAAACCAGACCAGTACCAGTGGCTGCTGAGCTGCCTGACAGATCCTACACAAACCCACACACACACACACACACACAGCGAAAGGGTTAGGTCTGGGTAATGTGGGAATGGACAGGTGATGACCTAATTACTGTCTAAATATGAATACCTGGCAATGAATTATAGGTCTGACAAACAAAGACACACAAAAGTGCAAATGCAAATTGTTACATGGAAACCTTTAAATCCTACAGCAATTATTTTTTCACAATTCTTTATATATTTTGAATATTTGCCCTTTCTAATTTCTAAGATATGAGGTTATGATGCTTTATCTCACATGACAGTACACAGTTTTTCACGGTTTCACATTGTCCAGAATAAAAGACTGACGAACAATACCTAGATAATCAATCAAAACATTCAGCACACTAATTGTTGATTGCTGATACGTAAACAGACAGACAGATAAGAAAACAAACAAGTAAACAGACAGATAAGTAAACAGAGAGGCAGGTAAACAGACAGGCAAACAGACAGGCAGGTAAACAGACAGATAAGTAAACAGAGAGGCAGGTAAACAGGTAATTTACCAGTTTATGCAGCCTGTCGTTCAGCTCCTCCTCTCTCTCCTCTCTGTTCCTCTCCATCCTTCCTTTCCTCTTCACCTCCTGCAGATTGCTTCCTCCTTTCCTCTCCTCGTTTCCTTTGCTGCTGCCGCCCTGAAAAACAAGGGCATGGTTCACAGCTGTTCGCTCTGACAGCAGACTGACAGCTGAGTCACAAACTCAGAAGACAAAACATGAAGTAACGTGGAAGGTTACTTCAGGTGTTGTTTCAGTCTGTCCAAACAGCACGCTGACAAACGTTTCCAGTTTTTCTGGGTAAACCATCTGAGGAACTGATTTGTTTAATTACATGACACCCATGAGTTTCTCTGCTGGCACCGTAACGCTGCCACCTCTTAAGAACATTTCAATCCTTATGAGGACATTTGTGCACAGCTACATTCAGGTCATCGTGTGTGTGTGTGTGTGTGTTAGGTGACTGACCTGAGGAGACAGGCGAGGAGATCTTCTGACTGACTTCAGTCCAGATCCTGAAGGATCAGATCCAGACTGCATCTCTGATCCACCTGAAGTCCAGCAGGAACCACTGCAGCTCACTGGTAGAGGCAACATGATTTAATTATTAATCAATCTGTTAACTATTTATAAGTTAAGCATGCAGTGAGTGAATTCCACAGACTGACAGATGTAAGGACCTGACAAAATCCAGTCTGTCACTATCAGTGAAACCACAAATTAAGGATTACACACGACCTGGACTTTGACCAGCAGGAAGTTCATGGATGGATTAGCCAGTTTATAAATGTTTACACGTCATCGGATTAATAAATCAGTCTGCCAGTGAGAACAGGCCTCGTGGCTTTTCCACATCAGACTGCTGGTTCTGTTGTCCCGAGCAGAACCACACTAACACCGAACCCTGGACCGGTACGCCCATCATTGACTAACCGTGCAGCTAACCTGGCAGCGGACCGGTAACCGTAATTCATGGGCTGTTTTCAGTCCTGGTCCACAAACAAACCGATAAACCAGACACTTACAGCAGCCGAGGGCGCGCCAACTGACGGTGACCGTCGCGCACTCATGACGTCACCCGTTCCAAGAGGCGCGCGCGCGCATCATACAATAATTTGAATTTTTACTGGTTTCATTATAAACTACAATGTGATCAAATAATAATCACAACCAATGCCATGTTCCTCCCTCTGTTAACGCTTCTCTATGGATAGACTTAAAAAAGCTTGTGATATTGATTATTGTCCCTAAATCAATAGGCTGTGATTAGTTTCTGTAAAATAGTAAAAATGCACTTAAAATAATTATACGCACGGAACAGAAACCGAAGGTGTATTAACAGTATAGGAAACTACGACTGAACAGCACCAGATGACTCAGAGCTGCGTCTGTAAAGGAACATCCCTCACCTGCACACACCTCAGCAGTCACGACTCATCGTCCTTTCTGCTTAGACCGTCCATAACGTAAATTACAATAATTAAAAAATGAATTTTATTAGATTAATTGCAATATGGTGGTTATTCCTGTGTAATGTTTCTGTATAGTTGAAACAGACCTTTAATGACACACACTCAAATGACTTAATATTACGTGTATTGTCTGAATATTGATTCCAAGAAAAAGAAGCCCGTAACAAACATACCTCATATTTCGAATAAAACACCTAGATGTAAAAAAATACTTAACCTTTTTCATTTCAACATTCAACAACCAGTTTTTTTTTAAGTTTTAGTCACATCATCATCTTCATGCATTCATCTGGCAAACCAGGTTCAAAACTTCAGCTTCTAATTACAGGTCTGCATAAAACCAGCATCCATTTTTTAAAAAACATCAAAGGTAATACAACATGGTTCAATAAGACAAACCATACAACCAAATACAAAAATCATATAGAGAAGAACAATAAAAACAACACGAGAAGATAAAGTGCAAGAAGTCAGAACATCCTTAGTGTTTCTGTTATTTTGTCCATCTGTAATAATGTTGGTTTACTGAAATTGGTTGTAGCGTTTCATTACTGCATCAGTGTCCGGGTGAGCAGTGGATTGTGCGTAGTATAGTGTTGTTAAAAAGAGATCTGGACCTCTGTTAATACTGTTTGTTACCAACATTTTCATAAGAGCTTATGTGACTATAAATAATGTGTTTACTAGAGGAGTCGATCATTCAGGTTCTCATAAATGTGACATGTTATTTCAATTATTCCATCTTTAGCTCATGAAAACAACACCTTAATTTATGCAGACTATCTCACATGTCCAACATACTTGGCAATAAAAATGATTCTGATCATAACAAAATATCACAGTGATTAAATTATGACCTTGTCAAAATATTATAATATACATTTTTCATCATCCATCATCCATCCATCTTCTTCCGCTCATCTGGGGCCGGATCGCAGGGGCAGAAGCCTAAGCAGGGATGCCCAGACTTCCTTTTCCCTGGACACTTCCTCCATCTCTTCTGGGTGGACGGGGTGTTCCCAGGCCAGCCGAGAGACATGGTCCCTCCAGTGTGTCCAGGACACATTTTTCATAACTACAAAATCTATATATTTTGATCCTGTACCTGTTAATTACAAGATAATCTGGGAACTGTAATATCTCCTGATTATGGGATAATGATAATTATGACATATGGTCTTCTTCACATGTTTAGTTGGTTAATGTAACATCCCTTTGAACACTGTTTCCCATGATACATTTTGCTGGTTTGAGATTTGTGACTGAAAAATTATCTCACACACACACACACACACACACACACACACACACACACAAACAAACAAACAAACAAACACTTAAAATCTCTCCAGAGATGTGTTGACATCCAGCACCTGTCTACCTGTCCATCTCCAACTGTCTATCTGTCTTTGGTGGAGCGCAGGTCGGTTGTGATCGGGTCATGCTGAATGGTCTGGTGCAGCATCAGGGCCAATAAACCGGCTCGATTGGTCATGGCCGTCCTGAGGTTCCTCTCTTGCTCAAACAGCTCGTCCAGCTTGTACCACTGACAGAGACAGACACACCGACATCAGTCACCACTGTCTGCCTGTCAGCTGACTTGGGCCAGCGTTAAAAAAGTTTGGTTAAAGTTTGGTTGGTTACCACTCTGACTCTCTCGAGGTCAACCTCGGCTCTGCGAAGCTTCTCCCAGCAGTAATGTTTGTTACACTTCCTCTTAGAAACGCGACAGAACTCTCCTGTCGGTTCGAACACGTCTTTCACCAGAGGACACCCACATACCTCATCTGCTGGGACCTGACGGACAGATAGACAGTCAGACAGACAGAAAGTCAGTCAGTCAGAGCTTGTTGATGTGTCCACAGCTGCTGTCAGGATCTGGAGTTACTGTTCTCAAACCAAAAACACTGTGTGTTCTTTAAAAACATCACAGGATAAAAAATACAGCTGACGAATAAGATGTAAAGTCAAGAGACAAACCTTTGGATCTCTGGAGTGCTCAGGGCATAAAACCTGTAGCCGCTTACAGTACGTCTTACTCTGAGGGTTGTACACATCACAGAACAACCTGGTGGCACTGACAGACAGACAGACAGACAGACGTTACTTTGGCAGCATCAAACCTAGAGGCAGACAGACAGACAGCCAAACAGGTGGTCTTACCCCTCTATACGTGTCGGGTACATGGAACCAAACGATGTCTGACTCTCATACTGTTGAACAGAGACAGAAATCAATGCAGCAGAACCAGAGATACTGACACATTATACACATATATTCTTCTCTTTGTTACAAACGGTCGCTTACAATACCCACAATGCACCTGCAGCTGGGACAGTTTGTTCAGTGATTGTGATGTGTCACGTAACTGCACATCTGCATGAACAAAACTGACATGGTGTTCCCCAGGACTACATTTTTGGGGCTCCTCTGGTCCGGGGCTCAGAGACTGAGCTCAGACCTGAACAAACACTAAAGTTCTGGACACACATCATGTCATCTGACCTTAGCGTAGCATCTCTCCATGTGTCTCAGCGCGACCTTTGGGTTGATGGGATGGCTGCAGGATACACAAAAGATCTGAAGGTCTGTGTCATCACCATCACCTTCAGTTACCTGCAGACAGAGAAACAGGTGAGAAAGACAGGTCTACTATCAGAAAAAACAAACTAAACTTTAACTGTTTCAGTTTCTCTCAGAGTCTCAGACCTCCTCGTGGTGCTGGACCTGCTGCAGTTTGGCGTTAGCAATGATGCCTTCGAGCTCGTGGAAACGTTTCTCCATCAGAGTGAGGCGGAGTCTCGCCGCCTGCTGCTCCCTCCTGATTCGCTCAAGCTGTTTCCGCCCCATTTCCTCAGCAACGCAAGGACTCTGCTGCCACTGCTGGATCCTCTGAGGCAGGATCTCATAGATACGACTGAGACACAAAGACACAGACACAGAAGCAGAGACAGATGCAGAGATACAGAGACAGAGATGCAGAGATACAGACAGATGCAGAGATGCAGACAGACACAGACAGACATGCAGATGCAGATATACAGAGATACAGACACAGACACACAATAATACAGATGCAGAGGTACAGACAGAAACAGACAGGTACATACAGATGCAGAGATGCCGATACAGAAACAGAGATACAGATGCAGAGATACAGACAGAGAGATAGAGATGCAGATGCACAGATACAGATTCAGAGATAGACAGACAGAAAATGTATAGATACAGACACAGACAGACACAAAAATACAGATGCAGAGGTACAGATTCAGAGCAGTTAATACTAAGTTTCTCTTGTAATGTGAAAACACCTTTAAACTGAGACTCACTTGGCAGCAAGCTTCATGCCGCAGTCCTCAGAGCAGTATTTGGAGTTGACTCTGGCTGGTTCAACACACCCGGGACCCAGACACTGCCTTAGAGCCCCACCCATCTCTTTAGCTCCTCCCTCCCCTGCTCGCTCGCTGTGTCGCACACGCTCCCTGTGACGCTGCTTAGCTTTGTGGCGACGAGGCTTTACCTCCTCTTTAGGAGCAGACACAGACTTCTACAGAACAGCACAGTTGTTATCAGTGACATCATCAAAAACATCTTCAGTCCGCTAATTTCCACTGTCCTCACCTTTTTCTCTGTCTTCTTCTCTCGTCTTTTCACATGTTTCACCTTTACTGCCTTCTTCCTCAGGGAGTCTGACTGGGCATCCTCTTCCTCGCTGTGCCACACCTGCAACAGGAAGATGCATCACACCACAGGAAGTGCCTGTTCTTGCAGCTGATTGGTCAGCAACACTCACTCTCACACTGACCAGGTCTTTGTATCCAGCAGCTTTATACTGCTCATACAGCTCCAGCTCGCTCTCACTGAAGCCTTCCTCCTCTTCCTCTTCCTCCTCCTCCTCAGTCTGATGCCCAACCCCTTTCCTCACTAGACACCGCCCCTTGGAACCACTCCGACTCATCTCTTCATCTCGGACACGAAGCATCTTCTGCTCAAAGACAAGAAAAACATAATCCAGATAAAGTAAACAGAATTATGATGAACACTTGATAATATATAACTACAACTATAATTCTGTGAAATCTTCCTGTCAAAGAGTCACTGATCATCAATAGTCACTGATAGGCTGATCACTCACCCGGGCTCGAACCTCACACTGCCTCAGTCGACACTTCTGTCTGATTTTGTTGGGACCTCCAAACTTCTTCATGTCTTTACAGAAGTCACACTGAGCGCAGTCCTCCGTCCGCAGACAGGCATCACACTCGCCACACATCCTGGCTGAACGCTTGATCTGAAGCAGAAATATTGCAGAACTTTTAGACAAAGTATGGGACTAAATACGGATGCATTAACTGAAAATATATACTATATTTGCTATAAACAAGCGAAAATGTCTTCAAACAAAAAAAACAATGTGTTAAGAAACTGAGTGGAACTGGCATTTCAAACTTAAACTCATAAAAGGAGTGAAACTGTCTGATTGGTTACCGGTCACCTGTGAGCCCCACCCTCTCTTAGTCACCTTACCTGGGAACCCCGCCTCCTGTCAATCCTGGGCTGGGGGGTAGTGCTCCCATCTCCCTCGGGTTTGTCATCTCTCTCAGGTTCTGCCTCTTTCTCCTCTTTTTCCTTGGTCTTCTTCAGGCGGTATTTAACCTCCAGAGACGGATCTCTGTCTATGGGAAGCACAACAACCAGCTAACTAGCAACCAGCTAACAGCTCACGCTTAGATAACTGGCAACCTGCTAACATTCAGCTAACTAGCAACCAGCTAACACTTAGCTAACTGGCAGCAACTTGCTAAGACTCAGCTAACAAGCAACCAGCTAACAGCTAACACTGAGCTAACTGGCAACCTGCTAACAACTAACAGACAGCTAACAGATACAGTGCTACCAGCTATCACACAGCTAACTGGCAATCTGCTAACAGCTAACACATAGCTAACATATAAGGTGCTAACACATAGCTAACAGATAAGGTGCTAACAGCTAACACATAGCTAACAGATAAAGTGCTAACAGCTAATAAACAGCTAACAGATAAGGTGCTAACAGCTAACACATGGCTAACAGATAAGATGCTAACAGCTAACACATCGCTAACAGATAAAGTGCTAACAGCTAACACGTAGCTAACAGATAAGGTGCTAACAGCTAACACATAGCTAACAGATAAAGTGCTAACACCTAATAAACAGCTAACAGATAAGGTGCTAACAGCTAACACATAGCTAACAGATAAGATGCTAACAGCTAACACATAGCTAACAGAAAAGGTGCTAACAGCTAACACATAGCTAACAGATAAAGTGCTAACAGCTAACAAACAGCTATAGTAATGCATCAGTGGCTCTTCATTGGTGCATAATGATGAAATTTACCAGTGTAAATCTGATGTTATTTTAATGTTTTGTATTATCATATCTCAAACATGTGTCTGCATGTGTGCATTAGCGGATGAATAAACATTTGATCTGTAGTTAGGACGATGTGTGTGGGACTGGGTCAGAATAAACTCCAGTGTGTATTGATGCTGATGAAGCAGCAACATCTAATTGATGGTTCTTACAGTTCATGGACAGAGAGGAGGAAGAACCAGGCTGTGATATTTGTGAGAGCAGGAAAGACACTGTTGGTTTGAGTCTAAAGATTGAAAAATAAAGAATATCAGCAAACATTTGATTTTTCCACAGTAACCCTGTTTTTGACCAAGCATATTTTATGGGGAACTGACCTCTGCATTTCTGACAGTACCAGACTCTGATGGATTTGGCTGCTTTTTCTGAAACTCCAATACAGTCTCCATGAAACCACTCAGTGCAGCTGTCGCACCCTCTGAAAGATGGGACAGACAAACAGGTAAACAGATTAAAAGGTAAACAGATAAACAGGTTAGTTTTAGCTGTTGTACTTGTGCAATGAGGTTTATTTACATCATGAAACAGTTGATGTCTGGTTTCCTGCAGATACAGTACACAGGAGCACTGGGGGTTTCCATGGCAACCCCTCCTCCTCTCTCTTCACCATCCTTTTCACCTCCCTCTCCTCCTCCTTGCTCCTCTTCCTCCTCCGGGGCTCGCTCTGCTCCTGCTGCCTCCTCAGACTAGAAACCACAAACAAAAGCAAATCAAGTCTGAAGTTAATAGAAACACTTTGCAATAACTCGCTGCTGTGTCCCAGACACCAAAATAAGCCTGAATCTAGACCCCATCAGACCAGGTCTAGATCCAAGACCACTTCACCATTCTTGTAATCTTATTCTATTTATTCTTCACAATTCTTTATTCGACACGTGAAAACACAGTCTCCTTCCAGACCCGATCAGACCAGGCCTAGATCCAAGCTGGATTATATTAAACAACAGAATTGGAAAGTTTTTGCAGATTTGTGACTTAATATAAAACCTGTATTCAGCCTTTAAAAGCAAAAATGGCGGATTTGGATTCTACGAAACCGTAGTCCGTTCACTTCTCTGCAGATTCTTCAAACTGTGTGTGATGCTGCCGGTCATTAAACGGTGCATCCAGCTGCTCCGTTATTCCATCACCAGGACTCACCATGATGAAGCTGCTGTGGTTCACACGCACGAAGAAGAACCGGTCCTCCGGTGCAAATCTCACCTGAAGCCCCTTTCCGGTTCACTGATTTCTCATTTTTACTCAAATCTACTAAAATCTCTTTGTTTCCACTTCATCCGCTGCTGCAGCTTCTTCTGTGTGGACAAAAATCCCGGTGGTCGGAGAGGAGCCGCTACACAGCGACCCCTGCAGGACGCGGTAACGGGGAGGATCCATCCACGTAGAAAAGAAAACGGTGCGATATCAGACACGTGATGTTTTATCTGCTGTGTAGCAGCCGTTCCAGGACCACAACAAGCAGCAGCTGCTGCATGTCTGTGGGAGTCCCGCAGGTGGCGCCATCTTCCAGCACAGACCCAGGACCAGTCTACGTTGTGATCAATAAAGTTTAATGATCCGACTGTATTTTGTTTGAGTCATCTGATTCTGAAAAGGAACTAAAATTAGCAGATAAATGTAAATACAAGGTTTGGCTCTGATGTAGTGAAGTCCAAGGATGAAGTAGCACTACATGGAAATACTCAAAGTATAAATACCTCAAAACTGCATTTAACTACAGTACTTGAGTAAAAGTAGCTACTTTCCAGCACTGAACAGAGGCCGTGATACATTTTCAGTCAAATACCTGCGTTATAGTTTATGATGATACTTGTAGAGTACTGTGGAGTATTTTGCAGTATTCTAATTGGTACTTTGATATAAAGTCTGAGTACTTCTTCCACAGCCGCTCTGATGTCCGTCTCCTGATCCAGGATCAGTTCTGTTCTGAATGTGCACCTACGCACTCCTGGGTACTTTACAGGACCGTCCCGTGATAGCGAAACATTTCGTGAGCGTGCGTCGGCGCGTGCATGTGTTGCTGTTTAAAGGAAACGGCGCAGGAGCGGTCACACACATGCGCGCCCTGGAGACGAAACGGCGAACTAAGAAAAGTTTAACAGCGAAAAGCGGAGAAACGGCTGCAGGTGCGTGTTTTAGCTTTCCTCATCATCTTCGTCATTATCATTGTTGTTGATGTTGTTTGATCGTCAGGCGATACAGACCGGCAGAAACAGAGCGACTGAGCTCTTTATTAGATCTGACCTGAACTGTCCTTCACTGTCTCCTTGTTCTCCGCTGGAACATGAATGGTCAGAACAACCAGAATAAACTGCAGAGACGCTTTAGCAAAGTTCAAAAAAATTAACTATTCTGAACAGTTCAGGGTCCAGTTCAGTTCAAACACTAAATTTATACAAAATGTCTGAGCGAGTTGAGATTACAGAAGAATAATTTTAATACTAACGACATAAATCCACTATAGATGATTTTACTTCTTGTCATATTTCATCTGCCGTTTTACTTTTCTTTGTTAAAGACGAGTTTCATGTATGAATGGTGGTTGTATGGATGCATAAATCCTGATATTGTTATTATTGTTAGTAGTAGAACTATAGTAACAGTAGAAATACCACAGAGTAAAAATCCTGCCTTCAAAATGTTACTGCAGTAAAAGTCTAAAAGTATCATCATCCAAATGTACTTGAAGTATCCAAAGTAAAAGTAGTCATTGTGCAGAATGGCCCATTTCACATGAATGTATCTGATATTATTGGATTCTAATTATTGATGCATTATTGTGTTCATCACTTTAATGTTGCAGCTGGTAAAGGTGGAGCTAATGTTAACTACCTTATATACTTCTAATTTGAAGTACTTTCCATACTGCTAGGTAGTTTGGGAATTTCCCACCAGGGATCAGTAAAGTTTGATGATTAGACTGTATTTTGTTTGATTCATCTGATTCTGAAAAGGAAGTTATCAGATAAATGTAGAGCAGGAAAAAGTACAAAGTTTGGCTCTGACATGTAGTGAAGTCCAGGGTAAAGTAGCACTACATGGAAATACTTAAAGTACAATAATGGGACTGGAGAGCAGTACTTGAGTTAATGTGCTAAATTTCTTATATTAGTATAAGAGTATTATTATTGTTATCATTATTATTATTATTATTATTACTAGTAGTAGTAGTAGTAGTAGTAACTATACAGTTATCTGTATACAGTTATCTGTACAGTCCAGCTTTAGATGTAATTTGTTGTCATTATGATCGTATGACATTGGCAGGATGGAAGTGACATCACACCCTGACGTCACTGAGAAAACAGCTAATAAGAGCCCAAACCAATCAGCATGCAATGTGAGTCAGCCAACAGCGAATGGGATGCTCCCACATCACAACACAGGTGAGAAAGAAATCTGATCATGTATATGACATCAAAGGATTTGTTTCCATGGTGACATTGAATGTCCGACATCATCCCTGGCTCGCACATCTGGATCCACATCCTGTCTAAGCCAGAGGACATGGGGGCACTTCCTGTTGAATTTTTACCCTGTGCTGGTTGTGACTTGCAGCAGGCAGGACTGATCCTGATCCAGTTCTCCACCCAAACCATGACCGATACGCCTTTCTTCCGAGCTGCAGCTTTAGAGAGGGATCTTGCTCCCTTACATGAGGAAGCATGTGAACAGACATTTTAACTCAGCAAATTCATTTTACTGTGGTGGAGAAAATTGTGCACCTGAAAAACAAACATCAACATAAATCACAAAAATTAGAGCATCAGAGTGAGGATAAAATCTGTAGCTGACTTCTGTCCACAGACCTCTTGTAACACTGACTTTTTAATCAGATATGTTTTAAATTCCTGTTTGTCTTTTGTTGTGATGACAAAATCAGGACTATTGAAACTGCTAAAAATGCAACAACTCATCACATGCTCAACAATGACTAAAGCTTGCACTGATTACAAACCCACACAAAGAGAACAAACCTAGTAGGTCTTCAGGCAGTAATATACAGTGGGTACGGAAAGTATTCAGACCCCTTTAAATTTTTCACTCTTTGTGTCATTGCAGCCATTTGCCAAAATCAAAAAAGTTCATTTTATTTCTCATTAATGTACACTCAGCACCCCATCTTGACAGAAAAAAACAGAAATGTAGACATTTTTGCAAATTTATTAAAAAAGAAAAACTGAAATCTCACATGGTCATAAGTATTCAGACCCTTTGCAGTGACACTCATATTTAACTCACATGCTGTCCATTTCTTCTGATCCTCCTTGAGATGGTTCTGCTCCTTCATTGGAGTCCAGCTGTGTTTAATTAAACTGATTGGACTTGATTAGGAAAGGCACACACCTGTCTATATAAATGACCTTACAGCTCACAGTGCATGTCAGAGCAAATGAGAATCATGAGGTCGAAGGAACTGCCCAAGGAGCTCAGAGACAGAATTGTGGCAAGGCACAGATCTGGCCAAGGTTACAAAAGAATTTCTGCAGCACTCAGGGTTCCTAAGAGCACAGTGGCCTCCATAATCCTCAAATGGAAAAAGTTTGGGACGACCAGAACTCTTCCTAGACCTGGCCGTCCAGCCAAACTGAGCAATCGTGGGAGAAGAGTCTTAGTGAGAGAGGTAAAGAAGAACCCAAAGATCACTGTGGCTGAGCTCCAGAGATGCAGTAGGGAGATGGGAGAAAGTTCCACAAAGTCAACTATCACTGCAGCCCTCCACCAGTCGGGGCTTTATGGCAGAGTGGCCCGACGGAAGCCTCTCTTCAGTGCAAGACACATGAAAGCCTGCATAGGGTTTGCCAAAAAACACATGAAGGACTCCCAGACCATGAGAAATAAGATTCTCTGGTCTGATGAGACCAAGATTGAACTTTTTGGCGTTAATTCTAAGCAGTATGTGTGGAGAAAACCAGGCACTGCTCATCACCTGCCCAATACAATCCCTACAGTGAAACATGGTGGTGGGAGCATCATGTTGTGGGGGTGTTTTTCAGCTGCAGGGACAGGACGACTGGTTGCAATTGAAGGAAAGATGAATGTGGCCAAGTACAGAGATATCCTGGAAGAAAACCTCTTCCAGAGTGCTCAGGCCCTCAGACTGGGCCGAAGGTTCACCTTTCAACAGGACAACAACCCTAAGCACACAGCTAAAATAACAAAGGAGGGGCTTTGGAACAACTCTGTGACCGTTCTTGACTGGCCCAGCCAGAGCCCTGACCTAAACCCAATTGAGCTTCTCTGGAGAGACCTGAAAATGGCTGTCCACCAACGTTCACCATCCAACCTGACAGAACTGGAGAGGATCTGCAAGGAAGAATGGCAGAGGATCCCCAAATCCAGGTGTGAAAAACTTGTTGCATCATTCCCAAGAAGACTCATGGCTGTACTAGCTCAAAAGGTGCTTCTACTCAATACTGAGCACAGGGTCTGAATACTTATGACCATGTGATATTTCAGTTTTTCTTTTTTAATAAATTTGCAAAAATTTCTACATTTCTGTTTTTTTCTGTCAAGATGGGGTGCTGAGTGTACATTAATGAGAAATAAAATGAACTTTTTTGATTTTGGCAAATGGCTGCAATGACACAAAGAGTGAAAAATTTAAAGGGGTCTGAATACTTTCCGTACCCACTGTATGTTTTTCAGCCTCATAGGCAGTTCAGGAACTTTGTGAAAACCAGCCTGGACACTCACCTGAGCTCACCTGTAACATCACCTTTACCTCCTTTAACTATGTGCTGATGTTTTCTGCTGTTTTAAACCTTCTTGCTGCAGATGATGCTCCTCCCCCTCTCCCTGATAGGCCAGAGGATGGTGATATCAGCGATGACTCTATGATGGACAGCACCTTCCCAAGTGACATTTCTCGACTCCTGCCCAACCAGGTCAGCTCTGCACTCAGAAAACAGAAAGGTAACAGCTGAATATCCCAGGTAACCTGGTTTCATGTACCTGACTGTGACGCGGCTCAGTCTGATCTGTGATGTTTTTACTCTGTCCATCAGATGTGGACAGCTCGTCAGTGTCTCCTCCTCCCATCTGCACCCCTCCGTCCTCCACTTTCACCCCGACCCCTCCTCCTCGGTCATCCACCGGTAACAGACAGAGCTGCAGCCTTCCTCATCATCACCATCGTCATCAACAGAGCACCAATCAGAAGCGTCTGTCCTCCACTAAAAGCCACGTCTCCCTCAAGACAGATGCCGCCCACATTAAGGAGGTTGCTGGAGATGGTGAGCCAATCAGCTTCAAACTTTGAACCTGTAAAGTTTGAGACAAGTTTCTGTGATGAGACAATGATGTTCATGACAAGATGAGACATCAACACAGACACAAAAACATGTCGTCAGTATATCGGCTCATTTTAGAGGTAAAGGGTTAGATCCAGGGAGAAGAGGTGATAGTGGACTTCTTGCTTTGTGCCCCTTTTGAGCTGGAAAAGTGGTTCACCTTAACATGATGGTGGTGAATGATTCCTTTAAAGGTCACAGCCGGTGATTCGGTGAGTATGTTACAGAGTCTAAATCCCATTCAGAAACTGACAGCAACAATGAGCATGGTGTAATCAGAGCCTGGTTTAGCTTATTGGTCTGTGCCTCAATTGTTGTCTGTAACTGTTCTTTTGAACAAATCCTGACCATCCATGAGAAAGAAACAAGTTGCTGGATGGAATTTGTGCAAAACAAAACCAGAACGTTACCAGCTGCTTCCTTTAAAACAAATCTATCCAGAAACGCAACATATCCTAAAAGGCTCACTTACTTTCTCTTTCCACTGTAAAGCAGACAGACAGATGCATGTGAGTGTGACCGGAAGCAGAGAGTTGGACTTATTTCATTGTGTATCAGCTGAACACTTCCAACATGAAAGTCTGCTTATCTCTACTGCACACACAGCCTGATACACTGCCCCCTCCCAGCATCAGTCAGTTTCTACCAACTGACAGCCACACATGGAAAGGTTGACAGCAAGACCACAGTTAATCTGCACTTTTTCATTTTCAGTGTTCAGTTCATTTCCATTGAGTTCAGTGGAATCTGGTGCAGAATCAACAGCTCTTTGCCATTCCTGATTGTTTTGTCTTTTAACTGCAGTGACCAGCAGCGGAAAAGATATTTTGTCCAGCTACTGTTCCAGAGTGAACATTTATGTTTTGCCTTAAAGCTGTTGCTTTTTATGGAAGGCCCTGACAGGCTACATTCAGGGATAAAAAAACATTTAGAACGCTAGGCGAAAAAAATGAGATCAACAAAAAAAAAAAAAAAAAAGTGTTTGTTCTGTCGCTGCACATTGTTGTGTTCACTGTCTCCTGATCTGTCTGTTCTGTCTCTGCACATTGTTGCGTTCACCGTCTCCTGATCTGTCTGTTCTGTCTCTGTACATTGTTGCGTTCACTGTCTCCTGATCTGTCTGTTCTGTCTCTGCACATTGTTGCATTCACTGTCTCCTGATCTGTCTGTTCTGTCTCTGCACATTGTTGCGTTCACCGTCTCCTGATCTGTCTGTTCTGTCTCTGCGCATTGTTGCATTCACCGTCTCCTGATCTGTCTGTTCTGTTCTCTCAGACTGTTGCGCTCACTGTCTCCTGGCCTGTCTGTTCTGCGAGCTGCTGTCCATGTGTTCCGCCGTGGGGGAGTGTCTTGCATGTGGAATGGGCGGGGCTGGATGCTGTGATGCTGTAGTTGGCGGCTGTTGCTGCTGCGTGGAGGCGGCAGGGGAGGCTGCCTGTACGGAGGAGGCGTGTCAGGCCGTGCTGGATTGTGGGATACTGGAGGACTGCTGCAGCTCGTCCGACTTCTTGGAGGTCTGCCTGGAGTGCTGCTCCATCTGTTTCCCCTCATAATGCAGCCAATCACAGAAGGACTACAAGATGATGTCAGACAGAATGAGTGCACTGTAAGTTTGTTGGATGAACTCTAACCCTGGTGGCTTTGATTCACCTGGAGTGACACCTTATTCTTCAAACTTGGCATTTCTTTCTGTTTTCATGACTGAAATCACTGAATCAAGTTTAATTCAGGTGGGACAGCTTCAGTCTGTGGGTTTGTCCTCTGTGGAGCACGAACCTGAGCTGTAATCTCTCCTCTGACTTTGGTGGAAATGGGTCTCTGAAAAGTGTCGGACAGACTTGGAGACAAGTTGGAGACAGACTGAAGGCTGTGTGTTATTCATGTGACCAGCTCACGCACATGAATGCAGGAAGAGTAAACTAATCACTGAGGCTGAGTCCACATCCCAGACCTGAGTGTCCTGCTGTTTCCATTAGATCTGCTGCTTGTATGTTTGCTCCTTCCCATCCATGTCTGTCAGGGTCATGTATTCGGCTCTGGTGTGAACACCGTTGAGCTCCTAAACTGCCACCATGCACAGATTGAACTGAAATGTGAGCCACATGCTACATGAAAAACAACAACGTCACTTGTGCACAATTTCCTCCAAAGCTGCTTGTTCCCATATGTTCCTTCCAGTTTGGCTCCATCAGAAGCTTCTCCATAAATGTCCAACAAATGTGAAGCGTCCTGGTCTCTCCACTGCCCCCCCTCCTCCATGTTGGTTTTTCCCACACTGAATGATGATGACAGAGGCAATATGTGCAGAGGAGGGAGACGTTAAAACAACCACATGGATTCTGATCTGACCGTTCTGACAGCGCTCGCACACTCATACATCGGATAGGAATCAGATCTAGGACCCGGTGGCCCAGATCTGATCTAAGAACATCCGGTTTGGTCTGTTCACATCAGCTGTGATTTGGATGGACCCATAAAGTCATGTGACTGATGTCGCTGGTTTAACCCTGACTCATGCCTCAGGCTTGGCTCAGGTAGATGAACTGCACCTTTGAATCATGTTAGCCAGTAACGTTGTGTCTGTAAACCACAGCTTCTTTCAGACTGCTCCGACCTGTTTTTGTGTTTGTGATTGACAGCTCAGGAGGGGGCAGGGCGGAGCAGGAAATGGGTCCTGTGTTGGACGGGAAGTGTGTGTTTGTTGAAGCGGCGTGCCAGATTGCCCAAACAGGAAGCAGGAAATCTCTGAAATGACAACAGCACCTGATCTGTGACCCTTGGACAGTCAACATCAAAGACACACACACAGAGTAACACAGACACACAGACCCAGTAACAACAGGCTGATTTCTCTCCATCACTGGACGATGACATCCAGGGGTTCAAAGCTGAGGCCCAGGACCCTCTGATGGAGTCAAAATCTGAGGAGTCACAGGAGATAAACAGAAAAATACTTTGATTTCAGAAACATTCCTCTGATAGTCGAGGTGTGTGACAGGACAGGCAGGCAGGTGAGGTATCTGATGATCCAGCCAAGGTGCAGGTACAACGGGAGCATGAGACACAGGCGAGCTGGAGGACAAGTGTCTGAGGATGGAGGGAAAAATATTATACAGGTCAGATTAATCAGGACTGTTTCCTTCTTCTGTGCTGGATTCCTAATAACAAACTGTCCTGACCTTTTTCCTTTACGGCCTCCCAGTGGTCAGACCAGTGAACTTCAAGTTTACTCGATAGAATATGATTCACCCCAAACCTCAAATACCAAAATAACTCATAAAACCAAACACCTAAAAAAAAAACGGCTGTAAATGATTATGATCATTTTGTTTGAATCTATGAAAGACTCTCCTGACTTTATGCTGACAAACATGTTTTCATCTTTTATAGTTTTTATCCATCCATCCCTTTTCTATGTGTGCTGTTTCATTCATTAAATAAAGTCAACAGTCTGGTTTTGTTTACTGATTTTATTTGCGTATAAAAATTTGAATGTGATACATAATTATCTATAAAAGCATATAGAAATGATGTTCAGACAGAAATGTAATAAATCTGTGTGTTAACTTAAAACAGACATGAATCCCATTATTCTGTCATTCTGATGACTGGCTGTTTCTATGGAAACCGCATCACGCCACACTCATGTCATGACATTTCATAGATATTTGTGGAAGCTCTGTTGTGACTGCTATTAGGGCAGACTCTTGGAAAACACTTAGACAACTTTCAGCAGTTTGTGTCAGAAATCAGTCTAAACTCTTGAGTGAAATGTGAACACACAGATACGTTGATGTGATCCAGTGTGACTTCCACTTCCCAAGGATCTCATAATCTCTCCTGTCCTTCCTCAATAAACCTCCATAAATCCACTGAGAAACCAGAGGAAACAGAGGCAGAACTTCATTCAGAATCCTGCTGTTTTAAGTTTGCTTCAGCATCACAGTGATCCAGGGACCTGTTGTCTGTACGTCCATGTGTTCACGGCAAACAACAACTGATCACAGTCAGTTCTGCCAACTTAATATTTCAAAATTTCAAATATTTTTTCATTTCAAATACAGACTAAAAAAAAACATGGCTGAAGTTTGTCACCAGCTTAACTCACTGGTGACATTATAAATCTTGTTAATTCTAAAAGTTTCTGTTTATAAAAGTGATGATTTTTAATGTTTAAAATAACATTAACCAAGACCAAGAGAAAGAAAACAGTACATAATGGACTAAAAATGTTCTCTGAAAGATAATAAAGTAATTAATACATTTAAGCAACTTCTGTATAAGAAACTCTGGAGTTGTGAAAAGTCCTGCTCTGAACTCCGTGTAAAACAAATTAATCTGAAACAGTATAGATATGGTCTTTTTAATTGAAGAGGGTGATCATAGTATGACGACGACGATGATGATGATGGCCGAGTCACAGCTTCCCTTCAATAGTAACACGTACCACAGGAGAATAATGAGCCTGGTTCTATCTGTTCCTCTAATGTCCAGGAAACAGTCAGCAACATTTCTGAAACCCCTGCTCAGTGTTAGTTTCCAGCACAGTGATTACTGATTATGGTTTTGTGTGTTTATGGACAATATTAATACTTACAGGCCTGAACTGAGATAGCAGAAGAGTCCAGCCCCATCAGTGAGCAAACACCTGTACACAGACTCAGGTGTCTGTGCAGCGCCACCTGCTGACTAAACTGATCAGAACTGGTAAAGCGCCTCAGCATAAACAGTTCCTGGTTGAAATCCCCGATTCAACTGATGGTGCTGCAGGTGAGTCACCTGCTGTTACATCACAAATGGGGGAGTGGCCACATGAATGCAGTTTGCTGCATATGAACAGACGCATTCACTGTTATCCAGATCACTGTGTAAATATCGATTTAAATTGAGTTTCAACCAGAGGAGCGTTTTGTAGAAGCCTGACTTGCTACTCCCAATGATGAGACAGTTGATTAGAATTTATAATTGGTATCATTTTCAGTTTAATAAGTCAAACACTGGACTTGGTCAGGCATTTTAACGAGTTTATATTTCCAGTTTTTTTAACTTTTTTTTTAGATATCTGGAGAAAATGCAACAAGGCAGGTGGTTCCCGAAACTCGTCCACCACCGCACTGACGCTTCAGTTCCTCTCTGTCACTTTCAGCTTGATCACAATCTTAACTTTGCGTCAGTGTTGCTCTTGTCGCACATTTTCTTTATCAGGCAGGACAGGTCAACCACTCCGGGTGGACCACAGAATGTTAGCTTTTAGCTTTAGCTTAGGACCAATCAGAGCAGAGCACTGATGAAATACAACCAATAAGAACTGTAGCAAGAAGGGTCCAGCCAATAAAGATTTTATTTTGCAGTAATGAGTTACTGATTAGCTTTAGTCAGCTGGAGCTCAGAATAGCTGCTCCTCTGCCAACCAATCACCTGTGAGTTTGTTCAGTAGCAGCCAATCACCTTTTGGTCTATTGTTCAGTGTCATCACACTATGGCACATGGCTGTTACCATGGTGACAATGGAAGACACTGGTTGACATGGGAACACAGGGACATTCACCGTAATTACCAAGGTTACACTGTAGGACACATTGTGGTTACCATGGTTATACTGTGGGACACACCTGTGACATCACATTTGAGTGTTTTTGATGATGTCACTGATAAAAATAGTTCTATTTAAAAAAAAAGTTCTGCTTCTAGCTGACCAATCAGGTCCCTGTGTGCATGATGACATCATCAGAGGTCCTCGTCCATGCTGAAGCTGCTCCTCTGGCTGCTGGTCTTTGAGGCTCCACAGGACAACAGGGGGTCAGACATCACTCCTCCTTTCTGCCCGCTCCCCTCCTCCATCAGGAGGTCTCCCAGGCCATGGAGCTCTGTCAGCCCCACGTCAGACATCAGGTCTGGAGAGAAGATTGTGGAGGCCCCCCGAGGTTCATCCAGCTCCACAAAATTTAGGCCATCCAGACCGAGGGCGGAGGAAGTGGGCTGAGGCAGCGTGGGGGACAGCAGAACCTGGGACTCCAGGGTGGAGGAGGTGACGCCATGGAGACGAGCCTGGAGCTCCAACTCCTGCAGCAGAAACAAATATTTAGTCCGACTCTCCATTTTCTTCAGTCAACAAGATTCCACTAACAAGCCCTCATTCATCCCTCAAAGCTGACGCAAGGCAAGGCAAGGCAAATTTATTTGTATAGCACTATTCATACACTACGCAATTCAAAGTATATATATATTATATATATACATATAATTATAATTATATATATATATAATTACATTAAAACAGGCATATAATTCTCCAGGCATATAATTACATTAAAAGCATTGAAAAGAGCATTTAAAAACAAAGACATTTAACATAAAATAAATTTAAATGAAATAAAGTAAATTAAAATAAGATGTAAAAGCACATTAAGAAAACAAGGATGAACAATTATTTGAAGGCAGCGATAAACAACAGTGTTTTCAGTCCTGATTTGAATGAGCTGACAGTTTGAGCAGACCTCAAGTGTTCAGGAAGTTTGTTCCACAAGTGAGTAGCATTGTAACTGAATGCTGCTTCACTTTGTTTGGTTCTGGTTCTGGGAACACACAGTAGACCTGTCCCAGATGACCTGAGGGGTCTGGAAACCTCATAGGGAACTAATACATCTTGAATATATTTTGGTCCACAACCATTTAGTGCTTTATAAACTAGCAATAAGATTTTAAAATCTATCCTTTGACTAATGGGAAGCCAGTGTAGTGATCTGAGAACTGGTGTGATATGGTCCAGTTTCTTGGTGTTTGTAAGGACTCTGGCAGCAGCATTCTGGATTAGCTGCAGCTGCCTGATTGACTTTTTGCTAAGACCTGTAAACAAGCCATTACAATAATCTAACCTGCTGAAGATAAATGCATGCAAGTTTTTCTGCATCTTGTTTAGACAGAAAACCTTTTATTCTAGCAATGTTTTTCAGGTGGTAATAGGAAGATTTAGTGATGGATTTTATGTGCTTGTTAAAATTCAGGTCTGAGTCAATGATTACACCAAGGTTTCTGGCTTGATTTGTAGCTTTCAATGACATGGAGTCAAGGTGAGCAATGACCTTTGACCTTTCATTTTTGGGGCCAAAAACAATCACTTCTGTCTTGTCTGTATTGAGCTGGAGAAAATTCTGGCACATCTATTCTTTGACTTGATTAATACATTCACATAATGAAATTAGAGGACTATAATCATGAGATGATACTGATATATAAAGTTGGGTGTCATCTGCATAGGTATGGTAGTCAATGTTGTAGTATTCCATAATCTGAGCAAGGGGCAGCATGTAGATATTGAATAAGAGAAGACTAAGAATAGACCCTTGAGGAACCCCACATTTAATTGATTCACCTGCAGAATGATTAACAGCTCACCTGTCCTCCCTTCATCGTACTTCCCCTACCTCCTACTACTCCTCTTCACCTCCTCCTATTGCTTCTCCTCACCTGTCCTCCTCATCCCTCTTCACCTGTCCTGGCCTCCTCCTCCTCACCTGAATGCGCAGCAGCAGGGAGTGGTTGGTGTTCTCCAGCCTCCTCTGTCTGTCCTCCATCTCTCGAGCTTTGTGTTGCTCTTTCTGCAGTTTGCGGATGTAATCCACCGACGCCTTCAGGATGGTTCCTTTGTTCCACCTCGTCTCCCTGATCAACCAATCACAGACCAGGTTAGAAAAGAGTCATGTCATCACCTGGTGACATGACAGTTTTTTCTGACAGTGACAGGTGAAAAAGTGGAGGTGACTTCCTGGCCACTATGTGTGACCTGCAGAAACAAACATTACACTGAATGCATTTCTCTGCCCTGCACCTGGGCTGCAGTACTGTGGCTGTGTGTGTGTGTGTGTTAGTGGTGCAGCAGGGTACTGACGGGTCGCTGGACCTGGGGATGAGCGCTCCGAGTTCTTTGATACGGTCGTTGATGTTGAACCTCCTCCTCCTCTCGACTGGAACAGAGAAAACACCAACAGGAGTTTTCAGGGAGAGACTGAGGCTGCTGCTTGTTCAAAACTTTGATCAAACTGCAAAGACGGAGCCGCAGCAGGTAACAAATGAGTCATCACAACACCGCCACCGTACACCATCACGCCTGCATTTCTGGCTTCAGGAGCGAAATCAGCTGTTTAACTTCCATTCAGACCAGTGAAAGTTCAGGCTTGTATCCAGATGTTAGAAGAGCAGCCAGCTGTTTCTAATACTTTCTCATGTTTTATTTCTTCAGTTACCTGCTCTGGTCTGTTTTCTGATGGCTGATGGTTAAACTGAAGTTGAAGTGCATCTACAGAATCCAGCCTGCTCTCACCCCAATGGCAACACAATAGAAAAACCACACAATATGTACACCAAATGGTGGTGTTGCTTGTGTGGTGATATTTTATTCGTCATGCCACCTGCCCCAATCCCTGACCCTGACCAGAACCATCTCCCACAGCAACATAAGTGGAACAGGTTAAGCGTATGTACTGCAGGGAAATCTGTGCTTTCTAAAGTGTGTTATTTCTGTGTTGGGGTGAGATCAGTCTATACAATCACAGACTTCAAATGCTGCTATTACAGAAATTTAGTGTACAAAGTATTTACCATTAAAGTGTAGTATTGTGTGTATTACTGTGTGCAAGTGTGACAGTACACACACAATAGAACACAAATCCCTGTTTTCCCCTTATTTAAACTTGACAGTGGGTGGCTCCACCTTGCCATCAGGCACAGATAGGACAACACAACACAAATGGCCTCAGCCCGGATATGTTGTCCTGACAGAAACCAGGAAATCATTTCGACTGTGTTACAGGTGCTGTATGAGTGACAGAGTCTTGCAGTACTCACTGAGGTTGTGGTTGTCTTTCTTCTGTCGCTCTTTGATCAAAGCTTTGGCCTCCACATCTACAAAACCACAAAGATTTTACTTTTTTTCAGCTGTAGAAAACAGTCACACTACATTTTCCCCACATTGGTGTTTTTTTTTTTTCCAATTTATTTTTCTGTAAAATGTATGAATATCAGTGTCATTTGCAGTTTTTCTGAAGAACTGATGACTTTTACTTTGGAGGACAAACATGCACGTGGCCTGAACAAAAAGAGGAAACTGATGATGTGGGAAAATACGAGGTTGGAAGAAGTAGTGACGTTGACTCATCAAACTGAAGAAGAACAGGAGAAACACGGGGACGTGGCTTCACCCGGAACTCTGACAGAGCCAATCGGCACTCAGCTCTCCAGACTGTTCTGTCAGTGGAACCAGGTGAACTCAGTTTTCCACTGGGTCCTGACTATGCACATTAAAATCAAACTACACAACAAATTAGCAGTTAAACAGTTGCTTTTTTTTTTTTAGGTAGAATCAGGTTAAGGTGAAAACCAGTTTTATTTTTTATTTACATATTAAATCCTGAATAACATAAATATAGAAAATCAATAGAGACGCATTTTTGGGGCACATTTGGCTTCAGAATGGGCAGAACTGCGCATTGGGCTGTTCGTCTATTCTGGTTCTGCCCGTGTGAGTCACCGCTGACTCAGTAGTTGGAAATACTTTTATTAAAGCCTAAACGACAGTAAAACGAATGCCTTGTTCACATGTCTGCAGATGCTGCTAATAACTTTCAGACCCCCCATCCTGTCTAATGGTTACAGTTTAGGATAAAGATCTACATATTTGCTGTTCACATGACAAAGAACTACAGACATGGGTTGAGGCAGTGTGTGTGTGTGTGTGTGTGTGTGTGTGTGTAGTACTACACACATGTCATCTGGAAACCCACCGCTCAGCTCTCTCTTGACTGCGTGCAGCTCAGCTGGGCAGCTGTTGCTAACGGTGACAGTGGGCGTAGCCATGCTCCTGCTGCTGCTGTAAACGTCCAGCATGGTCCCTGACACCGGCATCTGGAAAGGACCAACGAGAGCATAGAAAAGGTGAGTGACAAAGGCAATGATCAGTCAAAAAGAATGACAAACAATCTAAAGCATCCTGTGCTGTGATTGGCTGCAGGACGACCTTCCTGACACACACTGCTGGCCTTCGACTTCCTGTGAGTCACTAGCAGCTGTAGTCTCTTTAGTTAGCTGCTAAAGGCTAACACAAAGACCAGACTGCAGCAGCAAGATCAAATGAAGAAGCTGGACTGACAGTAAAATGTGCCCTCCTGCTGTCTGTGGTAGACCAGACTGGACTCACTGTCTGTAGTTTGACCGACACAGACATGCATCCGGCACCCTCCTCGTTCTCCCACGAGTTTCATTTTACAATAATTCCACTTCTTTCATTGAAGGATTTGATCCTTGTGATTTCTCATGAATTTCTCATTTCTTCTGCCTCGCATCAGTTACAATTCATTCATTCCCTCGTTCATTCATTCATTCGTTTACCCATCACCACAATGGGTTGATAAGGCCCTAGACGAACGACCAAGACGACCACAGGACAAATCTTTGGATACGATACCACAAGTAGAAATTACTCAGACAAAGTGTTTCATAATGTTGGTCAAACAGCTGCTTCTTTATAAATCTCACCAAAACCAAAACTCAGCATGTTCCCTCTGATAGCAGTACAGATGAGAGACTCTCCACATCAGTCTCAGTGTTTTCTCTCTGAGCTCTTTCAGCATGTGGACAGACGCAGCTTATCTGATCTTATCTTATCGTGCTCCTGCAGAAAGTGCCTCCTGCTCCCTCCGCACACCGAGCATGAACGGAAACCTCACACTGGGCAGATTTCCCAGTGAACATAGTCACTGGGGAACTGGACTCATAGGAACATACCAGAGTGCTGCACTGATTCAGTCAGTGCACTTAATCCCTTCAAACAACTCTTCCCTCAGTCAGTAGCAGTTCCACAGCTGAGGCCCGACACAGTAAGTGTCCATGTGTCTAGAGTCTGAGCAAAACTCGGACTGACGGGTTAGTCAGGTTTCACGCACATATTTAACTATGAACTGATTGTACTGGCTTGGAGAATAACACACTAACTGCTTGTTTCTGCACAAGCTGTAGTTTTAGTTTGACTAATGAAAAAAAAGATGTTACATATTTGATCCGGAAAACTTCAACCTCTGTCTTTGTGAGACCACGCAGACTTTCATAGCTTCACATGCATTTTTAATGATAATCTGCCATCTCTCAGCCCAAACTTACAATTTGCAAAGAAACAAAATGTTTCCTCTTGCAAAGGAATGAATGGAATTCACACCTGTGTGTTTAATATAAAATGAGTTTGCTAAACATGTAAAAGCACCAGCCTGGTCCTTGGACTGCAGTCTTCTGCTGCTTTATTGAAGCATTTCCATTTCAGTTTCACACTGTCAGTATATGTACATGTGAAATACTGGTTTGCATTTACTGAACTACCACATCTGATCTTTTCTCTTTTTTTCCCCACTTACCTCAAAATAGAGGTCAGAGGTCAAAAGCCCTCCAAACTAACCTGAAACAATAAAACAAACTACATTTTACCTCTGATTTAATCCTCCTCTTCTCATGGTCTGGCAGTAAAACCAAAATCCTCATCTCCTCTTATTGCACACAGTCATAAAAACATACAGTCCGGCCAAGAGCTTCTCTTCCTCTTTCTGCCTGGACGACTGTTAAAAAATGAGGAAACGTCTCTTTGAGAAAGAAGCAAAAAAAGCCGGAGCTTTATTATCTGTCGACACACACTGACTCTGCGTCCACCCACAGCTGCTGCAGCACAAACAAGGAAGTCTGGAAAACTGAACTGAATTTCTGCTCTCGTAGTTTCACACCTTTCGACTCTTCCAGCTGGAGTTCGGATTAAGAAATGACCGGCTATAAACCACTTTTAAACCAGGCTTTAAACCCCATTCACACCCTATTTAAACTGGCCTTTAAACTAGACCTTAATCTCGCCTTTAAGGCAAGACTTTAAACCCAGCCTTAAAACAGACCTTAATCTCACCTTTAAACCCAGCTTTAAGAGAAACCTTAAACCCAATTTTAATCCAGCCCTTAATCCCAATTTTAAGACAAACCTTAAACCCAGTTTTAATCCAGCCCTTAATCCCAATTTTAAAACAGACTTTAAACCCATCTTTAAGTCACATGTGGTATGCACAGTGTGATAGCGTGTGCTTAATTTTAATCACAAACGCAGCTGAAACTGTTTCCTTAACGTTTTCTCAATGTTTTGTGTGTTACCGTGTTGGCGAGCTGCAGTCCAGAGTCGATCAGCGTCAGAAAGTCGTCGCTCAGGCTCGACTCCAGGCTGATGATGTCATCCATGACTGTCTCTTCCATCTGAACGAACAAATCACACATCAGATAGGAAGCGGGCTAAAGATGGTCAGCTGTCATGGAAGATCTTCACAAATACACCCATGTAAAGTCTCTCATGGTTTGGGGTCTCTGAGGTGCTTTTGCGTTTGAGTTTGTTCCTGTGTCAAAATTGTACATTGGAGGGAAACGTTAATGTGTTTATGATTAGATGTCCTGGGCTGGTTCTGTCTCTAGAATGAAACTTTCTTGAACATTACTGTGTCAGCTCAGTAATGACACCAGGTTATGTTACTAATAGTGTTCATTTTATGAGGATCTAACTACAGAACAACATTGAAACTGTCTGCTGTCAGGTTAAAACTTCTCTGCAGCTTGTGTCTGTACTCTCTCAGGGAAGATGCCCCACTCTGTAATTCTGCTGTACAACCAGAGTGGACTGAGTGTGTCTGTAGTTCCAACAGAGTGAGACGTCTTCTCTCTACAGGATCTGATCGACACAGTTTCAGTTCAATTTTCATTCAGATCAGATCAATAATTGAAGTTAAGAAACTTTGTTGTATTGAATCAGGACCTTGCAGTGTTTGGATCATATGTGCTGCGAAGCGCAGGGTATCAGGTGAAGCTGTTACTTCATGTGTCAGATTTAGTGAAGGGCTTGACTGGGTTCGTAAATTTCTTGACATCTGTAGTTGTTTTTGAAATAAAGAAAATGTTTGTGTTGGATGCTGAAGAAACTGGAAATGGTGACTCAGATCCTCTCTAACAACTGATTCAGCAAACTGACTCAAACAGGAACCTCAGAAAAAACTGCTGAACTGCTCCTTTAACTTTTACACGACATTATACAGGAACAGTTCACCATGGCCTGTTGCTGTAGTTATCGACAGGTTAATCTGTCCAACTCGCTCAGACATCCTGGCCTCAGTGCATGATGGGAAATGCCTCACGCTGGTATTTAACTTTTGATACAGTTAGTTTAGTCCAGTGGTTCTCATCCTGGGTGTTGTGGCCCTCCACAAGATCACCGGATAAAAGTAAAAAAACTAAAGCTCAAAGACACAAACCTGTTTTCAGTTTCTGAACTTTTAGCTAAACAACTCTGCCTTGTTTGTATGTTACCTTGTGCATTTCTATACCTGTTGAATACATGCATATATATATATATATATATATATATAATGAACAGTATAAGCACACATATATATGGAGCAATCCCATCCAATAGGCAGCAACAGTTTGAGCTGGAATTAGACTTGTGTGAACATATGTATATGTAGCTGAACAGAAAAGGTAGAAGGCAGGAAACAGAAATCTGTGAGGAAGACAAAAGCAACTCCGTCTGCAGGTCTCTCCTCTAGCTGCTCCATTTTGTTGTTGGAATGACAGCCTTCCCCTGCCTTCCAATGGGAATCGGATCAACCAATCAGTATGCAGGATGCGTACAATGTGTAACTGAGATTTGGGAGGTATGTGCGCGTCAGGCCGTGTGTAACCATCAGAAACCTACGCTAAAGTAACACAACTTCTCACAGAGCACCACGCCGACCGTGGTTGAGCGAACTCAAATTATTGCTCCTCTAAATCAGCTGTTAGAGGCCCACACTGGAATTTTTCATGTGAGGAGTCATAAGAGCGAGTCAGAACATGCTTGAAAAGAGGATCGAAAGAAACTCTGAGGTGATTATATAGTTTGGTTTGACATGTCATCGGGCAACTGTTCCAGCAGATGTACTGCAGCACAGCACCGCGCTGAAGATCTGAGTGGAATGCAGAAAAACAAGGTTACAGCTGGGAACAAAGCAATTCTGACCCCACGTGTGTTTACAGTTGAATAAACCAAAAGGACATATTACTTCCTGTTTGCTGTCTGTTGGTTGTTCAGGGGCGGAGCCCGGCTGGGGGGAGTGGCTTGGGGGTGGTGCAGCTGGCTCCTGATTGGCTGTCTTGGCAGTGGTAGACAGATACTGACGCACCTGCTGCTTCTGAGCCTGCTGGATGTGATACCTGGTCGGGTTCTCCAGGTGAGTCTGCACCTGAGGGACACAGACAGTTGCATTATGGGAAACATAGGATCCAGCCTGTTTTTATACCGACTCTCAAAAACAACAAGGACAAAATTAAGTGTGTGATTGGATGAACTTGCAGGAAAAAAATCCTTCGTTAAAATCTTCAGTAATACTTTATTACTCTTTATTTTTATTTAATTTGTTAGTATGTTGTATAATATATTAATAACAATAATATATAATAATAGAAATGTTGTGTCTTTTACTTCTTGAAATACAAAGTTTCTTCAAGAAACAAATCAGAGCATCTTCACTGGTTTCCTCTCAGAAGTCTCGACACCTCCTGTTGCTCCTCGTACCTTTAGCACCTCCACAGGGACGACGGCAGCAGGTCGGCAGGGAGACACACACACAGAGATTGGGGAGGAGGAGTCATTGCAGCAGAGGAGCTGCTGCTGTTGCTGCTGCGCCTCCTTGTGCTCCTCCTCCAGAGCCTGCTGACGCATCAGATCCTGACGCAGCAAAACCCTGAGGAGCACAGAGGAGCAGGGAGGAGGTCAACACTTGCAGAGCAAATTGTGCACTGATGTTAGAAACATGAACCTGAATGTACAAAATAAAGTCAGGAGTGCGGCGTTTACCTGGACGACATTACTGACGCCACTGAGGATGAAGGTGCGGAAGCTGCTGCTGATGCGCTGAAGAGACGATGACATCATGTATCAGTTAGACTAGTGACTTCATCACATGATATCATGTGGTCAGAACACTGACATCCTCAGTTAGCTTATGGCATTCATGTTTCTTCAGCACCGAAAGAAATATGGTCAATTTTTGCAGTTGTGTGTGTGTGTGTGTGTGTGTGTGTGTGTGTGTGTTACCTGTTGCTGATTGGCTGACTCTTGATCTGGTAAAAGGTGTCAGAGTCTGAAGGCAGCAATCCGTCAACCTCGATGTCTGCCACAATCCCAGACTCCACCCTGACAGAGAGACAGAACCAATCAGACGCCAGAGACAGACTGACAGAACCAATCCGACGACTCAGAGACAGACAGACAGAACCAATCCGACGCCTCAGAGACAGACTGACAGAACCAATCAGATGCCAGAGACAGACTGACAGAACCAATCAGACGCCTCAGAGACAGACTGACAGAACCAATCCGACGCCTCAGAGACAGACTGACAGAACCAATCAGACGCCTCAGAGACAGACAGACAGAACCAATCAGACGCCTCAGAGACAGACAGACAGAACCAATCAGACGCCTCAGAGACAGACAGACAGAACCAATCCGATGCCTCCGAGACAGACAGACAGAACCAATCCGACGCCTCAGAGACAGACATACAGAACTAATCAGACGCCTCAGAGACAGACATACAGACAGAACCAATCAGACGCCTCAGAGACAGACAGACAGAACCAATCAGACGCCTCAGAGACAGACAGACAGAACCAATCAGACGCCTCAGAGACAGACAGACAGAACAAATCAGACGCCTCAGACAGACAGACAGAACCAATCCGACACCTTCGAGCCAGACTGACAGAACCAATCAGACGCCTCAGAGATAGACAGACAGAACCAATCCGACGCCTCAGAGACAGACATACAGAACTAATCAAACGCCTCAGAGACAGACATACAGACAGAACCAATCAGACGCCTCAGAGACAGACATACAGACAGAACCAATCAGACGCCTCAGAGACAGACAGACAGAACCAATCAGACGCCTCAAGAGACAGACAGACAGAACCAATTTAGACGCCTCAGAGACAGACAGACAGAACTAATCAGACGCCTCAAGAGACAGACAGATCCACCTAACATGATGGAAATCATCCTTGGGAAAAATGTATTGATTTGTACTTTAAAAAATGTTCTCGGCTCATGTCCCATACGGTGACATGGAGGGGCCTTACCAGTGTGTAGAAAGCTACTGGACATGACACTGAAATGGTCTCTCATATACAGAATAACTTCCATATCACAGAGAGAAGTGAGCTGCAAAAGCCTGACACAGAAATGAGTGAAGAAAACAGAGCGAGGGGCCGTGAACTGCAGGAAATCGAGGAATCCAGCAGAACTGCCAGGACTGTTTGTTGCTGCAGAATCTCCCATAAAGGTTCATTGATTGCCCCAAATTAGGATGAAACATAAAGGAAGTTTCCCGCTGCAGATGGATAAATACTGATGTGTCTGAGTCCAACATTCCCACACACGCCCCCAGGGAATGTGCTGTGAGTATGGACTGAGTGTGTGTTTGGATCATAAATATTACAGGCTGCAGAAACTATAATCTACACTGTTTATTATTTTGGCTTTGCACAACCTGCCTGCCCCATAATCACTGCTGTGTTACCCTGTGTTCATTTTGGCAACACAGATGAAAAGACAAGCAAACATAAATACAAAAACTGTGGGGCAAACTTAAATAGATAAATTCATTGAGCAAATAAAATAGAAAAGAGAATCCATAGCTTCTGTATCAGTCCAAGTTGACTAATATTTCCCATCAACTATTGCTGCTCCAAGCAGCCTCCTCGCTCCTCATAGCAGAAATTAGAGCTCTGAGAAGTCCTAGACCATGGCGGACCAGAGCAACTTCTAGATCGACTGAGGACTGACGAGCAATATAATAAGGAAACTGAGATTCAGATTCCTCTCTCCTCCATCTTTTTCTGACATGTAATGTGGGTGGGACTAAGACCTGAGGAGAAGAAGTGAGTGGATGTGCTTACAGGAAGTGAGCTGTGCACACAGTCAGTCCTAAACCACCGCAGACTGTTACTGTAGCTCGACAGCTGGTGCTGGTTAATACTGTTGCTGAGAACCAGAGAAGAAGAATACGGACAAACAACATCTGTCATCCTTCTGGTTTCACTTCCTGCTGACTCACTTACTTAGAATTGAGCCTTAGCATGGAGCTGCAGATCCTCCTCTGGGAAAACCCTGAAACACAAACAGCCTCTGACTTTCTGTTAATCTGTCCACCGTCCACATGAGGCACAGGCAGAGTCTGTGTCCTCAGCAGGTTCACTAGGAACAACGATCCAATCACCTATGAGCAACTTTCTTTTCATATATGGCTACAGCTCAGTCAGCGCTCTTTCTGTTTGTTCTAAAACCAAAAGGAAGCAGCTGCTGAAGCCCCACAGTCCAGCTCCGAGCTGGATTTGCTAACAGAGTCTCTTTGCCATCAACCACAGCGCCGAGCGGCATGGACCCTTTCCAGGCCTGGCCTTTGACTGCCAGGCGACAGGCCGACGTACCTTAATGATAGCAGATTTTATTTCAAGGTGAGAACAACAGCTGGTGTCAGTGCCCACAAACCTGCTGATGCTTCACATATTCACAGACACTTCAGCATCACTCGGTGATGTTTGATGCTTCAGCTTCCAGCAACACTTCAAACCATCATAGTATAGAGACTGACCTGAGACTCTAATGCTCTTCATCAGACCTCGTCCTCCTCATGTGTCTCCACTGACAGTTTCCACACAAACATCAACGCCTGTTTGTTTTTACTTTTGCTTTCTCTCACCCCACACAATGCGGTGGTGGGGGGGGGGGCGACAGGGACTAGACAGGGACTTTTGCTCTACATATCTCTCTCTGCTTCCCCTGGGAAGATAACTCATTACACTAGGAGGCAGCAAGGGTCACAGGTCAAAGGTCAGGTAGCGACAACAAGAAGTCTCTGACAGGTCCTCCTCCTCCTCCTCATCATCCCGATTACAACACACACTCAGCTCTGTAAAAACCTTTAGCTTCTTCACTTTAACCCGTAAGTTCTGCCAAACTCTATTCATAATTTCTGCAATTTAAAGTTTACATACCTCTACAAAATTTAAAAAACAAATCTAAACTAGTAAACTTATACATTTTTAACTTCAGCTGATTCGGCACAGTTTTTGTACACTGTAAGGATTTTAGATTATTACATTGTCGATTTAAATTATCAAACAGGCTATTAGCAGCTATTTGTTGTTGTTTTTTTTACCTGCATCGACATTATTAAAGGCTCATGTAAAAAGGTTTTGTGTCATATTTCAGACTCGGTGGATTTGAACTCCGCAAGTTGTTCAGGGAGCAGCAGGGAATAGACATACAAACACATTTCTCAGCATGAGACTTATTACACCCGTCACACCAAACTCTATTCAAATTTCGTGCAGTTTAAACTTAAGTCGTTTCCCGGCCAATTTACCAATCTTATGTTGGTCTTCAGGCACTAGATATCTATACAAAATCCCAAACCATGTTTACTTTCTTAAGTTACTGTCCTGTTGTTGAACTCAACTATTCTTGGTTAATAATTACTGACGTTATGTGGATTTTACCAGACTAGCCTACAGATCCAAACCCCGCAAGAACAGTTTTTGGTAACGATGAACACAACGAACCTAAACCTACAGATTTTTGAGTGGAATTTGGTGTCAGGGTCTCTCTTTAGGTACTTCATAGAACTTCCGGTGTCTAGCCGGACTCACCGGACTAGGTTTAGCGTTTCCGCCGAGTCCAGAATGACAAACACGGTCTGCGGCTGCAGGATCCCGATTTCCTGGTGCTCCGGCTCGGCTCCAGTTCGGTTCTGGACAGGGTCTGAGCTGACAGCTGACATTCTTATCTCTGGTGTGAAATCAGTGTAGCACAAACAGAGACATGCTTCAGTCCAGAAAAACAGTCTGATCCGAATTGAGTGCTGAAAACCAGGACCACAGATCCTCCAGAGAGAGAAGAACAGATCCCAGGTTTGTATTTGCTGAAAGAACGGTCTGCACACCGGACCAAAGACTGGACTACAGACTGAGCCACAGACCGTCAGAATGCATTGGACATAGAAACACGATACACAGATCAGACCATCAATAATCAATAAACAGAATATTATTACCAACAGAAGTCCTGCGTCAGTTGAATATATAAATAAACAACAAATACATTTATTTGTTTTATTAAATACATACATTGTTTACATTGGTGTAATAATGTCGTGAAGGCAGAGGTGTTTTCTACATGTATTGATTCTATGTGTATCTCCCGTCCAAGAGGTGGGTCTCACCGTCTGGAGTGATTTCCCTTGGACCAATCAGCCCCTGTTCTGCTCAACCCCAGCCAATGGGAGTGCGGTTGGATTTACTGTCAGCCAATGAGCTGCTGCTGTAGCAGAGTCCGCCATATTATTTGTTGTTGTCGCTTCGTTTACGGGAAGTGAGGGGAAACCCATAGTGACGTCATCCCAGTACCGCCCATATGATATGAGAGGAGACCTGACCAATCACAAAGCTAAAAGGGGGCGAGGGGCGGGGCGGAGCAAAGATCTTGTTTTTTGTAGTTTCATCATTCTAGAGCAATAGAGAAAACATCTTAAATCTACCGCTCTGGGTCAGAGATAAGGACGTCGGCCTCATCTTCACCTGGCAGTTTGTTCTGGACCCTGGAACTAGCTGCTGACCAAATGACGTAACATTCATGTTTTCATGTGTCAACGAGGACCCCCTACCACACCTAGTCCAGGTCCCACATTTGGGTCTAATGAAGCTGAGAGGACAATAAAGGGAACATTTAGGAACTGTAATATAAACATCCAGGTATCAGCACTCATCCAGTGGTATTAGTATCTGCTGTATTAGGATTAATAGTAGTAGTAGTAGTAGTAGTAGTAGTAGTAGTAGTACAGTAGTAATGCAGCATCACCTCTGATCTATCCAGCTTCATAGTTGATTTGTCTGGGAAAAACTGCTTCATTCAATTATAGAATCTTGAAAAGACATGAAGTACTTTATAGTCAAAGTATTAGGCTACAAATACTACATTAAGAGTATTACCTTCACAAACATATATTTACAAAACAAAATATATCTATATATTCTGATGAGGGACATTTAACAAACAACTATTTGTGTTTACAAAAATATCTTGATCTGATTGACCATCTGCATCTTGTAAATCACATAAATCGACTGATCACTGGATGGTGCTGTTGCTTCATATCTAAATGGTTCCAAAAATTTTTTAATCAAGATTGTTGAATCAAATAGTAGTTGTAGTAGTAGTAATAGTACAAACAGCAGTACCGCCGGTGTCGTGTGGTCAGTTTTTATGTTTTTATTTTATTTACAACCTCATAAACATTTCAGTTTATTTTCGTACAGAGGGGTGTCATGGTTAACAGACACAGACAGCATGGAAGGCAGTGGCCGGCCACTAACCAATAGCCTGTAATCAATCAATAAACAATAATAATAATAATAATAATAAGATACCAGAACTACAACAGGACGAAGAACAATATACAACCATGCTGCTGTTACACCTGGAAACAGGGATGATGGGGATGCTGTTGTCATGGTAACTAGAGCCCAGTGGTTGCTATAGTAATAAACCCTCACAGTGATGTGAACATGGGCTTTGGAACCTGGTGATTACCATGGTAACACAGTAACCACAAAAAGAGATCTGGTCACAAAAAATGATGTCATGAAACTACATGACATCACAGTCTAGTCCTCCTCTGACTGGTTCTTTAACAGCTCCTGTATTATAAAGGTGTTTAATCATATTTGGAAATGTTTATAATCAACATGCCAAAATGTTGCTATTCATTTATTATTATTCTGTTTATGTCATGCAAGTTTCAGCTTCATCAGAAGACCCCTGGTGAAAATTCTAAAGGTCTCTATGGTAACAGTATCAATGGATTATTAGAAAATGGGCCCCGGGAACAGACAGGTAGTTGGCTCCATGTTTTGTGCCCCTGTAGTTGTTTTGTATTTCTTTGTGGTCATTATTATTTTTTGTCACTATCAACACTATTAAAACTCACTTCAGACAGAGGCTCTGGTCCCGGGTCCATCACCTTTTGGCATCCTCTCTTGTGCCTTTAGGCCAGTCCGGTAATATATCTGTAACGCTGCAGCCATATGAGGAATCAAACACTAACATGGTTTGAAAAGGTGAAGGATGTTTCACTGCAGATTGATTCAACAGTGTAACAGTCCCATACGAGGACCAACAACTCAGGAAGGAACTAAAAAGCATAGGCTCTTAATAAACCTTTGGATTTAAATAAATACAAAACCACAGAATGGACAGCTAAACTCTGAAAGTGACTGAGTGGTCTTATTTGGCACAGGCAGAAAAAACAAGTCTGTGAGAATCTGTAAGGCCAACATCTGGATCAGCTGTAAAACACAGCCGGTGTGAATAAAATCAGCTCAAACCAGACAGAACCAGTTTATACCACCTGTAACTGGCTGCAGCAGGAATTAGTTGCTTTAGTTTCATACTGAGCAGATGGAGTCACCGCTGACTAGTGTCAGCTCTAACTGGTCAAAACTGGCTGAAAAAGCTTCTTTGTAAAAGCTTAAGCCAATGGAAACTTGTTTTTTGATTAAAATAGGCAACAACTGGTTGAACCTTCTGCCAACGAGTAAAGACTGGTTATAACTGGAGTTTTAAATTTTAACTTATTTCTTGGACAGGATAAAACGTACATGACATGTCATAGCTCAGGCACCTTGAAAAACAGAAAACTGTTGTGACTTTAAGAGCAAGATTAAGCATGTAAACAGCTCGCCAACCAACCCTGCACTGTCTCTAGCCTCTAGCACCTTTAATCTGACACCTTCTGGTCTGGGCAGGACTTACTTCCTGTGTCTACTTGATCAACGCCCCTTTGATTTGATTCATTGCCTCCACTGTTCTGTTACAATACTGTCAAATACTGGCACTAACTCAAACTGAGGCAGATGAAAACCACTGTTAGCCATCTAAAAGGCACGGCAGCACGACCATTAGCTTCCTCATCACATACAAACTGTGACCCTGACCAAGAAGGTCACTCACATATGCTTTGCTAAGACATTATTCGACATTAGCTTGGGTGGCTTTCACTTGTTTTATCAGCATAGAGGGAAATCAGAACTCATAAAACTGTAATGTGCCACTGCCTCAGTTTTAATTTATGCATTGTTTTTTCAAGTGTGGTTAGTCGTTTTGGGAGTAGAGCTAGCCCAGAGCTAGCTTGTGTTAGCAGGCTGTGAAAATATTTGTGCTCAGCTTGAAAAACTGACCATAACCTTCACATCTAAACCAAAATGTATTTCACTCATGTTGTCATGTAGTTGTTCTCATCTCCAGTTGTAAGCGACTCAAACCGGTGTAACAGACTATAACTGGTTAAGAACTGACATGTGTTATCCAGACCAAATAACAACAAGAAACACTTAACACATAAAGCCGAGCTGATGTATTAGCCTACAACTTCACTCTGAATACTGAACAGTTCCTATAAGTGCTTTGGCGCATTAAGAAAGAAAGTGCACACTGGACTAATACATCACACCACTGTTCAACTGGATCATGCTCACACTGGTCAGAACCATCAAAGACCAGCCAGGACTGGTCAGAACCAGTCTGCAAAGGTCTGACAACTGAAAGAGGGGAACTCGCACATAAGAAGCAAAATAAGCACTGACAGCTCAAAAACAAACCATCCTAACTGAAAGTTCCAAAACCTTTCCACCACACTGGAACAACTGGTGGTGATGGCAGCTGTAAGTTACTGGCCTTCCACTGAGGGAGGAGAGGACGACACGCAGCTGGAGTCTGTTTCACACAGCAAAAACATGCTAAAAACAGCCTGTGACAACCAGAGCCATGCACAGACTGAGCACCAGGGATGGACAGAGGTAGAATTAAAGAAAGAGTTTGACATTTTTACAAATGTTCAAACATTGTGTAACCCAGAGTCACATGTTTCAGATGGTTAGCAGGACATGGTTAGCCTAGCTTAGCACAAATGCTAGGAGTAGGGGAGACAGTTAACACACGTCATCCAATGACCAGTTTGTGATAAGATGACCAATCCCTGATGTGTTGGGTTAGGCCAAATGATTTCAGTTAAAATTAGAGACCAAATACTGTTAGCCTACAACAGATAGAACTTAAACTGTTAGTTTACCCAAGCACCCTTTACCCAAAGATTAGCATTGTGCTATAGCTTGTTGTCTTTGAGCATGAACTGCATTCTCTCAATCACACACAAAAAAGCATTTGTGCTAAACTAGACTAACACATCTCTGACTGATCTCTACACAGAAGTGGAACTTTAATCCATGTGATGCATCTGGAGCAGAGAACAGCAGGGCTAAAATGTCCGATCGTGCCTTTTAACTTTCATCTAAACTGGAGCCAACATGGCGTCTGTTTGGCTCTGGCCGTGTGGAGGAACAGCAAGGCTTAACCTTTGACCTTTACACAGTAATATGACCGGGGGCGTCGCAGGAGAATAAATTATATTTACAAAAACTTTCTCTGTTTTCTTCTTGCATCAACTTGCATCGAGCAAACATCAAAACACAACCTAGACTCATAAACACAGAAATATCCAACAAGACGTCTGTGGTTTCAGTTCATAGCATCAGATAGATTCATCAGAATAACAGTAATAATATGAATAATATTTGCTTTTCACTATCAAAACACTTTGTCCAAAAGCTGTTTATGGAGACAGAGAGAGAAATACTGCACCACTGGAATTCAAGATGATAAAAAAAACAACTAAATTCTTCAGTTTTTCTTTTCGAGTCAATTCAGTTCGGCTTCATCTAATCGCTGGATTCATGTCCAACATCCAGCAAAGTGACACGGTTCCATCACCCCTGGTTCAGTCTGAGGTTTTCAGTCCAGTCCAATTTCTGGGTTCCCTCGTAGACTCTTTATGTTTCCATCTTTAACAACTCGACAGATGTTTTACAACCAACTAAAACCACCTCTCTTCACAAGTGTCTGGCAAAAACCTCATGTCTCACAGGGCCTATTTCCATTAGTAGGTATTATTTTCTGGGTTAATCACATTGCTGTATGGACAGGCACCTGCAGAAATTTTTTTTTTTTTTTTTAACAGCCAAAAAACTCAAATATTGAGTTTACTAGGACAGAAAACAGAAAAAACAAACTGGATGCAGGTTTTTATTTTATTTGTTTTATCTGATTCATTTCCAGTTTGTCAGTGAATCAATGAATAATTTAATTAACAAAATAATGATTGTATTTCATGTTTTTAAATTGTGTTTTCAAACTTATTTTACAGTTAGGCCCCATCCTCTTGCAGGATAAGGGATTAATAGATGAATATGAATGAGTTTACATCACAGCTTTGATATTAAATTAAAAAAGTGCAAACTACTAAATCAAATCATTAAATAAGTGAAACTAATGTGATTAGGTGAAATGTTTGATCAGCCAGTAAAACTTTAAGTTTAATATTAACAGTTTCTATAGTTATTTATCATGACTTAAACAGTCCTGAGTATTTTTATTTGTATTACAACTATTGTATTTGTGACAGGAAACAAAGAGAAAATCTTTCTGCATTAAAACTTAACCTGGCTCCAGTTTCTCTGCTTCACGTTTCTGTTTTTAAAAGTTGGGTGGAATAAAGAACATGCTCATCTGGAGTCATTTTGACATTTCACGAAGAACAAACTGATCCAGATGAACTAATAATGAGGTTTCTGCAGAACAGTGAAGAACCAAGTACCTTGGTTTTCTTTTTTGTTCTTTTTGAAAAACCAGCAGGACCCTGTTTTGGCAGCAAAGACGCTTCAGGTTAAAGGAGTCAACAACTCAGAGCAGAGGTGCCTGGGAAATGTAGTTTACCTAAAGACAAGTGAATGGCATGTTGAAGGTCAGCCGTGATGAAAAAAAAAAATAAAACTGTAGATTCTTTTATTCAGTGGAAATTTGGATTAAAAATGAAATTTTCTTTTTAGTGTATTTAAAGATCAGTCTTTCTTGTTTCCTCTGACAGCATCATTCATGGTCAAATATCTGACTCCTGCTGACATGCCTGGGATACAGAAAGCAGCACTGCTAAACTTTACATCCTAAAAACATGGAGGAATCTCATTAATCATCCAATGTGACGCAGCAGCAGCAGCATCATTGTGGGCTGAAGGCGGGGTCTCAGCTCTCAGCTGGGATCTGGACTCTGGGTCTGGATGTTGTCTTCACCAGACAAGACACTGAAATGATGCCCTTCTACAAAACCCCAGATTACACCTGACTTTAATTTTTAAAATTCTCACAAAACCTATGCATGGTACCTAAGAGTCTGCGTAACATTAGGCAAAGATCCTGGGTTTGGTTACGGGATGGGAAGCGGACTCTGGCCCATGGAATCCACCACTCTGTCCTACACAGGCCAAATGACGCTTTCTGCACTGCATGGGTGCATAGATGTCACATTAATTCATCCATGTTCTGTGCAAAGACTGCACTGCTTCCTGCGTTAACATAGTAACAGGACCATCAGATGCAAAGCAGAATCGGCCAGTAAGATCATGATTCTGCAGGAAACTGGGATTGGGTTAGATTTAGTTTAATGGTATACAGGTAGGCTCCTGTCATATTGTGGCTGCGTAACTTCCAGCAGATGGGTGTGTTTCACTGGCCTGTGCAGGAAAACTCAGGTCTTCTTGGAGTTCAGGGTCCATATTCTCAAAGAAACGAGCTGCATCCACCTGTGGATGGTTGGAAGTTTTCTTCTGTTAAAGCGAGTTTTTCCACTCCACTGTCGCCAAGTGCTGCTCAGAAGGGATTTGTTGGGTTTTTATGTAAAGTGCCTTGAGATGATTGTATTGTGATTTGGCACTATACAAACTGAACAATTGAACCAATGTTCAGGAACTTGGGCCCCATCAGGAAAAGAGACCAAGCTGAGAGAACAGCGACATGATGCCAGAGTGGAGTTTTAACAAACCGGCATCCATGTTATATTCATTTTACTGTCCAATATGGTGTGAAACACGCTTTAAAGAAATGTACGGACACTCACAACAACTGAGGTCGCCGCAAAATTAATACCACATAACGAAGGAAGAGGTTGAAGAACTTGCGCTGATCCATCAGTGAGCCCACAACTGCAAATATAAGATTATTATTATAATGTGCTTATGCTTGACTTCATCGTAAGAATCATCCAATCAGAGTTTGCAGCTGATGGTGGAGTTTACAGTTAAATTCAGTGGAAAAATTCACAAATTGGGATTTTTGGAACTTTTTTTTTTTTTAATATGTCACAGCTCTAGATGGAGGCGTCTCCATAGTAACAGCAACTGAGGCTCATGGGTACTGTAGTATTTAGAGACCTTCCATGGAAATCCCAGCTGCTGTGGTTTGTGTCCTGATGTTTCTGTTGAAAGTTTACTGTGGCAATTTACAAAGAAGAAATTTATAAAAGATAACTGCGTAAGCAAAGGCTCCACCCACCTCACGTCACAGGTGGCAAAGGTGAACTGAGAGGGTGAAACGCCATCTTGTGACAACAGTAGGGAAGAATCATGCAGACGAACCACGCAACTTTAAATACACAAAGAGCTGAGTGTGTGTGTGTGTGTGTGTGTGTTTTAATGTATATTTTAGCTACTACTGTATGTACCAATTTGTACGGGTTTGTACTGGTCACCAAAAGGGATTGATCTTAATTTAAAGATCCTGCCTTCATCGTCGCCATTGTTCCACATCCAACAGAATCACGTGTTCTCGCCCTCCTCCTCAGCTGCTAGCTCCTCCCCTTCCTCCTCCAAACTCTCCACAATTGGCCTATGGACCTGAGGCTCCTCCCCCCTCCCGGCCCTTGACAGGATGTCCATCCATCGTCGCTGTAGTTCCTCCCCTTCTGCACTGAAGTATAGGGTCAGGTGACTCTGGGAGATCTTGAAGGCATGGCGTCGCTCCAAGCGGTCACATGACTCAGGTAGCGAGACCTCAAAGCCAATCAGAGGGACGCTGCGTTGTGCCTTCACATCCTGGTTGGGAAATAATAAACACAGTTCATCACTTTTCAGATGATTCCTCAGAGTGCATAATGGGGAATATTCCCCTGTCAGTCATGAAAACACTGAAAAGAATTTTCATCATTCTGTCCTCTGTGTCCTAATCTGATTGGCTGTTTTGTGGATGGCAGCAGACGAGGACTTAGGAACTTTGCTGTGAGATCTCTCACCATCAACTGGAGATTTCAGCACATTTCTCTGAGGCCTGTGTGGAGAATCCTTCATCTGGTTTTACTTTTCTGAATCTGCACAGCACTTTTGAAATTCCCTCCACTTTGTCTGAAACCCTAAAACCTTCTGAAGTACTCCTATAATCTCTGCAAAGACCCATGGGATGGTGCTGACAGATGTTTATCAAACTATTCCTTTGCAGAGCAGATGTTTGCTCATATTGTGTATGCAGTGAACTCTGCAGTGTGAGGACTGTAGACAATCAGTATTACTAACGGACTGCTGCCCAGTGTTCCTTGATGTTGTCTTTTACCTGTGGAGCTCCGTAGATGTAGAGAACCAGGGGCTCGTTTTCGGGAATGACAAACCAGGCCTTCTGCCATCCCCGCCCTCCCCCTTTCTCCATGTGGTGAAGAAAACTACAAATCACACTGTTCTCTGCTGCCAGCGAGGCCTGTTTCTATGGCAACGGGAGAGCGAAAGAGAGAATCAGACCTTAGTGACTGAGAACATCTCAAGTAATATCAATTTATTTGTTTGGAGATCTCTAAATTTGCCTTAGGTTTGTATTTTCTGGGGTAAATTTTGGTGACATCAGGATGTGATACAACCTTGTTTTATATTTGTGAATAATATATTCATGCATTATTACAAAGTTCTACAACTGAAGGTCTCATGAATATATTTACACAGGTAGACAAGGTTTACAAGGACAGGTTTACAATGGTGTCACAGTGATGTCATTCTAACCTCCAGGATGGAGCGCCTCCTCTGGGTGCTGCTGGTCAGCATGGCGGGTGAGGGCGACACCCCCACCAGTGTGGCATAGCAGTCGATACAAACGCGGTTTGTCCGGTTATTGTCGTACGACAGACGAGCACGAAACTCTGAACATTTTCCGCAAACCACCTAGAGACAAGACAAGACAAACGGGAGTGACGGTGATTCTGGCCGCACTGCTACTGATGCTCTGGATGTTGGAAGCTGAGACCAGAACTACAAATGTTGTTAGAGATAATCTAAATAATGTTATACAGATATTTAAATCATGAAGATGTCTGTGGGCTTTACAGCAGTTTTTACAGATTATATCACACAGGTGAGAAAGCTGATGAACATACGTGTCCACAGGCTTTACAGTGGTGCCGTCTCTTGGTGATGGAGTTGAACGGCTCCTGACACTTCATACACAGAGTGACTTCCTTTTCTCTGATTGGAGTCGGAGCTCGTTTCCCCAGCTCCACACAGCTCTGTGAAATGGATGAGAAGAAAAACTCATTGCCGTTGTTTTCATTGCAGTATCCCGATACACCACTGGGTCACATACGGAGAGTTTGAGTTTGTTATACCGGGGAGTGTGGCGGTGTGGAGTCATCGTCTCGTAGCGAACAGTTCAGATGTCTGAAGCTCTCCAACGTCTGCTCGTGTCTCTGGATGGTCGCCTGAATGGCCTGAGTACACACATGAAAATGTCTTATTTGCCATCCTGACAATTCTCCAGTATTGGCCTGTATCTATACAGTTAAAGCTTGAAGTGACCTCTGACCCCAGCCAGAATCACCGGTGATAATGGTCAGAAATGTGCCCCGTTGCCCCTGTAACCACACCTACAGGTGATGCCACAGGGTACAGAGTACACCCCTTTATCACTGAAGCAAGGTGAGAAGTGAAACCACTGGAGATCTACATCTTAACAGCAAACACACAAAATGAGAGAGTGTATCTGAGGTGGACAAAGTCAAGCATGAGTATAAAAACCAGATACCTGGATCCAGTCTTTCTTCTCCTCCTCCGTCCTGCAGAGACACAAGCAAACAGATAACCAGTCAGGAAACACCATAGGCTTCGGGAGATGCACCTCACTACAGAGCTGGACTAAATCACATTAGAGACACTCGTTGATCTTAGCGTGTGGTGACTCTGGCTTTGTGTGATGTGCTGTCAGTGTAATGTGTCAGGCTGGACGTCTCCTGGTGCTGATACCTGGCCTGTAGCTCCAGGGATCTCTGCTTCCCAGAAACCAGGAACGTCCTTGGAACCGCAACACTGCTGGTCTCCTTCAGCTGCAGCACAGACACGGTTCACTGTTAACTCATCACAGAAACAGCTACATGTAGGTTTGATATTTTCAGGGTTGTTAGCTAAAGAAAAAAAAAATCCCATGTCAAACAGGTCTCAGCAGGCCCTTACCAATGGCTCTGATGGCAAACACATTTAATTCCTTTTGGTTTCCGAATGCTAATCTAATATTTGTTGCTGCTTTGTGCTTTGTTCAGTTTTGTGTTTTTATTGGACAGTTTAATGCTGTACAACAGCAGGGGCGCTGCAGGCTCAACTCACTGTACAAGCTGCTGATGATGATGAGGATGGAAAAATTCAGCTCTGAGACTGAACCAGCGGCACGTGAAACACTGCACAAACACAGGGAAGAACAGATTCTGCTAAAGTTCCACACAGTCCGCACATCAAAGCCTGCAGTCAGTCCAGAGAGTGAAAGTCCTTTTACAACAGGACAATGAGCCACAGCAGACCTCAGAATCCATCATGGATCAGGTGAAGAAACACAAGGTGAAGCTTCTGGTACCTGAACATCTGTGAGGACACCTGAAACCTGTTGTGTCACAAGTCACAAATGCAAAGACTCTGAGCTGCTGCAAAAGGTGTCCTGGCTTGTGACGTGCTTATTAATGTTTGAATAAAGGCAGGTGGTGCTGGATTTACTGCTTTTCCCCTTTTCCCAGACAAACATAAAAATGTATTTCCTCAATGGCTGCTCAAACGGATTTCAGAACCTGTAAAGTCAAACGTGAAGGACTGTATTGAGAAAAGTGTAAGGTCTCACCTCCATGCCCTCCACATCAATGCGAGCACGGACACCATACTTCTGACCGATCAGACGCAGCTTGGGGACGCAGTACAGCAACCGGTCATTAAACTGCAGGGAGAAAACATAAACTTATTTGTGGTTCTATCCATCTGTAGAAGCTGTAAAACAACAGAGCAGAGGTGAACGGGGTACCAGTATGAGGTATCTGTCCTGGGTGGTCCCGTTCTTGTTGGACAGTTTGAGGATGTGTCCTTCCTTAATGAGTTCATTAGTCGGGTTTACGATGTCTTCTTCTCCTCCCAGTAACTCGTACACCTTCAACAGCTTCCTCATTCGCTCCTGTCACAGAGTCAGAACAGATTTTTTTTTTACTTCGGACTGATTCTGATTCTTTCATCCCCACAGACGGGGTAAATAAAAGAGGACAGGATGTGATGAATGAAGCATTCAGACATGCTGTCCAGAAAAACCCATACTGATTTTCTCTCAAAGCCTGAGCCAGGGTTCATTTATCCTGGACAGTCATGGACATACCAAAGGTTCAGACCTTGGGAGAGACCAGATTCCGTTAGCCCTAAGAGTCTTGTGTTTAGTTCCTCATAACAGAGCAAGAATCTATTTATCCTGGAAAAACCCTCAGGATATGTTTCATGGCAGAGACCTGGGGGTCATTTATACAGGAGAGACCTGTTTTTTTTCCTCTGGGAGAGATTTAGGTTTTGATTCCTGGAGAAGACATCTGGTCCAGGTGTTGGTGGGTCAGAAGATAGTCCAGTTCTCCAACCCACCCCGGTACCACGAACATGCCCTAAACTTTCTCTGAACTAACCCTAAACCTGAGACTGACTGCCTAAATGTATGGTACCATAAAGTCAGATATAAAGTCAAATAAATCTGAAACTAACCAAGAAATATCTGATCATGTGATCCTGGTCTAGAGGAAGATTTTTATTCGTTTTCATCTGCTAAAGAGCCGAGTTAATGGCGATAATCACAGCACTTGAATTCAAGATGAATAAGGGGGTTAATAACAAACTGGCATGTGTTTGGACTGGTCTCTGGCTCTGGGTGTGTCGTGTGAACTAGGGCAGATCATGATGGCTGTGGTTGAAAGCTACGGTGCTGACGATGTGAGTCTTACCATCTTCCTGATGGCGGCGTTGGAGTGTTCTGCTGCTGTGGCAATCAGCTCCAGAGACTCTGCAGAGACAGATCATATTCATCACATTCATGTTGGCACCTCCTTGTTCATTTTACTTCCTTCTTCCTACATCCTTTTCTTCATTCCAGACCTGCAGACCCTCACCACAGTTTAAAGCAGGAAAGGGCTGAATGCAACTTACAACTACAAAAAAAATTATAACATCACTACCCTTGTACAGAACCTGGAGGATCCATGTGATATTAATTATATCATGCATGTCCATGGTGGTTTTTAAGGGTCTTGGCAGACGGTCTGCATGCAGGGAGAAATGGACTACAAAATACTTTGACTCCAGGCACATTTGTTTCTTGGACATTACAGAAAAAATAAGGACCACAGTGAAACAGACAAAAGATTTTTTTCAAAAACCCCAGCTCCAGCAGCTGAGAAGGACTGTCACTGTTTAACAGTCTCTGAAGGAAGAAAGAGTCGACTGGTCTCTGCTCTGTTTACGCTCAGGCCCGTGTGTAGCTTGTCATAACTGAGTATGCCATGTTAGCACAGAAATGAATAGGAGTCATAGAAGCTGCCCGTGTTTTTCGTACTCTGGGCATCCCTGTAGTCCGGGGCATCCTCTGGCAGCCGGTGCAGGTAGTCTTTGAGCAGCAGCTCATAGCGAGGGATCCGCTGGACTGGCTCCAACATGTGATGCTGTAGAGTCAGGTTACCACAGCGCTCCTCCCTCTGCACAAACACAGCAACCAAACATTCACATAAAACAACTACAAGACGACAAACCACAACAGACCAGGGACAGAGCAGCTGTATCACTGAGCCTTTACCTGGATCTCCTGAATGATGGCCTTGAACTGAGCTGATCTCTCCATCCAGGTGTTCACCAGCTCCATGGCTCGGTCAAAGTTCTTCACATACTCCCCATACATCTTCAGGAAGGGGGCCAGCTTCTGCAGGATGTCCCCGATGCGTGGATTTGAGTCCCTGTAGGTACAGTGGAATAACAAAGTCAGGAGCTCCTGAGGAGGAGGAAGCAGGAGAAGAAGAGGAAGGGAAACATGCTCACCACTCCTCCATTCGCTTCTGCAGAGCCGGCAGCAGGAACTGCTGATGGAAACAGTAGATCGAGCAGATGTTGGAGAAAATTCCCTGGACCACATCACAGGGGAAGGAGGAGCGAGAACGAGCCTCCTCCAGGAGCCTGGCACAAAAAACCTGCCACAGAAGAAGAAGCGCTTTTTAAACGAAAAGGGGACTCAACAGTTACACTGTTTATTCAGTGTTATACAACAACATAAAATAAGCATAAATGTAAATATTTTAATGTAAATAATAAGAGAACACAGCAGCTGTCTGCAAGAGCTCCTCCCCACCCTCCTGCAGAGGAACACGATCCCCACACTCATACATCTTGTAGTCCTGAGTCTGTGTCTCCACGTGGCGGTTTTGTTTCTTTACATAGTGGTTATATGTCTTTCCAAAAATGTTTCACAGATTCTGATTTGAAAAGTCCAGGGGGAAGGGCAGGAGTGGTCAGATTATTGAATAGATCCTGGGCTGCCCCTCATGAAGAATAGAAGGACATTGCTTACACTGAAATCTAGTGCAGAGCTGAGCAGTGGACTCACCTGGTCCAGCAGGTGGAGCTTAGACACGTAGCCAATCTCAGTGTGCAGGAGCTCATTGGCAATGTTGAAGACCCTTTGTTGCACAGACAGCTGCACAGAAACACACAATGTTAAACATCTGCAGGAAAGTGAAGATTCCCCAACACCAGTTTTGAGCACCATTACAATCTTTGATCAGCAGGAACATAAAACCACTACTAACAATGAGCTCACTTTGTTCTGTGTCTCTTTGTGGTCAGTTTGTGTCTCTTTGTGGTCAGTTTGTGTCCCTTTGTGTCTCTGTGTTCAGTTTGTGTCTCTTTGAGGTCAGTTTGTGTCTCTTTGTGTCTCTTTGTGGTCGGTTTGTGTCTCTTTGTGGTCGGTTTGTGTCTCTTTGTGGTCGGTTTGTGTCTCTTTTTGGTTGGTTTGTGTCTCTTTGTGGTCAGTTTGTGTCTCTTTGTGGTCGGTTTGTGTCTCTTTGTGGTCGGTTGCGTCTCTGCATTGTGCACATGTGTCTGGGTTTCTGCTTATGTGTCAATAAAGTTGCCGTCTCACTGTCTCACCTCAACAGAGTCCTGTCTGTCTGTCTTGGGCGGGGGCAGCACTATTGTTAGCTCTGCCTCCTCTTCCTCCAGGTCACTTTCGCCCTCCTCAGTGAACTCCCTCCTCCTCACTACTCCCCGTGCCTCCTCCTCATCCCCCTCGCCCTCTCCTCCCTCCCCTGCATAAGAGGATGAGCTAGAGAGACGGGGCAGGAGGGCAGGGCTGCATGGATATGCCACACCTCCTTCATCCACGCCGACAAAGCAAAGCTCCTCGCTGTGCGACGGAGAGCTGATGCTGTCGATCCCGCTGTCCCGATTAGCTAGCTTCCCGTCTGTCTGCGAGGAGGGGAGGGACAGACGCTCTGAGGGTAGCTCAGATTGGTCAAGCAGCAGCGGTTGCTGGTGTTGTTGCTCCCTCATCTCCACTGCAACCACATCGTCCTCCAGGTGTTTCTCTGAGGCACTGTAACCCGACTCCATAGACAGGCGCTTCTGAGGAAGGTCATCACAACATGCCTCCACCAGCTCTTCATCATCATCATCTTCATTATGGTCATCCTTCTGTCCTTTCCCCTCACCCTCCATGGTGATGTCATCAAGACTTTGAAGCTCAGAGGGCGGCTTGTCTGGTGGCGCAGGGGCAGGCGATGATGATAATGGTGGTGAAGAAGGTCGGGAGGAGGACAAGGAGGAGGTAGGGTCAGGAAGGCGGGAACATAGAGCCCCCCCGGTGATGTCAGGAACCATGATGATCTGCTCACTGCACACCAAAAACCACAATCAACACATACAGTCAACAATTACATTATTCCTCCTATGACCAATCAGAACTTACCGCTCAAACTTTTCAATGAGTGATAGAACGCAGGTGGGAGAGGCAGTGCTTTCGGCACGGGTGGGAGGAGTCCGGCCACCACGGGGGTCTGCTGGGAGGGGCCTGCAGGGCGGGGGGGGGGGGAGGGGCTTGTCTGGAGCCCGTGGGCGAGGCCTCGACACCCCTGCCTGCTGCTGGAGATGTGCGGGCTTTGGAGGAACTGTGGAGGGTGGGGTCACAGATGCTCTCAGTGAGATGTCATAATTATTCATTCATCCATCCATTATCTATACCCTTACAGGTTCTGCTTGAGCCTATCTCAGTTATCTTTTGGGTTACAGGCAGGTGTACACCCTGGACAGGTCACCAGTCCAACACAGATGCCATAATTAAATGAAAATCAAATGTAAAAAGTAAATGTAAATATTAAAGTTTAATAGAGTTTTTCACCCTGAGGTTTAGGCCCAGGCGGTGGTGGTCTGGTCTTGGTCGGTGGTGTTACTGTGGTAGCTGGCAGCTCTGGTGGTCCTGTGTCGGTAACTAATAGCAGCCCATTATCTGAGTTGCAGCATTCAGTTAGCTCTGCCCCTCCATCCAGGGAGGCAGGGCCAGAAGAGGAGGGTCCCAGGTTGAAGCTCTCCTGCTGGGAAGCCTCAGCATCCTGCTCCCCCTGATGGCTGCACGGTGAACAGGATGGCTCCAGAGAAAGACTCTTAGTCAGCAAGCTGGGACTGGAGGAGGAGGAGGGACCTGGGGGGCAGGAAGTGGGTGTCAGGTGGTAGCAAGGACAAGCCCACAAACTGCCAAAATAAAATCTCTAGTTTTTTAAGATCCACACAAAAAATGTATTCATCCATCCATTATCTATACACGCTTATTGCTACCTAGGGTCACGGGGATCTGCTGGAGCCAATCCCAGCTCTCTTTGGGTGAAAGGCAGGGGTACACCCTGGACAGGTCACCAGTCCATCACAGGGCCACAGAGAAACAACCAACCACACAAACTCACACTCACTCCTATAGGTTATTTAGAGTCACCAATCAAGCTGGCAAACATGTTTTTGGACTGTGGGAGGAAACCAGAGTACCCTGAAAAAACCCATGCAAGCACATGGAGAACATGCAAGGTTCTTCTTGCTGTGAGGTAACAGTGCTAACCACTGAATTTTTCTATCAAATTGACTCCAACTCTCCACTCTATAAGACTAAAACCTTGTTAAAACTCTTTACTATATTGTCAAATAAAAAACTGTTTGTCTCAGTGTGATGATAATGATGAACCAAACCAGCAAACATTCTGCACACACCTGTGTTCACCTGACCTGACTACATGGCTATGCCAGAACATATCTGACTAGTAGGAGAATTTTAACATTACTTTCTCAGTTGGTAGATATTCAACTCTGAACTGAAGTAAAATTTAACTCCAACCTGAGTCAAGGTCTGTCCATCCCTAAGTTTTTCATTTTGGATGAAAAAACTGAAATTTCAATCTTCAAAAAAGGGGTTCCCATTTTAACAGTCCAGTCCAGCAGCAGTGCAAAACAGTCTGAGCACAAAGTGATCAACATGACCTTCATGAAGGAGGATTTACTTTACTGACTGTTGGATTAGACAGACTGGGTCCGACAAAGGCGTTCCTAATAAATTGACTGCATCTGACATGGGTTCCTAATAAACAGACTGGGTCTGACACAGGGGTTCCTAATAAATTGACTGGGTCCGATGCAGGGGTTCCTAATAAAGTGGGTCTGACACAGGGGTTCCTAAAAAAACGGATTTAGTTCTACTCATGAATAAAAACTTGTCAGTATAGAATTGGAGCATACAGATGAGGCAGCAGCTGAGTGAGCGATGGGAGCAGTTTGTGGATAAAATCAGCTGATTGTAAAAACAGCCACACACACATAAATTGCTTCCAGATGATGTCTCTGGACAGAAATAAACTCCACATGGAACACAGAGAGATGTTTGTGGTCTGCCACTGGGTGCACATCATTGGTTAAATCCTGGTGGTTCCAGAAAGCCGATTGGCTAAAAGAAGTCATTTTAAATAACATCAGATTCAAAATGGACCTGAACCACAGAGACCACATTAACACCTACTCTCGGGGCACACACACACACTCACACACACACACACTCTTGGATCATTCTGCAACTGACGGTTTACACCCAGCACCAACAGTCACAGTTTAAGATGCTTTGACTTTCTTTGATCTGTAAAAACTCAAGTTCCCAGACCTCAACTATGACCATGAAAGAAACTGGACTGAGGATTATCCTCAGGTAAACCATAGTCATGCAAACAACAACGAGTCCAAAACTCACAAATGTACATCGTTCCAGTGACACTGCAACCAAAACTAAGGAAGCGTGTGTTCCCAGTTAGGGTGCATACTGCAGGATTATCCAGACTTAACATGGAGGGCTCCTGTCGCTTCTGACATTAGATTGGACACTGGATCCAAATCTGTGAGAGCATCACTGCTGCAGCACCCTGCTGTGTGTGAACTTATTTGTGAGTGATCGTACTTACTCCTCTGGTTACTCAGGTCAAAGTATAGGGAGATGAGACGTCTGTGAAAGCAGGACCACTAAGCACCTGATTCAAGCGTTTATTTTCTGTTTAATCTGTTTCTGTGCTTGAAGTGAATGAAATGAAACTTAAAGCTTCTCTCTCTGTTTGCTGCAGAAGGTGACTTATTTCTCACTTTCAGAAAGTTACCCAAACTTTCACAAGCAAATGCACACATAAACAAAACAAAAAAAAAAAAACGAGGAAATAAATAACAAATCAATAAACTGATGACACTGACCGTGACAGGAGCTCTGAGGAGAATCTGCAGGAGATATGTTGTCCTGCTAAAGTCACACAAACATGAATGAAGGCAGGAGTGTGTGTGTGTGTGTGTTTGTGTGTTTATGTTCAATTGTGAAAAGGAAGGGAAGGGTCATGGGAAAACATCAACAGGCTGATGTAAACCAGATGGCGTGACTGTGTGTGTGCGTGTGTGTCTGTGTGTGTAATCTATTTTTAGCTGTGGCCTTGCTCATTGAACTGACACAACATTTAACTAGATTTTTTTCAGAACCCAATGTCTGCGCAGCTGGACACACCACACTACATTACCCAGAATCCTTCCCATACTCACAAGAAACATCCAGTTTAGAATAAGTGAGATATCCACCCGGAGACTTATGCTGTTTGACACAGGCCTGTCAGTGGGTGGACTGGTTTAGCTGGTCACAGACTGGTCAGTAAAAACGGGACAGGGTAAAGGGGTTCAGGACACAGGGCTGCTGGTCACTGTGTAGTTAGATGTGTGATATTTTTCAGTCTGAGCTTAAACAAACCAGCAGAGATTTTCACTCCTGAGGATTTTTGCCTCCATGAAATTGAATTTCCAGGAAACAGTAGGATGAACATTCCTGGCACTCAGTCCTGGATCTCCTCCTCCCTAACACTTTGTTTTAGATGAATGTGACTTCGTAATAATGTCTTGAAAGTTTCCTGGAAAGAACCGTGTTGTTTGGTACGACTGCAGGAAAAACACTTTCTCAGTTAGGTGTGCTGAGTTTAGCATAGATTTCAAGATGATTCCATGAAAGAAATTTCTGTTATTGTTAAGTTGTGCTAGTTTATCATTCTGAAACAACAGGTCACCAGTCCATCACAGGGCCACATACAGACAAACAACCACACACACTCACACTCACACTCCCTCCTATGGGCAATTTAGAGTCACCAATCAACCTGACATACATGTTTTTGGACTGTGGGAGGAAACCGGAGTGCCTGGAGTAAACCCACGCAAGCACAGGGAGAACATGCAAACTCCACACAGAAAGGCCCCTGCTGGGTTTCGAACCAGGAGCCTTCTTGCTACGAGGAAACAATGCTAACCACTCATCCACCGTGCTTGCCAATGTTCTCCACATCAGAAACGTAAAAACTTGATGCGCACTAGAGTGCAGTTTGCCTCCTCCGAAATCAGCAACACCTGAAGCCAATCACCACCAACTTCCTTAAATACAACTTTTAATTATCCAAAGCAAGGAGGCACCCCCTGGTGGTCAGAGGTGTGACCATAACACAGCAGTGTGCATGTAAGTGAAAGCAGCTGCTACAATCTGAGCCTGGAAGGATCACCCAAACATTTGGCACTGCTCCTTTAATGCATCCATCCTGCTGAACACATGCAGACTGAAACACACAGCTCTGCTCCTCCACAACTGTGACACATATGTTGGAACACCTCAAAAACAGCAGAAGGTGCCTCTGATGCCTCAGAAATAAAAGAGAATAGAATCATTGCACTGCCGTGTTGGAGGACCAGACACCTGCGTACACACTTGCCACATGAAAAAACACGAACAGCAGTGTTGGAACAAAGACACAACAGGTACAACACACTGGAAATTTGGGTTGGCATTTACTTCCATGTGGCACAGGTACTTATTATTGATTATTCATAAATTACTAGTCGGGCAAACAGTTTATTCTGAAAGATGTTCTACTTGTCACTCAAGTGGTTCCGTTAGTATTTTAGGAGCTTCCGCTGGTCACTGTGGATGATCTAGGTTCTAGTAATCCTCGAGGAGCACTTCGTGGTTCTTTAATAGGCTATGTTTGTCACTGAGGTTCCTTTAGGGGAATTTAGGGGTCCTGTAGCTGGTTCATTGTCCTTTAGGATGTTCTAGTTAGCACTTGTGCTGATGCTGTTCAATGTGATTGCAAAGGTTCTTTATTTTGCTCTAGTATACGAGATTCCAAAGGGTCCAGAAGACAGTTCCAATAATTGAGCATCTTCCGGTTGTTTAGGGGGTTTGCCACTTCCTTAGGCCACAAAGAAGGATCTGGGTGGTCGATGTGGTGGTCATTATGGAAGTTCTTAAGGAGGTTAAGGTTGTCATTAAGAAGCTTCCTAGGATCCTGTAGATGGTTCAGGTTATCCTGTAGAAGGCTGTAGTTGTTCTTGATGTGCTTTATTTTGATCTAGTGTTTCTTTCTAAGAGTCATGTAAGAAGTTCTAAGTGAGGTATTTCAAGTAGGCCATAAAATTTGAGAATCAATAAAAATATTCTAAAGATCTTGCTTTAAAACAGTTATGGTCTCCCTTTATGAAGTTCCAGGGCCTTTAGCAGGTGTCAGGAGTTTTCTGGGTGGTTAAAAATGTGTTACACAGTACTACCAAAATCCAAAACCAAATGAGGGAATGTGTTTTGGAAGTTCCACACAGGATGACTGTGGGAGGGAACTGTGAGGCTGTTCCTGAGGCCACCTTATAACACACAACATGACCCACGTGTGGATTATTTAGAAGATCTAAATGAGGTTCTAATGGATCTTTGATCAAGGGTCTAAGGGTGGAAGGTTGTGCAAACTGTAAAGCCATTTGCAACTAAGTTGTGATTTTGGACTCTATCAATACAGTTTGACATTATGTAAGGTTGTTCTTCAGGCCGGTTCTAGACGCTATTAGGGAGGTTGTACATGTCTATTAGGTGGTTCTGGTCACACTTAAGGAAGTTCTAGTAGTTAGTGAGGAGGTCTTGGATACAGTTTTAGGAGTCAGGAGGTTCAAAGGTTTTTGTGAATGGTTCAGGTGATTCTTCCAATGGTTCTAGTAATTTTGAGACAAATGAAATATTCCCAGGGCCCTTTAGCAAGTAAATATTATCAGGGTCCATAGTAACCACTGAAGGCAGCATGGTGGTGCAGTGATTGGTGCCTTTCTGGAGTTTGCAGGGTACAGACGATGGATGGATGGAGAGTGATCACCAAGGACATGCCAGAGATCACTGAAGTGGTTCTAGAAGCCTTTTGGGTTGTTCTGGTCATCACCAGTAGTGGCATCGTTAGACATAAGCATGTGGGGCCTCAGCCCTGAATATTTTTAGCTCAGCTCTGAACATATTCCCTCCTGTCAAAGGTTCACATTAACACCAAGTTAACTAGGTAAACTCTAAGGCCTAATGTTGGAGTGAAGTGGAACTAATTATAGCGTCGGAGAGAGGGCCAGTAATTTAGTGACGCACATGAAGGGGAAGCAGGAGGAAGGTGCAGATTCACTGACTAATATAAAAACATGAAAGGTTCTGGTGAGAACCCCCAGTCTGGCCTTCTTGGAGATTTCAAGAATGAAGGTAAATAAGAAAAGTAGCACATTAAACTGTGCCGGAGTCGAAGCTGATGGGCAAACGTTGAAACTATTACAGAAGTAACTTCTGGTTGAAACACAAACCAGTGGGAAAATTATCTGCCAAATGCAAGTTGTCCCTAAGTTACACACACTGCTCACAAGTTTCACCAGTGAAACCATTTGCCTCCCTTTGCAAATTGTTGTGGCCACAGAAGGACGGACAGTTATTTCTTATACAAAAACATTAAAACATTAAGCACCTTAACAAAAATGGAAGCTTATTGCTCAGGCAAAGTACAGCATGTTACCTTGATATTTACATTTACACAAACAACCGGATGGAGACTGAATGGACTATTGTGTGTAATACCAGTTTTTATTACAGTATTTTATATATATGAAGGTGAAACATGAGCCCAGTGCAATCAAGGTCAGGTCCTTCCTTGGGTCCTTTAGGTGCTGATCTAGATTTGCTATCTGGTTAATGAACTCTGGTCACAGTGTGTAAGACCTCGTAGACGTAGCGTAGACATGAACAGAACAAACCTCTGACACATTCAGCAGCTCGACCTACAAACGTTCTGGTTGCTGCAGATTTCACCTTCACCAGCAGCAGCGTTTAGAGGGTTAACATGAGGAGATCCTGCGCCGTGTGTGTGGTGGAGGAGGTGTGTCGTCTGTCTGCAGAAACCAGCCACAGTTCACACTCTGGTGAATACCACCTCCATCCTCCATGCTGCTGTTCACCCACACAGGCCTCCAACCATTAAAATCAATGGCTGAGTCCATCAATAACACACACACACACACACACACACACACACGCACGCACGCACACGCAGTCTGCCTGCTCAGACCTGGATCCTGCATGTTTGATGAATCAGTCACAGAGACAGTATTGATCTGTGCGATCATCATTGCCAAAGCAGTGGCGACCAGATGTGTCACGTGTGTTTTAACAGGTTTTTCAGCTGATCGTAGAGCAGCAGACGCAGTATCCTGCAGCATACTAGCCTACATTCACTGCGGCGAGATGTCGGTCAGTGTGTGCGCGTGCACGACAGCCTGTGTGAGCGCACGTATGTCATTCCCAACCCCCCCTCGCCCCATCCTCAGTCAGGATTATAACGATTAGTATCATTTGATTTCTACATAAAAAGTGAATAAAATAGGACGCGGATGTGAGGAGGCGGCAGCTGTGTGCGCGCGCTCCTGCCTGTGCACGCGTGTGCTCGTGCAGCGGTTATCAGCAGGTAGGCTATATACGTGTACGCGGTGCAGATGTGACAGGATGTGGAGACTCACCCCTGGTCAGGCTGCTTCTGTCCATATACATCGCGCAGCAAAACACAAATCCGGTCATTAAAGAAAATGTTGGTGCGGGGAGAGCCGCTCTCCCGGTCCACAGCACGGAGAAGAAACCGGGTCAGCTTCACGCACATACACACACACAGCACAGACCGTACCAGAGAGTTTCGGACCCAACAGGCACACCTACGGTCCGGACCGACAGCTGACCGACAGGCTGCCGCTTCAGGACCAAGAAGTAGGTTAGATCCGCTCAGTTTGGTTCAGAGCGCTGCCCGGTGAGAGAGCGGCGGGCGGCGGCGGAGTGAGAGAGAGGTTTAATCTATGCTCTCTCACTCTCTCTCTCTCTCCTCCATTTTGGTTTCCTTGACAACAAATTTGGGGGGGGGGGGGGGGGGGGGGGGCAAGTGTGAAAATAAATCAGAACAACTGTCACATATACATCTGTCCTGAGATCTGATAACAAGTGCTGGACAAAGGACTCAGACCTGCTCATTAAAGCCAGGCTACTAAATCACACTAGAAAATACTGCAGTACAAGTACTACAAAACATGACAGGAATTTAGAGGAACCAGTTAAGGCTTTTTTGTTAATGTAAGTTTTGTTCATTTCACATGAAGTTAATTTTGAACATTAAGTTTTAATTTTCAAATGTCAGAACTTATGAGTTGTTCTGAATGAACTGCAGAATTAAAAAAAAAACAGTAGACCATTGACAACATGTCGGCAGCATTGACGTTAATATGTAGGCAGCACTGTCAACATGTCAGTATGTCGGCAGCGTTGACAACATGTTAATATGTTGGCAGCATTGACATGTCAGCAGCATTGACAACATGTTAATATGTTGGCAGCATTGACATGTCAGCAGCATTGACAACATGTCAGTATGTCGGCAGCATTGACAACATGTTGGCAGCGTTGATAACATGTTAATATGTCGGCAGCCTTGACAACATGTCGGCAGCATTGACAATATGTTAATATGTCAGCAGCGTTGACACCATGTCAGCAGCATTGACAACATGTTAATATGTAGGCAGCATTGACAACATGTCAGCAGCATTGACAACATGTTAATATGTCAGCAGCATTGACAACATGTCCGCAGCATTGACAACATGTCAATATGTCGGCAGCATTGACAACATGTCAGCAGTGTTGACAACATGTCAGCAGCATTGACAACATGTCAGCAGCATTGACAACATGTTAATATGTCGGCAGCATTGACAACATGTCCGCAGCATTGACAACATGTCAATATGTCGGCAGCATTGACAACATGTCAGCAGTGTGGACAACATGTCAGCAGCATTGACAACATGTCAATATGTCGGGAGCATTGACAACATGTCAGCAGCATTGACAACATGTCAGCAGCATTGACAACATGTCAGCAGCATTGACAACATGTCAATATGTTGGCAGCATTGACAACATGTCAATATGTTGGCAGCATTGACAACATGTCAATATGTTGGCAGCATTGACAATGTCAGCAGCATTGACAACATGTTAATATGTAGGCAGCATTGAAAACGTTAATATGTCAGCAGCATTGACAACGTCGGCAGCATTGACAACATGTCAATATGTCGGCAGCATTGACAACATGTTGGCAGCGTTGACAACATGTCAGCAGCATTAACAACATGTTAATATGTAGGCAGCATTGAAAACGTTAATATGTCGGCAGCATTGACAACGTCAGCAGCATTGACAACATGTCAGCAGCGTTGACAACATGTCAGCAGCACTGGCAACATGTTAATATGTAGGCAGCATTGAAAACGTCAATATGTTGGCAGCATTGACAACATGTCAATATGTCAGCAGAATTGACAACATGTTGGCAGCTTTGACAACATGTCAGCAGCATTGACAACATGTCAATATGTTGGCAGCATTGACAACATGTCAATATGTCGGCAGAATTGACAACATGTTGGCAGCTTTGACAACATGTCAGCAGCATTGACAACATGTCAATATGTTGGCAGCATTGACAACATGTCAATATGTCGGCAGAATTGACAACATGTTGGCAGCTTTGACAACATGTCAGCAGCATTGACAACATGTCAATATGTTGGCAGCATTGACAACATGTTAGTATGTCGGCAGCTTTGACAACATGTCAGCAGCATTGACAACATGTCAATATGTCAGCAGCGTTGACAACATGTCAATATGTCGGCAACGTTGACAACATGTCAGCAGCACTGACAACATATTAATATGTCGGCAGCATTGACAACATGCTGGAGGCATTTATAACATACCAGTTCCCAACCCAACATGTTCGCCACAGGGACTTATTGTGTCATCGGCCAGTGTGAAAGCATAAGGCAATAAGCATCATGGACAAATGGACCAATGAATAAACACTGTGTGCAGTAACTGCTCAAAAACCACAATTTAAAAAATACAATTCAACCTGCCAAAGTGGCTTGTGGGAGTGTTACACTCCACTCCTCAAATCCACCTGTCAGTGTTGACATCAAGCTCTGTACCCAACAATGCCACACATCTGAGTGCAGGAAAACAAGCACACCCTGTTGTCATCTGGCAGGGGAGGAGATAAAGCTACAGGTTGACCTCTGATCTCGCCCCACACACACACACACACACACACACACACACACACACACACACACACAGTCTCTTTTCTGTGTGAGTGGTTAAATGGTCCAGGGCGTTTGTGTGTTGACTGGTCCTCACACTTTCTGTCTGAAGTTTCAGACCTGGTTTTAAGTTTTTTAAGTTCAGGCTAGAACAACAATAGTTTAATGTGGTGACTGGTTATTTAGTTCTATTTTCTGCTGGCGGTGGTGGTAGGGGTCACACAGTAAAGAGGTAGACAGGAAGTGGAGAGGGGGTGGGGGAGCTGTTGGCTCAAGTTTGGTGCTCCTAATATGAACAAACCCTGGTTCCCACAGTGAAGTGTCTGCTTTCAGTGGAAACAGTAGAAACTGCAGCGGCGTGAGCGCTGTTCAGCTGCTGAATGTGTCATCTATTTTTAACTTTTAGCTCTTCATCATATCTGCTCATATCTGTCTCTACACGTCCGGCTGCATGGCATGCTGGAAGGCTGGGGTGTGTGTGTGTGTGTGGGGGGGGGGGGTCTCAGAGTGTTTCTAGACAGTTCAGGTCATGCAGATATCATTTTTAATACCATCTGTGTCAGTTGCTGCTGTATACAGCTTGAACTGAAAGTGACTAATTATAATCATAATACTAATAGTTGTGTTCCACATTCAGATGGTCCTGGTTCAGAGTCCTGACACAGGTCTTCATGAAAAAAGTCCAGCTCACAACCACCCTAAAAACCACAGTCTGTAGTTTTTACATTTCTGTCTGTGCTCAGATTAAACTAGAGAGATAATAAAGAGGTGCCAGTTGCCACAGAAAAGGACCAGAGAACAGGCTCCCAGGCCCAGAGGCCGCAGGGGCCACAAAACTTTGTGTGAAGCAAAGAAATGTTTTTTGTTTGAAAATCAAGGTGACACAAAACCACAAGACGCAAAAATCCACAGATAGAAACTGACACCAAATGTCCTGACCTCCTGTTTAGAAGGCGTGTGGAGCCTTTGACTGGTTTCTCGTGCTCGTATGTCCTTCATGCTAAGCTAGGCTAACGCCATCCTGGCACAAACATGAGACGGGCTCCCCCTATACTTGTTTGTGCTGCAGGTTTAAAACTCCACAAACACAAGTACTTTCTTCACAACTTTACTGACTAACAACCAGGCAGCTTGAACCAATCAGAAGCCAGAACTGACTGTAGTCACTAATCAAACTAGAGCTGAGTATTAGGATTTTTCAATAGTTGTCCTTATGTAAATGACTGTCTGCAGAGAAAAATCAGACTTTTCACTGTGGGTTCAGTGCAACAGCTGATATTTACATCATGTACTCCTGTTTATACACCGGAACATCCCTCTATCTATTGGACTCCTCCAGGTAACAGTTGCAGGACCAAGTTTCTGAGTATAGGAACTGATGTGCAGACTCAGACCTGATCAGACCCAGAATATGTGCTTTGGGCCAGTTATCCAACATCAGAGAGCTCATATTCACACATGGCAGGACGACGGAAACTTTCTTCTCCACAGTTTCTTAAAGTCTGAGCTGCAGTTGGATGGAATCTTGCCAACAGAATAACTGGACAGTTTGTGGTCTGCGGCAGAGCGAGTGTGTTTCTGAACTTCTCTGCTGTCATTCCTTCATCCTCTGTCTCCTTTACAACAACTTTATGATGCATGAAATAAAGACGGACCCTCTCTCTCCCTCTGCCACGTAGTCTGTGGTTTCCTGCCTCGCTCGGCCCACATGCAGGATCAGGATCAGATCAGGATCAGTTGCAATCACAGAAACTCAGTATTGTTGTGTGAAAGCAGGCTTCTTCCAGATCTTTTTAGAACATCAGGGCTTGTTTACAGTCAAAATGTTACTTCGTAGAGGAACAGAGAATAAAGAAATGTTTGTTTCTATATATCTTTCTTTTTTCTGTTTGTTTTATTTATCCTGGTACCTTACTGCTTCTCCTTTAAGCTTCCTCACCTAAACTTAACATGGAGGAGCACTAAAACTCTCAAAATTCAAATTCAAAGTCAAATTTATTTATATTGTGTTTAACAAGACACTGCCCAGAAAAGTAAAAGCACAACTCAATTGAACAGAGATTATAATGGGTTAAAAAAAAAAAAAAAAAGTATAGGCTATACGTAAACATGGGTTCATAAAAAATGAAAACAATTACTCCAAAGCTTTTAAAAGACCTAACTCTTATGTTTTAAAAAAGGTGGGATATGGTGATAATATCAAAAGAAGGACTTTCCATAAAGGAGGCCAGCTGATGTTTTCAGCATGAAAGCGAGAACCAAATTTAGCAAATACTAAAAGTTTAAAATCCACATCAATATGGACCGGTACCAGGTGAAGGGATGTTAAAGTTGGGGTCAGATGGTCAAATTTGGATGTGCTTTTTGAAATTCTAGCAAACCATCTGAAGACTTTTAAAACAGCGAGCAGCCAGTCAAAGAATAAGGAGCTGCAGTGACAAGAGCATGGATGGAAGTTTCAGTGTCAGTCCCTGGTGTTTTACCTAAATGATAAAAAATGCAGGTCTAGCAGCAGATGTGAAGTGGGGGATAAAGGACAGAGATTTGCCCCCCAGGATTTCATAGAATAAGCCTGATCAACTTTTACTCTGAAATTCTTAGCTGTACTTTAACTTTTACTCTGAAACTCTGAACTGTGCAAATACATCACATGACCACATCATGTGACCTGTCTGGCCTCAGCAGAGACAGAGCTGCAAATCTGATTAGATCCAGTCTAACGTACTAAACGATGTCCCTGTGACCTTCAGCTGCAGCTTCTCTTCACACATGAACTCCACGCTGTCAAGAACCAGAAGCAGAACCTGTACTTGGGACTCTGCTCTGCTTGTTGACATGTAGAAATTTAAATCCCAGTGAACTGAACATCTGTCAGACAGAACCACATATGAAAACATTATCCTTGCTTTTAGAAAATCCCAATGAGAAGCTGTTTTAGCAGGAAGAGCAGCAAAGTCGTCAGGCTGCATCCAGTTAACGGGGAAACAAACCCGAACTACACTGAACTGGACATGACTGCTGGGATGTGAATTTCCCACCAGGGATCAATGAGGTTGGATGATTAGACTGTATTTTGTTTGATTCATCTGATTCTGAAAAGGAACCAAGGTTATCAGATAAATGTGGTGCAGGAAAAACCACAAGGTTTGGCTCTGATGTAGTGAAGTCCAAGGATGAAATAGCACTACATTAGTAATAGTACTTCAGGTTTGGACTGAAGTACAGCACCTGAGTAAAAGTACTTTACTTTACAGCTCCACTCAGAAAGATAGAGACATGACAGTACAGTACCTGAGTAAAAGTACTTTACTTTACAGCTCCACTCAGAAAGATAGAGACATGACAGTACAGTACCTGAGTAAAAGTACTTCACTTTACAGCTCCACTCAGAAAGATAGAGACATGACAGTACAGTACCTGAGTAAAAGTACTTTACTTTACAGCTCCACTCAGAAAGATAGAGACATGACAGTACAGTACCTGAGTAAAAGTACTTTACTTTACAGCTCCACACAGAAAGATAGAGACATGAGAGAAATGGAGACACTTTGTGCAGCGGCTGTACTGGACTCACCTGTCCTGCAGGTGGAGCTGCTGTTGGGAGGAGGTGTCAGGGTGGAGTTCAGGTGGTAGGAGAACCTCATGGTGCCAAACTGATGGGAGAAAGAGGAAGGAGGAGGAGGGAGGTTGATCCCCAGCAGAGCGCTGCGAGGTCGGTTCAGCTGCATGCCAACACCTGCACAGGTACGTCAGTCCACACCTGGACAGGCAGGTCTGAGGTCAGTGTGGAACAGCTGATGGAGGGATGGGGTTTACTGTCGGTCCTCTGTCTGGGTTTCACTTCACAGTCATGCTTCCACTTTGAGACTAACTGGGCTTTTGCTGCTGGTCTCTGGTGGTCTGGTCTCTGGTGGTCCAGTCTCTTTCATCCTCCCTCCCTCTCGCCCATCTTTTCTCTGTTCTTTCTTGTCACTCTTGAAGAAATCCAGACCTCCAACATCTCTCCATCTCCGCGTCCACGTCTGGTTTATAGAATCCACAGAACATCAGTGAAAGTGCTGAACAACAAAAACCACGTCGGGCTCTCTGCTGCTTCCTGTTACTCAGACGTCTCAGAGGTCAGATCCAAGGCAGCGTGGGCACAAAGAAAAGAGGCTTTCCACAGATCAAACAGTCGATCTCATCTTAAAATCTAATTTTCCTACTGAAGAAGTCTGAGTCCAGATCATGCGGACTCAGCTCTGCTCGTGTTTCCTGATCATCTTTCTTCTCTTCAGCAGATTCTTTCATTCCAGCGTCAGTTTGTCCAAACACAGACGTTCGTCTCTCAGCTTCAGACTTTTGTGTGAAAATCTGATCTGAGCCTCAGACCGACACCACAACTCCTCCTCCTGAGTCCAGACATCTGATCCCAGACCAGCAATCCCTCCTCTCCCCACTCTGTGGCCTGTTTCTCATTTTCTCTCCTCCTTTTTTGAGTCTGAAATCTGAAGCAAAAGAAAAACTGCTGAAAAATTCCAGCAGTTTTTTCTTGTTTTCCCTCTTTCCACAGTAACACAGATTTAGCCTGAGCTCCAGTGATTCTGCTGCAGCTCAGATGTTTCCTTTGGTTTGAATCTGCTTCAGAGCAGCACAAAGTTCAGTGTTAAACTCCATGACATGAGCCACCGGAGGGCGCTGCTTCTCTGCTCACATGGCTCCTCTCCTCATTCCCTGCATTTTAACAAAAACCTTTGTTTTAAAATTTTCATCCAGGTTCAGATCAGCTGGAATCTGAACTGAGCCTCTGTCCTTTTTACAAACCCATGATTGATGGAATCACTGATTGCACTGATTTCATCATTTAAACAAAGCCACCAAAGGTTGTTTGTCTCCATCACATCCCGAGTTTCCTGTGAAAGGTCTGACACAGAAAGGCGACTACAGGTGAGCATGATCAGATCAAACACACCCATGTTTCTACCTAGACCCGGTTGTTCCACTGCATCTCTGCAGGTTTTTCACATCTGTGACAGAACCTTTGTGGACCCGAACCTGGAAACATTGTGCCAGTCCCTGTGCAGTTGTTCTGTTTTCTGATGATTTCTTCAGCTGCTAATTCTGATAAACTGTTTATTATGAACCACAATGAAGCTCAATGATGTCGGTTCAGTGCAGGTTCTGGACTGTGGGAGTGTGTGCTGCTGGATGGGTACTTCATCTTTCTAGGAATCTTCATATTTTTGAGGACGTTTTATTTTTATTAGAGACAACAGTGGTGAACTGTTCATTTAGTTGTCACGGAAGTAAATGCCAGCGGGTTCTGCTTCATTGTGAATCACCGTGAGAACATCTGAGGTTCAGTAACGCACTGAACTCAGATTAAAATCCAAAACCACTTTATTGATTTACATCAACATAAAAAAAAAAAAAAAAAAATTAACTTTCCTTCAGTGTCCGCTGAATTCTGTGAGTCATCACTGGGTCTCTGACCGCCGGCTCCTCAGGCTGTACCGAGACTGAACAGCATAACCAAGACCAAGAAACAGGATGAAGACACAATAGAGAACAAAAGAGCAGCGGTCAGAGGTCATGGAGATAAAATCTGATTTTTGTTTAATTGTTTAGAGTTACAGTCCTTCATATTTCAGTCCTGGTTGTCTTGGTGACTCCAATAGTTTCCATAGTAACATAACAGGTAAGCAAAATCAATTTTGTGTAACTGATTAAAGACAAGACTCACTATGCACATGTATCACATGCACCCCTGTGTCAGACTGAGTCAGTTTATTAGGAACCCCTGTGTCAGGCTCGGTCAGTTTATTAGGAGGCCCTGTGTGGTACCGATCAGTGTAATCCAACAGTCCTGCAGTAAATTCTCCATGGTGATAATGTTCAGTTTGTGTCCGTTCCATTTCTATGAGGCTAAAGACCAGAGCCATCAGCCAGTGTACCACAGTTCAGTCCAACAGCTGCACATCCTGCAGCCTCCAGGTAAATGCACAACTGTGAAACAGCCTGAACACAAACTGATCATTATCACCTTCATACTGACAGGTTACAGGTCTGTGCTGTGGAAACAGGAAACCCGACGTGTTAAATGTGTATGTAAATAAAAATAACGGTACATATGTACATGTTGTGGATCTCACCGTGCAGCAGAGGGAAGGATGTGTAACTAGATAACTGGACAGACACCAGTCACTTGCTTGAAGTCTGTGAAGTTGAGCCACAGGCAAACTGACAGGATGAAGATCCAAAGGACACCGGAAATCAATAATCTATAATCATATCTACCTGTTGGTCCTGCACCTGGATGCTGTAGATCAGAGGGGAGGAGGAGGAGGAGCGGCGGGGACGCCTGCCAGAACTCACTGAAGCATTATGGGTAGCGGGCCCCTGCACTGAGGCATTGTGGGTACTGTTCGCCAGCAGAGTTGTGTCTGCTGCTGAACTGTTCACTGTGCTGCTGAGAAAACTGTCAGTACTCCACCCTACACAGCAAACACACAGGTACAGCAATACTGACAATAAAGTACACAACCAAAGGTGTGTGGAGACAGGTGAGACAGCAACTGACCCTTGTGGGAGAAGTGGGACAGGTGTGATCTGTGTGCGGTGGGAGACGACAACATGCTGCATTGTTCCTCCTTTTCCTTTGTCTCCTTTCTCTTCTGCACCTCCTCTCTTCTTCTGCTCCTCTGGAAAACATCTGCACTTCAGACTGAGGCTGTGTCACATCAAAACCCTGCAGGTGTCTCCACTCACCTTCACATCCAAGTGTTTCACTTGTTGCACCCCCAAACGCTCTGCACACAGACAAGTTACAGACAGACAGGTGACAGACAGGCCACAGATGGATCACAGACAGGTGTGTCATCCTCACCTGCGAGCTGCAGCGCCTCCTGCAGGCTGTGCTGCGTCTCTCTGAGTTGCTGCAGCACTTGCAGGCTCTGCTGCATTGGGTCTCTGTACCGAACACATACACAAAGCAGAACACACACGCCGACACACACCATGAAGCGCCGCAACACACTTACGTACACGCTGACCAGCTCCTGTGGATAGAACATATGTGTCAACATCAACACACACAAAGGTGACCTGGTGTTGGTGCTTGTTTATGTTTGTTTGCCCTCAGGTGTTGCACGGACACATCTGGTGTTTAGTAACGGGTTCACAAGCAAATGGGAAATTACGCACCATGTGCTGGTGTTCAGGATGGTCAGAGTTCAGGACAAACAAGTAGATCCTTCTCTCCAGGTAGAAATTTAAACACACCAACCCCATCAGCACCAACCTGAACACACACACTGATACATCAGCCTCTTTAAATAAATGAACTAAATTATTACAGCACAGTCCCCATCCGGCCACACCTATACCTGCAGTCGAAGTTACCTGACTGTGGATAAGGTGTAAAGGGGTTACCTGGCTCTGGAGGAGCGTTGGGTCGAGGTGAGGAGGAAGGCGGTGCAGAGGGCAGCAGCATTGTAACAGCAGGAGCTCAGACTGTGAGCCTCCATTAGCAGGAAACTCTGAAGGAAGGAAACTCTGTTAAAGAGCTCAGACAGCGCCACCTGCTGCTCCCTGGACACACTGCTGAGCTCTGAGAACACTGCCTGCAGACCTGACACACAGGTGGAGAGACAGGTGAGAGGGACAGAGAGGCAGAAACTGAAATATTAAAGATTTGTGAAATTGGTGTATTTTACCTTGCGTAGAGTCTTTCAGGGTGACTCTCAACTGTTCTCCATTGTTCAGAATCTCCTGCTGAGCCTGCAAGGCAGCACTCTGGGCCTCCATGAGGTCTTCAGCCATCTGCCTGGTGGACTGAAGCTGCTCAGCCACACCTGCTGAACTCTCCGTTAACCTGAGATGCACATATGCACTACACTATTAACGGTCTTTAATTTACCATTACAGTGTCACCTGTATATGATGTTTCCTGTGTTACCTGTATATGATGTTTCCTGTGTTACCTGTTAGGTTACCTGTCTATGATAGTACCTGTGTTAGTTTACCTATACATGGTGTTTTCGGCACGGTTGTGCCAGGCTTCAGACTGCAGGAAGTGGCAGATGGAGTGAGTGTGGGTGAAGAATTCTGTGTAGGTGTTAAAGGCCACAGCGTCCATCGCACCTGTACACATGCTGACCTCTGACCCCTCAGGACATGATGGGAAATCCCTACCAGAGCTGATGGAAAGACAGGAGCTCATTAACAGCAGATTATAGGTCTAAACACACAGGTGAGTCTCACATACACACAAATCAAAAAGGTGGGATTTTGTATTTACAGGAAGTTTCCTTGTTGAGTTTTAAAGCACATTTGACCATTTGGGGGCAAAATAAAACAAATTCAGGTCCTGTGATTCATTTTATTAATGATTATTGCTTACTACTACTACTACTACTACTATCAGTGATGGAGGAAGTATGGAAGTACTTACATGTTTTACTTAATACCCCAATCTAAGTAAAAGTTCTGATTTCAAAATCCAATTTTGGTAAAAGTACACAAGTATTCAGTGTCACCACATAAATCTGAGGGGTCATGCAAAGGAAAGAAAAACAGGTCAGATTCATTGCGGCTTTAAGACTTTTGCCTGATCTGTGATTTTCAGTGAATTTACTCCATGTGTCCATCATCAGGTCAGAGTGAGAGCTGAGAAACGTCTGCACAAATTTCTGCTTCCATCTAATCCAAACTCAGAATGACAGTGACACAGCCATGTTCTGACCGACTCTGAGGCATCACAGGTGTGAAGAGTTGATGTTACAGAGAGTGTCGAGGTGTTCACATATCCAGTTTGCCTTAGATCTTTTCATTGAATCTATACTTTAATGTTTTTATTTTTTATAAAGAACTCCTTGACATGGGGGGTGTAGGGTCTCCTGTGTCCAGCAGAATAAAGGAACGTGCTGCAGCGTTACAGACCATCTGTGATAAAGTGGGGGTTCCACGCTGTCTGGTCTTGTGTCTTGTTTTGTTGTTGTTTGACTCTGACAGTGATATGAACAGCAGTCTGCAGAAAAACCAGCTACAGCCTACCACACTAGGCCTGACAGCAATAATGGCTACCACATGAACAATTACAAAACAACTGTTGCCATTAACATAAACAGCAGCATATTGAAATCACTGGCAGCACATCTGTGGTATTTTAATGTGGGATCATTAAAATTATGCAACATGTTTACGGAAAACCACGGGCAGACTATAACAAAAAACTGAACTAACAGATACCTGACTGGGATGAATGACCTGCTCTGGAGCAAAGCCCAAGTGAGCTGCACAGAATAAATCTGCATGCGTATGTGCTGTTATGAAACTGGGTCACAGAGAAGTTTAGCCAAGATAACCCCGGAGTCATTTACCTGTACACACCTGAGCCGCTGTGAACACAGCTTGCGCGTTTACCTGCTCAGGTGGCAGTAGGTGAAGCTCAGCGCTATCCGGCTCTGGCTCTCTGACGTCATGTCCTTGCAGCGCGTGTCCAGGTGCTGCAGAGCTCGTGACCAACAGTCTCCGTACCTGGGCTGAGAGGCGAGGCTCCGCACGCGCTGCAGCTCCACCCTGCCGCGTTCAAAGTCATGACCGGAACCGGTGGAGACTCCGGGGAACATCAGAAACAGCAGCAGCAGCACCGCAGACACGAGAGTCGCCATGTTCATCTGTCTGGATCAGCCAATCAGAGAGCCGCATTTTTACCTGCTCAGAGGTCACCAACAGGTCACGTTTCCGTGTTTTGTTAATAACACTTCAAACACACATTTATTAATATTTGTACTTTTGCAAAATATGCGTCAGTTTATTTCAAAGTGTCAGAAACAATAACTTTACTTTTCTGCGGAAATGGAAAAAAAATTCCACCTTAAATAATAAAACCAGAAAATTTCACACACACACTGTATGTGCATGCGCATGGAAGGATTATTATTATTATTATTATATCCACATTTAATTCTGAGCTGCGACAACACATTAAATGCAGTATTGACATTATTGGTCTAAAAAAGATTAAATGAAGAATAATGAATATGTCAATCTTCATATTTTCCTGTTTTACGCCTGATTTGAACTCTGTAGTGGCCAGCAGGTGGCAGCAGGGCATCATGGGATATGAAGTCTGATCACACAAACTTTTACAGTTGTGAAAGTTTTCATTTTAATCTGCACGATCGGTGACCTCAGCTCTTTGAAACAAAAGCCTTGTTGTCTTACAGGTGTTGTAATGAAACGTTCACATATTCGATTCAGATGCAGTGATTTAAAGTTAAAGGGCTGTTTTTTTCTTCACTCATTTAATTTAGATTGAATTTATACAGTCCATTCTTGGTCAGCTGCTGCTGTTATTCATGTTTATCATTACCCTGGGCCCAACTCAGACTGAAGTGTTTTAGTCTCTGTTGTCAAGGTGTGTTTTATCTAATTACTTGAACACTTTCTGTGTATCACTGAAGAACAGAAAACTGATTCATCAAAGAGGACTGCTGCCAACACTTCATTATCAATATGTCTGATAGTTCTTTTCTTTAATTATTGATTGATTGTGCAAAACAAAATCCTCCTCATTATTCCTCAAGCTCAGGTGAACACATTCTTATTTCCTGTCAGAAGAATTCACATGTGAGAAACTGGCACCAGAGCATCTTCTGGGATATTTAGCTTAAAATTAAAAATTACTAATCAAATATAAACATTACTGCTAATAAGTTCCTGAACCAATCGGTGAGTTAACTATTAACCTCGTCTTTACAGCACTGGTTGGTTTTTGTGGGAAATGTACCATGAGGGCGGAACAGGTTGGCTGATGCACAGTGTGTGTTGTGTTGGAGCTGAGCTACAACCAGTGAAACAGTCGGGCACAGATCAGGGGACAACAAACGATTTTAGTTAGAAAGAAAAATAAGAAAACAGGTAAAAACTAGTTTTGTCTACAGCGACAGTGTATTGGAGTTTCCACTGAATTCCAACCAGAGTAAAAGCAGAATATTCATCCTCGATATTAGCAACTATGAAGTCACCACACACATCACTACTAAGTCTAGAAACACAACATGGCTTGGCTGACATGGTGGCTTCTGGCAAGACGCACAATATTATAGGCACTAAACTCTGGAACATGCAATATGGTGGCTGGGTACTGTAAGTTTGTGCCGGGTCGAGTCCTGTGGAGTGAGTCCGTTCACAGAGGGGCGTTTGATTTCTGCAGCTGCGTGAGAGGCAGCATGCTAACAGGTGCACTGCTCTGGGCAGACTGGGCGTCAGGTGGAGCGCCACATACGCAGAGGGTACGCTGCTTCAGCCTCAGGTGGAGACAGAGAGCATCACCTGTGTGTGATGTCACTGTGGAACAACCAGGTGACCGGACGGGGGCTTTAAAGAACGAGACACTTTTTTTTTTTTTTTTAAACCTTGGAAGAAAGACATTCACTTTTTTTCTGGGGGTTAAGAGCTCAGTTGTCCTACATCAGTGCTAAAGTGCTAGAGCCTTTCCCAAACAATCACATGAACATGAAGGTGCACAACGTTTACTGGTGTCCAAACTACTGAGAGAGCAGGAAACATTCAAACAGAAGCTGTAAGTTCAGATGTGAAATGTTCAGGACAAAGGTTGAACTCAAAAGTTGTTTCATTTTCTAAACGAGCAGTCACTGCTGTGTTTCATCCAGCCCTAGTGTGGATGTGCTGCATGGTTTCACCACCAGGGGGAGTCTCTGAGCCTCCGATATATGAGAGCTCACAGTTTTCCCAGTGGCCACTCACATTACTGCAACAAAAACCCAAACCCCAACAGCCTGAGCTGCTCCTGTCTGGACAGTGCTACAGAACACAGTACGCCACAACCGCCAGGCAGGGACAGTTTCTTTCGCTGAGACATCACTCTGATGTATATCACATATATTATTATAAACACAGAACACACCGAGAACCGCTGTACTGGATTCTGATTGTGATCCTGAAAATCCCCTCCAGCCCAAAAAGCCTGTTCTCCACATCAACAATAAAAGAGTTGTCGACAGGAAGTGACGACAATATCAGTTTTCTCTCAGAAAAAGGGCTTTTTTTTTTTGACGCTACCCCAATGTAAACTGTATGAGCCGAGAGGGAGTACCACAGATGTATTACAGAGAACTGGATACTGGGTCACAACTGGGCCCCAGTTTATTCCTCGGAAAGTTGCTCAGTGGCTCATACTCCAGAAAAACTGTTCATGTTTCTGGATTTGGCCACAGGGCCAAATTTGCTGCCCAGCACAATGCTGTTCATGGGGGCCTGGGCAACGTGCGTGCATGGGGGAACAACTGATGTGCATGTGCGGTGGAACACATGAAGCAAACCAGGAAGCTATAAATATTTTTATGGATCAGTTTTGCTGTGGAGACCTGTCACTTTGGGTTTAAACCGTTTATTAATAAATAGTATCGTTAGGTTGAAATCTGCATTTTAACTGCCAAAACTTTTCTTGATTCCTGAGGTTTTTATACTTATTCATCACTGCAGCACAAAATAACACAAAGGGACTCCCATGACAACTGGAAATTAAACTAAAGCCTGTACCTTTACCGTTAGTTTAACTGCAAACTCTGTGTGCCAATGCGACGTCCAGCTGTACAGTGTCCGTGCTGAGGGACAGACAGAACTGTTGTTCCACATGATCGCAGAAACCAACTTTCGGGGCAGCTCCTCTGTGATCTGTACGCCGTGCATTGCTCTGACTAGAGTGTTTAAACTTTGACCACTGCCTGAAAGCTGAACTGAAAGATGTACATTTGTTATTTCTGAATTCTACAACAAACTGAAGTCAGATCAGCGCGGGAGGAAACACGACATGGAGAAACATCAGCTGCAGATACAAAAACACAGTTTTGACTTGCTAAAATGCAGCCTGCTGCCACTGCTGGCAACTTTAGCATTGTAGCCAAGGCGACCAAGTTTAACCCAGAGCTACCGGAATGTCTGGACTTTTAAAAAAGTGCAGTGGAACAAGCCGGTTTCTCTGCTCCAATAGAAAATGAAACAGCTTCATGATTCTGTCAGTGCATCTCAAACTATGAAATGTAGAAACTTGTAACTAATGTATTTGTTGTACTGTCACCACTCTGCGTCCTTTGAACCATGGTGCTCTTGATCACCCTCTCAAATCTGAACTTACAAAGTGAGTTTTCTTCTCACTGAGTAGTTTTGCATCTCTGGCATGCCTGACCCCACATGAAGCTGAACCAGACCTCGTTCACGGTTCCCCTCCACAGAACATCTAGCTCCTGATCACCAACAGTGAAACGAGGTCGACCTCTGCGTACCTGCGTCTCCAGTTGAGGGCCTGCAGCATCTCTGAGCGACATGCAGGCGGTTGATTGTACAAACTGGAGGAGTGCAAACTGTTCCAGACATTCAACACGAAGACACAAAAAGTCCATTTCCCACCCTTTCATTAAGACTAAAAACTCAAATAAAGCTACTGTAAAAGTGGGTTTGGTTTGATATTAATGACGCTTCCTTTGGAAACAAAATGACTACCAAAACAAACAGACTCAATAAAAACTAGTGTGGAAGAATCTCAAACCTGGAAGAACAACACGCTGTGTTGGAAACACTTGAAAAACGGATGAGCAGTTTTTCTTATCAAACAACAGATTTGTCTGTTTTGAGGCTGTTTCAGTGTCTGACAGGTGGAATCAAGAACTCAAGTTCTTCAAATATCTCATACAATATTTAAAATAGGACTCTGCTCAGAATACGGTCTGTGTAGAGTCCTGAATTCAATATTAATACTCATATCTGATTTGCTACCTGCAGGGGGGAGTCTGCAAACCCCACCCCACCCCTTCTTGTTTATTGTGGGTTTCATGGAAAATGGGAAGTAAAAATATGTGAGATTTCTAAGAAACCAGTTTAAGGTGCAAACCGCCGCCCCACATCCTCTCTGAGGCTTTCAGCCAAGGACTAGTTTCAATAAGGGACTGTCAGTCAACAGGACAACTTTTTGTGAGAGACTGTCAGTTAAGAGCAGGACTTTAAATAAGTGACTGTCAGTCAGCAGCAAGGCGAGGACTAAGGGACCGTCAGTCAATAATATCAGAGTTTAAAGCTGTATAACAGAGACAAAACAATAAACTATCAAAATACGAAATAAAAAACAGGTTATATTCCGGAAGCAACGTTTCGATCGGAGTAATGTGTTAAGCGTTGTTTTTTAGTTCCAAACTACTCCCCCCCTCCCCCTGGAGACTAGCGGGACACAACAGCTGCCTTTTGATTATATACACACACACTTTTTTATCGGTTTTTCCTTTTCGTTTGATTTTCCTAGAAAAAGACACTATCCGTTCTCCTCTCCTGTTTTCCAGGTGCGTTCTCAGATCCAGAACTTTACAGTGTCCAGACAGAATCAGTCGTACCAGCTGTGTTTGACACGATCCTTCTATCTGAAAACAGTGTAAAAACAATAAATCTCCATGAACAGCGCTGTCACACTCATCGTCCACCTGGGGCTGACTCAGTCCGTCAGTCTACGGATCAGAAAAGCCTGTTCATCGGCCCCACTGATCAGCTGACTCTTTCACTGACAGCAGTCCGTGACTCTACGGTTTCCTCTCGGCTAGGGCATGGGACGGCGGACTGGGGTACGATGTCTCTGAGCTCCCTGCTCTCACCTGCTGCCTCTGGTTCCACCCTGAGCCGGGCCCTACCGTCTGCCCCAGGCACGAGACCAACCCCGGTCCCAGTTACTCCGGGAGGACCAGACGGCATGGAGCTGGGTGGTCTTGAGGTGCTGTTTGAACCTCTTTCACCTCCTAAAACCTCTCTACTTTCTGATGCCATGGCCGGCTCCCCTCTCCCCTCCACCCTGACAGCCTCCACAGTGACCTCTCTGCTCAGCAGCAAGCTTCCTCGGCCAGGCCGCGTGGTGCTCAGATCTTGGGGCTGTTCACTCTGGTTCTGCTGTGCAGGGACCAGGTTGGTCCTTGTTAGGTTGGGAGATGGTCGATGGGATGAGAGGTGCTGCACATGGGGCCTATTGAGCTGAGAGTGGGGCTGGGGTCGCAACTGTGTTGGAATCCGTTGAAAGTGTGGTTGGGTCTGGGACTGTGATTGGAGCTGCGGTGACCTTGGCTGGGAGACAGACTGTCTGGGTTGGGGTCTATATGGACTCTGAAGTTGGAGTGGCAAAGGATGCCTTGTCTGAGGTTGGGGCTGCTCTGACTGCCTAGGTTGCAGCTGAGGCTGAGATTGGGTTGGGGTCCTGGACTGCAGTTGAGGCTGAGTGTGGGTTTGGGGTCTGGACTGAGGTTGAGACTGAGTCTGGGCTGGGGTCCTTGACTGCAGTTGAGACTGAGTTTGGATTTCGGTTCTGGACTGAGGTTGAGGCTGTGTTTGGGATGAGATTCGGGGCTGGATTTGAGGCTGCATTTGGGCAGGGTTTCGGGACTGCAGTTGAGGTTGAGGTTGGGATGAGGTTCTGGATTGGGACTGAGTCTGAAATTGGGCCGGGGTCCTAGCCTGGGATTGAAGTTGAGGCTGCAGTGACTGCCGGGGCTGGGTTTGAGATTGTTGTTTCAGCTGGGTTTGGGACTCAGATGGGTGCCTAGGCTGACTTTGAGGTTGGAGTGCTGTGGGGGACTGAGTTTGTAAATCTGACTGTCTTGTTTGTGATGGGTGAATGTGCAGGATGGATGGGGACTGAGGTTGGGGGGGCTGAGGTGGAGAATGCTGAGCCTGAAGCTGGGTTCGATGCTGGGATGGGGAGTGGACATGCTGTGACTGGGCTTTTTGGGAGGAGCTCTGTGGCTGACTGTGGGTTTGGGAAGAGGGTTGTTGGGGCCGTGGCTGGGGCAGTACATGTTTGGTAGGAGAGGACTGTGGTGCTGGGCATCGAGGCTGGGGTTGGGGCTGACTGGGCGACTGAGTCTGCAGATGTGGTTGGGGTTGGTGGCGTGGTTGAGGGGTAGGATGCCGGGGTTCAGGCAGGGCCTGAGACACAGATTTTGGCTGTGCCTCAAGTCTGGGAGGAGCTTGGTGAGTGTGCTGCAATTGCTGTGTGGTGACTGGAGGCAAAGTCTGGGGCTCGACTTCAGACCTGGACTGGCTGGAAGGTGCTGGGTATCCGGAGGCTGGAGGAGGAGACTCATCCAATGTGGAGGAAGAGGACTGTTGGTGACGACGATGATGATGGTGGTGATGGTGGTGATGATGGTGATGTTTGTGAGTTGGTCTGTCTTTCCTTTTGTGACTTTTTGATGGGCTAATGCTACTGCTGCTGCTGCTACTCCTTGCTCCTCCTCCCTTATCACCTGCTTCTTCAAATGTTTCCTTACCATTGTTTCCACCATCTCCTGCTGCTATTCCCGTTTTCTCCTTGTGCTTCCTCCCTTTATGTGACTTGTGTCCATGTGATTGGCTTTCATCTGAAGCAGTGGGCTGTTTTTGTGATTGTGACTGGCTGTGCTCAGAGGAAGTGGGCTGAGGCTCTGAGGTTGGCGCTCCCTCCCCTCTACTTCCTTCACCTTCTGCAGTAGCCCTCCTTCCAGTCTCTGTTGTTGTAGGTGCTGGAGTCTGAACACTCTCCCTCTCCTCCACCGTTTCTCTCGTCTTGCGTTTTTTGATTGGCAGGGCTGTTTCCTGGACCACAGGTTTGGTGGAAGACTCCTTGGCTGCTCTGCGTTTGGCTTCGGCAGCTAAAATGGCAGCTGCAGCGTAGCTTCCAGCTGTTGAGCTACCAGAGGTTGATGCCAGGGAGGTGGATGCAGTGGCAGCCGATGTTGCTGTTGAAGCTGAGGCTGGTTTCCTACCCCGTTTCTTGGGGGCAGTTTGTGGTGGGGATGGAAGTTCCTGTTCTGATTTCCTCTTTCTCCCAGGACGGGACTTGGACACCAGGGCAGGAGACACCACCTAAAGGGAAAGTACCACAAAAAAATAATAAATAAATTTTAAAAAATCACAAAAGCATCAAGATTGTTACTGCTTGTAGAAAAAAAAAAAAGATTGAGAATAAAATTTTGTATGTCTAGTTTGGTCTGGGTGGCAGCCTCTCCTTCCACCACCTGGCAATTGTGCCTCTCTCTTCTAATGAACATAGGAACAAGGCTGAATCATCTGTCTTTGACCTAATGTGTTCTGGTATCAAGGATTAGGGTCATTTATTAAACAGTTCATTCAGTGTCCCTTCTATTTCAAGTCCAGGTCAGACAGCCTTCTCTGGTTGGGCACAAGGCCAATAGGCCTGACCAGCAACTGAGCAGTGTCTAGTTTCCCCATGCAGAGCAATGTTGATATTTTTCCATCTCGACTGTTTCACAGTGGTCTTTAAATGTGGCCTGGTTGCTCTCCCCAAGGGACACATGTCCTCCCATCACAAAAATGTGGGGTCCCCGTCATGAGATGGAGACTTAACACTGTGTTTTGTAACTATTCAAAGATTTTCTGACATTACTTGAAGTTACAGTGCGTGCTATAAGGCATGATCATTAGTCAAAGTTGACTTTTCATTCTCAGCAGCTTCTCACATTCTAAAAATGTAGTTCTCTGAGTCTGGTTGGTTGAAAGAGCTGGACGTTGCTGGGAAAAGGTACCATATGTTTGGGATGGTCAAATCATTACATGATTCTTACCTAGTCCATCTCTCTCCAAAATGTTTGGGTATCATACCTTTGAGGCAGTAGGGGTGGTTCCCGTGGAGGACTCTGCCTTAGTGAAGGGCATCTTGACCAGCAGTTTGCCCGGAGTTTTCTCAACCACACGTTTCATGGCCACACCCTCTGTAGCCTGACGCATTTTTCCACTGCCTACACAAACACAAAAGAAGATAAGCAGTACACAAACACCTAAAGAAAACAAGTAACACTTGTGGGTTAAATTTAATGGCTTCAGTTTAATTTAAATGTCAGGGGTCGAATACCTTTGGGCCGCCCACGGCCTCGCCCCGATGGTTTCACCGCCTTTGGTTTCTTGGGGGGACGCTTCTCGCGGCGGGAGGGGCTTCCACGTCCAGTGACAGTAAAATCAAAGTCATTGGGGTCGGTGGTTGTGTCACCAACCTTTTGGAAATAGGCAATAAGTTCCACCTTTGAACGAAATGCCTTCCCCTCCGAGCTGAGTGTTAAAATAAAAACAGAATATCATTTCTCAAACTCAACTTATGAAAAACTAACACATCATCAGGGGTGGATGTAGCTTACTTGATCAGGTAGACATCAAATTTTCCCGCAGACCGTCCGGACTTCCTCTGTTTGAGTTTCCGTGTCCAGCCCTCAGGTAGTGACGGGTCATCGTACAGTGGACCACGGTCCCGGACGATGGAGCGGCGCTGCCTTGGAGAACCTGCAGACTCACTGCCAGCGGCTGACTCTGACCCTGGCGCTGACTCCGGTTCTGAGGGTCCTGCCACTGGCTCCATCTCCTGCAGGGAGGAAGTGATGAGAAATGAGATCATATTGTTTGACGTCGTCTCTCCTGTTCTGGCTAACCTTTGATTCCTGTTGTAGGCAACATCTGCTTTTACCTGGGTCTGTGGCTGCCCAGCTCCTAGGGCTGCGGTGGTCTCTGCCCCCTGCTCAGTATGGCGACGCTCCTTGCGGGCCTTTTTGGTCTTACCGTGGGACCTGTCTCTCTCTCTGGTGGGGGGCTGGGGTTCGACAGGTCCCTCCTTACCTTGCTGACCCTCTTCCCTGTGGAAAACAGAAGACATTACAACACTGGTGACATCGAATGGTCATAGTAGCACAATTTATTTGTTGGTCACTGCACATTTCCAATGGCAAAATCAGGAGGTGGTGTCCAATATTTTTTATAATTTTATGAATCTGACAACCCCACCCACCCCATTTAATACATGTGTGTGGGAAGTGAATGAGGTGTGAACCTGTCTCTTGTTTTTTTCCTCACATTTCTGGTGAATAACTGAGATCAACACTATGAATGACTTCAAGACATACAGTGGTGTGAAAAAGTGTTGGCCCCCTTCCTGATTTCTTATTTTTTTGCATGTTTGTCACACTTCAATGTTTCAGATCATCAAACAAATTTAAATATTAGTCAAAGATAACACAAGTAAACACATTATGCAGTTTTTAAATGAAGGTTTTTATTATTAAGGGAAAACAAAATCCAAAACTACACGGCCCAATGTGAAAAAGTGTTTGCCCCCTAAATCTAATAACTGGTTGGACCACCCTTAGCAGCAACAACTGCAATCAAGCGTTTGCGATAACTTGCAATGAGTCTGTTACAGCGCTGTGGAGGGATTTTGGCCCACTCATCTTTGCAGAATTGTTGTAATTCAGCCACATTGGAGGGTTTTCAAGCATGAACCGCCTTTTTAAGGTCATGCCACAGCATCATTTGGATAATGATACTTTTGGACTTTTACTACAGTAATATTTGGAATGCAGGACTTTTACTTGGAGCAGAGGAGTTTTACTCTGGTATTTCTATTGGCACTGGAGTCAAGGACCTGAGGACTTCTTTCCTTGCTGTTGACAGCACTGGCTAGCAAAGCATCTTTAAGGCTATAAGCAACCTATAATGCATCACTCTCTGTAAAAGACCACCATTCATAAACAGCACCTGTTGTTGTGAACACGTGACTGTCTCGTTCTCCGCATGTAAGAGGGCCTCCACAAAGTAAGGTTGTTTCTGACAGAATAAGGCTTTTATTGTGAAGGGACTCCAATAAGCATTACAGTTACATTGATGGGTCCCTGAACACACCAACAGGAAGTTTTCAAATCAGTCTCTGCTCTGAACCACAGGATGATAGGTTCAACAAAACCTCAGCTCATCACCATGGATCTTCTGAGGCCAGAAGTAAAACAGATGTGAACGGTGCTGCAGCTGCATCAGTTCTCAGCTGTCTGAAAGCAGCAGGTGTAAACAGGAAGTCATGTTAACACCAGAAAGAGACACTGATCCTCTTCTCTGTTGTTTACATTCTGGGAAGGTTCCCATTCACTGTCATTTGTAAAACATCATAACATCTGTCTCAGAATCTAATGTGAGTTTTCTCATCTTGGGTTTTCTCTTGATTTGTGTCTTACTGATGTTGTTGGTTTCATTTAGATTATAAACTTTCAATAACAATAATGTCTCGTTTTCTAAAACTACAAATCAATCCTTTAAATTTTTCATAAACATGGTCATGTAGCATGAGATTCATCATTCAACTAAAAAAACCAAAGAACATTTGTGGATTTTGTGTGTTGTGTCAACACATTTCAGTATAAACACTTTCCTCCAGCAGCTCTACGTTTGTGAGATGTTTGAGCATCATGTATAGATGGAAACATCCAGCTGAATGTGGCTCATAAACTGACCAGACCGGCTGCTGTGACATTATACCACTAAGTCCAGCTGAGGGGCCCCTATTGGCCCCCACTATCTGCGCCAGGTATCGGTTGTTAATGTCGTAGCTTCAGGAAACAGGATGGGATGGGAGGGGCAAAGAGCGGGAAGGAGGGGCTTAAGGTGGGAGTTAGTTTGGGTCATTAGACCCTGTAGACGCAGAGGAGACACGAGGGGAGCAGCTTTAATGTCACTGTGTCGCAGCAGGAAACCTCCACAGACAACAAAGAACAGTTTGGATTCTGGACACTGCTACATTTAATTAAAAACATGAGACACCACAGCACAGCCACAAGAACACGCAAGGAGATCCAGAACAAGACACGTAAACATCTGTATCCAGTCAAAGCTTGATTGTTTTGTACGTTCACACAAATGGAGCAGTGCAGGTGAATGATGGGAGTATCACACACACACACACACACACACACACACGCACACACTCTCAGAACCTCTTTACATCATCCACGTGTCTGGGTTTATTATTAATAATAAAATCAGATAGAGGCTGTTTTTGTACTCCAGCTGTCAAGGATGTAGCGTAACTAACAAATAATATTTATTACTGATTATTTTTTGATTAGCTGATTAATCGTTCAAATATGAAAGGCAGTGATAACATGTCCCAGCTGACATTTTTATATATTTTATTTACTGCAACAGAAACAAAGAACTAGAGGCTGCCAGAAATGAATAAAACACATACTTATTCCTCTTATTTATCTATTGATCGACTAAGCGATTAATAATCTAATCTTTTCCCCTGAAAACATTAGAACTGTTATTTATGTTAGGGCCCATGAGAGTTGACTGTACCTAATAAAGTGGACACTGAATGTGATGCACCAGTTTACATGAGCGCACATTTCTGTGCAGTTAATCAATACATCAATCAACAGAAAACAAATCAGATAATTGATGACGGTTTTAATAAAGAAAGTGAAACATGATTAAACTGAAAGCCTAAAAGGCGACAGAGCGTCACATTATAACAAAACCTATAATGAACTAATCAGAGATCAATGGCAGCTCCCACTAAAAGTTTTCATTTAGACTGATCAGCCTGCGCTCAGGTGCGGGCGCTGCAGATGAACCAGCCGCTACAGGAACAGGAAGTCAGCTGCAGAAGAAACTGGGCCACACACGCACGCGCATACACGCAGAGTTGCTGGTTCGAGTCCCGCCTGCAGCCCGGACACGCGCGCGCACACACACACACAGATGCCTGGCTCAGCGGCACTGATGCTAATCAGAGTAACAGCCGCTGAAGCTTGCTGAGTGTGTGTGTGAGAGAGTGTGTATGTGTGTGTGTGTGTATGTGTGTGTGTGGGGGAGCTGCGGGTGTATGCTTGTGCGTGTGTGGGTTAACCCGGGTTATTTAGCACAGCGCGTTCCCTCCACATGAACAGTGTGTTTGCTAACCGCTAGCAACCCGTTAGCTCCGTGCTCGTGTGACGAAGGCGGTGAGCACAGCACCGGGGACCGAGGTGGTGATGTTAATGACCGACACACCGCCGCAGACCCCCGGCCTGACTTCCCGGGGACTTGTGTGGGTGTGAGCGGCCCGACGGAGCACCGAGAGCGGGCTAACCTGACGCTAAGCTCCGTTCCGCTACACCAGCAGCTAAAGTCCAGACTTAGCAGTAAGTTGGTGACGTATTCCCGCTAACCCCGCTCCGCCGAGACAGGCCGGGGTGAAAATCAACGCACTTTCACTTCAATAAAACACACGACAGAAAAAGCTCGGCGGAGGCCGGAGGCGGCGGCGGTGGCGGCGCTTTAAAGGAGGATAAAATATAAAAACCCCACTTACAGTCTCTCCTCTCCGCTCTCCACGGCGGCCATTTTTATTTAAATAAATAATTTTATATTAAAAAAAAGCCTCCAAACATCGCTGCTCCCTCCAGCTGCACCCCGCCCCCTCCGATTCCATTTCCAACAGTCGTAGGTGACCAAACATCGCGAGATTTGCACCGAGATCAGGTCAACGCAGCGTTGGGTGGTGTAATCCCGCGAGATGTGAACTCAAAACGGCCAGGCTGAGGCGTTCGGGTCCGGTTTTGAAATCTGTAAAAATTAGAAAATCCACCGAATTCTCTTCTTTTTATAAACAGTCTTTAGGAGTTTTTTTTTAAAGCCTTGCATTTTATTTCAAGGTTTGAAATATGTTTTCTTGCCTGCTGTAGACAAGTAGAAATCTGAGAATTTGAATAGCCCAAATTCATTTTTTTAGTAAGCATTAAAATGATAAATAATCAGTTCTTATTCCCTTAAACCATATAAATACAGAATCTAACATTTTTATTATTACTAATCACTCATTCATACAGAATGAAAACTTTCAAATTATCGTTGTGAAGCAAAATGTGATCAAATATAATACAAAAAATAAAAATAAATAAATAAATAAAATTGTCACATCAAATACATTTTAAAAATGACGTCTTTAGTAGTTATACATTGTGCCTTTTGTATAGTTTCTGTGAACTAAACCAAACCAAACCAAACCTAACCAAACCACCACTTAAAGTCTGTTTCCTGACCACCAGAAACCTGGACTGCACTGTTATCATGCACACCTGTTGTCGGAGAAGTCTGCTGCACTGTGGTGTGTTTACTGCTGCAGATGTGTACAGCGGTCATTTACAGTCTCAATGTTGGACTTGGGTCGTGTCTACACTGCTCTATCACCCCAGCTCTTTTCAGGATTCAGTCTTCAGACAGAAAGGAAGCGGAAAAAAGACATGGAAACTTTCCACATACTGGCAGCTCCAAAGTTGTTCTTAGATATGATCTAGAAAGTATGAGTAAATTGTTTAATACTCATTAATAAAACAATTAATTACAGATTATATCAACTGGCACAGTGATTGGTTAGAGTTATTGTCCAGTTGATTTTTTTTTTTAGCTGTAGGTCTGCGATGTTTTGTTGATGAGCAGACAGAAAATGAAATCAGAATAATTTTTAAACAATTGATGAATCATCTGAAAGACTTTTAAACTGGTACCAACTTCAAACATGTGAATCTTTGCAGTGACATTTTCAGTGACATTGAATTCAACACCATTTGTCACACAAAGCACAAAATCTGTCAGTACCTAGTTGTGCAGCAGTTGTTTAATAATGGAAAAAAGTGTTTGCTGCAGTTCTCTCAGATGACACATCTGAGGTTTTTTGTCTCTTAATTATAATACATAAAAAAAATTGACCTTATTAGATAAAACACAACTTTGCAATAAGACTAAACAGTTCTTGTCTAAAAATCAGAGTCCAGAACCTCAACACAGAGAAGCTGATACTTGTAAAGTTCTGACTAAATACTGAACAATTAAATTGAGACGAGCCACATGATACTTTATATCATATGATACATTCAGATCTAAAAAACAGATTTTGTCTAATAATTAGATGACTAAATTGATGGGGAGTTCCCACATTGGTAAACCAGTCCCATTTGATAGGAAATACCACCATGAATGAAACTGGAGCCAGTTTCCAGTGAGCTAGGTCCACATCAGCCATTAAACTGGGCTAGACCCTGGACTTGATCCTTAAAACCAAGCCTGACCCGTTAAGCAAACATTTCAAGGTTTGTCCCAGTAAATCCTCACAGAGATAGGCAAGTTGCACACACAATGCTGCGTTCAGGCCACAAGCTGCACAGTCAGAAATATCTCAGTATGTGAGTGCGTGTGTCGGGGGTGGGGGTTATAGTCTGATTACGCTAACAACCCCTGGCTTGCCGTAGTTGAAACAGGGAAATGAGACATCTGAGTCAAACTGAGAAATTACTTCTGATGACTTCCTTTAAAAAAATAAAAGTCATCACACAGTCAGTTATGTTTTTCAAATTCTACTTTGGCGCAACAGTATATAAATCAACAGTTAATCCAGTATTGTGTGAGTGTGTTACTATAAAGTTCTGATCCAGTTCCACATCCCCTACCACACCCAATTAAGACCAGAATATTACACTTTGACATACTACTAAACCACAAAAGTTATTACACTGTCCAAATGTAATGTGTGGAGGATGAAACACCAGAAAACTTCATGAGAACTAGAAAAAAATGTAGAAACTAACCTGTGGTGAAATAGCTTTAGCTAAGGATAATGCCTTTAAATGTCATATTTAAAAAAATCATTTAACATTAATGCTCTTAACCAGTATCTGATTAAATTAGAAAAGACCCCAGAACATCAAAATGTGGCAGTAATTCATAATTCCCTATAATTCTCTGAAGAGGCATCAGCTGAGCTTTTACATTTTAAATATGTGTCCACAGTGAAAACCTAAATATTTAAAACCTGGTTGGTCTTTAACGTCAACACAGAAGATGCTTTTATTGTGGAGGAGTAGAGCAGAAGCAGCTCTTATTGCGGTGAACTTGTGACCGAGCGGGCGGAAGCAGGGGAGGTGCAGAATTTGCGACGCCGAACAATTTTCAAAAGTTTGTGTTAAAAGTTTTTATCTGTTGTGGTCCGGGTGCTGAGACCCGGTTTGTGTGCCGTGAAACATGTCGGGGGGAGACCCGAGGAAACTGTTTCTGTACGAATTGCCGCCCTCCGTCTTCTGGGAGTTCTGCCGGGTCATGGACGGACTGACAGACCTGGACTGGACCCGTTTCGGTGAGTCAGAACCAGGCCCTAGATTGTCTGCTAACTGCTAACATTGGGGGCTCTACTGTTTATTTATCTGTTCATATACATGTCTGGTTATTTTCTTATTTGTTTCTTCATTTACTTAACGGTACCTCTGAGTTTGTTTATTTTCCTTTCTATCTATCTCTTTATCTGTTTCTTAATTACCTGTTTGCTTCTCTGTTTGTGTGTGTGTTTATTGACCTGTTTTGTTTGTTTGTGGTTTTGAGTTTCTGGTTGCCATGTCAATGGACAGAGAAGAAATTAACAATAAACCAACAAATATTCCAGGTTGCAGTTTTCACATGGCACAGGTTTCTCTGAGTCTCTGTGGGTTTTTTCATGGAATAAACAAATAACATAAAATTATTACTAAAATAATCACTGATGTAAATAATAAAAACAACTGTCTTAAGGTTGACATGAGGTCCTCATGCGTTGATTTCACTTCAGTAATCACAAGTCGCACATACATCAGTTTAGAGAGAGCGAGTTTCTAAGAAACCAGCCAATCACAGCCACCGAAGACGTTAACTAACACAGTGTGAACCAGGTTAAGTTGTTGATCGACTGGACCCTGTTCATTGGTTCAATAGCCCCATGTATGTCTCATAGCCTCTGAGGTCCTCCATGATCAGACTGCTGTGCGATTGGCTGTGAGGAAGGAGAAGCGGACCGACTGGGTGATGAACCAATGGGAGAACAGAAACGGTCGAGTCGGCGAGCTGGTTCACCTGTTGGAGTGTCTGCAGCTATTTCGGCCCTGTGACGTTATCCTGGGTTGTAAGTTTACCTTGAATGACCTCTGACCTCTGTTGACTGCTAATGAACTATGAATGACCTCTGACTAGCTCATATGACCTTTGACCTCTGCAGGACATTTTAACCTTCATCTCTCTCTCTCTCTCTCTGCAGGGGTCTCCAGCCTGAAGCCTTCACCTTCCTCCCTGCCTCCTCCTCCTCCCCCTGTCTCTCTCTCTCAGTTTGACCCTCCTCCCAAATGCTGTGAGGCCTCGTCCACACTGAGCACCTGTAGACTAAGTATGCTAAGTAACACACATGAAGGTGAGTTTAGAGAATAACGCTGAATTTGAGTGACCAGTTTCAGAGTCAGATCTGGTTCTGGATATTCTCAGGGTAATTGGGTCAGGGAGCATTTGGTTTTATTAACGGTGATTCAGAAGCATGAGTGGATGGACCAGTGACTGTAGAAGGGGTGGACATAGCAAGCCCGCTTCCGAGTTTGTAGGAAGTAGCCGCTGGCTCCAACAAGCCCTGACTCCCATTGACTTCTATTGAAAAATCACTAAGTCACTATTGTTGCCACAGTAATAACTGTGACTTTGTCATCTTTGTTTGAACACGCTCTTGGTATTTCTGATTTTTTTATGTCGATATTTGCTCTGTAACACAAGATATTAAGGTGAATAACTGACTGCCTCCTCTTATCCACATTGCCCCGTTCCACCCCTACGTAGGAATGATTGACAGGTTGATTTACCCATATACATTATTGCTTTAGGTTACCTGCCCTTCCAATGTAGGAATGGATTTGCTGCTCTCTCTCCTGGGGTGTGTACTTTCAACAAGTTCGGTGCTGATTGTCTCAGTGGTCGCCATAGAAACGTCCTCTAGACACTGCCTAATTGTCCAAATATGCTACTTCTGGCTCCACAAAAGCATGGCAACAGCCCTAACAGCTGAAAATCACAACTGAATTGGCTTCATTCTCACAGTGCATAACACTGTGATGTCACACTGTATAGGTTCACCCCTATACGCCGTCAATGGTAACAATATGGTTGACGTCACACTGTATAGGTACACTCCCTATATGCCTTCAATGGTAACGCTATGGGTGATGTCACATTCTATAGGTCCACCCCGTATACGCTGTCAATGGGTGATGCAGAGTCTGATTGTAGCCTGTTGTCAGCAGGTTAGGTTTGGATTACTTAAACCACTACAGGACCTGGGTCACTTATGTTCCCAACAGACGATCCACATGGGGTCCAGATAATCCTGAATGTGTCGTGTGTTCCACACATCCTGATCCAAGTGAATCCAGGTGTTTGCTGCTGTTCATTCTCTTTTCTATGTTCGGTAGATAGAGGAGGAAGACCACTACCCAGACCTGCTCCGCCCCCCTCCAGTCTACAGTCCGACCTCCACCAGCCCCCGCAGGTAGCAAACACACGCAAACACACATACACAGACAGCATGTTAATAATAATAATGATAATGATGATGGTGATGATGATGATGATATTGTCCCTCAGCCCCCCCCGATAGTGGCATGTGGAGGAGGAGTTATGTGCTGGTCGTATGAAGAGGTGCATGCTGGGACAAAGGGTTTTTCCCCCTTGCTGCAGGTGGGGGAGGGAGGGTTTGGAGTGGTGTACAGAGCAACCCTGAGGAACACTGACTGTGCTGTCAAGAAACTAAAACAGGTCAGCCAATCACAATGCAAATCTAACTCAATTCACTGTGACAGGCTAGTATTCATTTATTCATTATCATAAAAATAGTATTAATAATATTAAATCCATTAATGTTATTGATTAATAATAATAATAATTATTATTATTATTGTTATTCCATGTAGGAGACTGTACAAGCAGGGTACTTATTTCTTATTCACGTTGTGGACCCAATGAGAAAGTGAACTATCCAGGATTTTATTCACATGACACTGAGAAAATATCAACTGGTCTGTGATGTTGTTGGCACTGTAGGACTGTCTGCTGGACTGGACTTTGCTGAAGGAGAGTTTCCAGACAGAAGTGGACAAACTGTCAAAGTAAGAGACATCACTAAGACCAGACTGTGGTCACAGTTAAATCCATCCTGTAAAAATATAATTAATAATACAACAGTACTGATCCAGTACCGTTCATTTGACTATGCCAAACTAAAAGAAACAAAACATGAAGTTGTTCAGACTCCAAGGCTTTCTGCTGAAAAGTGAAAAGGATTGATATTATGGTCTAGCTTTCACTGTCATTTTGGTGAAGATGAAAAATATAAATCATGGACGTCCAACAACACACATCTTTCTAGGTTCAGACATCCGAACATTGTGGATCTGCTGGGTTTCAGTGAAGGAGGAGGGTCAGTGTGTCTGATCTACAGCTACATGGACAATAAATCTCTGGAGGACCAGCTACACAATGTAACACACACACACACAGATACACACTGGGTTTTCCGTCCACCAGCTCACAAAACCATATTAAAGTTTAAGTCTTGTATGAGTGGAAAATGGTGGAGCTGTGAATGTGTGTTTTCAGGAGTGTGCAGACCTTTCCTGGTCTCAGAGAGTCTTTATTGTTGAAGGAGCTTCAGCAGCTCTGCAATTCCTCCACTCTCCCCCTGACGGACACATGCCGCTCATCCATGGAGATGTCAAGAGGTCAGCATCCTGTCACATCACAATAGACATCAGTATTATTGTATTATTATAGTCATCTATATTATTGTTTACTGATTAATCTGACAGGATTTTATTATAAACCCAGTTATTGGTCATGTGTTTTCATTTTAAACTGGTGTTGATGTGAATAAGCTCTGTGTTTGTGACCTCTTTTCACACTGTTACTTCAGAAATCCTGTAGGTTTAAATCCCTCTAAAACTCCCCTGGTAACAACTGAGAATTCTCTCTTGACAGTTCAAACATCCTGTTGGACCACCACTGGGTGGCGAAGCTGGCCGACTTTGGTTTGGCTCGGTTTGCATCTCACAGATCAGCGAGGGGGGGACGCTCGGTGGCTCAGACAGCATCCGTCGGTAAGACGGCGACGATCAGAGGAACACTGGCATACCTGCCTGATGAGTATGTGAGGAACGGAGAGCTTGGCACTGCTGTGGATGTCTACAGCTTTGGAGTGGTGAGGTGCCACAAGGGCTGATGGGAAATGTAGTCTATTGTCAGCAAAGCCGACTGTTTAATCGATTTTTAGTGTTGACTCCATGAGCACAATAAGAGAACAGTACAACTGGTATCAACATCAGTCAGTGGTCTGTTTAATGCAGTCAGAGCTGAATAATGAGCTGCAGGGTGTCACAGTTAAAGCGAATAGTGGAACTTACTATGTGTTATTAATAACCTCTGCAGCTGCATGAGCGCAGACGTGACAGGCCACAGATCTGCTGCATTTGTTAATAGCTCACTCTGATTCATTCCTTTGAATAGTTTATGCTTCTCTTTCTGACAACCAGCATCACTTAGGTTACACGTGGATGTAGTTATTACTTACATTCATTCTATATTCTACCACCATTCTTAGTTTAATAATATATTTCTAAATATATGCATTTATAACTACAGGTTTAATTTTCTGTGTGTGTGTTTCAGGTGCTGCTGGAGGTCCTGACTGGTCGTCGAGCTCTGGACAACGACAGCAAATCCAAAGAGAGATACTTGGTTAGAATTCACACAGACTGTGGTGCACCTGTTGGCCAATCTAGATCTGAAGCAGACTAGCCAACAGGTGCATCGCAGGTGTACCAAAGGTGCACCAGGGCGAAATATGCAGATACTGCCTAAATGTTGGTCGTGTGTAAATTCTTGGTGTTGTGATTGTGTAGAAGGACTTGGTGGAGGAGATAGAGGACAGGCCGACTGGTTCATCTGCAGCAGCTTGGAGGAAAGAGCTGGACCAGCGGCTGATCACAGGTCATTGTTTGTGTAATAGGTGTTGTTTATTATATCCTGTTTCCTGCAGCTGCTGTACTGCTGTTGTGTTTTTAGGGGGTGCTCCAGATCCTACGGGCTGTCTGGAGATGGTGGCTCTTGCGTGCAGGTGTTTGGACAGAAAGAGGAAGAAGAGACCGGCCATGACTGAGGTCAGAAACCACTGCTTGATTTAGTTATGTGTCTGAATGTGGACATTGCATTACATCTAATGGTTTTTCTGTGGCACCACCCTCAGGACACTTTCCAGCTCAGCTGCTTTGGAGGCCTGTGGTCCCTTTCAAATATATACACATGCCCTGCTTTTTGTAATGTGTGTCCGTTGTTTTATTAACCTCATCAGTAATTCTTACTTACTGTTGCAACATATATAGCAGTGACACAAAAAAGTAATTTTCACTATATTTAAATAAGGTAAAATCACATTATGTCTAATTAGCAATTTTCAGTTTTTAATTGCATTTCATTGTGTATATTTAAATTTGGAAATGAAAAATGTGAACTTAAATATTGTTGGAAATAGTGTTTGTTTGTGGGAGATCCAACATTAAGATTCAAAAAGGTTTATTTTGATTTCTGCAGCCAGAGACACACTAAAACACCATGAGAATGTGGTTGTAGTTACCTGTGTAGCTGCTGTCAATCTTGTTTACGTTTAACAAACTGATCTCAGGTCAGATAAAGGTCTGGTGTACCTAAGGTTTCCCATCTGGGTCCTCTTCTGTTCTTCACCTTCATGTTTCCACTCAGGTGTTTGACCAACTCCAGGATATTCACAAGATGGTGAGGAAGGCCAGCTCCTCCTCCTCATCTTCCTCCCCCATCCGTTACTCTCCTCATCGCCAAGCCCAATTCCAGTCCTTCCCCAAATCCCCTCACTCCCTGGACCGCAGTGTGAGAGCTCTGTCCAACCAGCTGTCCAAACTGGGACCTCTGGAGGACACATACCAAGTCTCACAGTCCTCCTCCTCCTTCAGCCTCATCACCCCTCCTCACCCGCTCAACTCTTCCTCCCTTCTGTCCTCTTCATTTGATGGTCCGTGTGAAACTGATGAGAGTCGGGGTTTCTCCCAGTACAAGCTTCGCTCTCAGTTAGGATGTAATGGGACCAGCTCCAGGTCTTTGTCCCTGTCTAACAGAGACCAGCATCACTTTCCAGAGGGGCCCGCAGAGTCCCAGTTCAGCCAGCCCTCTGTCCCAACCGAGGACCAGTACAACTTTCCTCTGCAGCCTTGCAACACCAGTGACAGGCCAGTGGGCCCTGCAAGAGCAGACAGCCAAGGGCAGACCACAGCAGGACTCTACGGCCTCCCAGAATGTCTCTCTCCCGCAGGGTCTCTGCAGTCATTGTCCCTGGAAACACCAGGTACATCCACAACTGGTTAAAGTCTATGGGTATCCCAGTTCACAAAGCAGTGAACCTAAAAGTGTTGAAAATGTTTCTGGAATGATGAAGAAAAGGCCAGTTAAAAATCATTATCTGTAACAGCAGTTTACCTCATAAATCCCCTGTAACTTCCTCTACAGCACTCCAGTTTTAATATGCTCATATTCCAGGCTTTTCATGACACACTGGTGGCCCATTATTAAATTAATGTCAAGAAAACTCAACACTTCCTGGTGTGTTTTCACATTAAGAGCTTACCAGTAACAAGAAGAAGGCTTTTTATTTGGAATATTTTGTTATTGTAGACTGTATGAAAAGTGCAAACTCTGAAACAGATTTCTGTGCAGACAGAAAACAGTCTTTGTAACTGCCACTGACTCTCAACAGTAACAACACTGATAACCGGCTGAGACATTTCTTCAGTTTAAACTTATTTTTCTGTTTATTTTGGAATTGGGCTGCTTCACTGAATCAAAAAAAAAAAACTTTTTTTTCTCTTGCATGTTAGTTTTACCAGAAATGAATTGGATTCAGTTGTTCTAAAATCATATGTTCCCTGTCTGTGTTCAGTCCACATAAACCCCAGCAAACAGCGTTTCCTGGAGAAGAAAACTCTGTATGAAGAGGGAAGGATTCGGACTCCAGAGCTGCTCTCGTCTCATGACCTATGTACATACATTTATTTCAAACTCATCTCTGCAGTTTACATTGTGTTGTGCAATCTCCTCTTGTCATTTTCTAATATCATGAAATGAATTTATCTGTCTTGTTTTTTCACCTTTATTTGATCTCATTTGTCTTTATTTCTTTATATCTTTTTAGCGGCACACCTTTCTTTTGTTCTTGGCATTAAATCCAAATCATGTTGAATTCATCATTTACTTCCATTTTATCATAAACTTTTTCTTTTAGTTTTATGCCTGATCTCATATTTTATATCACTTCTATTTTCCATTTAATTTTGTATTGTCTCACATCTCATTTGATCACATCTGCTCATCTTTCATGGTATTTTCTTCCTGCTCAGTTTATCATGTCATGTCAATGTAACGCATCCTCATATCTCATGTATTTCATCAGATGGAGGGAGGGCGTCTGTGGGATCCAGGGGACCAGAGGAGAGTGATGAGCTGGATTATATTCCTGCCAAACACAAATGACTAAATGGGAACCTGCGCATGCTGATGTCTCCTTCTTCAGGACCAAAGAAGAAATTTTCAGTGTGATGATGGCACACAGAGCTGGGAACTCTTTTAAGACTTTTTTCAGAATGTTTGTAGAAAAGACTGCTGGGCATCAACCTGCGGACAGTGCTGCAGCTCCACACTGTCACAGATTTCAGAGATTTGTTGAATCTGTTTAACTGCTGTCTGATAAACCGTAAAGTAGGTGAGAACAACAGACACAGACCATATTATGATAAAGGTCTGCCTCCTCCTGCGGCTGTTTTTTTTCTACATTAATGTGAGGGTATTGGCACGAGAAACAGAATAATTATCTCCATTACACTAAAAAAATCTGCAGCAGTTTATACCAATCAGCCACAGACAGAAACCACAGATTTACAGCAGAGGTTTACATGAAGGTACGACAGCCTCACATTTTTTCATCACTGTCGTTGAGTCAGTCGTTAGTTTTAAGACTTCAAATCTACCTGATTTTTCAAATTATTATATAGAAACATTTTTTTATTTGTAATTATTCCATAAAGTGTTGAAATATAAAATACAGTTTCTAAAAGGTTTGTCCTGTTTGTTTTGTGAGGTCCAGCTGATTTAGTCATTAACACTGATTTTCCCTTGTCATGGTTTGCACTAATAGTTGAGATTTTAAAGAGAACAATTTAGGGCGCTGGTGTATAAAACTACTCTATGCAATACAATCTGTTGTCGCAGAATGTGTTGGATTTGGATGGAACACGAGCCTTTTACAGCACCGACAAGCTAACGTTATGTAGCATTAGCTCGCCGTTGATTTTGACAAAATGAAAACAAACGATGCTGGGTGCGATCTCCTGTGTTGTCGAATCGCTGTGCGCTAACCTGAAACTGGACACAGGTGTACTGGTTACCTGACTTTACCTGCCACAAGAAACGGAAGCTTATCCAAACGATCCGAGCTTGTTGTGGTTGTGGCCACGTATGGGTTTAAAACTGACGAACTGTTTATAAAGTACAATAAATCATTAGTAGTTTACATCTTAATGCAATCTATGACTGCATTGTAGTTATAACAAGTCCTCTGGTGTACTGACCAATATTAATCCATTTCATTCAATAGATCAATACTTTTCATATTTACTATTATACTATTTCATTTGTAACTAAACGCGCTGGTACCGACTATTGATAGATCAACTTGATCGATCATATTAATTAAATTTTAATATGTAACATAATTATAGCGTGTATTACTTATTGATTAATTATATCGCATTTTATGTATATTAAAGACTGCAATTTCCTCTGTTGACAATAAATCAAACTACATTCGGATGTTTCTGGACTGGGCCTCTTACCCAGGTCAGATAGAAACGTTAGTCCTTCGGGTTGACTGTCAGGGCTCATTTATCAGGAGGTTCATCGACCTATACAAAACATGTTAATTGATTATTTGTTTTAAATTGATTGATGGTTGCATCAGCGATCAGTTCTGATCGGAGTCCAGGTGTGGGCAAATTCTGAGACAACAGCCCTTGGACACAAAAGAAAAATCGTGATTGTGAAAAATCTCATTTTATGTGATATTAAAAGTCTTGTATTGTGATTTGGAGAAGCTGTAGCCGCTCACTTGCCGCTGTAGCTGCAGATGAGCCCGCTATTAACGGGCCGCTCCTCGGTCAGTGCCCGGATTCCGGTTGGGTTACACTGGGTTGACGGGCCGTTAGCCGTTAGCTTTGGTGCCATTTCCAGCGGCTGTTAGCATCAAGATGGCGGCTTCCATCCCGGTGCACAGACCCGGGGCTCTGCATATTTAACAGCAGCTTTCACGGTGCTCCGTCACACTGGGGCATCGTTCAGCTGTGCAACGCACTTGTTCTCACCTGGAGATGCTTTGAGTTCCTGCTGGTCTCTGTTAGCCTGAGCAGCTATCGGCGGCTTTTTACCATTTGTGTACAGCGTTCACCGGGCTACAAATGGCGGACTGCCCATTGCAGGCTCTAGACTAGCTAGTGAACCCTTTAAAAGTCACAGGAGGATCTTTATTCATTTTGTTCGGTATAAGTTACTGGCCCCGAAGCACACGGTCCACCGCCGCCTGCAGAAACACTTTTCTCCCTTTAGCAAATACTATTTAGCTCGATAGCTTCTAAAATTGTAGCGGGCTAGTTAGCTCCAGGAGCTAGTTAGCGTGCTAATGCTAATCTGAGACGGAGACGAGTTAAAACTTTTGCCACAATTCTCGATAGAATTTGGACTGTCCACCTCACAGAGGACTCTGGCAGCAGCAGCCTCATGGCATCGGAACCCGCGACCCCTGCGGTGCTGCAGCCCCGCTGGAAGCGTGTCTTGGGTTGGACCGGCCCGGTGCCGCGGCCCCGACATGGACACCGAGCCGTGGCCATAAAGGAGCTGATGGTCGTGTTCGGTGGAGGAAACGAGGGGATCGTGGATGAGCTGCACGTCTACAACACCGGTACCGGCTCATGGCTGATTCTGTGTCAGCCCATTTTCATGTTACTCTGAAGTAATGCTACCTGTGCTTTGTTTTCCTAACGCTAAATGGAAGCTAATTGCTAGCTCTGCTTAATGATTAAAATTGACTCTTATCATTTGGTTTTATAGATGTGACTCAATGACTAATGAATCCACTGCGGGTCAGTGCGGATGTTCAACCGGCTTAGGCCTTATTACCTTCAGGCCGATGCAGCTAATAGGGTTAGCATATAGCTAACGGAGCGGCTCTGACAGAAACGCAAAAATGGCGCGTTTTTACTGAAAACACACATGGCGTCACAGAGACACGCCCCCAGGTTTTGCTGCAAAACACAAACAAACATCAGGAAGATCATTAAACAACATGGAAACAATATTGTGAAAACATGCTTATTCCTGTCGCCCCGAACTAATATGGAAACTCTTTCCCAGGTTACCTCAATTGTCGCGTCACTAATGTTGTAAATAAAGTCAAAAGTTCAGTTTCTATTAGTGACGAGCTGTTTCGGCCAGAAGCGTAAAAATTGCTTATTTCTAACAGTATTGTGAGTTTCACTTGTTTGGACGTTTGCGGTGAGTATGTGGGTGCAGGGAGTTGGTTCAGCTGAGACTTCTTCTGTCACTATTGGGATGGGGGTACCTGCGAACCTGCACCCTTAAATTCATTATGACACAGCAATACTTTTAGTTAGGCTGGTGTCTCATCAGTGGGCATCTGTGCAGAGGCTGTAGATGAATGGAGTTACACAGTAATGGTGGTTGGAAAGGTGAGCATACCTGACTCTCTGATTAAGCTGTCTGAAAGCTCACAATGGACCAGGTACTGTAGTGTAACCTGAGCAGACACAATGCTGATGTAAGCCCACATCATACTTACTCTTTGCTTGGTTGAGAATAGAAAGTATGTTAAGTCAGTTTAAAGGATTGTGGGTCTGACCTAGAGACCTCTGTCGCCTGTCGAAAAGGGCCTAACACATTTATGGCAGCTTGACCTGGTGCGCTGTGGGTACTTAGAAAGGTCAAACATCATTTAGCACTGGGCCTCAGAGTAATGCTTAGCCAGTGTTTGGCTTATGAAAATGTTTATTGATAAATAAATACTGCTTTTAGTTGCAGCTGCTAAATAAATCAACATTAACATTAATGACAAGAGACTGTTAACAACCTGAAGATCCTTAATATTGCTGATTAACCAACTCATACTACTTGATCCATATAAGACGCGTTTCTCCAGCCCTGCTCCTAGAGCACTACTGTCCTGTTTGTTTTCTATATATCCCTGCCCTATCCACTGCTGATTACCTGGATCAGGTGTGTTCAGCCAATGAGAAACCAGAAGTGTGGGGATAGTTGGAAAACCTGCGGGACAGTAGCACTTGAAGACCAGGTTTGGAGACCCCTGATACCAGAGATCTACTCATCCACAGCTCCAGATGTTAATCTAAGACAGAGAAAGGAATTGTATGCAGTGGTAAAAGTCGTCTTTGCTGTTGTGCTTTGAGGAAGAAAACTCTGAGATGTCTGTGCCCATGTGAGACAGCATGAATTACACAACAGGGAGCATTTCATCAATTTGGGCGTGTGAACCCTTTGTTTTTGTTTACATTTTAATGATATTACCAGTGACTTGTGGCTGTTCTTCCCTCTCTTCAGCCACCAACCAGTGGTTCATCCCTGCGGTCCGTGGTGATGTCCCCCCCGGCTGTGCCGCGTATGGCTTTGTGTGTGACGGGACGAGGCTGCTGGTGTTTGGAGGGATGGTGGAGTACGGCAAATACAGCAGTGACCTGTATGAGCTGCAGGTGAGTGATGTCACTGCAAAGGGCAGAGCCTCAGCATATATACTGTCATATCTTGGTATCTTAGATGTTTGTGTACGTCCAGACCAGCAGGAAGGAGCTGACTGTGGCGGTGATAGCAGAATAATTACACACTTTTACAGTGTTGAATTTGAATCTGATATATGTATATGATCCACCACAAACTCTAAATGTAAAAAAAAAAAAGAAATATTCATCCGTTGTTTTCTTTAGGCGAGTCGCTGGGAATGGAAACGTCTCAAGGCCAAAGCGCCAAAGAATGGCCCACTACCTTGCCCCCGCCTAGGACACAGCTTCTCTCTGATTGGCAACCGCTGCTACCTGTTTGGAGGACTGGCCAATGACAGTGAAGACCCAAAGAACAACATCCCCAGGTAGGAAACACCAGACAGGTGTACTCAGGTGTCGGAATTAGCATTTCTGTCTGTCTGACTGACCTCTGACCTTTCTCACAGGTACCTTAATGACCTGTACTGCTTGGAACTGCGTCCGGGCTCCAACGTGGTTGGTTGGGAGATCCCAGTGACACTGGGTCAGCCACCGCCCCCTAGAGAGAGTCACACCACAGTGGTGACAAGTGGCCACAGGGCCAGACTGATTATCTATGGCGGGATGAGCGGCTGCAGACTGGGGGACCTATGGGTCCTCAACATAGGTAAGACACACATGAGACACCGGTCAGGCATACCAGCCTGTGAGGATGAGTCCTGTAATTTAGTCAGGCATGAATCCAAATCTTCACAAGTCTACTGAACTGTACTAGTTTCTGATTGGTTCCTGTCCTAATAATGTCACAGATTCTCTGACATGGAGTAAACCGACCCTCAGTGGAACTGCCCCTCTCCCCCGCAGCCTGCACTCTGCTACTATCATCAACAACAAGTACTACTACACACAAATATTACATTTACATGATGTTATAGCAATGGGTTTCCATCCAAGTGTAGAACACATTTACGTGATTTTAGAGAAATTCAGTGAAATAAAACCTGAAGTGTTTTTGCCCCCACTTGTGTGGCTGAGTTGACTGAAGGGGCAGATTCTCAATTTGCTGCAATTAAACCACCGCTCAAGATGAGCTGGTTAAAAGATGAAAACCATATGGACAGCGTGATGAAATTGATATTTCTGTTGGAGTCATGTGTTACTGTGAGGAAGGTCACAGCTTCCTCATTGCTCCAAACAAGTACATGTATAAGTGACATTTAGATCGCATGCTTCATGTGCGTCAGCACCTAATCACAGTTTGCTGATACGCCAGCTTTTATAACCCAACTAAATTCATGATTTTTAAAATTTTGTTTTTTTTTTTTTTCCCCCCACTCTACTGGTATGAAATTAGAAATGTGAATAAGAAGTTGTGAATGGGAACACAGCTGTTCATGCTGGAATTTCACCTCTCTCTCACCTGTCTCTGTCAGGATGTATGTGTTTGGAGGTTGGGTTCCTCTGGTGATGGATGATGTTAAAGTGGCGACTCACGAGAAGGAGTGGAAGTGCACCAACACACTGGCTTGCCTCAACCTGGGTACATCACTTACTGTAAATTGACTCACGTTCATTTCTTGAAGATGTCTCCTAAGTTTAAAGGGCATAGCAGGTGATTGTGGGTGTGGGTGTGGGTATGTGTGTGTGTTACTGAGTCCAAATCCCATCCATAGACTGACAGCTCCAATGAATGTGGTGTACTCAGCATAATGTATGTGAATCACCTGGTTTAGTTTATTGGTCTGTGTTGTAGACCTCCATTGTTTTCCAAAAACTATTAAAAACACAGCAGGAACCACACTGCTGCACTGGCGCACATGGTTGTTCCTCACCAACAATGGGAGGCCCGTCTTTTTCCAAAAATCACCTCTGGCGGCTGAGAACGGCCATCACTTTTTAGTCTACAGAAGAAACTGAAATAAGAAACTGAGGTGACATTGGATCATAACATTAGCTGTCTGTCTCACCTGTCTGTTTTACCCTGCTCACCTCTCTCAGACACAATGTGCTGGGAGACGGTCCTGATGGACAGTCTGGAGGAGAACATCCCCAGAGCTCGAGCAGGTCACTGTAGCGTTGCTATCAACTCCAGGCTTTACATCTGGAGTGGCAGAGATGGATACAGGAAGGCCTGGAACAACCAGGTGTGCTGCAAGGACCTCTGGTACCTGGAGACAGGTGAGTGGTACTATATGGCACTATGTTCTACCCTTTATTACATGCAAGTGAAAAGTATTGCTGGTACCAATGTTCGCTGTCTGCCCTCAGAGCGTCCCTGTGCTCCCTCTCGGGTGCAGCTGGTCCGGGCCAACACCTTGTCCCTGGACGTTAGTTGGGGACCATCTCAGACTGCGGACACGTATCTTCTGCAGCTACAGAAATATGACATTCCTTCCACACCTGCAGCCACCCCACCTGCTGCCAGCTGCTCCCCTAATCTCAGTGCTGCACCTGGAGCAAGCTCTCCAAAAAGCCCTGTTGCCGTGACATCAGCCAACCAACCCGCCCCACTCTCTAGCATCACGTTAGTCCCCTCCCCGACTGCCTCTGTACCTGTAAGCTCACTGGCTCCAACTACTAAAGTGCCAAGTAAGTTTACACAACTGTGCAGGTGTGTGTCCAGTTGATAGAAAAACTACATACATGCAGGTTGCAGTAGGGAATATTCCTCACCTGTTTCTGCAGCTGTTCTGAAGGTGGCAGCAACTCCAGGTACAGGGGGCGGAGCCTCCATCGTCACAGTGAGACAGGCCACATCCAACCCCCCCGTTGCCATGACAACACTTCCTGCAGGTGTTCGTATGGTGGTACCTGCAAATCCCAGTCAGGGGACGGTAAAGAGATATTTGTTTCTTACCTCTTATCTCCAGGTCCAAAGTTTTTAGTCACATTTCCTTGAGTTGTGCCACTATCACCTCACTTGTTGACATGTGACCATGTTCCACATTACGTCACCTAATTCAACCAGAACTGTCTCCATTATACCTGAGCAGCTCCATCCATAGCTGAAGACAGTGAAATTTCGCTGAAGGGTCTGAGGAGAACTTTTTTGTTCTTATTGGGCTCGAGGGTTTCTACTTTGTCTCAGCACTAAGTTCAGTTACTGTAACTTTTCCAGAGTTTTCAGTGACATCCTTTGACAGTCCTCCACATATGGAGTTTGTTCAGTTGTCAGTAAGTATGGGACTTAAGTGACCACTTGTTATGTGCTGATATAAGTCATGTGATAACTCAAGTCTCTATGACCGCTGAGCGAGTTCTTCCAAACAATAAAGGCAGTGAGATGCTTGAATTCTCAAGTAACTGAAATTTGGGCTAAAGGTTTTTTGTTTTTTTTTTTGTGAAAGTTTTGTTCAGAAATAAATTGCAACATTGTTCTGATTTCTCCATCCATCCTGTCTACTTTCAGCCAATAGGCAACAGTCCTCAGATGAGCGGTATGGCAGCGCTGGCAGCAGCGGCTGCAGCAACTCAGAAGATCCCTCCATCCACAGCAACCGTGCTGAACGTTCCTGCAGGAACCACAGTAGTAAAGACAGTGGCTGTCAGTCCAGGATCAAGCAGTCTGCCGGTCAAAGTGGCCTCTCCTGTCACGATGGTACACACACACACAGTCACATGCATCATTAACACAGAGCTGAACGCCACCGTAAATATATCATTACTGTGGGAATTCATTAAAAACTGTCTTTCTGTCTGTGTCAGGTGAGTAACCCGGCCGCTCGGATGTTAAAGACAGCTGCTGCTCAGGTGGGTGGATCTTCTGTAGTTTCCACCCCAGGAAACCCCGGCCGACCAATCATCACGGTCCATAAGTCGGGCACGGTGACAGTCTCCCAACAGGCTCAGGTGGTCACCACGGTGGTGGGTGGAGTCACAAAGACCATCACTCTAGTTAACAGTCCCCTCAGTGTGGGAGGAGCCGGAGCTCTGGTGAGTGATGTTGCTTGTTCGGTGTGGCCTCGCACCATCAATTTAACGTTGACACACATGATGACATCACTCCTGCGTCTATTTCAGATTGGCAACATTGGTAATCTGGGTAAAGTGGTGTCCGTGGTCCAGACCAAACCAGTTCAGAGTGGAACTGTTACTGGTCAAGCTGGGAGCAGCCCAGTCGCCCAGATCATTCAGGTACTGGTTGAGATTCCCTGACTTCTACTAAGGAGTGTTTCATGTTAACACCTGAGATCTGTCTCTCTGTCTCTCTGTCTCTCTGTCTCTCTGTCTCTCTGTCTCTCTGTCTCTCTGTCTCTCTGTCTCTCTGTCGCTCTGTCGCTCTGTCGCTCTGTCTCTCTGTCTCTCTGTCTCTCTGTCTCTCTGTCTCTCTGTCTCTCTGTCTCTCTGTCTCTCTGTCTCTCTGTCTCTCTCTGTGCTGCAGACGAAGGGTGCTCTCCCAGCAGGAACCATCTTGAAATTGGTGACATCTGCAGATGGTAAACAGACAACCATCCTTAGCACCACGCAGACTGGGTCCACGCCCACCAAACCCACCATCTTGGGGGTTTCCCCGACAACCTCTAAACCTGGAACCACCATCATCAAGACTATCCCACTGTCAGCGTTGCAAGGAGGGACAGGTACAGGAAAAGCAATGTTGAACACATATTTAAAAAAAAAAAATATATATATATATATATATATTTATGACTGAGTGAAGCTCTGACCATTACAGGTGGAAACAGTCCAATTACATTCCTGACCACTAAGGTGGTCAGTCCAGGAACTTCAGGAAAAATCATCACCACTGTCCCCAAAATCTCTGCAGGTGGTCAGCAGGGGGTCACACAGGTAATGCTCATGCACAGGTATCATAGTTAAAGTTGAGTTTCTGAGCTATGAAACTGTAATCTTTGGCTGCATATAAGTGAATGTATGCAGGTAGTGTTTACACTGGAGGTGTATGTGTTCTCCTGTTCAGGTGGTGCTGAAAGGAGCTCCAGGTACACCTGGTACCATCCTCAGGACTGTCCCGATGAGTGGAGTCAGACTAGTGTCATCGGGAGCTGTTGGCACTAAACCAACTGTCGCCACGCTAGTTGTCAAGGCAACGACAGGTAAACACTTCGTGGGGGGGCTCCTGAAGTGTGTTACACCTGAGCTGCATGTAGGGCACACACTAAAGGGGCATTTCTTCATTCTGTTCTTCAGCTGGACACAACTTCTGTACAGATTCACGTCTGTGTTTTGTCACTAGGTGTGTCCAGCCTGGGGACAGTAACAGGAAGTGTCTCCACCTCTGTCGCAGGTGGAGCCATTGCTGCCCCCAGTGCTTCCCTGGCAACCCCCATCACCAGCCTGGCAACCATTGCTACGCTAGCCAGCCAGGTTACCACAGCAACTGCTGCATCAGAAGGACCCAAACAGGTGAAACATTGCCAGTCAGATGGCAACAACATGTAGTAGTAATACTGCTGTACCATTGCATAGTACTGTAGTAATTCAGTTGCACTGTACTCTACTGTGTTGTAGTAGTACTGGAATAAGATCATATTTTACTATTGTAGTAATACTGCATGTTGTGCTCTTCAGGTGACTCTGATCACCACTCCCAGTGGTGCAGAAGCTCAGCCACTGGTCCAGGATCTGCCCGTGTCCATCATGGCTTCTCCTACTTCGGAAGATCTTGGAAGTACTACAAGTACCACCACAACTACTGTTGCAGAGGGGGAGACAGGCGGTACTGCAGCTGCTACAGGTACAAGAACCAGTATTGTCACTGTACCTTGTATTACATCTGCAGATATTAGTGTGCAGTAGAATTTAAGCTGATATGTGGTATAATATAAACCCTTTGTAGACAGTTAATACAGGTGTGTTGATGGTTTTACAGTCACATTGGTCTGCTCCAACCCACCCTGCGAGACACACGACACTGGCACCACCAACACCGCCAGTGTCACAACGGCAACCATCGGTGATAACAACAGGGTGTGTTCCAACCCCCCTTGTGAGACACATGAGACGGGGACGACCAACACTGCCACTGTCGCCTCCGCCAGCATGAACCAAAAGCTGCAGGTGAGGTGATGTTGGTGATGACGACAACAGAGATGATGGTGGCAGTGATGACAAGGATGTGATGATAGTGCTGTTCTGTTGACTGAGGAAGTCCAAAAACACAAGGATGCTGCTGGTGTTGGCAATTATTGTCACATGTCAAACATCCACTGCGCTTAAGAGTGTTGAAACTTAGTGGTGAAACACTAACCTCTATCCTCTCCTCCACAGGTGAGTTCTGACCGGACTTCAGCTCAGCAGTCTGCATCTCCATCTGGTGTCCATCTGACCACCTGTTCAAATCCACCATGTGAAACTCATGAGACAGGAACCACCAATACTACTACCACAGCTGGAGTTGGAGGCCTCAGACAGGTGAAAGAATATGTGGGTGTTGATACCTAAAAACACCTGTAAGTTACTGGTGATGGGCTGAAGTGTGTAGATCCTTACTAACTGTTTCTGATTTCAGGTGTGTTCTAATCCACCATGTGAGACACATGAAACCGGAACCACCAACACTGCTACCACAGCTACAGGTAACATGCTGACACACTGCGAACAATAAAAACAAAAAACAAACCCACAAATTCTTCAGGAGTATCTTAGGGCTGTGTAATAACAGGGAGGTGGGACTCCCTGTTTCTCAAACTCACTAAGGATCAGCTAGTTCAACACAACGAATTACAGGTACACCCTAAGTGCGACCTGCTTTACGGCATACATAACGTGTTTTACTCGTAGCCTGGGGTGTTAGCCAACAGCTAACTATAAGACAAAATGATCTAAGATGAAATTCTCAAAACAAATGGCAGAGCCAGCGAAGAAATCAAAGAGGGTTTTGTCGGAGGAAGCGAAGAAAAGAACAAGAAAGAGTGATGGGACATGAGTCAAAACATAAATTGATATCGGACTGACTTAGACTCTGAATTCGCCGGTTCCATCAGCTTAGTTAACAAATACATGTGTATTGCGCTGCCCATGGGAAAGCTTATACAGTGACAGTATTTACAACACTGGTAACAGACAATTTCTTTTCTCAACCAGATGGGGGAAACCCTGAGCAAAAGTTACATAGTGTTGCTTTAAAGCATGTTTTCTGGTTCCCTATCCTTGCATCTAAGACACAAGCAAGCAAAATGTGAAATCAATTAGTGGAATTGGGATTTACCCTAGGTACACAAAGTGACCTCACTTATACTGTGTCTCCAGCTCAGCAGGGTGGAAACAGTCTGCAGGGAGACTCAACAGACCCTGCCTTCTCAGACCCCTCCTCCAGTGCCCCAGCGAATCAGAGCAGAGCTGTTACCACGGTTACACAAGCCACACCCACACCTGGACCATCAATACCTGTGAGTCTCTCAGTGAAAGTCACTCATCCTTGTCCTCCTCATCATTGTCTTCATCCTTCTCCCCTCCTCTGTGTACATGCAGAAGATCTCCTCATTGGTTGGTGAGGACAGGGCAGAGTCTTCTGAAACTGTTGCCTTAGTGATGCCAGAAGAAGAGGAGGGGGTGGAGCCTATGCAGACAGAAAGCCAATCTGAGGATGTGATGTCATCAGCAACTTCAGTGTTACAGGTTCATGTAGACTGCAACAAGGTGGCAGTGCAGGTAACGCACTGAAAAGTTGCACTTCTTTCTTTGTGAGGACCCTCATTAGCATAATATATCCCCCAATGCTTGACCCTGACCTGAACTTGGTCCTCACCTGAACCATTAAACCACGTCTACACTCTCAAACAGGCCTTTAAAGCCACACAACATGCACTCGGTGTGGAGAAACTGCCTCAACCCCATTGTATAAAACTCAGCTGGCCCTCACAAAGATAGATGTACAGGTGCACTCATAGGTGCTCAAAGTATTAACCAATCAGCTTGTCCCCTTCTGACTCCTCCCATCAGTTGGAGACCGCAGACAGCGGCCTTCCTCAGGAACTAATGTCATCAGAAGAGGACAGAGGTGAGATGGTTTCCAGGGCAACAACCCTGGTGGTCACCCCGGATCAGTTGGCTGTTGCTACTGCAACAGAGGATGCAGCTCAGCAGGTGACGATACAGGCAGTGTTGCAGGCAGCAGCACAGATCGGTAATTTGAATTTACAGAATTCTCTTCTCTGAAAATATTCAGTAGTTCTCAAGAACACCTGGACCAGTATGTTTGGCTGAAAACCCACAGTTTGATGTAATATAAAAATGTGAGAGGAAGTCATCATCTGTGTTTGAAGCTGCACTCTGTCCTATTATGTGCAGGTGAAACAGAGGGCTCTGTGGATCAGTCCATCCCCATCGTTCTAACCCAGCAGGAGCTGGCAGCTTTGGTCCAGCAGCAGCTGCTGCAGAACTTCCACAACCAACCAGAAGCACAGCACAGCAACGTACCCACAGGTACAGGCCAAAAGGTCATCTAATCGCAGTTAATAGTATTTGCCCATTGCTGTTGGTTCCTTCCTCAGAGGAGCACTGATGTCCTGCTGCAACCCCTTTTTATTTATTTATTTATTTTTTTTTTTTTTTTTTATAATAAACCCTCTTATTTCCCAGAGGGCCTTGCTCCAGCAGACAGCCTGAATGACCCAGCAGCAGAGAGTAATGTACATGAACTGACAACATCTGCGGTAACAAGCGCCGTTGCCCGATTGGCCAGCACATTTGGCCCCACCGCCCCGCTGATAGCCAGTCCAGCTAAGACTGAAACTCCTGCCATGCTGCCTGAGGTGACCAATGGCATCGCATCGGCCACAGGGGTGAGAGACACAAAGCAGTGCGACTCAGACAGGGTGCTTACGGCACATTAATAGCACACTGACATGTTTGTGTGTGCACAGAAACAGGGTGTTGAGGTGAAGTCAGAGGAGAGTCAGTGGTACGACGTTGGCATCGTCAAAGTCACCAACATGGTGGTCACACATTACTACGTCCCCTACGATGACAACGTGATCGACGTAAGAGCTTCACTTTGTATTTTTATGTTCAACACAGGCTCCTCAGTCAGAGTCCGGGTGACAGCGGGGGTTCGATCAGACAGGAGGAGGTGAAGCCTGATTTCACTCCTCGCTCTGATGAGTTTTTACCCCAGTGACCTGACCTCAACTTGGGGGGCCTCCACGTGCAGTGTTAATTTCATCAGTTGGGTGATGAAAATATTTATACATAATTTATTTTGCAGGCTTTTAATTTTTGCCTGCACATATGTTTGATCTGTTTATTGATTTCAAATTGCTTGTCATATTTTGGTGTGATGGCTGCTGACCCAGTTATTGATGATGTGTCTACAGGATGACTCGGGTGTGGTACCTGACTACAGTCGGATGAGGAAGGTGGAGCTTCAGCCGGGGACAGCCTATAAGTTCCGTGTTGCAGGGATCAACATCTGTGGCCGTGGGGCGTTCTCTGAGGTGTCGGCGTTTAAAACGTGCCTGCCCGGTTTCCCCGGAGCACCATGTGCCATCAAGATCAGCAAGGTGAGACACACAGCCCTTTCGCACTGAACACAGGTTTACCTGCTGTGTTACCAAGTCCAAGTTTTCAATCTGTTATTCTGGTTTTGCAGAACCTGGACGGGGCTCAGCTCACCTGGGAGCCCCCTGCAGTTACATCAGGAAAGGTCATAGAGTACTCTGTGTATCTGGCCATCCAGTCTAGCCAGGCCACCTCCTCAGGTTCTGGTCCTGCCCAGTTGGCCTTCATGAGGGTCTACTGTGGCCCCAACCCATCCTGTTTGGTCCAGGCCTCCAGCCTTGCCAATGCGCATATTGACTACACCACCAAGCCAGCCATCATCTTCCGCATCGCAGCTCGCAACCAGAAGGGCTATGGTCCAGCCACGCAAGTCCGGTGGCTACAAGGTAAGAACCAGTCCGCCTCCACACCCAGCAGCTCCAGCACATCCAGGTGAGACTTTGTGTTTTGTGGTCAAACAGCTGAAAGGATCACAAATTTTTCATTGGTCTATGTTTCCTGTAGAAACCAGTAAAGATGTCAAACCAGCAGCAAAGAGACCAGGAGCTTCAGATTTGTAAGAACTTTTTATATTTACTGACTTAAACATGACAGTTTATCAGATCAGCTCATAAAAAGGGTCTTTGTAAGCCCATAGCACTAACTTCAGACTAATGTGATATCATCTACGTGAGGCTTTGTAAGTTTAACCTAAAAATGAGTGTTTAAAAAAATTCTGGGGCTTTTATTTTGACAGAACTGTCTGAATGTTTCTTCTCAGTAAACCTGTTGGACAGAAGAAGTTCAGAACCGACCAATAGAAGAAGCTGATGGCCTGACAGGGACAGTGATTGATCACTACCCAGTGCCTGGTTACCGTAATGATCAGGAGGATGGGCTGACAGCTTCCTGTCCCACAGGAAATAATATAAAAGACTTGTAAGATTTGTACATTATTGACCAATCAGGACACTCTTTTTTTTTTTTTTTTTTTTTTTTTCCCTTTTTGTTTTATTTTTGTTATGGTTGAGAAGCAAAGACAGCGTCAACAGCATTTGGTTTTCAAATGGAAAATGGAACGATAGATTCATGTAGCAGAGGTCATTCCAAAGGTCATGGTGACTGTGGGTGGAGCCACTGCCAGAGGGCGGAGTATAAACCAATTCTGTTGTGAATAATTTTCTGTCTGTACTATCAAAATATTTTTTTTTTATAAATGTTTGTAAGAAAATTGTTGTTGTTGTTGTTATTGTTTTTTTTGGTTTGTTTTTTTTTTTTCACTTTGTTTCTTCTGTTAAAGTGTTTGTCAGTGACCACAATTGGTCAGTGGGTGAATTTCCAGCTGTTTGAAAATAAAACCAGTTTGTGAATATTCTTTGAAACAATAAAGATTTTTAGAGCATTTTTTACTGGCTGTACCGAGTCCACTTCCTTTTGTAAAAAAGTATTTTGATATAAAAAATTCTGCATTTTTTTTCCTAAAATTTCACTTTCTTTCTTCACTAGTATCTGTGTTAAATGTCAGTAAATACGCACAAGTACTAGTGATGGAGTCTGTCATTCCTGCTGTGGATGCCCTGCTGCTCAGATCTATTCGTCCTTTATCTATTCCTCTGGATAGACCACATCTATCCCAGGTGTAGATCAGATCAGCTCCTACATTTTAATAACAGCATTAATGCAAGAGCAGAACATGTTGATTTTAATGGTAAATAAACCATTTACTGTTCTTTTCTAGAGCTGTTAACAACTTTGTGATTATAGAAAATCCTCCTCCAGCAAGATTCACGTTGTAAACTCAGGTGTCACTTTACTAGGAACCTCTGTGTCAGACTGAGTCAGTTTATTAGGGGCCCCTGTGTCAGACTATCGGTTTAGTCAAGAACAGCAACTTCCTTGGCCTCACAGAAATGTAGTGAGCACTATCAGCTCCGCGCAAAATACAGAAACCTCAGATTTCATAATTAGACCTTTATTTGTACTGGGGACGTGTATACTGCACATATTGGCCAGCAGGAGGATTATTTCCCAGTTTAGCCCTTTAGATCTGTTGCAGAAACTCACAGTTGAACAAAAACTTTTTTTTTTTATTCATTCACGACAAACACCTGAAAATCAGACAGCTTGTGTTTTTATCCTGATCCTGGTCTATAGCTGTGATCAGCAAACCAACATGTAGTGTTCACCACAGATCTCTTTTTTTCTCCAGGTTTGTCACATTTCTGTGAAACTTATTGTCGATGGTTCGATCAGATCGCATCGATCTGTCTCCACGCTGACAGTCTATGAGCGCGCACGAATGAGGGCGTGAACGTGTGCGTGGCCGCGGCATGGTGTGTGGTGAACGAGCCTCGAGGTGCTGATGGAGCTTCATTCAGAGTCGGTGAGGAGGAGGATGAAGACTGACCCCTCATCCGATCGCATCATCGATCCGCGGTGATCGATTAGCGGCTGCAGCCGCGCCGATCAGGTCTTTGGTTCCGGGCGCGTAGCGGCTGCACGAGGCGACAATCAGCGTCATCAATCAATCATTCAATCAATCATCAATCGCACCTCGTGTCTGTCAGAGCTCCAGCCGCGGTTGGAGACAATCAGCTGATCTGCGGGTCTGGATTTTGCGGATCTGGACTCTGTGCTGGACTCTGGATGATGTGACGGAGGAGCCGCAGGTGCGGTTCTTGCCGGAGGTACGGAGTAAGCTGAGGAAACGTGTGGGTGATCCAGGTCGGACATCTGACTCCCGCCAAGACCGCAAACAGGTCAGTGGTCTCCCGCACTGAGGAGCCCGCAGGCCAGATTCCATTTAAAATGTGAGCATTTAAAGGTTCGTCGGCAGTTTTGCACAGCAAGGAGAACAAAAGCGTCTTTAAGTCACATCAGCGTCTGTTCCGCTCAGGCCAGGACGAAAACACCAACACGTCGGTAAAAGGTGAAAATCTGGGTTCGCTGACACCATGGCTGCTGGGATGAGGCCGGATGTGGGGCGGCATGAGCCAGGTCAGGTCTGACCGGAGTTTGGTGAATTTTACTCCTGTTGCGCTTGATCCAGCAGTTTCATCAGCTTGTTGCTGTTGTTGTTTATACTGCTGTTGTTGTTGACGTTGTTGGTGATGCAGTTTCTGTTGATTTTTTTACTGTTGGTGGTCTAGTTGCTGTTGTTGGTATTGTTGGTGGTCTTGTTGCTGTTGTTATTGTTGGTGGTGGTGGTCTTGCTGCTGTTGGTATTGTTGGTGGTCTTGTTGCTGTTGCTGCTTTTGTTACTGTTGCTGTTGGTGGTCTTGTTTCTGTTGGTGTTATTGTTGCTGTTGGTGGTCTTGTTGCTCTTGTTGCTGTTGGTGTTGGTGGTGGTCTTGTTGTTGGTCTTGCTGTTGTCGCTGTCCATAGTGACGTGTTCTTCTGTCCTACCGCACAAACAATGTTTTCATCAGTGAAATAAACTGGGAGACACTAAGATTTTTAATAGCATTCATCTAAAGAAGACCATGTGACACGACTGAAACCTCAGAACATTGATTAACTGGAGATCATTGTGAAATAGCTTTGTATGAGACTCATGATTCAGAGAAATATTTCACAGTAAAGAGGTTTGGCTTTTATTTATTCTTATTTCACAATAAATAAAAACACAATATGTGTCTCAGCCAATCACAGGGCAGACCTGGGTCACATGACTCTGCTGATTAATATTTGATCATTGCTGCAGGTTTTTGACTTCATCCTGCAGAAAATACAAACACTAACTTCTTTATTCAGGTCAGTGACAGTGAAACATATTTTATTGATCAGTGTTTCAGATTAATTTAATCTCTCAGGACATTTTTCACAATCACTTTTATTCTTCAAAAAAACAGAAACAAATTCACATCTGCACACTATCCTCATTAATACTACATCAGTATTATTAGTACTGTAAAATGTACTGCAAGTACTGTACATGAAGTAAAGCTCTGCTCAGAGCCCTAAGGCTCAGACATGTTTGCGTGTGTGTGTGAGAGAGAAATGGAGTAGATGTAAATTCTAAATATTCAAGCAAAGTACATGAACTTGTGTAAAAGTACTTGGTTACTGGCAGATGCTTTTGTGGTGCATTCAGGACTGATTTAGTGAACAGTGTGTTTAAGAAGATTAATGTAATCTCAAAGGATTTTCTCACATTAACTGATGCTGAGATTCAGATGTGATGAAGATGAGCCTGACACTCCCTCCTCCTCCTTATATGTGAACAGAGGTGGTCCAGGTCTCTGGCCCCTGACCTCTAACTTTGATGTGTTGTGCTGATACTGGTGTTGTCTTGAGTTGTGAATTGTCTTGTTTTTAGCCTTGACTGGCACAGTAGGATAGTAATACTAGTAACAGTAGTGGTTGTAATCCTATAGTGTAACAGTACTGTATCAGCACTAACAGTTAATGAGTCCCGTTACAACAACAGTTACTGATTTAATTGTGTGAACATGTAAATGGTGTTTAGCAGCTGGTTGTAATTTGATTTTGCTTTTCTCCAGCAAACTGCCTATGATAGAGCTTCACATTCTGTTGTTTCTACACTGTGAAATTCAAGTTCTGATTGTCTTCATCCCCATGGCAGCAGCTGCTGAGGCTCATGGGTACTGCATTTTTTTTTTTAGACACAAAAACAGTGTGAATAATGCAGACTGGAGGTCCCATGATATAATCTAATATTTATTTTTATAAATAAAAATAAATTTCTAATATTTATTTTTATATTCATATATTCATATTCATCGCATAAACAAGATCATGTTTTCATTAACTACTTTTTACGAATGAACAAACATCAGAGTCCTCAGAAACAAAAAAAACAAAAACAGTGACGTTGGGTCGATGTCCACTGTCACAAACATGAATATTATGTTACAGTATTTTAAATACACATTAAGAAATGTGTAGTCAACGTCATTTTCACCAAACTGCAGTACTACATTCTGTAGGTACCAGTACTTACATAAATATCTGACATGGGTCCCATTTAATTTCCCCTTGGGGATTAATAAAGTACTTCTTCTTCTTCTTCTTAAAACTAGTAGGAACCAGTGGGTGTTTCACTGGGACAGTGAAAAGAGACAGTGAATACCAGGCTGTTATTGTTTATTTACTTACTGATAACCAAGGTCTTTGATCTGTTGCTTGCCTTTAAATACTACAGTACCCATGAGGCTCAGCAGCTGTTTCTATGGAGATGTCTTCAGCCACAGCAGTGTCATCACATTTCCATGAACAGCTGCTGATTTGATTCAGATGTGATTTAAATGTGTGAATTTGTGACAAATGTCACAGAACTCCATCTCTGAATTTGCCTTTGGTCGCACAGCAACAGCGTCTGAAACTGTGCGATTGGACAGCTCGCCCAAAAGTGCTCGCTGGGAGTTGTAGTCGTGTTCTGAAGTAGTTCAGGACACAGACTGTGACCTCTGCCTGTTTCTGATCTGGTGGTTGTATATGTGACTCCGCCCACTCGCCTGTAGTATCAGTGATGTTACTGTATGTCACCTGAACGCCGTGTTCATGTGTGTATGTGTGTGTGTGAGAGAGAGACAGTACTGTAACACACACAGAGCGCCCTGGGGGTTGAAAGGTTATTGGTTGACTGGCTGCAGCTCTCGGCCAATCAGCTCTGAGTATTGAGAGTTGGGATTTTCCACATTGTTGCCATGCGGAGAATCTGCTGCCTGACCTACATTCATCCTCCACATACTCGTCTGTACTGCTATCTTTGTGAGGACCAAGTCCCCACCCATCCCCATCACATCTAAACCTGAATCCAAACCCGAACCTGGTCCTATCAGATTAAGAATCAGAAGTAAATACCCTTGTGGGAAGTTGCTATATCACTGTGCTCTGTTCCATGTGTATAAAATGTGAAATTATTATAAAAAAGAAAATGATAAAAAATGCACCATGCATCTTCAAAAACTAAAAAACATACCCTCTCAAAAATAGACACTATTTAAAATTTACATGATATGTACAGATTGAAATTATGTACAGGATCAATCAATAGATGTACTGATTCGAAGAGTTTGATGGCCACCTGGCAGGAATGATTTTCTTTGAAGCTCAGTGGTGCATCGTGGGGGAATGAGTCTCTGGCTAAATGTGTTTCTGTGGGTGAGCATGGTGTGAAGAGTATTGTCTTTATCTTGGACAACATTCTACTCTATGACACTGCTGTCAGAGACTCCAGCCCTGGCCTTATGGCCGAGCTTACTGAGTCTGTGGGCATCCTTCACCTTCACTGATGCATCCAACTACTGCAGAGTCAGTAAACTTGTGAAGGTGGCAGGCCTCCTGCAATAGCTGGAGTCTGTCGGGTGGAGGGTGAAGAGAAATGGAGGGAGGACAGTCCCCTGCAAAGCCCAGTGTTGCTGATCACTCTGCTCAACATACAGTGCTGCAGGTGACTGTGGATGGCAGTCAGGCAATCAACAATTCAGGACACAAAGGGGGGCATCAACCTGGACTGCTGTCAGTTTCTCACCCAGGGGAACCAGCCTGCTGGTGCTGACCCCACTGGAGGAGACAAAAAACATGATCCTCACAGTTCTTGCTGGTGTAGATATGATTGAGCAGATGATGGCGTTGTCAACCCCCAGTTAGGGTTGGGTGGCAAACTGCAGGGGGTCCAATCATGGACCACATATTCACAAACATAGAATAGACCAGGGTAGGTGTGTGTTTGATGTGTTTTCTCTGGAGAGTTCTTGTGTGTGTGTGTGTGTGTGTGTAGTTCTTTTATCTATATGAGGACCGGGTCCAGCTGCAGGACTTGCTTATTTTTAAGGTTCAGTTTTATTGAACAGGATTCAGGAGCTGCAGCAGCTCCACAGTCATAAGATGGTACTACCAGAAAATTCTTGATTATGAAAAGCACATGACAGACAACAAAAGCTCCTGATGAAGTCCCTGAGATCTCAGATAAAGGATAAATGAGAATAAAACTATGAAGTACCGTGTTTAAAGGAAGATAGAGTCAGATTAGCTAACAGTTACTCTGTTGAAGTTATTTATCTTGTACATTTTATTAATCCACCAGGGTTTAGTTAAGGGTTGAGTTACAGGATCTCTATTTACCTGACAAATGCAGAAAAACATAAATGATAACTTTCAGATTTGAGGATTTGTCACCTGGTTTTCAGGTTACAGTCTGGATCTGGTTCTGGTTCAGGGTCCTCACAAAGACTGAAGTACAGTGGTGTGTGATGAGGATGAGTAAGAGATGAAAATCCAAATTTATGAGATTTAATATTGAGTTTTGACCTCCATGTTTAAATCTGTTTTCATCCCATAATCCCCCAGCTCATTTTTCTCTCTTTAAATTTCAGTTTGTTTTATTGACAGTCAGTAAAGATGTGTGTTATGTTCAGAAAGTGATTCAGGTTTAATATAATAATAATTGTGACTTATTATGGACAGGTTTATAAACAGATTTTAACAGATTCTACAGAATACAGTGTTTCTACAGAAGCAGAGTTAGAAGATCTTTGACTGTTTCTAGTCTGAGTCCCAACCACAGTGACTGAGATTACAGAGGCAGCTCCCCTCTATGTTTAATGAATAATCTCTCATTCTGAATTAAAAGCCAGATCTGATTGGTCAGTTTGTCTGATGCTGGTTTCCCATGGACCAGTTTAATCACAGGGACACACACTAAGTTCCCGGAGTTGTGTGAATACAGAACCTGGTTTGGATTATTAGTCTGTGCCGTAGACCTCCATCGTTGTCCAAAAACTTAAAAACACAGCAGGGAGCCACACCGCTGCACTGGCTCACATGGTTTTCCTCACCAAAAATGGAAACCTGTCTTTTTCCAAAAACCTGCTCCAGATGCTGCTGTGCAGTTGACATTTCACCTGTACAAGCTCCAGTGATGGATGCATGGATGTATTTTTTGCCCAGGATTTTTTTTTGTCAGGCAACATCGAGCCTGCCCTGCCTCGTCATCTTTTTAGCAACTTGATGCAGATGTGGTCACACCATTCAGTGGTAGTATTTACAGTTATGGTGGGTAAAAATAAATCTCACACATAAGCACTGATCTTTTCCCAACACCAGATGTTGTTTGTGAGGAATACAAATGATGAGAATTTTTTTCATACGTCTGACTTCAGTGTGGCCCCTCCCCCAACCTCCACCCCAAACTCCACTTGGATTTCTTCATCGATAATTCAGATAGCTTTTTACAGTTTCTCTCAACCCAAGGAATCGAGTAAAGCCCCCAACAGTCTAAAAAGTTGAATTATTATATACAAATAATAATATCCAAATAATTGTACTTAGACCCAGTCCAGTCTTATGGATTTAACCCAAACACTTGGAGCATTAGGAACTTTAGAGACTGGGTTTTCCTGATGTCGCTGGTCTTTGGAGGTGAACTGAGTGGTTTCCCACAGTTCCTAGTTCTTTGATGCTGTGCTGATGCCTGAGCTGTTGAAACACACAGAAGAGGGCACCTTTTGTTCTGCTAATGTTGGAGGCTGTTAACAGGAAGGACGGTATAACAGTCAAGATACCAAAATATAACTTCTGCTGTATTTTCAGTTTAAAAGACCAGAAGCTCTGTAACGTCTTGATAGAGTCAGGCAATATCCTCGTGGGAGAGGCTTAATCTAGCTGCTGCAGATGATCTCACCTTTTCAAAGTAAAAGTACACGAATACTCATATTTAAACAGTGAAGTGAATAAATCAGAAATGTCCAATCTGAAGCCCTTCACTTGTTGTTGTGTAAGACATAAATAAATTAGAGTTTTATCAAGTGTGAATGACATTATACTGATAGAGTGGTATGGTCCACAGTCCAAACACATGCAAGTTAGATTGGTTGGTGACTCTAAATTGCCTGTAGATGTGAAAGTGAGTTTGTGTCAGCCCTGTGATAGACTGCTGATCTGTCCAGGGCCTGCCTCTCACCCACTGCATGCTGGGATTGGATCCAGGCCGCCGTGAACATGGATTGGACTAAGTGAATGGATGATTTTCTTTAAGCCTGCCATTAAAGTGTGGTAACAAGCCTGCACCATCGACATTCATGTTCCAAAGAAAAACAAATTAGTTAATTAAAAAGAAGAAAAAAACTGAAGAAACTGTCAGATATTTTTACTTTTTATTGATTCTTCTGCAAAACCCTAGAAAACCTGTTAGTTTGACACTGCTTCATAATTTCAGTGACCTTCGGGACAAACTGTAGATTTTACAGTGTCTTTTATTTTGTAGAAGTAGGAGGGAGGTTCCTGTAGGACTGCCAGCTGTTTTATTGTGTAGAGCGGAAAAGGCAGGTGAGTGCAGGTGACTTGATTGCACGCAGAGACTCACCGGAGAAAAACCAGAATTTAACTGAGCCGCCGGTCTCGTCTGAAGTTCAGTGTGGGTGCGTGTTTCACCGGGCGTTGTTCGGTTCGTGTCCAGGTTAAGAGTCTCCTGAGGCGGGCAAAGGTGTGCGAGAATGCGGACACGATGCTTCGGACCCTCCAGGTATTTAAACTGGCGTCTAACGTGCAAAGCGCTTCGATTCTGCCTCGGTGTGCCTGTATTTGTGTCCCAGTTTCACCAGTAACAGTAGCTAAACCAGTAACGGACCGGTGCCGAGGCGCTGCGGCCTCAACGAGAAACTACCACGTTTGTTTGTTTTTGTTTGTTGTGGAGCGAAACAGTTTCCAGTTCGGTTTTTGTGGCGAAATTTACCTTATAACTGTACTAACAATGTTTTATAACCTGTAATGTATGACGGTAGTTTATAACAATACTTTATAGCAGTACTGCATGACAGTACTTTGTAACTGTAGTTTATGACAGTACTTTTGTGACTGTACTCTATAACTTGTACATTTAAAACTTTATAACTACTTCATGACATTACTTTATAAATGTACTTTTTAACAATAATATATAGCAGTACTTTATAACGCTACTTTTTAACCTGACCTGCTGCTGCAATTTGGAGTTTTTCACAAACACTTGAGTGCAAGGAAAGTAACCCAGGTGCATTTGGTCATTTGTTGCATGTTTCGATCTGGGCATGATGGAGTCAGAAAGTGGTGAACTTTGCAGTATTTTTTGTAGTTTTGCTACTGTTCTTAAAAATATGTGGGTCGTTGTTTATCTGATGCAGGGACCAGCATGGGGCTAAACCTCTGTCTTCTTCATGAGGGTGGGGGCGGGCGTGGGCAGTCAGGGGTGATGTTTGTCTGGGACAGGGACACAAAGTCCCTGGATGAGTCCACACTCAGGAGCAGCTCTGTGACTTCAGGTTTGTGGCGATTCAACTTTTGCAGTGTGGCATCTTTGTCACATTGGCCAATCACATTCCTGGAGGACATTTCAGCTGTTTGCCTCGAGATCGCTGATAACATGTGTGTGTGAGAACATTCTGGATTTCACCCCCGCCCCACCACCATCACCCCCGCCCCACCACCATCACCCCCCTGTGGTGTCGGCCCTGCTGTCTGAACACACTCCCCTCATTCACATGGATGAGCTTTCACACTGAAGGTGAAGGTGTGTGGAGTTCGGTTGCCTCATGTTGGTTCTGTCACACCTCAACACAGTGACATCTTCACTACTCTGTTACGCTGTTATCATCATGTGATCTTTAAAGGACTGTGGTCACGTGTGTAAGCTCACGGTTACCTGTCTGATAAGCTTCAGGTGAGCCCTTCAGACCAACCATGTAGTGATCCTCTCACTTTACGATATTGCACATGTTTACATTTGACTGATCTCCACCTGGATCCAGAACCCAGAGAGGTTCTGTTCACAGCCCTGCATGAGGATTTGAGAAACTGGGGTCAGGAAATGATTAGTATTTTGGCTTATCTAGAAAATAACAATCATAGAAATACTTGCAGATGAATTTTCTGCTCAACCCCACAGCGCTGTGTCGTCAACAGCTCAGTCAGAACTGAAGTTTCTGTAACTCTTGCAACACTTTGCAAAGCCAAATGCTCCAAATCCTCCTGATTTAACCCTCACTCTCATTTCCTTTCTCTTCAATGCTCATTTCCTTCTTCCTGTTTCCTGTTGGGCTCACTTCCTGTTCTCAGGGCCGTTCAGTGCTGTGTCCTCCTGCAGTCGGAGGACACAGCATCCTGCGGTTTATATTGTTCACATTTCCTTCACTGTGGAATTAAAAGTGCGCTGATGTAGTTTGTGTTTCTGTTGAATTGAAGTACATCATGTGATGTAGAGTGACATCAGAACCTGAGCGCGAGACCTGCAGTGGTTTAGTGACGGGTTCATGCTTGTTCAGACACTGAAGGTCTGAGAGCAGATATGTGTGTCTAAGAAACAGCCACAGTCTGGAGGGAAACACTTAGAATCCCACAGCTAGCTTAACATTAGTTCTCACTGTGCTTTCTAGCCTACAATATATTTACTCTTATTGCCAATATTGTACCTGGGGAGCTGCTGTAATCTATGGTCCAGATAGCATGGGTTGGCTGACCAGAAACTGTCTTGAGGTCTGGTGGTTTTGGCATACAGTGTTCTATGGCACCATCCAGAGAGGAGGAGTCAAACAGTCTATGAACAGGATGTAAGTGGTCTGCAGAAACCTGCTCTGCCCATGAGGTGTACAGTGCCTTGATGGAGTGCAGGTAGGCACCGATGATTCTTTCTGCAACACAACTGTGGTGTTTAGATGCCTCACCAAAGACAAAGCGATGGACAATCAGAACAAATTTGATGGTTGCCCTCTAGAACTGTACCAGCAGCTCCTGGGACAGGCTGGACTTCCTGAGCTGATGCAGGAAGAAAATCCTTTGCTGGGCCTTCTTGATGATGGTGCTGGTGTTGGGTGATTACTTCAGGTCAAAATGACCATTGTGTCATCTGGGAACTTCAGGCTTTTAAGAGAGGAGTCCCTTGAGGTGCAACTAATATACCCTAAAACCAAAAGAGAATAGAAAAAAAAATCTGTATCAAAAGAAATAAAAAAATCTAAGAATAAAAATACGCAGACTTTTTCATAAATGACAGCAGTTGCTACCTGGAGTGACCAACTATGCTACTTGTGCTATCAGCACTGAATCAGGTTTGTTTATGCATCCATGACTTCACATCAGCTGTTTTTCCTTTAGTATCTAGAGCCAAACAAAACTGTCAGAATGTGACTAATGTCTTTTGTTTGAACAATATTCAGTTTCCTGCAATAGACTGAGAGTTTTTTACGTTTGTACTGATAAATGGTCCTCACCCCCACCTTTTCTGTTACTTTTATTTTCTCAGGTCAGCAGCTCTGAAGACAGTTTAACTCCCCCTACTGGTCAGTGGAGGAACTAGCTGCACCAACAGGTAAACAGTAACCAGTTAGGAACCGGTCCAGTGGTTGCTTGTGAGATTGTTGGATGGCCTCAGGCATCAACTACTGGAGCTCATATGAACCCAGTTACAAGGTGAGTACCAACTACTCTGAGACTGATTGACCAGTTGATTGATTGATTGATTGATTGACCGATCAGCATCGGTATATAAGACAGGAAAGAGAAGAGGTGAACGAGTCAGCACTGGCCTTAACATTTGCTCAAAAGGGAAGAAAACAGCTATGTGACCAAAATTAAGTCACTGCAACATGTAAAATATATTTGGTAGCACATATGTTGTTTTAAGTGAGGTCTGTTCGGTTGTGTGATTAACACTCTTCTTTCCTGTGCAGGTGAGTGAGTGTGTGTGGGGAGGAGAGCAAGAGTTCAGCAGTGAGGAGGGTGGAGGAGGGGTCACATGGGAAACATCTGTCATGGAGGTCAAAGGTCATCTCATCTCAGCACCAGGTGAGAGCATCCATGGATGACATGTTGATCTGAGGTCTGTTTTACAATGACTGTGTGTTACCTTGTGTATTACCATTGTGTGCAGATCCCCTCACCTGTCCAGACAGGAAGCAGAGGGAGCGTATAGCAGAGCTCCAGGTGAGGAGGCGGAGCCTGCAGTCACTGCTGAACATGCGATTGGCTGAGCTGAGACACATCTGTCTGCAGGAAGCGGTGAGTGATATCATAAACCCCTCCCACAACAGGATGTCCAGCACTAGCTGATGATAGTTCTTAATCCATCTAGATCCATCTGGTTCTGGTCCTTGTGGACTCACTTTTAATAGTTTTATTTGGGAGGGTCATAGGCCTAATTTGTTTTGACAACGTGTTAAACAACTGTAATGTGGTGTAATATAAACCGGCTTTTCCTGTGTTGTCATTGGTCAGGAGCTGACAGGTGTGATGCCCAGGGACTTCCCCCTGGAGGTTGGGGAGAAACTTCCCTGTGTCAGGAGGAGGGCGGGGGTCTCCCGCCAAGGAAACAGGCAGTGTAGAGCAGAGGTAGGGAGCTGTTTAATATTCTGTAGTTGGTTGTGATGTGATCTGGATCAGGAGGTTCTGGTCTCTTTGTGTGTGTTCATGCTCTTACCTGCATGAGCCTCAATTCTGACAGTGTTTAAGTTCAAGCAAAATCTTTTCTTTTTAGCTCTGCATATGACATCTGAAAGTGTTTAATCTGCACTCATTCTCCTTTAATTTAAAGTAAATGTTTTAATCTTTTTAAAATCTATATTTTACTCATTCATTTTAGTTCTGCCAATGTACTTTTCATTTTTCTTTTGTTTCTGTAAATTACTTTGAATTACTCTTGTGTATGAATTGTACTATGCAAATAAATTTGCCTTGCCTGTGTGTGTGTAGGATGAAGACTCCCAGCGCTCTAAGCCGAAGAAAACTTTATTCAGTGGAGGTCTGAGGAAACACAGCGACTCTGAACACAACACACATACTCAGACACACACACACCATGGCAAGTGGACTGTACACCGAGGCTGTCACACAGGTAACACACACACACAGGTAACACCCCGCCCCCTTATCACCCCTTATCATCTTGCACACTTTGCTGTCGCTCATGAACATTTTTAAAATCAAGCAAGTCATAAACATTTAAATGATTATAAAAAAACTTTTAATTTGTTGGGCAGATTAAAGTCGAACTGACCAGTCAAAGAGACTGTGTTTCAGGAAAATGAGGAAAACCTCCTTCTTCCTGCTTTTATCCTGAAACTGGCTCTGTGTGTGTTTGTTGTGTATTTGCAGACGACACAGTGAGGTCAGAGAGCAGTTCGACATCAGACTCAACAGGACACGACAATGGTAAGACACACACAATGCTCTTTTGTCTACTCAAAACCTTTGCCCTAACTCCAACCTAAGCCTGGTTCTGAACCCTCAAACAACCCTTTCAATGTGTGTAGACCAAACATGTCCTTATAATGAGAAATGTCCTCACAATGATAGAAATGTGCTCACACTGGGTAATTTAATTTCTTAGTAAGTACATAATTAGGCTCAAGCAGATCCCCATAACCTTAAGTAGGAATAAGCAGGTATAGATAATGGATGGATGGGTATTGACGATGGATGGATGAATATATACATAGTTAAATAAAAAACACTTCAGTCACTGTTCCTCAAAGGGAAACTGCAGCTTATTCCAACCCTGTTTTTATCTTGGTGCTTTTATGAAATATTTTTTAAAATGCCACACTCACCAAATTAACATCTCACAGATATAAACACGTAAATGCTGCATGAGCCGCTGCTCCATCACTCTAATACTTCATCAAGTGCGCCATGTTGGACAGGCACATATGAAGTGCAGGAGGTCTGTCCATAGACGCTATCACCAGGCGCTATCACCAGGCGCTATCACCAGGCGCTATGGCGCTATCACCAGATGCTGTCACCGGACGCTATCACCAGACGCTATCACCAGACGCTCTCAACAGACTCTTTCATCAGACGCTATCAACAGATGCTGTCACCATACGCATACGCTGCCACCAGATGCTACCACCAGACACTACCACCAGATGCTATCAACAGACTCTTTCACCAGACACTATTAACAGACATTCTCAACAAACTTTCACCAGACCTAACAGACACTATCAAGTCTTTCACCCGATGCTATCACCAGACACTATCAACACTCTTTCACCAGACATTATTAACAGATGCTCTCAACAAACTTTAACCAGACCTATCAACAGTCTTTCACCAGATGCTATCACCAGATGCTATCACCAGATGCTATCACCAGATGCTATCACCAGATGCTATCAACAGACACTATCAACAGACTCTTTCACCAGACCTATTAACAGATGCTATCAATAGATGCTATCACCAGACGTTATGAACAGGCGCTGTCACCAGACGTTATGAACAGACGTTATGAACAGACGTTACGAACAGACTTTAAGAACAGACGTTATGAACAGACGCTATGGATGAAATTGGACTTGTCCTTAAGTCCTGGCGTCCCCTCAGGTCATCAGACACACCATGTGTTTCAGAATGTACCAGCAATAAGAATAAGCCCTGCAGAATCATGTTCTTTTTTTGAAACATATATAAATTTTTTTAATAGCTCATTAACATTTGTTCAGTAGCATTTTCCAAACATGAAATAAATGGAAATTTTATTAGGATTCAACCAAACAGAAATATAATCCAGTATCTCTAATCTGATGTAATAGAGTCTGTGTATTTGTCTGTTATTTATTTGAATGCCTGATGATGTTCAAGATTGCCCTCTGCTGGTCTTTGCAGGCTCTCCGGTGGAGGTTTTCTACCAGAACAAAACCAGGAACTCACTGCACAACAGGTATGAGCACACACATGCTGAGGACTCTATGACTTTAACTCCATTTAATATTCTCATGGGGTCATGTGACCTGCAGGTGTGAAATCAGGATGAGATCAAATTTGGATTCAGGTGTTTTTTAGCCTTTCCTCTTCTCACCTGTCATCCTCCTCTTGCAGGTGTAACCCTTCAGAGACTCTTCAGACCCACAAGGCCCTCCCCCTTCCTCCACCCCCTCACTCTCAGGACTCCTCTTCCTCCTCCTCTGGCCCTTCTGATCCAGGACCAGCGGGAGAGGGGGTGGTCAGGGTCAGCACAGCTTGTTGCAGTAATGGCTCCAACAACCTTCTGGAACACATCACTCCCCCAGGGGAAGATGCGGGGCCACAGCAGGGGGGACTGTGGGTAAACGGTGTGCTGGGGTGCAGAGTAATGAATGCTGCAGAAACATTCAGAAGCTCTGAGACACTAATGGATAGACGTACCAGGATAAATAATGGACCCAGCAAGGCTGGAGGTAGGGGAGGAGGGGCAGGCCAAGGAAGAAGAGGAGGGGGGTACAGTGAGGTCCTGCTGGACTATGTATGGGGGAAGCAGCAGCAGCAGCAGCTGCAGCGACAGAAGTCCCAGCCCACCAACAGGCAGCCAATCACATCACAGCACCTGCTCTACAATGGCTATTCCTCCCAGCAGCCACCTGGAGCCCCACCCACCTACCGCAGTCACCATGACAACCAGTGCCGAGTCAAAGTGACCCGCACCAAATCCTGTGGCCCCTTCCTCCCTGTACAGCAGAATCAGTCTGACACCCATAATCCACCTCTATCTGCCATCCAGCCTGACCCCCACCCCCACCTGTTGCCGCCCCGACCACCACAGTTGCCCCCCAGCACTGACGCCCAGCTGGAAGAGGCCACCCGGAGCCTCCACAAGGCCCTCGCCCTGGAAGGTTAGTAACTTCACTTCCTGTCATATCATAATGCTCTAGGTGACAGCAGCAAAACAATAGGTTTCTTATTAAAGTAGTCCACTGTTAAACTAGTCCACCATAGAACTGGTCTCCCATTAAACTAGTGTGTTGGAAAACTAGTCTGCCAGCAACAGCAAGTCCTGGAGTATGTTGAGTGAGACCACAGGGTGTTTACTCAGATTCAGTCAGGTCTGGATCTGGATCTCATAAGAACTTCCCATCCACAGTTGATTGGAGTTTTTGTTTCCAATGAATACAAATGAGAACAAAACTGCTACATTGTAGGTTAGAGATTATGGACATGCTGCCATGACAAGTCCTACGAGACTTTGAGAAAGCCAACAGATTTGGGATCATGTCAGAGTCTATTGCGGTCCTCCACTTATGATGATTATGTGACTATGTCTCTTCAGAGCCAGAATTAGGCACGAGAGGTACTCATAGGCCCACTTGATTCTTCTTGGTCCTCAGTAGGGCCAGGTCCAGATCACATTAAATCTGAATCAAAATAGATGTCCAGATCCAATAAATTCACCTGTGGTCAGAGAAGGTCAAACTAAATCTTTGATGTGTGATTGACAGGTTTGAGGGACTGGTACCTGAGGAACACGATAGGCTCCACCCACCAAAACCAGTCCAATGTAAAGGTCACCACAGGATCTAACACTAAGGTCAATGGAGGGGTCAATGGCCAGGTTAGTGAGGGCGGAGCTTTGCAGCGTAGACGGACGACTCACGGTGTCATCCAACAGTCAGCCTATCAGACGGAAACAAGTCATCATCATGCCCCATTGCGACAGAAACAGACACTGCCACACTCAGCCACATTCCACGGACACCCGCTGCATGGCAGGTAAGGTCAGCTCACCTGTACAGGGGCTATAAGAACATTTGTACAGTCCTGTACCTGATATCTCTCTCTTTCTCAGGTCTGTGGATAGCTCGCTCTACCATGACTCCTTCCCTCCACAGAAACAGGAAATTCCTCTCAGAGACTTAACAATGGACCAACCATCACCTGGGACCCTGGTATGACTTGCTGGCCAATCAGGACACTGAGACAGAAAAATGGACCAATTCCAGGCTGGCCTCCTGGGTTCAACACCCTGCAGGACTGTATGCCCAGGTGACTGGGCAATCAAACACACCTGTTCATGCGTGGAGATCCCCGTCCTGGTGCAGGAAGGTTCTCTGGACCAGGTTGAGCTTAGCTTTGGTGAACTGGTCATTCTATCAGGGATGCAGTGATCATTACGGACTTGCTAAAGTGTGAGCCATTTTCACACCCAAACAGTTACTGGCTCAAGCTGCAGGGTCCTGCTGGGCCTGGACTGTTTTTCTACCACAACAATCTCGTCTTCAATCGGACTCTGCTCAGACAATCAGGACATGTCAGAGTTTTTAGAAAAATAATACTTTTGATAAACAGAATGAAGATGAAGATGTTTAGCTCGCTGACATCACCAGCTCAGTCCAACCAACCAGCAGTTTCTTTTTTTTAAACTGATTGAATCAGATGATCTGTTCTCAGGTGAGTCAATTAGAAACCAGCAGCTGAAGTTCTCCAGGAGTACTCAGACTCAGCATCTCTGCACTGAAAGTGAATCGGCTGCTGCAGGTGGGTCTGATCCTATTGTCAGTAGAGACTGAACCAAAAACCTGGACTTGGTTTAGCATCAGAGCCTTGTTTTGTAAACTGTATAGGAACAAACTACAAACAAGAACCACACAAACTTATTTATTCAGGAGTCTCACAAGTCACCAGAGACTCAACCTTTTTCACAAGTGCTGCATTTCAGTATAGTTCTGAGGTATTTGTACATTACTTGAGTATTTCCATGTAGTGCTACTTCATCCTTGGACTTCACTACATGTCAGAGCCAAACCTTTGTACCTGTTTTGGTACTTTTTCCTGCTCTACATTTATCAGATCACTTTAGTTCCTTTTCAGAATCAGAAGAATCAAACAAAATACAGTCTAATCATCAAACTGTATTGATCTGCGGTGGGAAATTACCAAACTACCCAGCAATAGGGAAACTATTTTAATAAGCTCCACAATTCTGCAGCTTGTGCAATTCTGCAGTGCTTTTACCTTTCATAAGTTTGGTTGATGCTAACTTCAGGTCCAGGTCTTCAGTCTCTCTGCTGAAGCCAGAAACCAGATCCAGTCTGAGAGCAATAAGAGGATCTCTGTATTTCAGCTCTTTCAGGATAAAAAAAGTCATTGCAGTGACAATCAGACAATATTAATTGTGTTGACTGATTATTTTGTGATTGATTTATTAATCAGTTGAACTGGTTTGCTTTTGTACTGAGCTCCAGTGAACCTTTTATGAATTCAGCCTTTCAAAACGGCTGCATTTAGTGTTTTGTGGAGGAAAATCTCTGCAAAATATTTCTTCTTTCCTCTCCTGAGTTTTTATGAGTTTTGGATTTTTGTTTCTTTGGCATCGGAAGGATGAACCAAAAAAATCTCCATCTTTTAAGTATTTTCTGTTCTGGGTCCAGTCTTAAAATCAGGTTGTTCAGTATCACAAAAACCAGTCGGACCTCCAGCTCCCTCCAAATGAAGCCACAGTCACATGACACATCAATCATATCCAAACATCTGGAGAACAGCCTCTGCCACACGTGCAGGATACATCTGATCATGTTTGTATGATCTCTGCTCTGATTCCACTCCCCCAGCTTCTCTATGCTCACAGCAATCTCTGAAGCTGGATTTTGGAAAAAGACGGGCCTCCCATTGTTGGTGAGGAAGAACCATGTGAGCCAGTGCAGCGGTGTAGCTCCCTGCTGTGTTTTTAATAGTTTTTAGACAACAATAGACGTATACAGCACAGACCAATAAGCTAAACCAGTTTCTGGATTCACACACATTAGCTGAGTACACTGACTGATCACTGTGCAGCATCAGAACAGGTTTTCCTTTCTGTGTGTGATTCAGAAACAGAAATAAGAGCAATGCATAAAACAAAGTAAATCCCTATCCCATTACTACACTGAAAACATGTCAAGTGCTGTTGTACTATTTATTTTTAATTCAGGAATTTCACTTGTAACAGGATTTTACACTGTGGTATTTCTACCGTTACTGCAGTACTGCAGAGTACTTTTTCCACCTCTGACATAACAGGGACACAGTGACACACAATGGATTAATTAATGTTTCACATGATTTCACATGGTTACATGTCACCTGTCTCGTTGTTTACTGAAGTTCTGATTTCAGTTCTGACACCTGATGTCATGTTACTGTGGCTTCAGTCCCAGCATGCACCTCTTATAACTCTGGTCTCACACCAAAGCGGAACAGACATCAGGACGAAACTCAAATAGAAATAGAATTTAAAAATATATGTGCAAATATATGTATGAATTGTTTTTTAACAGTGTGGAAACTCTTTGGTGGATGATGCCAAGAAACACTGTTCAGGATGAATACTGCAATATTCTGATACTCTTATGAGTATAGTGGAGTACAAATATTCAGGGCAGTCGTCAGTATTGTAGACATACTGGGATTAGGGGAACTTTAACAGTCACCAATCAAACCCTGTGCAATTTTCTTACTATTTAAAAAAAGGTATGTTCATGTAACAGTTCAATTATATTTTGAGCTTTACGAGTATGTCACAGCCTGTATGAGCTTCATCTGCTGAAGAATGCCACTTTTTTTTAATTTTCATTCAGTCACTTTAAATTCATTCTGAAACCATCGGTCATCAGGTATGTGTCAGAGAATATATCCTTCCCTAAAGACATGTTAAACCCCCAATACCCACAAATACCACAAAAGATAGTGCATAGTACTACTAGGACAGTGAAGTTCCAGTAGTAGGTCTTGATACAGTAATCTGGTATACCAGTATTAATTCTGAGGACCTGGTGATGATGTTGGGTGTCCCCCTTCAGGTCCAAGACCAGCTGTTGTGTCAGTGTGATGTCATGGCGTTGATGCGTTCAGGTACACTCAGTACAGTTGGTGTTTTTTTATTTCTTCTGCTGTACAGTCTGAATTTTCTGTAAAAATCATTTTCTATCTTTTTGATGTTTTTTGTCATTTGTACTTTTTCACTCTAAACTATTTCTGCTGTTTCATGTTGAGAAAAGGAAAAAAATCCTGTAAATAAATCATTCAGGCTGTAAAATACTGTTTTATAAAAAAAAAATTAAAAAAAAAGATTTCTCTTTACTGCTTTCTTTGTGCCTGTAATTAAATCAGTACTTAGTGTTTTAATACTGATTCTTCTCAGTTTGGTGGACACTGACCTACAGAGGAAGGAGGATATGTCATTCAACATCAATTTATTGAGCTTGTCTTTTTAATTTGGTTTATTTTTAAATGAAATCAGTATTTCTACTTAGGCACCATGGAGCTCCCTTCCACTTTTTATTGTAATTAATTTCAATTTATTTTATTTGTATAGCGCCAAATCACAATACAATCATCTCAAGGCACTTTATGAATGTTTACTCTAGCTTCTCTACTCTTAAAATGGGCACATCATAAACTGTTAGGGGCCATAACAACCGTGATAAGAGACCAAACTGCAGGTACCAGAGTTTGAGTTTGCCTAGAAGGTCTGATACCTCTATTCTCTTAATACCATCAATCGCCTGCTGCCTCGGTCCCTGCAACTGCTCTTTTTTATTCAAAGCTGTATAAACTTTTGACTGATTTTTCTAACACTGTCGGAATTGCTTCCCCAATCTAGAGAAAACATTTTGTCCAGATTGACCCTCATCCTAACCTACTTAGATGCCTTAATAATAAGGTCCATTGCCATGGTAAAAACTAATGGTGAGGTTGCATCCTACCATAATGCCTATTTTAATTGTTGCCATACTTTGTTGTAAAACATACCTGGATGTCATTAAAGTAATTTGTCACAAAACCTTTTACTATCCCTAGTACCTTAAAGTAATCTAGTACTTCCCACAGTACACTGTGTGGTACAGATCCAAAGGCATTTATGAGATCTAAGAAAACCACATGCAAGTCTCTTTTTTTCTCTTTGCTGACTGAATTGGGTGCCAGATCATGCTTTTGTGTGCTCCAAGCATCCAGAAAAACCTGGGACTCCAGCTTTCTGCACTGAGGTGTCAAACTTGTGACTCTCTAGGTAACTTGACAGCCTTTGTGCCACTAAAGAAAATCTTACCTTTTCCATTCAGAAGGCAAATGGGCCTAAATTGTTCTGTCAAAACAGTGTTTCTCCTTAGAAATAAATATCCCTCCTCCTCGCCTCCATGATTTAAGAACAAGCTGTTTTCTCCATGCTACTCTAAGAAGCTTCCATAGCAACTTCAACACATCTGGAGCATATCTGTACAGCTTGTAAGGCACACCATTAGGCCCAGGGGCTGAACCTGACCTTGCTTTCCGAACTAACCCTTCCACCTCTCTTAATGTTGGTGCTTTTACATTGATAGGGTGTTCAACTGCCCCAGTGAGGGGCATACATAGACATAACATACTGTCCTTATCATTATCATTCTTTTCTAAAAATGCCTCTAGTTCTTTCTTAGGCAAATTTAATGTGCCACTTTTCTCCTTATCAAAAAGAGTCTTGGTGAAATTGTATGGATCTTTATAAAAACGTGTCCTAGCTTGTTCCTTTTTTCCTTATTTCCTGCTGCTGCCTTGATTTGACTATCTGTCCTGTTGCTTTAACCGTACTCTCACAAACCCCAAATCTTCCGATGCCATATTTATAATGAGCCATTCGCAGTTTCACTGTACCGGCCAGGTGTACTTAGACTTGCATGGCTTAATCTTTGAGGCAAGCATATGCTACTGGCAGGATCGACCAGGTAGCCCTCGAGGCATCTTCTCGAGCTTCTTCTCAACTGTGCCTTTCAAACCTTCCAGAGCACCTACTAAATCTGAGTTAATAATAGGTTTCTGCCCTCTGCCCTTCTCTTTCTTTGGCTGCCTATGCTCTACATGCTCCAGCTGTTTGGTGCTGTCATCTGTCTCCCCCTCACTGGTGGGAGATGCTGATATCTGTCACACTTATTAGTCGGTTGCAGGATTTAACTTGACTGACTTGAGTGACTTCTTAGGAAGTATACTGCTCAGTGTGGGGGTACTGGTCACTGCCTCATTCACATTGTCTCCAAGCACCCTGTCCTACCGTGGTGTGTTCTGAGGCCCTTACTTCCAGGCTTATATAACTAGTTATACCCAAGTTCACAAAAACACATCATCTACAAACGCAGAAATACACAACAGCTAAAAAGGTTTCTGTAAGCAGCTAACTGTTAACAAACAGCTAACAGTAAACAACTAACAGAAAAGTTAACCAACAGCTAACAACTAACTAATAGCTAACTGCTAACAACAAACAACTAACAGAAAACAGTTAACCAACAGTAAATAACTAGTTAACAGCTAACAACTAATAGCTAACAGCTTACAACCAACAGTAAAAAACTAATAGCTAACAGCAAACAGCCTATAGTATTATCGGTTAACAACAAAGTGAGCTGTAAAGGTGTTTGGGAGAAGGAAAGGTCTCTGTAAGGAAGTAGGAAGAAAGCAGACGAGCCGAGGAAGCAAGCAAGCAAGCTGATGAGGCGGGTGAGTGTGTGTATCGGGAAGCGGCCCGTCCTCTCAGGTAAACTGAACTCTGTCCTGCTGATAAACATCAAAGCTAACTACATAACGGAATAAAGTGCGGCCTGATAGCGGAGAACGACAAACTAGCTTAATGGCGTAACGCTATCCGTGTCCCAGGCAGGTTCTGGACCAGGCTCGTTGATTAAACCGTTTCTTTTATGTTCACATCAGAGAAACAAAGTTCCTGTTAGCAGCTAGCCTCAGTTAGCATCGCTGCCTGAGCTGCCGGGTTATTCTACCCGGGTAAAAGTTTTAGCTCGGCTTGGTGTCATCTCAGTGGCGACGGCAACGCGGTTTATAGTCGACAGTTTATGTGTGTTTTCTTGTGTCGGTGAATAACAGCTGCTCCGTGCTGTTAGCCAGCGGCTGCACTTTAACCGGAGCTAACCGACCGGAACTGGACCAACCGTACCGCCGCTGCTTTTAATCCGTTTCACTGTTTTTTTTCACGGGTGTGAACAGACCAGGTGTTTCTGAACTACCTCGGTTTGTTAAAGCGGGTTTAAAGGACGGAGAGGGCGCATGCTGTGAGTCACAACGTTAGAAAAACTTTACGCTAACGTTTCATTAACTACACTGTTTTAATCATGTAATACTGTTGTTGCTGCATTAAAAGTACTAAAACTACTGTGTAAAAATACTCCGTCATAAGTAAAAGGCCTGAACTAGCAATGCTATTCCAGTAAAGTCAGGATACTCCGGAATATGTACCTATTGAATATTGATTTTTTTTTTTTTTTACTACAGAGAAATTACAGTGAAGACATCACCATGCACTTTGACGAACTGTGAATGGTCATTCTCACAGTTTTGTATGTTTTGTTGAGTAAACAGTTACCCTATTAATCCTATTTGATGAAGGAAATGATTGTCTGATCAATAAGTAATGAAAATAATTGTTGGTTGCAACTCCAGTTGGTAAATTATGACAGATCCGATACAAGCAAAAGAGCACAGACAGACTATACCAGACTGTTATAGAGTACTAAAGTACAAAAAAATATCTCAAACATGGTGAAGAATGAACTTTCACACACATCATAAAAACCTTCTGAAGCTCTTGCTCTTGCAATGGTGGAATGGTGGGAGTAGTAAATCAGGTGTCATCCTTTGTGTTTTGGGACTGGAATAAGAGAGTAATATAATCATTTTAGATAATCATTTTTTTCAAAATGTGTGAGTTTCTCCCTCATGCGTCAGCAAGCACACACATAATCTGTGTCGACCGATTCTGTAACTTCCTGAAACCAAGAATCCTTGCTTAGTGATTGGTTGTCTGTGTGCAGTTCATGTTCATACCTGAGGTCGACATTGTTACCTCCACCTTCAACCATAAACTCTGAACTACTACTTCTCACACCTGTGCAGGTGAAGAATCAGACTCTTAAGATGATCATGTTGTTTCCATGACGGTAAAACTGACACCCTTGGTGGACCCCACTGGGACAAGGCTCAGTTCTGACTCCTACTCCTGTGACCAGCCCGTTGTTACTGTCCTCTGATTGGTCACCTGTCTGTCAGCAGCATGCTGCTGACCTATCAGAAGCTGCCAGCTCAGCTGAGGCGGAGCTCCAGGCTGAGAAAGGTGACAGCTGTGCTGCTCACCGCCTACGCTGTCAAAAAATTGTCTCCTTATATCTGGAGTAGGATACAGGTGAGACAGCACGCACACATGGACACATACACAAACACAAACACACACACACACTGTGGGTTACTGGGCATATTTGTTTTGCTTTCAGAGAAGTGCAGCAGGTAAAAAGCTGGATGGAGATAACCTCCCTGTGAGTGTGGTCACCTCCTCCCACAGCTTGGTGGAAAACAACATAGTGAAGAAGTCGAAGGGTGACAGCAGGTATTTGTCAGCTACCTGTCTTTCTGTGTTTGTGAACATGCATTTCAGTTAGAAACCATTGTGAGGATGTTTCTGATGCATTGTTAGGGTCCACACAATGAACCCAGTGTTACACTTCTTTGTCCTCAGGTCTCCATCAGTGAACAAGGAGTTTGCTCTCAGACTGTCTCGTCTGTTGAAGCTCTTGTTTCCACGGTTCCTTTGTCCAGAGATCGGTCTGCTAGCTCTGCACTCCCTCACACTGATGTCCAGGACCTTCCTCTCCATCTACGTTGCTGCTTTGGATGGTCAGTCCCTGTCTGTCTGTTCATGGAAAGATTCTACGACTATGTCTGGACTTTGACTTTTTCTGCATTTGTTACATCTGTTTCATTGTCCATCATGTCGAACATCTATAATAATCAAAACTATTGATTTCTCAGGTGTTATAGTGAAGTGTATTGTACAGAAGGATCCTCAGGCCTTTGTGCTGCAGCTCTCTAAGTGGCTTCTCATCGCAGTTCCTGCAACTTTCATCAACAGTGCCATCAGGTTCCTGGAGGGTCAGTTGACCCTCAGCTTCAGGGGCCGATTGGTCAATCATGCCTACCAGCTGTACTTCGCCAACCAGGTAACATGCACAGGCTGGAAAAGACCTGATGTTTACTGAATAGAGAATAAATATGACACCAGTGCTGTATTTGCATGAGGCAGGCTTGGGGCCTGCTGACTTACCTGTTTTTGCTGCTGCTGGCCTAGTCTAATTTGCCTGAGCATGTTCAGTGTGGGTGCAGTCGAAGAGGGGAGTGGTTCTCAGATACCGGAACACACTTTTGAGGCTTTTCTGTGTCTAACTCAAACAAACACCATTATTGAGAGGGTGCCCACCTGATCATCCTGTAGACCTGCCTGCTCCCTCACACACTGAAGCGCCACAGTGCTTTTGAATTCCGTCCAAAGGTTAGGTTGATGTAATTGGTAGTATTAATAGGAGTGTGAGGAGAGCGCAGAATATAAATGCTCACTCATTCTTTGGCACATTGGTAACTGTGCATCAGAGTATCAGATGAGTGGTGAACAAACACAGATGCTATGTGGAAGTCAACACTGTCACTGTGCATCATCATCATCATACTATGGGATAAAACCAAAAACCCTGGCTACATATACATTTCAGCTCCTGAATGCCGCATGCTTGTTTTATTTGCTAACACATGCAGGGTGATGTGTGTGGTCTGTAGTCGGGAAATGTCACAAAGCTCGTTGAAACATGCATTGTGTTGTGTATTTCAAAAAAGTTTTTGCGTTTGACCCGTCTTGTGTCTCTGTCTACAGACTTACTACCGTGTCAGCAACATGGATGGCCGTCTGTCCAATCCTGATCAGTCTCTGACTGAGGACATTGTCATGTTTTCCGCCTCCATCGCCCACCTCTACTCCAACCTGACCAAACCCATCCTGGATGTGGTGGTCACCTGCTACACCCTGGTGCGCACTGCTCAGTCCAAAGGTACAGACATGTTATTGTGGTGACATTAGCCACGCTAATGGTCGGAGTGTATCTGTGATCACTGTGAACTTCCTACTGTAGGGGCAAGCACCACATGGCCATCGGTCATCGCTGGCCTGGTGGTGGTACTCACCGCTAAAGTCCTGCGTTCCTGCTCGCCTCGATTCGGGAAGCTGGTGGCAGAGGAGGCAAAGAGAAAAGGAGACCTGAGATACATGCACTCACGCATCATCGCCAACTCTGAGGAGATCGCGTTCTATGGAGGACACAAGGTAAATAGTGTCCCTGGGTACAGGCTGTCCTCCGTAGGACACAGCTGTAGCTCCGTACAGGACATGTGGTCATCGCCCTCACCATTCACTTTGGGTGTGTTTGATTTGTAGGTCGAGATGGCCCAGCTGGAGAGGAGCTACACATCCCTGTCCTCTCAGATCCACAAGATCCTGCTGAAGCGACTGTGGTATGTCATGTTGGAACAGTTCCTCATGAAGTACGTATGGAGTGCCTCGGGCCTGGTGATGGTTGCTGTACCCATTATCACTGCCACAGGATACTCCGAATATGGTAAATACACACCAGAACATATTGAATGTGGAAATGTGCACAGATAGTATCTGAAATTTGACAGACCAGTAATGTACCAGGTGTGGAAAACATGTTGATGTGACCGTTGACCTGTCTGGCCTGCAGACTCTGATGAGGTGAAGCAGGCAGCCATGGTGATGAAAGAGGAGGAGCTGGTGAGTGAGAGGACTCAGGCCTTCACCACAGCGAGAAACCTCCTGAACGCTGGAGCCGATGCTGTAGAGAGAATCATGAGCTCCTACAAGGAGGTGTGTGTCCTTCTCCTCTTTTAGCTAATCCTCTTTCCCTTTACCTGCTCTTTAAGCTCCTCCTCCTCTTCTTTACCTCTTCTTTCGGTTTCTTCTTTCTTCCTGTCTATTCCCTCTAGTCCAGTCGTCCCGCTCTGTGCCATCTCCTCCTTCACTTATTCTTTCTCCTCATGATTTTCATTATTTATTCACTGAATCTGCCTCGTGTCTTCTCCTCCTCTTCTCTCAGCCTGTATCTGATTGGTCGGTCCTGGTGCAGATTATCAGCTGTGGAATATGAATCCCACGCAGTGGGGAAACTACGTGTGTTTGTGTTTTTCCAGGTGACAGAGTTGGCAGGTTACACAGCGAGAGTCTCTGAGATGCTGGATGTGTTTGAAGATGTGAATCAGGGAATCTACCGTCGCTCTGCCGAAGGAGCCGAGGAAGTACCAGCACCAGGAGGGGAAGCCGTGGTTCAGCACGGGCAGAGAGTCTGTGGTCGTCTGGAGATCAGAGGTGAGTCTACCTGAGTTGCACAGCAGGTATTTAGAGAAAGGAAGAGCCATACTTCACACTTTACTCTTTTTTTTTCTGGATATGAGGGAGCAGTAAAAACATCAGATTAATTTTAGTGACATCTGATTGCCGTAATTAGGTGTCATTGCCACTGACGTGAATAACAATCTGACCATATTTCTGACCGTATTTCCCACATGGTCGCTGGACTCTCTAACATCACGTTTCTGACCATGGAGTTGCCAAAAACTGTGGTTGCTGTGAAATCACCTGGTTCAGACTCATTCAGCTCCGGCAGTGTTCTTCCTTCTCATCCTGAACTTGTCGCTGCAGGTCAGGTGATCAGTGTAGAGAAGGGGATTCGCTGTAAGAACCTCCCCATCATTACACCGACTGGAGATGTGGTGGTGTCCAGCCTCAACATCCAGGTGAGCACACCTGTTGTAATGTTTCATATGAACATATGTTAGAACAGATGTGTTTCAGTCAGTTCCTGCACTACAGTGCTCTTCACAGGAGCAACAGCTGAGAGTGGATCAGACTCTGGAGGGTGCGTCCAACGCATAGCAGGCAATAACATGAAAAGACTGTCTGTCTGTTTATCTGTCAGTCTGACTAGCTGTCTATCTGTGACTGTCTGTCTTAATGACTGTCTTTGTCTCTCTGGCTTACTGACTGTCTGTCTGTCTGATTGAGTGCAGTGGGTGTTGGTGACCACATGGTGTCAGTTTTGAACCCTGCGTCCTGTATCAACAGACGTTTGTGATGTCGTCACTGTGGTACTGAGCACACTCAGTGCTGTAACTCGTTTTTCTTTGTGGTGTCTCTTTAATCTTTTTGTCTTTTCTTCTTGTCTTGGTTTTTCAACCAGGGTTTTCATCCACGCCTGAGGTCAGAGGTCACAGCAGAGCCTGCAGCTCATTAGCATTTAGCATTAGCATTTAGTGAGACCCTGACAGAGTGTGTCTGTGTGTGTTGTAGTTGCGTGTTTTCGGGGAACCTCTGGAGACAATAGAGGGATTATAGAGTAAAATTCTTGTGGTATAGACTCAGAGAGGAAGAGAAGTGGAAACATGACAGAAGAAGAAGAACACTGATGGAAACAGAAACTTCTCTCTGTCGTCTGCTTCTCGACCTTTGACCTTTCTGTTCTGGCAGCTGCTTTGTAATGGGTCAGTGAGTGTTGCTGTGAGGAGGATTTCAAAGAGCTGGTTCATTGACCCATTAGAGTCTGAGGACCGTTAACATGAAGAGTATCAGTGGCAGTGTGGTGTGGGCTCTAGCACTGCTGGTCCACCTTAGCCTGCTCTCATTGACCTCAGGCACCAAAGTGAAAGTGCAGTGGATGTGAAGAATTCTTTGTGACCAGCTCAGTCCTGACAGTGCTGTCACGAAGCTGGTACATCCTTTTCATCAAAGACCAGCGAACAAGTGCAGGATTGTGGTGTGTGTCCTCCTGGGTTTGTCTCAGGTGTGTCTCTCTATGTCTCAGGTGGACGAGGGCATGAACGTGTTGATCACAGGTCCAAATGGCTGCGGGAAGAGTTCTCTGTTTAGGATCCTCAGTGGACTGTGGCCAGTCTATGGAGGAGTCCTGTACCGTCCAGAACCACAGCACATGTTCTACATCCCACAGAGGTATTACTACTTCTACCACAACCACTACCACAATTGTATGGTCCAGAACCACAGCACTTTTTCTTTTTTTTTGGAATGAATGAATGAACGAATCTTTCTAGTCATTTTATGCACACAGTGGTCCAAAAAAAACAACAAAATTGAGTTAGCAGAACAGCTGTGATAAATAATTGAAAAACTAAAACAAACATCAGTGCAGCAACAGTGCAATGTTTAAAGTGAGGTAGTGCTAACGGGGAGTTCCTTGTTCCAGTCTTGTCTTCTACTGAAGTATAAGATGTTTAAGTGTATTACGTATGTACCATCAATAGACACAGATAGCAGCAGTAGAAACAGGTATCAGTGTTGCACACATGTTCATGACTTGGAAACGATGTACACTGTTGTGTGTAATAGATTGTATCAAAAGAGTCTATGCAGTGCAAATAGTGTGGACAGTTAGTTGTATTGTGTGATCAAGATTTAAATGTTTGATTCATAGCAGCCACAACTCTGAGGAAGAAACTGTTCTTGAGTCTGGTTGTGTGGGAGTACACTTGGCTTTGTAAGGCCTCCCTGATGGGAGGCCTGTGTGCTGTATAAGTCCTCCATCACTGGGATTTGATCAGTTTCATGATATTGATGCTGCTCAGACTCTGTTCCATGGGAGGAAGTCTGACCCTGTAAGCCAGCTAAAGACACAACTGGATTCCATACTGAGACATTCGGGCCTTGAACCTCCCTGGAATCTCTGATCCAGTCACAATTCCAGCTACCTGCTGGTCCCCTGTACTGCTGTCATTGGTGCTAGATCATAGCTGACGCTCTCAGTGACTGGCAGAATCTGAACGTGTCCAAGGAAGAAACCAGACTTGCTTGACACCCCCTCAAGACCGTGAACCTGGATTTTGCAGATGTAAAAAAAATCCAGGTCTAGGTAATAAGTTTCTCAAAATTCTGCAAAATCTATTTGCATCCAGGTACTGATGTAGTTGTCAGCATCAAGTCCTCCTGAAGAATCTGGTCATCCTTGGTCAGACGGTCTCTACACTCTGAGTTGACTATTTATGGTGGTCATCTAGCCAGTTCTGTGGTTGCAGAATGCTTGTTCTCTCTCACATTTCAGGTTGATGTACCCCTTGTGGGACCAGAACAATTGAACACCACTGTTGTAGACTAGTGGTCCTAGGAATGGAGTAGTACAGTAGTACTTATGTTGTCCTGTGCCCTGCACAGGCCCTACATGTCAGAGGGGACCCTCAGGGATCAGGTGATCTATCCAGACTCAGTGGAGGAGATGGTTCAGAGGGGGATTACAGACTCAGATCTAGAGGAGATCCTTCGGACCGTTCACTTGCTCTACATTTTGGACCGGGAGGGAGGTCAGTGTTTATTTGTGTACTCTTAGAAACAGGTGTGTTTTAGAATTCATTAGTCTTAGGATGAAGGTGATCCTCAGGTAATCAGTCTTCAGTCAAAACCGAACTCTGTAATGATGTTACAAGGTTCCTTGGATGCTGATGTCACAGCACCAATCTGCTTGGAGCAGCTAAAAGTACATGTGTAGAGTTTAAACATGTACACGTAGCTTATATATGTGTGGTGATTATTTTACTAAATTTCTGCTTTAACTGTAGTATCCCTGACAAAGTACAACACAGTGATACACAATACTATACACTAGTACACAGTACAGCAGAATACGACACAGTGGTACATGTTACTGTAATACATTGTGTGCAGGCTGGGAGTCCGTCAATGACTGGAAAGACGTTTTGTCTGGAGGAGAGAAACAGAGGATGGGGATGGCTCGCATGTTCTACCACCGGTATTTACTGTTTGCTGACTGTTTACTCACCGTTTACTTTCTATTTACTGTTTACCTGATACTGACTCTTCCTATCCTGTGGATGTAATGGCTCTCTCTCTCTCTCATTCTTTTGTCTCTCGCCCAGTCCCCGGTACGCTCTGTTAGACGAGTGTACAAGTGCCGTCAGCATTGACGTGGAGGGAAATATCTTCCAGGCTGCAAAGGATGCTGGGATAGCACTGTTGTCAATCACACACAGACCGTCACTGTGGTCAGCATCCACACACATATACACACACTAGCCCCTAACCCTGCCCTGAACCTTAAACCCTGGTCTGAACCCTCAGACAGCTCTCTGAAGCTATAAGGATCAGACATGTCCTCACTGTGCACTGCTGCTATACAAGTACACACAAACAAGTTTTACTTCCATCCTGCAGGGGGCAGCAGAGCTTTAAGTGGCTGTCAGCTGCCACACCCTGCTCCTAACCTGTCCTCCTCTTCTTCTCCAACAGGAAATACCATACTCACCTGCTTCAGTTTGATGGAGAGGGAGGATGGAGGTTCGAACCTTTGGATGCCTCCACTCGTCTCTCTCTGCAGGTCTGTTCATGTATTTATCTGTTTTTCAAAGGGACAGATCTGTTCCTTGACTGTCCTAAAGAAAGCTCTGAACCACATCAGACAACCTGCAGAGTCTGATGTGGTTTTACTTTCCCCAGTGCAGTACCTGAGTGCACTTTGTTTGACTGTATCAGTTGAGGTTCACTGCCCCTATGAGGGATTACCCTGTGTCCAAAACCCCACAACCCTATTGAATTCATGTCAGGTGCTGATGGTTTGTTTATTTTTTTTCCACCAGGCCTGGACCTGGGCCAGATTATGTCTAAAAATCAGTCCTTCAGCAAAAGCTAGGACAGGGTTTCTATATCAGAACTTAGAACCACCCCCTAGAACTTCATCTGTATATAGTTTTAAGACTTTTGTTATATTTGAAATATAGCAAAAGTCTTTTAGTCCTCAGTGCAGGAACATTCTCACTGTGTAGAATCGTCCTCATCGGGCAGAAATAATGATATCGAACCCAAATGTGTCCACCATGGTTGATGTTTGTCAGATGTAAAAATAACTGGATCTGACCCACAGACCTTCTGATTGCTGCTTTTGCAGTTGCTGTGGTTACCATGGTAACTTCCAGCTGCACACGCTTCCATCACACATGAAGTGTGTGTGTATATTTGTGGTGTAAAAATGCATTGAGATTACAGCTAAACTTTATTTAAAACAGTTTGACTGATTCCTCTCTGGTCTCAGGAGGAGAAGCAGCGCCTGGAGACCCAGCTGTCGGGAATCCCAAAGATGCAGCAGAGACTGGCAGAGCTCTGTGTGCTGCTGGGGGATCGGAAGGAGGATGAGTGAACGGATGATGCAGAGGAGTCACTGCTGTGTTTAATGGTTACCATGGAGACACAATCAGCAGGTCATGTGACTAAAACTGTTGCTAAACTTCCTGTCAGTGACTCAGAAATCTACTTCTTCCAACATCTGGTTTTTGTGAACAGATGTTTCTTCACTGGCCCTCCAATTACTGTCTCATCACTGTAAGTGGTGAGAGGTGTTGGGAAACATTATACACCTGAAAATAAAAATAATTAGGGACGTACTGATATGAGGCTAATCAGAGCCAATTACTGGTCATTTTGGGAATAATATCTCCTAAGTAAATTGATATGTTTATTTTTCTAATACAAAGAAAATGTAATGATTGTTTTGTAATGATACATTGGAACGGTCCTTGTTGATGAGCCTGTAGCAGCGACAGGAACCAATCTCATGAATGTGCGACATTATGCGATACCGATCATTTTCCACCATTTCAATTTTCCCATTAGCCACTGATGATGCATCCCTAATCAATATCTTTACCCCCTATCTACTGGCAGTAGTCCATTACTGTCCATTGATCAAACAGATTGCCAAGGACTCCTGCTGAGTCTCCTGTGGACAAATGACAGAACTGCATTTTCTGCCTCCCAGTCGAGCTAGACCTGCACCTGGACCTGGACCGTAGTTGTGGTCTGGACCTGCAGGACATTGCAGTACTGGAGCCAAAACATGAAGCCTGTTTTTATATATGTCTGTAACTACAGCTGACCTACACTCAGTGGTGCACCTGAACACACCATGGATGATGCCTCATTTACTTCACGTTGGTTGCTCACTAGTTTCTACAGATTCAATAAGAATATGAATCTCTTTCAGTCACCACAAGATTCGGTTCATGAAAAGAAAGAGTCAAAGCCACAATTCAACTTCTATTCCCAGGGCGCATTTCAGCATTAGACAGCTACTCACAGAGCTTAAGTCACGTGCTGTAGCCATTCACTGTAAATTCATCACACAAGTAGAGACTTGCTCACAAATACCACAGGTGTGGCTGTTAGGAGGGAATCTGTATCTCCTGGTGAACAACACCCAGAGGATGATGGGAACTGTAGTGCCACAATGATCTCAAAGACAGAAAAGCATGAAATGAGAAATAAAACCAGTTGAGACTAGAGAGAAGATGACAAAGTCAGATTTAGTCACAGACCTTAAAGGTCACCTGCTCAGGTCATGTGACTGTAGCTGGATTTTAAAATGTGCCATTTTGACTTTTACTGTTTGTACAATCTAATGTTTTTATTGAAGCTGATAGAAAGTAGAAGTGTTATAATCACTGAGTTTCAGCTGATCAATAATGTGCTGCTGTATTTAAATGAAACTTTATTATAGAGAAAACTTTTAACATGCTTTATTGTGCAATGTGATGAAGATGCTGGGAAAATGATGTGATGAAGGTGATGTTTGTTGTCAGAGAGGACGAAGATGCTAAAATACAATAAAATTTAATAACTTGTGATTGTATTGTGCTTCTCAAGATAAAGCTCATCAGAATAGAAAACACACTTTAAAAAAAGTTGGATGACAAGAATTAAAATGAGACTAAGCAAAGACATTTACCACTGAAAATGTTTGCATCTGTTTATTTTTTTACACCTCAGCCATTAAAAACAGGTTTTAGTGTGCTCTAGATTATGTAGATGAATTATAATTTAGTCTTTTTTTTTTCATGAGCTCTGTGTGGTTAAGGAAAAACTGTCCAACTGAACCTGAAAACCAGACTAAGAAAAAAACCAGAACAAGCTCCTTTTATTTAACAATCAGTTCTTTTTAAAACTTCTGCACAGTGGCAGAGACCTGGGAGCCAGACACTTCCCCTGCCGCAGGTTGTCGGTTCTAATCTCTGCCTAGAATCCAGGCACTGGCACCACCACTGAGGAGCGCCAGAAAATCCTCCCGGCGCCGCGCGGAGTGGGGCGGGGTCTCTTGCGGACCTGTTGTGCGGCTCTCAGTGCGGATCGTTCAGGTTTCTCTACTGGACTCTGCGGGATTCTGTTAGTTCCTTCCGGCGGGTCGAACTCCGGCTTTCCCGTGGAGCAACCAGCTGAGTCCAGGTGAGTCTGACTCGGATCGTACTGTCCCCCTTTTCTGGGCTCCAACTTGTCCCAAGCCGCAGCTTCTGCAGGAAGGAGCGAGCGTGTGTTTAAGTCAGGCGTGTCTGACAGCTACGTACCAGACTCCGTTCAGAAATGTGCCGGTTTGGGATGTTGTCGCGTATCTTTTACAAAGTCAAGCGGAGAAAAGCTACCAAAGGTGTTTCGCGTCTGCAGAGGGGACGTTCTTTAATTCGGTTCGCAATATTTATTTACATGTCAATGTTAAATGTTGGGTGCCCGAATTTAATACACAGTCGTTAAACCCACTGCGGCGGAGACTGAAAAACAGCGGGTTTAAAAGTAGAGAATTCTGTCACGGCGTCTGGTTTGTGTGAGCCGAATTTACGAAGAACGCGTGGAGATTTCAATCAGCTCTTTATTTCAGTTCATCCGAGTTTTGTCTGTGAGCGGATCAATGGGAAAGTTTTATAAGTTTTCACTGTGTCGGGTGTTCCCGGTGTTACCAGCCTGTCCTGGCACGGCACGGCTTAGCCCGCAGCCGCATACTGAATAACTGACATTCCAGCGAGCGGACAGACACACACACTCACACACACACTCACACACACACTCACACACACACTCACACACATACTGTGGTGTTTCTTGGAGGAACTGAATTAGAAGTCACCTTTGGGACGTCAGAAACACGTGACAACCTGTGGCTCAGGTGTTCCGTTGGATTATCAGGAAAATTCAATATTAATATTATCATTGATTAATATGACGATCGATTAATGGTTGTGCTTATTTTCTACGTTTGGTTTTTATTGGAGCAAGAGCCCGGAACCAAAAAACCTTTACTCTTTAGTTTTTAGTTTTGTGGATAGTTTTTGTGACAGGTTTTGGTATTTTTTTACGATCGATGAGCAAAATATTCCAGATTAATTGATAGATTGCAGCTTTGTGCAGCAGTGATTTGGGAATGAGCAGCAAACTGATTTAATGAAGATTTGAAACTGGATTTGTGACCCACTTTAAGAGCTGCAGAGTGTCTAACTCTTTTTGGCCCCTGAGCAGTTGTGTGTGTCTTTTAAAAGCTTTTTCCTGAATACAGTTTATGTGGTTCAGTGATAATAAGTCAGCAGTGAGTCCCGGAGACCTGGTCCTGATCCAGTGCAGTCCAGACTCCAGTTGACATCATTCCGTTACTGTGGAGTCATCACCTGAAAGAAAGTGCGCTGGGTCCAGTTGGGTCTTGTTCTGTCTCCTGACAGTTTAATCAAGTGGTTTTGTGACTGGACGTCTGTGTCTGACTGCAGTGCTCACTGATACTATTTTACTTTTATACGTTTATTGTTATTATTATGATTTTTATTTTTGTTCTAAAATCAAATAATTAAAGTAAATAAATCATCATCAGTGTGACTGAAATGTACATGTGACTAATCTGAAGGATTTGGTCTGAGTCCAGATTCAGAGTCAGATTATTGTTTCTGCTTAATCACCTCTAATCTACACACACACACACGTAATGTGCTGCAATCTGCTGCACTCACACCAGTACACAGTCATACCCACACCATTATCACCAGTACACAGTCAGACCCACACCATTATCACCAATACACAGTCAGACCCACACCATTATCACCAGTACACAGTCAGAACCACTATAGTACCACCGGTACTCAGTAAGCTTCTTTAGAGTCCCAGGGTAGGTTTATCGTTCAGATGATGACCAGGTTCATGTTAGGACCAGGTTAAGGTCAGTAACTGAGAGTTGACCCCGGGTGGCCGCTGCTCCGTAAAGCTGGTCTCCACAGTGAAACAGCAAGAACCCACTCTAGTTTCAGTCTGACATGTTCATGTGTCTTCATTTTAAACTGGCACTGTTTTAGTTCCTGAGTTTCTAAAAGTATTGGGTCAAAAAAAAGCTCACGTTCTTTTCGTCCTTCACGAAGTCAGATAGAACCAGATTCAGGATTGAGCTTCATGAGGTCCAGGACCAGGACCCTGTAAGCCTTAACAAGCTAGTACTCTGAGAGTTTACATTGCAGGACAGAAGGGTGACTGTGCCAATGGTGAAAGTCAGGTGTGTCCCTCTGATGGTTGAGGTTTCCATGGTGACGGTGGTGGTAACCATGGTGATGAAGAGTATGGCTGACGGTGAGGACAGAAGGACCTCAGAATGATAGTGAAACCAACATGTGTGTGTTTCTAACTGGCAGTGATGAAAAATTCTGTTTGATGCTGAAGCTGAACCAGAAACCAGCCTGCAAACCAGCATATACACGCTGGTGCGCCTCCATGAAGGTAATAATAATAATGCTAACAAATTCCGGTTCTGGATCGATCAGGTATACACCGAATTTTGGGGTCTGGGTCTGGATTTTTGTGTTCATACTGAAAGTTGTGGATCTTGTTTTAGACCACCCTTGGGCTTCAGTTGAATTTCTAGGTTTGATTTTATGACACTCTTTGAACTTGTGGGATTTAACCCATTCTCACCCGAGATTCAGATTTTTCCCTTTGGGTGTGTTTGTGCTGAGTTTGTGCACTTTTGTCCTGTTGTACGTTTTTATTAAAAACTGTAAACAATTTGTTGTTGTAATGAGCTCAGCAGCCTGAAGGGAGCGCTGACGGGACTTTATCTTCATTAGTGGATGTGAAGTGAACTTGTAGAGTTTTAATTAACTGGTTCAAAAAGCTTTATTGACAGCACAGAGCTTCAGTGTTGACACTGCGTTAAGTTGATCCAAGAAGATCAGTGTCAATGCGGGTATGATTGTGGTATTTGTACGATCATTTCCATATTTGTACGATCACTAATTCTAACAACCCCTGAACCTACGAACATTTGTACGTGTTGTCATTTTTCCATTCTTTGCTTAACCGACCATATCACTTCAGCCTCGAACAAACCTTCTGTCTCAGCTGTTTGTGGTCTGAGCCTGGATTCACTCGGTGCTAAGGGACTAATGACAGGGCAGGGGTTGATCCTGAGGACACGCTGCCGGTGTGTGTGTTATTGTTTGTGTATGAGTGTATTATTGTCTTTGTATGTGTGTGTCGCAGCATCCTACTGTTTATAATGAAGGAGGAAATTCCCCCAGTGTGGTGAAAAGAGCTGCATTTACTGTCGCTGTTTCCATTTCCTCTGCTGGTTCAGCCTCTTCCTTCCTCTGACTGTCTGACTGTCTGACTCTCTGACTGTCTGTCTGACTGTCTGTCTGAATGACTTTCTGTGTGTCTGGTTGTCGGACTATCTGTCTGTGACTGACAGGTCACAGGTTACGGTTAATTTTGGGTGTCAGACTCGATTCAGAACAGATTACTCAATAACTGGATTTTATTGTTGTTCGAGTTCACTGACTCACAGTGAAGCTATCTGATGTGAGAGATTACACAGATTTTTCTTTTAAAAGAAAACTGCAGTTTGGTTCCCTGTGCATATGAATTATTCATAAAATAATTCCCCTTCATCTTGCAAAGTTAATTATTAAATCCAAAAATGTTCCCAGGCGCTCGTCCCCTTTGAAGATGAACAACAAGATGACATCTGTAAACCATCTGGGTGGAGCACTGAGCTCCACCTGTTTCATTCCAACACAGCAAAGAGAAACCACAATGCTAATGCATAACATATAAGACCTCCTCAGTCCAGAATTGTGGAAATCTCTATGTGGCCTCAAGTCAAACATCCACCTAACAGATTGTTAGAGGTTCAGACATTTTGTTTCTCATTCAAACTGTAATCGATGTGGGGTTTTTAGACGGGATGGAAGTTTTTTTTCCTTTTTGATGGAGCCTCAGTTACTAGTGGTTTCCAAATGCTTCTGCTGAACAGTGGTCAAGGTTGACAGATCGAATTTACGTCAATTAATTTACATGAAGTACCGCATCCTTTAATTGTCAGACTGTTCCTTTAAATTTAAACTGTTCTTTTTTTGTCAGACTCTTCCTTTAAATGTTGGGTTCTGCACTGTGGGAAGTTCCACGTGAATGTTCAGTCTGTGGAACAATGTGTTGTCTCTGGATCACAGTGAAGATTATCCTGCCTGAGTGTGTTACTGTGTGTGTGTGTGTCAGTGTGTGTGTGTGTGTCAGTGTGTGCGTGTGTAATTGCTATGTTGCAGTGCAGCTGTCTTCAGTCTCAGCATCTGTTCCGCCCCCGACTTGGAAACGCGCATTAACACGTGTTAAGTCGGCTTCTTGTTCTCCGATTTTTCTTTGGTCACCGATTCATCTCAGCTGATTTAGCATTTCCACTTCAGTGTAAAAAAAGCAAAACAAACAAGCAAACAAAACAAAATACATCACATTAGATTATTAATCTGCAGCGGTTTTCATAATTAATCGTTGCAGCAACTTTTCAAGAAAAACCGTCCAGACATCGTCACAGTGAGCTGAGCGGCTCATCATCTGCAACCAACACAGGTGACAACAATGTGAGCTGCACAGACAGCAAACTGTGTGTGTGTGTTTGTGTGTGTGCTCCAAACAGATTACAGCTCTATAATGTCTCATTTTGCTGTTACAACCATCAGATTAACTCCACAGATTAGTGAATGAAGGCAGGCAGCCTAATCTACTCGCTGTGTGTATTTCAGTGTGTGTGTGTCTGTGTGTATTTCAGTACCCATCTTACTATGGTTGTGTGGACACCTTTTACTCTGATACTGTTCTTGTGAGGACATTTTGGCTGGTCCTCACAACTTCAAATGATTTTTTTGAATGTGTGTGTGTGTGTGTGTGTGTGTGTGTGTGTGTGTGTGTGTGTGTCTGTCAGGGTCAGGTTTAATGGGGATTAAATCGGCTGGTGGCCTATTTGTAGACTTCAGTTTTAGTTTTAGTTTTTCTGCAAAGAAACTGAAATGCTGAGTGCAGACAGAAGAAACGAACAGCAGAATCAACAGAATCATTAGAGCCCTAACCTGATATCTTAACAGTCTATGATCTGAAACAAAAACATATGTAATGAACTGACCTTGGGGCTTTTCCACATTGATGCAGATATTTTTACACTGACTCTGTCACATGACCTGTCTCAAACAGGCGCCTGTTGTTTACTTCAGCTGTTTGTTTATCTGATTTGGTTGTAACAACAGCAGCGCTCCTGTCTAACTTCACATCATCTTCTTCCCTGAACTCCACGGTTTACGTCAGAATAATAAGTTTTACGCTCTGAGCTGTTGAACAGAGCCAGATGTTCGGCGGCTCTCACTCCATCGGACCTCGCTTCACACGCGAAACTCCTTTTGGTAGAAACTGAAACATTTGAAATGCAACAGAAAACCTTTGCAACCATAAATCATGTTTTGTCAGTGTTTGTAGACATCTTTATAACTGAGAGACAAAGAGGGACCAATCAGACCAGTTAGACCTGTTCAACGTGTATTCCGCACAGGAGCTGAGGTCCCAGGTTCACTCACCTGCACCTACGGACCTCTGGACTGGGCTTGATGAAAAAGATTGATGATAAAAGTCCGACTTTCCTCAGGTTGTTCTCATGATGAAATGTGCAGAGCAGCATCAGATCCAGATGTTGTCGTTATTTTCTCTCAGCAGATCAATAGTTTTTTGTTGGTTGAAATTTTTGGAGCTCCAGTGAACATTTCATTTGTACCTGAGATTGAGGTTACTGTCACTGAATCCTTCGATCATTAAATGACTGAAATCACGAATTGATCAGCAGAACATCTACTGGCTTGGGGTTTCTTTGTAACTGAAGGCTGCAGATCTGTCTGAAATGCTGTGGAGTCAGAGACACACTGATCTCATCATGTGATCAGTGAGTTGAAATACCAGGTTCAGATCCACATCAGGACCAGACCCAGACACAGATGTCCATGTAAACAGTGCGAGGATTTGCTACACACAGTGATTGTACATGGACCCAGCCTTCTTGTGCGCTTTAACTTTCAGGTTGTCCTTTTATGTAAGTCATTAGTTTTTAAAATATTTGCGGAGAAATCTTGAAACTCCAAGTGAAACAAGGAGCAGACCTGATTTGTCTCAGTTTCTGAAATACAACCAGGTCCTCACTTTTTATTTACCTAGTGTGAGTCTGGATCAAGACCTGAATCTGGTCTGACCCAGATCTGTTGGGGATCAGCCCATGCCACAGTAATCTGACTGAATCAGGACACTGTTGACAAGTGTCTTTATTCCATTTTAGGTGCAGATGTTTCATTGAACTTCTGTCAGATACTAGAATCTGTCTCAGACCTGTTCTTTGGTCTCAGCCCTGTTTAGTTTTTGGCCTGTGGCTGGAGTTTGCTCAGCTTCCTGTCTGGGATATCACAGCTGCTCTGGTTGGAAGCTTGACTTTCATCTTCCACTTGAATATCTTTTTGAATAGTCTCTTACACCTCGGCTGTCATTATAGTTTTTCTATTCTTTATCTCTTCTCATCTCATATCATTTCATTTTATCTCATCATATCTCATTTTATTTCATCTCATCTTACTCATCTTGTCTTATCTCATCTTATTTCTTATCATCTTATCTAATCTGAGTTTATTTTATCTAATCTCATATTATCTTATTTCATCATATCTCATTTTATTTCATCTCATCTCATCTTGTCATATTTCATCTTATCTGATCTGATCTTATCTCATGTCATATCCTCTGTTGTGTTATTGTGTGTGTGCGCACATCAACACATTACACCGTCACATTAATGGAAGCAGAGAACTAAAGCAAAGACCTGAACACTGAATTACACCTCTATGATCTCTTTATTATTAACTGATCACTTATCTGTGCTGATCCATTAGATTGTTCAGTCCAAATCGTCAGATCCTGATGTCAGCACCTTTTTTTTTCCTGGATTTTAAAACAACTGAAGCAAAAATTAAATGATAGCCAGTTAATTTAACTAAATTAGCAATTATTGAGAAACTGATTGATTGACTGAATATTTGTCTATGCTAAATATCTATAGCATCCATACAGAAAGTCCTATGTCAAAAATCAAAATCTGTGATCATGTTCTGATTGGATGGATTCAGACACCAACTAAAAGGTGGATTGATCAAATGATCAGATTTCAGATTCTTGTGGTTTCAGCATTTTAACCACGAAATATTCAGCACTGATTAAATCTATTTAAAAATGTCTGTCAGATTAAATAAAGGTCAAATTTTATTTTCCCGTCATGTTAAGCTGCGACACGTCGTCACGTTTCCTCTCAATTACTGTCACCTTTCACCTTCGTCCCTCCCCCGCCATTCATTACTCCATCTCTGCAAGCTGCTCCCCCGTCACACCCACCACCCATCATCACTCCTCCCCCTACCGCCATCACCCCTTCCACCCAACGTCACCCCTCCCCCTTCCCCCATCAGCCCCTCCACCCAATGTCTCCCCTCCCCCTTCCCCCATCACCCCTCCACCCTATATTACCCCTCCCTCCTCCTCCTCTAAAGCCTCTTCGTTCGTCCTTCATCTTTTGTTTCAGCTGGAAAGCCTCACACCTGACGACCAACACACCCATAGACAGAACATAATATATAATATTATATTATATAATTAGAATTGAATAAAACTGAAGGCCAGATTTGAGTCAGAAACAATTTGGACACAAATATTATGTTATATTGGTATTGCATAAATATATGCAACATTATAAAACTGTATAAACCATAACAGACTACATGTAAAAGAGTCACCAATCAACCTGACATACATGTTTTTGGACTGTGGGAGGAAACCAGAGTACCTGGAGAAAACCCACGCAAGCACAGGGAGAACATGCAAACTCCATACAGAAAGGCCGGGTTGCAAACCCAGGACCTTCTTGCTGTGAGGTAACAGTGCTAACCACTCATCCAATGTTACAGTCTTCTTAAATCTAATTAAAATAAGGTACTCTATGAAAAGATTATTGAATAAACTAATTGTATTTTAAGGTAAAACAAGTATTTGACAGGGATGTTCAGGGTGAGAGTGTGTGCAGTTTGTCTCTATGTGGCCCTGCGATGGACTGGTGACCTGTACAGGGTGTGTGCCTGCCTTTCACCCAAAGAGAGCTGGGATAGGCTCCAGCAGATGCTCGTGACCGTAAATAGGAATAAGCGGTTTTAGATAATGGCTGGATAGATGGGTGGAGTTCAGGACGTTAACTGCTGCTAAAAGCACAGTGGATGCACCTATCGAGCTGTGGCAGTTTAAACTTTTCATGCTGCAAAGCTGAAAATATCAGATTTTTGTGGTCGTCTGAAAATGACTCAAAGTGCAGCTGTTTTTTTTTTGTTTTTTTTTAAAAAAAGCTTTTTATTATATGAAAGGCAGGAGAGTTCAATTAAAGCAAATTTAGAAACACATGATGCAACCCTAAACATATAGTACTGGCCTGGACTGAGAAATCAAATTTTATTTAAATGAGTTGTTTAAATCTTTTCTGCAGCTGAGGTCTTGTCTTATCATGTTATTATTTTATACAACATTATAAAACTGTTCAATACGATTGTTTATTTGCAGACAACAGTATCAACAGTATATCAGTATGTTGCACAGCTATATATCCACTCTGCTCCTGCTGTTTGTCTCAACACTTTCTGAGTTTCTTTCTCATTGGTTCCTAGTTTATCATTAAAACATAAATATATATTTTCATTTTTTTAAAACCCTCAGTAGTTTCCTAAAGCAGCTACTCACTGTAGTTTTTATCAAACCAACAGGAGGAAACAGGTCATTAGTCAGGGACTAGTTTTAGCAGCGGATAAATGGTTTTGTTCACGTTAAATGGTACAAATACACACAGTACTTGTTAGCTTATATTAATACACTCACACAATACTAGTTTACACACAGAAGATGGTGGCCTTTGACTGCACATAAATAAATCCAGATATTTTTTTTAACCATGTTTATGGTGTTGAATTTGTGATTGGACCTAACTGGATATGATGAAGACTCTGTGATTGTGTGTGTGTGTGTGTGTGTTTTGGTGGAGAGAACTTACACTTTATGAGTTCAGTTTAATGCAAAGAGATAAAATCACATCATCGACACAATATTTATGTTCACTGCATCACCAGCTGTCCACATACACAGGCTGTGTGTTTGTGTGTGTGTGTGTTCTCTTTATGTCTTTGATTGATGTATGTGTGTGTGCAGCAGTGCGTGTGTGTGTGATTAATATTACATGAGGGTCCTGATGAGAGGTGGACACACACTCCCAGCTGAGCTCAAACACACACACAGACACACACACACACACATTTCAGCAGCGTGTTGTGTCACAAATAAGATGATGCTGATCACACACACACACTTCATGCTGTCGTCACGTCACATTAAACTCAGTGGTCACCATGACAACCTGAACACTTATAATTCTCACCTGCTGTGACCTGTCAGATGAGAACCAATCAAACTACAAAAAACAGAAACTCAGACTTACCTGAGCAGAGATGGTGTGTGCAGACAGAGTCTCACTCTCACTCTTTTTAGCTAATTCTAAACCACAGAATACATCTGATCAGTAATGATTCGTATTGATCCTGAATGTGTCGGACGTTTATGGACTTAGGCTGCTGTGAGCTCAACAGCAACAGTGACGCCGATGCCGGTCAGGTTCTGTTTCTGCCTGTCCTAGTGTTGGGCGAATGTGAGAGCATGGGGAATATTCAGCAGCTGGTTCCCATCATGCACTGAGGCTCACAGTGGGATTATTGAACCACCCACAACAGCAGCTGAATCAAAGAACCAGATCCGCTGCGGGATGAGGGACGACACACCAGGTGGGAGGTTTGAGCTCAGCAGTAACTTCAGACGCCCCCCTTAGACCTCTGAATGTGTTGACTGCAGCCGAGCATCACTCACTAATTTTTTTCACCTGCTGGTTTTTGTTACAGCTTTTGACTGTAATCAGTTGCGTCCTGCTGCAGGAACCAGTCACAGATTCATCAAGTTCAAATTTGAACTGAATTTCCTGAAATTGTTGTGCAGAAGATGTGAGCGAAGTCCTCCAGTCTCTTCAGATTTTTCCTAAACTGGTTCCTTGTCTGGGTCTAAAGAGACAAAAATTATTAAATCATTTATATTCAGCTGACGCCTAGCAGCTCCGTAGTATAATTGGTTTAATGAGTAACACTGGCTCGTGATTGGCTAAACAAGCCAGCTGTTAAGTTACATTAGTCAATGCTGTGGAGAGACAGAGACAGACTGGTTTCTTTTCTTATTTCATTTTCTTATTGAACCACTCAGTGTTAGATTTGCTTAAACTCATTTTCAAGACATAGATGTAGCTGCGTTCACACAGGTGGAGTGTTCAGATGCTGCGGTGCTGACACTGGTACTGCGGAGAGCAGAGTAGAATAAAGCAGGTGGCGCCCAGTCATAGGGTGTGATGACCATCACCAATTTACTGCCTCGCTCTACCACTCTCTCGCTCGCTCTGTCTCTAACTTCACGCCTCAAAACACTCATTGAATATTAATGATCCTGACCATGCCCACCACGGTGTGGACATAAGCCACGCCCCTTCAAATCTCACTGGGACTCTCTCTGTTTCAGAATGTCTCTTACCCTCTCTCTCTCTCTCTCGCTCTCTTACTGTGTGTGAATGTCTCTCACCCTCTCTCTCTCTGAACAATGTGTTTTTCACAATAATGGGATTACAGCCATCCAGCCGGCTGCTGACTCTCTCTCTCTCTCTCTCTCTCTCTCTCTCGCTCTCTCTCTGTCTCTCCATCTGTGCCAATAGTCGTTCATCCTCCCTCTCTCTCTCGCCCGGTGTGCAGGTTCTTTCAGTTCTTGTCGTCTGTTTTTGGGGGGATGAAAGAAAGACGGCACGTTTCGTGAAGGAAGTAAGTCCCGCTCTCTCTCTTTCTAATGTGTTGTATATGTCCCCCACTCCCTCTCTCTCTCTCTGTGATGAGACTTTGATTGACAGCTGATTCTTGTTAATTGTGCTGTGATTTAATTAGCAGAGCAGGAGTCGCATCAGTGGTAAAAGAGACAGACTGTGGATGCTTCAGTTTCCTGCAGCACAGAAAGGTTTTTCTCTGTTTCACTGATTAAGTTGTTTCACCATTTGACTCACTGGTTGTTTCACTGCTGCAGCAGCTGACAGGCAGGTTTTTATGAAAACGTGGTGTGTGTTTGCTACGTCCAGATGTTATGAATCCTGTCACACACCGACAGCTGTGAGGTCTCTGATTGTAGAGCCAGAGGTTTTGAAAATGTAACTGGCCGGAACTGAACTTGTTGGCTTTTGGTGGTCTTGGTCTGTGTTCACCACCAGGCCTCAGACCAAAGAGTCATTGATGAATATAATGTGCAGATTATTGAGTTCAGATGTTGTCAGTGGCGTTTCTATCACATCCAGATGTATGTAACCACTGTAGCAGGTTCTAAACCGTCAGAACGTGTCTGCGTCGGGTTCAGGTGGCTCAGTGTGGAGGTGCGCTCACTAAACTGTGTGTTCAGCAGGAAACAGATGAAACGGTGTGAAGGTGTGAAGTTGTTACTGTGCAGAAACAGAAATGTGCCACTGATGCCTGTGGTTTTCCTCCCTGTTTCTGTGGACGTGTCTCCAACTCTTTGTTCTCTTCTTCTCACATTAAGATGTCAAGCTTTCTTTATGTTTCCAATGGTTTCAGCTTTGACTGCAGCTCCTCTTCTATCTTATATCTCCATCAGTCAGCTCAGGTTCATGCAGGTGGAGGGGCTGGAGACCAGACTTCACAGTGAAATTACCCACTGTAACCAGTTTGATCTGTTAGACCAGCTCCACTGAAGCACTTCAGGGTGTTGCAGTGGTAATGACCAGGGATCGGACTCCTGGAACTTAAACTCCTGGAGTTTAACCCCAGAGGATACTCAGGTCCATCTGATGTTCTGTCTGGATTTGGTTTAGGGTTCTGTGGTTACTTGACTTATCACTTGACTTAAAGTGATTTTGTTCTGTTGCTGCTGTGGCTGCCAACAGGTCAGCGGGTGAAAACCTGTTTGTCTTTTAAAACTGGACTAAAGTCAGTGTTGTCACTGCTGATTCTGATGGCATGAAACACAATGTGCGAGTTTGTGGCGCAGACGACGTCGCGCGGTTGTTGTTTTTGTCTTATTGTCTGCCTCATCGAGTTTTACTGTAAGTGTTGATGGCAGATGTTGTATAAGCATTGTAAATATATATTTATTTGGGTTGCCGATGGGGACCGAAAAACGAACGAACCATCACAAATGATGAAACTGATGTCACAGGATTCCTGTGGCCACATGTGCAGACCATGAACCAGTATCTAGATCCAGTTTCCCCAGTTCACATCTGACCAGAGACCTGGCTGCTTTTCATCACCCGTCAGAGGGAAACCACATCAGACACTATACGGTGATACATTTTTAGGACACTGGTGGAAACTGGTCAACAGTACATTTAATTACTGTTTTATAAATGAGGCTGTATTAGATACATGTCTCCAAGTCGTTCAAATGATCTCCATCTTTACTGGAAAATGTCATCGAATAATATATTTTGATAATGCATTTCTTTGTAGTGTTACTGTGGTGTTATTGTGAGTATTCCTTGCAGCACTGCTCTGGCAGAAGGTTGGAGTACAGGTGGAGGGTGGAGGTCTAGGTTTGGACTCTTCTCATTGCTCTGTATGAGTTTTTTTGGTTTGCTGAAAGAAACAGATTGTTGTAGTTAAATAAAAGGATCTCCGCCCACTCATTCTCTGTTCTGCTCTGTGTTGATTAAACTTCAACAAAGCCCCCGCTCCCTCTATTATTACACTATTTCTGTGGTTTATTCCCCCCCCCCCCCCCCACTTCAAAGCCTCGTTTTAATCTTGTAAAAATTCTGCTCTCATAAACACATCATGGAGCCGGTTCACGCCTGTTAACTCCAAAGAGCAGAGACAGGGAGGGGCAGCAGAGCCTGAGCTGTAAAACACTCTCAGGTTTGATTTTAATAGAACTGCGCCTCCTCCTTTCTCCTCCTGTTCCTCCTCGACACTTTGACTCCACCCAATGCAGAAAATTAAAAATCATCTCTTCTTCTCTGTCTGTTTCTCCGTAAACTGCTGTTTTCTGACGTTTCACCTTCATCCTCACACCGGATTATCCAGAGGTTGATTCTTGTTTTAATGTTTCGCTGTCTCCGTCCAGCTGTTGTCTTTGACTCGTCTTTGTGTTTGTTGTCATGACAACCAAATCAGGACCAACAATGTGAGATAATGGAGAGTCTTGGTGCAGCAGCTCAGGAGTTATTACAGCAGCTTCAGTTAGGAGTCAGACCATGTAGCTCAGCTCAGGATGAACAGGGCTGAGGATCAACAGGGCTCTGGATCAACTGGGCTCAGGATGAACAGGGCTCAGGATCAACTGGGCTCGAGATGAAGTGAGCTCAGGATCAACTGGGCTCAAGATGAACAGGTATCAGGATGAACTGGGCTCAGGATGAACTGAGCTCAGGACCAACTTGGTTTAGGATAAACTGAGCTAGGATCAACTGGGCTCAGGATCAACTGCCTCTATGCAGTTTCTGAACTGCCATGTCTGCTGTCTGTGATCTGCAAGCAGGGCTCTCTTCTGTTTAAGCAGCTTCTTTTCTGGGATCAAATCCAGAATCAGGGTTCAATCTTAACTCACTGGCTTTTGAAACTAAATGCTGGTATTAGATTGAAAAACAATGTTCTTGAACATGTTTCTGGGTTTTGTTGAATCATCCAGTATCAACATTGTTGTGGGGGCAGAGACAAAAACCTGGTCCTCAGCTGGGATCAGGTCCAGGAGGGGGTGAACAGCCTGGGGTTCAGACTTGACCATCCTCCTCCAGCAGAGAGGATGGTCCCCTGTGATGTTGGTTGGCTGGCTGATATGAATATGAAGCGTGGGATGATTGGTTAGTGGGAGGAGCTTGTGACTGACTGAACTGCTTGTCTCAACATCACAATGTGAACAACTGGTCTTCTTGTGTCGTGCTGCTTCAGTTAAATGCTTTAGTCGATCAATCAGTGGGGATCCTGAACATCTTACATCAGATGGAAGTTTAAACTGTATCTTTGCTCATTAAATGTTGTTTCTTTTTGCTACCGCTCCCTCCCTTTGCCTGTAGGGTCGCTCAGCTCTGGCCCCATGTCACACATGGGCCAATCAGAAAGAGGGTCACTTCTGATTCAGCATTTCTTGCCTCGATCTCAGAAGCAATGTGACTTAAATGGAGGGTTGTTTTTCAAGTCAAACTGTATTAAATACCTCATTTTCAACTAGTGTTATAAACAGTTTAATATTGTATATGTCGCATGGACATTATTATTAGGAATTTGGACTTTGTCATGCAAAGTGTACTGAGCTGTGTCTCCCTTAAACACCGGCAGCTCTCATACCACTGCATGTAGTGTCACTTGTTCATAATCAGGACAGGTTGCTTGTGTTTATTACAGTGAGGTGTATGTGTGATACAGTGAGGTGTATGTCTGTGTGTGTGTGTGTGTGTGTGTGTGTGTGTGATATAGTGGCGTGTGATAGATGTGTGATTGTGTGATACAGTGAGGTGTGTGATACACTGAGTTATGTGTGTGATATAGTGACGTGTGTGTGTGATACAGTGATGTGTGTGTGATACTGTGAGGCGTGTGTACTTGTATTGCCACCTTTGTGAGTACCATTTTGAGCACATTTGTGCTCACATAGTGAGGACATTCTGACAAAAATTTTTCCATTCCTCACTTTTTTCAAACTCTTGTTTGAGGGTTAACACTAATCCAACAGTATTAGGCTCAACCTGCAGTTGTTCACATTATGCCTGAGTAGAAATACTAGTATGTGTGTGTGATTCAGTGAGGTGTGTGTGTTTGTGTGATACAGTGAGGTGTGTGTGTGTGCGTTTGTGTGATACAGTGAGGTGTGTGTGTTTGTGTGATACAGTGAGGTGTGTTAATAGCCTCTGACTCTACATGTGATTAATCGGTGAGAGGAGGTGGAGAAGGTAACCCCCTGCTATCTCCTGCTGATCAGAAGCACTTACACAGTCTGCTAATTGGTGAGGAATCTGCAGTGCAAATATATTCACATATACACACACAAAGAGAAACGCAGTAACGCACACTCTCAGACAGATGAGTGGTTCAGGGGAAATGTGTGAACAAGCGGAGAGAAGTGATGGGCGTTAATGATACTGAGGCTAATTCCATCACTCTGAGTGTGTCTGTGTCAATATCTGTGTGTTAGTATCAAAGTCCTGTAGTTATTAATATTTCATGTTTGCAGTGATCAGTATTCAGTTTGTGGAGGTTTGGCTTAGAGACGCCTGCAGCTGCTGCAGTCTGCAGTAAAACACAGGAGAAACCCAATAGACAGAGTGGAGTACGGTCGAGGGGTCGTCACTGTTGTAGTAGTAGATCAGAGGTCGGAATCGGCTTCATACAAAAAACTTCATGGGAAATTGTTTGGATGAAGAAGATAAAAATACTTTAGCAGTCATTTTGTGAAACACAATGCTGCCAGCACTGCAGCCCACGAAGGTGCAGACCACTGTCAGGCGCCCTGCTGCAACAAACCCTCGAAAATACTCTCAGTGATTGTTTTCTGATTTGACAACGCTGCCGTTCAGGCTGACGTGTATCGGACCAGTGGAATCTGATTTGCTGTTTCTTCTCCAAATGAAGCAGCAATATGTCCAGAAGAAGGAAACTGTCTCAGTGCACATGTAACATATGGAGACATAATGAAGACAATACTGCAGCATGTTACTACTTTATAACCGTAGTGCGAAATGAAATATTTAATCCAGTTTGCTTCTGAGATTGAGACAAGCGATGGTGAATCAGAATTGACTCTGTCTCTGGTTGGCTGTTTTTTGGCCCATGTCTGACAGTAGGCCAGGGCTGGGCTACCCTACAGGCAAAGGGAGGGACGGCACCTATAGCCACCCTGTCCTGGAGGACCCTGCTGGTGTGTCCTCTGTTATATAAACAAACTAATGTTCAGCATATGTAAATGTACCTCACCTTACAGGTTTTTCAAGGTTCAGGTTCCAGGTCAGTGAGTTCCTGTAATGGAAGAGACCTCAGACACTTGGTCTGTTCTTCAGCCCTGACCTGCAAGTCTTGGACTGTTTGTTTAAGATACGCCACAATGAGTTCCATATATTTTTAGACTGAAGTTGTTGTTTCCGCCTGCAGGGAGAACTGAGTCTCTGCTGTTAATCTGCTCTGTGATCTGCTGTTTTTCACTTATTATTCTGATCTTCTGTGCTGGATTAAAATGAGGAGAATCTCTATAATTCTTCTTATTCTGATCTGATCCTCTGTGTGTTTACATTTGCCGTCAGTACAAACAGGATTTAGTCCAGATTAGAGACAGAGGCAGGAATAGCAGCTCCACAGCTTTGTCATCAATGAAACTGAGCAGCATTAACTGATGATTATGTGACAGCACATAGCCTCTGTTTAAAATCCCACAGACTGTTCCTCCGTCTGAGGAGAAAAGAGGAATTAGCTCCATTCAACCCGGATCAGATCAGAACACAGCGGCCCAGTATCAAACTGAGAGCGCTATCAGTGCTATCAGACTGGGACAAAGAAATGTGCTTCAGCTCAGATGCATCAGTTATCTGCTATACTTAACATGAGTCTTACCCCCTGCAGACACTCACCAGCCTGGAACCTGATTCATCCCAGTACCTGAACTAAATAAATCCTAAAGAAACCACATGGCGTCCAGCTGACGAGCTGCATTTTAACAGAACACACCAGGTTCTAAACTGTTGTCTCTTTGGAGCAGAGGTCCAGAACTGCAGTTAAAAGACCACTTGTCACATCTGTTCTCAGCTTGTGTGTGTGTGTATGTGAGTGTGTGTGTGTCTGTGTCAGTAAAAAAGCTTAAGCAGGAGAAAAGGGGTCAAAAAAGGAAAAGTATGAAAAACAAAAACAGAACTCTTAGGGTAATGTGTGTGTTGTAGTTACAGTGTGTGTAGCAGGTAGTGCTGCAGTGGCTGTGTACTGTATATGCAGCTATGACCTTGTTCAGCTCTGCAGCCAAAATGTGGGCAGAGGTGCTCCAGCAGGAACAATGGGACGATTAACCTTTGACATGTGCTCATTCTGCTTCTGAGGCTGTCGGCGTGATGGCGGCTCGCCGCACAGAGCTGTCGCTTCAGCAGCATGAGCCGGTCGTTCAGGGTGATCGGTGTCTCTGCTGTGTCAGAGTCATGTGTTCGGTCGAAAGGAAGTGGAAACAGCAACTGAAATGATTTTTTTAGTAAAAATAGTTTTCTTCTGGCTCTAACTTTTCCTGTGTCAGATTTTGTTTCCCCTGTTTTCTATTACTTTAAAGTGAGTGTCTTTTGAACTGTAGGTCTGATGAAATGAGGCCATGGGGCATTGTTCACTGTTGTCTGACAAAATGGTTAATGGAGAAAGTAGCTGACGGAATAATTAGTGATAAACATGATCATTAGTTTCAGTCCGGATGGAAACCATAATTACCCTTTCCCACTTGTAACTAAGATATAACATAAATATGGTGCTATATCCCTGAGCACGCAGTATTTTTACTCTCACACAAACACTGGCCTGGAGGCGAATGCACCACGAGGTCAGTGTGCAGCTGCCTGGCTCAGCGGCTCCTCAGCACAGAGAAAGTAGGACACAGCAAGGGAGAGTCCCGGAGAGCGAAGGAAACGAACAAAGCCCGGAAATTTAACTACACAAAACAACACACACTGTAACACACGCAGCTGCCTGTGTGTGTTACAGTGTGTGTGTGTGTTGTCTCTTTGAAGAGTTAGTATGAGAGTCAGCAGCAAACCACAGAGATAATATGTGGGTGTGTGTGTTACAGCTGTGTGTGTGTTTGTGTGTGTGTGTCTCTCTCTGTGGGTGTGTGTCTGTGTGTGCGTGCCTGAGGTAAGGCAGCCTGTAATCATCACCTCGATGTGTTGAAAGCAGCCTGTCCTTCATTTGCATACAGAGAGCGGAGGGGGTGGGGTAAGGGGAGGGGATGGGGGCGAGCGAGGAGAGGACCCATGAGAAAATTGAGCGAGAAAATGGGGGAGGAGGAGGAGGGAACAAAAGACTAGTGAAGTACAAGCTGCAGCGATTACCAAAGTAAACTGACTGTTTCACTGCAGACACACCTGCCGCATCACTGCTGTTACCATGGTTACCTGCAGGTTAAGCCGGGCACATGCTGGTCACATTCGTCCCAGTTTTAGTGTCAAATCAGTTGCCCCCCCATTACTAAATTCAAAATTTGGCTGAGTCTTGGACAGATCAGTTGATTGTGATGTGATTTAAAGGTGCAGTGTGTAAAATGTAAAAGATTTCGTGGCATCTAGTGGTGAGATTACAGAATACAGCCTTCTGAGCTCCCGTCACGCCCTCCCCTTGTTTCCAGGTGTGAGGGATTAATCACCCGATCGGATGGTGACGATGAGCTAGATTTCTGGCACGTAAGAAATGTTGTTGCAGTGTGACTGGCTGCTCGGTCTGATTTCCAACGTGACCCCCTGGTATAAACTGTTCTGGTTCTTTTGCACGTGGAACAAACCTCAGTGAACAGGAGAACGTCGTCAGCATCTTCTGCAGCTGATGTTTTTATTACTCATTGCTCTAAGTTCTTCCTTTTAGTACCAAGGATACAGCAGTTTTGTTTGAATAAACTTTATTGAATTTGTCAGTGTACAAACCAGCCAGGGGCTTTGTGCTGACATTCAATGTGAGCAGCTTCAGTCTGATTAAAACACACAGTGTGAGCGTCATATGAGATTAACATGAGCGCACGCTTACACTCCAATGTAAACGGGAGCAACAGCAGATTGAAAGTGTGAGGAGCTGCCAAACCGTCTTCACTGACTGTGCTCATCCTTAGCCAGATTAATAAAAACTGCCGACAGAGGGAGCTTGGGCGCGGGATGGGGGGGTGTGAGGAACATCTGGTGAGAGAGACACCTATACAGAGAGACAGACAGATGGGGGGATGTCTCTCCTTTCTGAGGATTTCTTCATCGCCTCCAGCACGGCCCCCACCTCTCCACCTGTCTCTTTCCTCACCCCCCCTTATCTTTATGTCCTTCTCATAACCTCAGTCTTTCTTCCAACTTTGACTCTCGCTCCCGCTTTACTTTCTGACAACCTACAACTCTCTCTCTGTTCAGCTGCATGAATTATAGATGACCCCCCCCACTGTGCCCCCTCCGTCAGGAAGTTATTTCCATACAGACCGACAGGCTGAGTGGGGGTGATCAGCATTTCCATGGAAATGTTGAAGCATCTTTGTGTGTGTGTCCTCAGGCCTCTCTGGGTGATTCCCAGCATGCACTGGGGCAATTTAATGGCAAGTGTTGGTTCAGAGCTTTGGTCTGAACCAACACACAGCAGGAGCGAGGGGAGGGGAGGGCAGGGGAGATTTGGGGGGGGGGGGGGGGGGGGCGTGTGAGCATGACATAGGAGAGAGATGAATGGTGTTTTGTATTAGAGGAAAATGCACTGTAAAAAAATGCACTGTTAATAAAGTTATTGTATTATTTTCCTGAAGCCAGACTGACAGGGCAAAGTCCTGACTGTGTCATTTATCCCATTGTATCAGATGCAGCAACAGAGCGTCCACACGTCAGAGCGTCAGAGCATGCAGACCCGTGGAGATGTTTAAACAGAGTCTGTATATGGAGATCAAGAACACATAAACAAACTAACAATTATTTTTATTATTAATTCATCTGATTATTATTTGTATGATTGATTCACTGCTTTGTCCATAAAATGGCAGAAAGTTTAGGAAGAAATTCATGTTATTTTTTCACACAGTTGAATGACATATTCATCCATCCATCCATCCATTTTCTATACCCGCTTTTTCCTGAAAGCCAGGGTCATGGGGATCTGCTGGAGCCTATGACATATTCAACAATATTTAATTTTCAATCCTCTGGTTATTCTGTCTTTTAACAAAAACTGTGAGATATGTTTACTTCATTCAGAGGTGCAGGTCCAACCCCATGTCAGGTAGAGCTTTTCAGTAATCCACCCCCCTCCAACCCTGACCCTTTAATAATCCTGCTTGCTTTGAGTAATTCCAACATGATTTGTTCACCCTGTGCACCTGTGCTTCTTTTTTTGCATTATTGTACCAAGCTGAGCGAGTGTGGTCACAGGTAACAGGTAACACTTGACCTCATCCTGCTGGGGTTCAACACTTTCCCCCTAAAATCTAGTGCACAAAGTCTTTAGGCACAGGGGAGAGCAATGTTGACATGTTACCTTGAGTCCTGACAAGACCTGAAAAGTGATCAATACAATCTTAAATTCAATTTACAAAGTGTGACAGCAGCTGCAATCTGTACCTCTGTATTTCAGGCTTAATTTTTTTGAAAACAGACAATGTGAAATAGATAGTACCAATATGAAGCACATATAAAAGAAAATAACACTAGTCTGAGAATTGAACCCAGGGGCACGCCACAAGACACAGCGGCCTGAAAAGATTGACATCCCCATAATGAGGATCACTTAGACATTACTGGATTTGTTAATCGGAGTCAATAGAGCTTGAACTAAACATGTGGAGGTGATTCTGAGGGTGGCGCTGTAAAATCATAGAATCATAAAATCTACACGGTTCATCCTCTGGAGAGCAGGAAAGAAATCAGGCCCATTACTGAAGAGCTTGACTCTTGTTTGGATAGAATGAAATCTGCCTTCAGTCAAACTAGTTTGACACCAGTTTAGAACTCCAGTCTGCCATTAAAAACCAAATAACCCACAAGAAGTTGGTGTTCGCTGTGTTGCCATGGATACGGGTGTGTTGCCATGGTGATGTTACTACAGGCAACTACAGTTTGACCGTGCAATGAAAAGTGTGAAGCAGCAAAATATTTTATTAATAACTTCACAGGGAGAAGCAGAAACAGATGCACAGAAAGACTGCAGGGCTCAGTGTCACCTGCTCAGGTGTATTTACATATTTCATATTTCTGGGTGTGAAACAGATTTATGTTCCTCGACTTTAATCTAAGACAGTCACGGTTCAGTTCTGCTTTGAAACAGGAGAGAGTTTTTTTCCCCGCTGGGAGGGAAAAATGGAAATAACATTAAATCACAGCTCAGCTCGGTGTTGAGTCCATTTCTCTGAAGCTGAGGCTCAGAACAGATCCTTCAAATCCTTTTGTGGGTTTAAACTTTTCAGATCAGTCTTCTCAGGGTTTCTTCAGTTCGTTGACATGAGAGTAAAGTGACTATGTTTGGGTTGGATGGACTAAAACAAGGAATTTATACTGAGTATTCTTCATTTCATAGGTAAAATGTGTAACAATAAAGCAAATTAATACATACTGGAAACAATATGTTATCAACAACTAAACATAAGACTTTTTTGTTGTTTTTGTTTCACAGATCTGCAGTAATACATTGTTTTATATAATCAAAACATAAAAATTGTTTGGTTCGAGGGTCTGCAGGGCTGTCTCTGACACAGTCTGGCTTTTGTCCATGTGTCCAAAAGTCAGAACTCTACTGCGTTTAGTCAACTATCTGCCCATTCTCTGTGAATGTTTAGCCCAACATTCTGCTAATGTTAGGCCAAGACTCTGCTAATAAAACTCTGCTAACGTTGGGCCAAAGCACTGCTAACGTTAGGGCACAGTGTCATCAGGCCAATAAATCTGATAGTTGTCAGTCTTCTTTCATCTTTGCTGGTAACATTAAAGAGACCAGGTGTTTGTTTTAATGACCCTCCATCTTCTCACCTGTTGCAGGTAAAGAGGAGCTGCCATGTTGGCCTCCTCCACCCCCCTATCACTCCTCTTCTTTCTCCTTCTCCTCCCCACTCCCTCTCTCCTTGCCAATGACATTGTGACCACTGACCCATCCGTGATAGGGGTGGAGCTACATGGTTCCCCCCTGTCTCACCTGCTGCAAGATCCAGGGTCGGGCCATCTGTATTTGGGCGGAGTTGACAACCTGTACCAGCTGACCTCTGACCTAGAGTTAATATCACATGTGAGGACTGGCCCTTACCTGGACTCCCCAGACTGCCTTCCACCGATCATCCCCCAGGATTGCCCCTCAGCCACACCCACTCACAACCACAACAAACTGTTGTTGATGGAGGTGGGGCAGGGGGCGGAGCCAGGGAATCTGATCATCTGTGGTTCACTTTATCAGGGCATCTGTGAGAAGAGGTAACACTGTTGGATTCTTTAGTCTGAAGTCATCTGTGGTTTGATATCTTACTTGATCTAGCCTCTGTTTCTTTGAATAACTGCTCATAGTGGAACTTAATTATATCAATTTAGTCCTGTAACCGGCTTAAGTTTAACTGGGGAGATAGCTCCTCTCATAAGAGGATTTGTTGGTGCTATTATGAGATAAAGAATGTACAGGTTATTATTATTATTATAAGTGCACAGCAATAATGAAAACGTGGAAACACTCGAAATATTGTGGAGGCCAATCTAAAACACATTTTAACACAACTGTCCAACTTTTGCTTATACATTTGCTCGACATTTGCTTGTATAAGAATAAATTTAGCTGGGTCAAAGTGAATGGGTTCATTGTAGCCTGATAACCTGGGTGAGTTAAATCAGGATCTTCTGTGCTCTGTCTCTGCAGGAGTCTGTCCAACATCTCTCAGCTCATCTATCAGACGTCTAACCCCGTTGACACTCAGTATGTTGCTGCCAATGACCCCCGAGTCTCCACTGTCGCTGTGGTAATAACAACAGAAAATCGACAAGAAGGGGGTGGCATACTGCGTCTTATGCTGGTTGGCCGAGGCTACACCAGCAAAGGTCCTGGTGATATCCCACCAATTACGACACGGCGACTGTTCCCAGTGGTGCCACCTCGCAGAGCATTCTCTCAGGAGGAGGAGCTTGGAAAACTCGTTGTAGGAAGTTACTCTGAGTACAACAACCACTTTGTGAAAGTCGTACCACACGGTGATTATGTCTACTTCCTGTTCTCTCGTCGGGACATGTGGCACAAAAAGGAGTACCGGACCTATGCCTCCCGGCTCTGCATCTCTGACCGCAGTTTCTATTCCTATGTGGAGGTGCCGCTGTTGTGCCAAGGCGGGTACAACCTGGCTCAGGGGGCGTGGTTAGGGAACCACTCAGGTAAACCTGCTCTGTTTGTTGTCATGGCAGCAGGGCAGGCATCCACGCCAGTAGCCACGAGTCGATCAGCACTTTGCGTGTATGGGATGGCACAGCTGGACGCCATGCTGCGACGAGCACAGGAACTGTGTTACACCGAGGGAGGGCGAGGCAGCAGCGGGCACGAGGAGGCCTACATTGAGTATGCTGTGTCATCAAAATGTCTGAAACTACCAAAGGTAAACGGAGTTGTTTTATTTTTTTTATTTTTTATTTTTTTCCATCAGTGTGGTGTGTACTGGTATACTGTGGTTCGTAGTACCACCATTTCCTGTGAGTATAGGAAGTAGTGTCTCCTTAATGTAGAGAGGTGACCAGAGTTCAATATTCTATCCACTTATTCCTACTATCCAGGGTAGGATGCTGGATCCAGCCCCATCATGCAGTGGGAAACCAGTGAACCCAGAAAAACCTACTCACAAAGAGTCAATAGATGATCACACTAACTGATTATTCAACTCCCTGAGTGAGAGATGTGATGACATCACAGATCAGGAGCTTGTTTGGACAGAAGCTGTCGCTGGTCTCACTGCTGACCTTAATACTGTTTACTGTGTGTGGATTAAAGCCATTATCTTCAGCAGCTGGATTTATCATCCAACAGCTGTCACTCAAAGACACAGCTGTACACACATCTGGCAGTACCAATCTGACCCACATATGACAACACGCTCACAGACACTGAAGCACACACAGATTAAGCTGCAGTGTATCTTTAAAGCTGCAGGCAAAGAGAGTGAATGAAAACAGGCTTGGCATCTCCTGGAAAGAGAAACCTGAAGACTGGAGGCGTTAGGCAGCACACGGATGACACGTGTTCATTCCACACGCCACTGCACAGCTACACACACGGGCTTCATGTGGACTTTCTCTCTCTCCATTTATCTCAGATCTCTCTGTCAGAGTACACCTGTGGAGGGGAACACACCCCAAATCCCATCGCCAGTGCTGTGCCACTTCAGGCCACGCCCACCTTCACCTCCACCACCCAACTGACTGCAGTCACCACAGCAACAGAGGCAGGACACACCATCTCATTCCTCGGAGACAGAGAGGGATACCTGCACAAGGTGACAACATGAACACAGTTTATATACAAATCTGACAACATGACAGCATAAACATGCAGTATATGTACAATAAGACAATATGAACATAGTTTATATACAAAATGACATTTAAAAAAACGTGCAAAATGAAAACCTGAACAGTATAATGTGCTCCCACCCTGTAAACGCACCAATGTTATCATACTTTGCCATTTAGTTTTGAAACGTTTTTAAAATTAAAATTAAAAAACTTTTTTCAATTTGATTCAGTTTATTTGTATAGCCCCAAATCACACCACAATCATCCCAAGGCACTTTACAAAAACCCAACAAATCCCTTATGAGCAGCACTTGGTGACTGTGAACAGGAAAAATTCCCTTTAACAGACGAAACCTCCAGCAGAACCAGGCTCAGTTTGGGCGGCCACCTGCCTTGACCAGTTGGGGTGAGTGGATAGAGGAGAGAGAAAACAATAAATGACAAATAAGACACTATGCAGGTTGGTGGGGCCAGTAAATGCACATTGGAAATATGTTCACTGATGTTCTTGCTGTGAAGGTTGTTACCAGTGTGAACAGTAAATATGTATAGTCCTCCCTCTGGGTTTGAACTGAGTGGATGCCCCAAGTGAGTTCAGATATCTTGGGCTTCTGTTCACAGCGGCGGTAACATGGAGCATGGGATTGACAGGTGCACTGGTGCAGCATCAGCAGGAACGTGGGGGAGATTTTAAAACAGCGAGGCATGTCTAATCAGATATTCAGATATTTATTTCTCCCAACCGTCCTTCTGATCGAAGTTGCTGGACCTGTTTTTCTGGGCCTGAAGGAAGGAATCAGCAGCTTCCTGTTTTTGTTTGGAACTGGAAAGTCTGAGCTCCACCAGGAAACACCTCACAGGCTGAAAATACACAACAATAACAACACAGAACTCATTTACATCACACAGTGAATAGAGAGTAGCTTGTAGCCTGAGGCTCTTTATCAACAATGCACTGATACACTGTGTGTGTGTGCGTGTGTGTTATGACTAACAGTCGTTTAGCTCGGGGGTGGGATGGGGGGTGCCAGGGGACCATGCTCAGACTCTTGTTGTTGATTGGTTATTGGTCCCCCAGGTGCACCCTGGGTAAGGCTCCAGCAGGATAGCCCTGACAGTGTGTGTGTTAATGAGGTCTAATCCTGCCTCTGAGCCTATGCGAGCTAAACAGCGGAGCTTTGATTCATCCTGTTAATATTTAATCACATGCACTGTAACGCCATGTTATCAGCAACAAACTGCGGCACATTAACTTCTTTTAGATTCTGCATCTGAGTCTCATTCTGACAGTGAATCTGTTGATCAGATGAACTCTGAGGTCAAAGGTCTTCCTATAGAAATGTTGCTCAGCCACCCTCCTGCTCCACTAATGAACGGCCAGCTTTCAGCTTCTGTTATTTTTATGTCTATAATATTTGGGAGTATTTGTGTAGCATGGGCAGAGTCTGCGGACAGAGCAGATTGACCACAGGCCGGTTGGTGGCTCAGTCAACTTCAGTGTGCAAAATGTTGAACCACAAACTGCTCTTGATGGTTAAAACAGCAACTGGTAAGATTGCTGGGTGAATGACGTGATGTGGATAAAGAGGTGTGTAATGCAGACATTTACCAAGTTACCATCTACAGCAGAACCCTCTCACACTAAAAGCAACCACATCTGCACATCACAGTCCATATGTTTGTATATCAGACCTGCTAGATTCAGTCTGATGCTTGGCTGACCATACTCTTATCAGGATGCTGAATTCTGGACATGGGTCAGACAACAATGGATTAGGATCACCGGTGTGTGCTAAAACCCTCTAGTTGTTTTCCATGGCTTACACCATGCTCTTTCTTTAAGTCACAGCCACTGGAACATGATGGAAACAGCACCATCTAGTGGCAGGTTGTTGCTGTGACAGCAGGTGTTCTTCTGTGAAGACCTCTCTCTCCTTTCTCTCTGCTTTGTTCACTGAAGTTAATCACCACCAACATGTATAGCTCTGATAACTTTGCCCAGAAATCAGCTCTCAAACTAAAACAGCTCACCTGTGTGTACCTCATTGTTTTGCAGGTGTTGGTGCACTCTGATTGGTCAGGGGATCTCTATGGCAGTGTATTGGTGGATAGGGGCAGTCCGGTCAGCGCTGACCTCCTATTGGACGAGAGTCAGCGGCACATTTATGTTTTAACTAACAGCAGGGTGAGACACACCATTTTCTGACCCTCTTCCTCTCACATATTTTTCAGTTTTCCTGCTTTGTCTTTCCTTCAAACATAAAAACAAACTGTTGTGTTTCCTCCTGTTTGTCTCTCAGCTGTCGAAGGTTCCTGTGTCATCGTGTGAGAGACAGACGGACTGTCAGTCGTGTCTAACTGTCCGAGACCCATACTGTGGCTGGTGTGTCCTGGAGGGAAGGTAGGTCTGTCTGACTATCTGTCTGAGTGCCTGTCTGACTGACTGCGTGTAAGAAATATTTTTAAAATCTGTTGATGTTTGTTTATTTTTTGTCCAGGTGTTCTCGTAAACATCAGTGTCAGCGTCACGTACAGCCCAACCATTGGCTGTGGAGCTTTGAACCAACCAATCAATGTGTGACAGTGCAAAGCCTGCAGCCGGCCAATCAGAGCAAAGATGAGCAGACACAGGTAGACTTAGGTTGTTACCTAACAATTATTGATCATTCATCCATCAGCCAGAACATGTGGACCGGTTGCCTGTTGCAGGGCGGACACACATGCACATTCACAGCAGTTAGCCTAAAAACCCACACAGACATGGGAACAGGAGTCCATCAGTTTTAGGTTTTCATTAATTTCAGGCAGCTCTTTTTGTTTACCACTGATCTCAACCTGCAAGGAGATAATTCATCAGTCACATTCTGCTTTGCATAGTAGCTGCAGAGCCACTGGAGAAAGAGGCCAGTCCACAGGCCACATGTCTGCTCAGTGCAGCCTGTTGATCTGATCAGGTGTGTTCCTGTATCCATCCCATAGGTAACGCTGTCAGTCGCCCAACTTCCAGCCCTCACTGAAGTTGAGTCTCTGTCCTGTGTCTTTGGGCGACTCCCACCTCAGGCTGCCATCGTCGTGGGAACTAGCATCACTTGTCAGTCACCTGCACCGGAGCTCCTCCCTCCCATGCCAACTGGAAGCGGTGCGTAGAAAGTGCTTGTTAGGGCCCTGGATGTATAAACAGTGGTAATCTCGATTAATTAAAAGAAATGTCTGTAAAATTGTTGACTCCTCCATCTGCAAAGAAAATCTGTTATTTTTTTCTTTCTCTTAATTTGCAATTTGAAATTAAGGCAGTTTTGCATTTGTGACATCATTCAATGTAAAATGTGTGGGGAAACAGGAAACAGTAATAAACATATTGCCGTGCAGATTATCAGTCATCCAGGTCATGATGTTCCCAAAGGTGCTGTTAAATCATGGGAATGTGCAGTGACACACTGGAAAACTTCCTTTGCTCATGTAGGCAGGCAGTTTCCGTAGAAGAAAGTCCAGTATCCAGGTCCTGTAATACTTCAGAATTCTTTAAATGAGCATAATGACTTCCTCTTTGTGTGACTCTCTGCTTACAGATCACATGATCCTTCCTGTGTCGCTGATGTTTGGTCATGTGATCATCACTAGGGGCAACATGACCTTCTACGACTGTGGAGCCGTGAGCCGACTGAACCAGAGCTCCCAGTGAGATGCAGTAACACGCACCTTACAGTTGTGATTGGTAATGACCAGGGATGGTGAAGATGAAATTGTGTGTTTCAGGTGTCTGGCGTGTGTCAGCAGTGTATGGAGGTGTAACTGGTGTCCTCTAGACCAACTCTGCACCCACAACCACACCTGCCCCAACCAGCATATCATCCTCAACCAGAGAGTGAGACCGGCTGTCTGTCTGACTGTCTGTCTCTCTGTTTGACTGTCTAGCTGTGTCTGTCTGACTGTCTGTCTGTGTCTGGCTGGCTGGCTGGCTGGCTGGCTGTCTGTCTGTCTGTCTGTCTGTCTGTCTGTCTGTCTGCCTGCCTGCCTGCCTGCCTGCCTGCCTGTCTGCCTGCCTGCCTGCCTGCCTGCCTGCCTGCCTGCCTGCCTGTCTGTCTGTCTGTCTGCCTGCCTGCCTGCCTGCCTGCCTGCCTGCCTGTCTGTCTGCCTGTCTGCCTGCCTGCCTGCCTGCCTGCCTGTCTGTCTGTCTGTCTTTGTCTGATTTTCTGCGTGGCCCTGTCTGACTCACCTTGTCTCCTCAATGCCTGCAGGACTCTCCCGGTCCCTCTTCCTGTCCTCAGGTGTTTACCCTGCAGAGTTCAGCCTTGGTGCCAATGGGTCTGAGCACCTCTGTGGTTTTACGAGGACGAAACCTGGACGTGTACACTGTGAGAACATCTCCTGTCTATCACTATCATCTTTTTGATTGTTTGTTAAGGCTTTCACATTGTACAAGTTTGGTCTGTTCCCGTGAGATCATCTTCCTGGCCCGACCCACTCTGATGATGGCTCAAAGCGTCCTTATTCAGCTTCCGTAACAAATACTAATTACAGTGTCACTTTCCAGCTGACCAGCTTTCTCTCTCTGGTCGCTGCACAATTTGGTCTCTTTATTCACACGCTCTCCTTCTCTGGCTGATATCTCCGCTCTTCTCTTCACTGTCTGCTTCTCTCCCCCTAAAGAAAAACATGATTTCCGGATTAGTCCCAGCTGCGTCAATCACACACTCAAATTTTCACTCAAGCACACACACACCTGATGCAACCAACCTGCGCCACCTAACCACACCAACCATCCCACAGACAGATCCGCCTCCACATACTGTGGACTCGGGCACGCTGTGATCAGAGGCCATGCCCGGGCACGGAACACCAACAATGTGTGCTCTGCCAGAGCGCTTCACCTCAGAAGTATTGTGATGATGTCAGTGTGTTTTGGCCCAGTGCAGTGTGAGTGCAGACCAATGGGGGAGTTAGGGGGCAAACAATCATTCTAGGGAACAGTACAAGGCAACTGTCCCTGCTATGAGCGCATCCTGTTTAGTCCTGAGTGGGTCAGTTCTGCACTGCTCAATGCAAATATTTGGGTTAAAATCTCAGTCATCGCGTCCACATGCTGGCGTATATATTTACTGATTATTGGAGTCATCCACGGCTCAGTCATCAGTTTGGTCACAGCTGTTAAGGTGGAATTGTTTTATCGATATTTCTGGAGAGAGGATTTTTAAAGTCTTTCAGAAGTGATAGTGTTTGACGTAAAATCTTGGCCATGTTAGAAACCTGGAGCTCCCTCACTCACATGTCTTTATTTATGTAACTGATGTTTGTTGTCACGTTGGTTTATGGTCCCTGTGTCTCTGCAGGACGAAGCTCAGTACGAATGTGTCGTAGAAATCGAAGGAGTGCAGTTCAGTCTGTCAGCTGCTGTGGAGAAAAGACACGACAACACACACACCTTCACCTGCAGCCCGCACCAGGTAGCACACACACCCTGACCTGTGTGGTTTTTAGGTAGTTGAGAACTGTAATAATTAACTGTTGTGAATAAATTCTGTGTAACTACCTTTGTCACTATATTTATACCTTATACCTGTATGTCCCTCCACCTGTCTGTATTTCTGTAGTTTCACTATGCAGTCAATGAGCTTCAGTATTTGGCTTCTGTCTATCTGCGCAGAGGAGAGAGGCGCATTGACACCTCACCTGGCCTCCGACGTAAGCACCTCACCTGTGTGTGCATGTGAATGTGCGAAAGAAAAATATCACCAGCTAATGTCTGTTTCCTCTTTTATCCAGTCCTGCTGTATGACTGCTCAGCTGGCCAATCAGATTGCTCACAGTGCAGGGCAGTGCCTGAGGAGTATGGTTGCGTGTGGTGTCCAGGAGGACCATCCCCCAGCTGTGTTTTTAACCAATCATGTTCCAGCACACCTGCAGACACTTGCCCACCTCCTCAGATCAGACAGGTGAGTGTAATGATGAGTCTGTCTAAGGAGGGCCCATTTGTTGACATGGCAACATTCACACTGTCTGTCCACCTCACTGTGTGTCTGCAGGTGCTTCCTGTCTCTGGTCCTCTGGAAGGCGGAGTCTTGGTGACGATCATAGGGTCAAACCTTGGTATGAGGTACCAGGATGTGGTGGGCGGAGTCACAGTGGCAGGTGTTCAGTGTCTAGCCCAACCTGAAGGATACCAGATCTCCACCAGGTAACACACACATGGATTTCTCCTTCTATCTTTGTGAGGACCCTCCTTAACATAATTAATCCCCCAGCCCCAAATTCTGACCTAGACCTGGTTCTAACACTAAAACCATGTCAGGTCCTTAGAACAGACCTTTCAATGTCCTCACAGTGGTAGGAATGTCCTCACTCTCCAGGTCTAAGTCTCTACCAGGTCCTCACACAGGCAGCCACACTTGTACAAACTGGTTAATGCAGTGTATGTGTGTGTTGTAGGGTTGTGTGTGAGCTGCAGCCCAGTGGGAAGCAAAGGGAGGGGCCTGTCCTGGTTACCGTGGGAACAACTCCACCTGGGAGATCGACACAGATCTTCACCTACCAGGTGAGCCTGAGGAGGGACCTGCAGTGTTGTTGTACAGTTTGAGCTATGAACTGATCTGGTCTGGCTCCACATATTTGGGACCAGTTAGTCCCAGAGCTAACCAACACCTTCAGAGTCACTAGGACATGCAGAAGCCCATGAAGGAGATACTGCAGTTCAAGATTTGAATATATTCAGTATTTCACTGTTTTTCAGGCAGACAGCTACTGATGATTTCATATCTGTTCAGGACCCTCAGCTGTTGGATCTGGTTCCTGATAAAGGTCCAGTCTCTGGAGGAACGAGGCTGACCATCAGAGGACGACAGCTGCTGACCGGGCAGCCGTCTGACCTGAGTGCCTTCCTGGGCCCCCAACCCTGTTACATGTGAGTATTACTAGTACTATACTACAGTACTTCTACTGATACTCCTACAGCTGTTCCTGATGCTTGTGATTAAACACGTCGACTTTAACTTTTCAATATTTAAACAAACTTTTGACTTTGATTGATTTGACTCATCATTTTTTTGTCTCCTTGTTCCCTCTCAGTGTGGAGGAGGTAACTGATACCCAGTTGGTGTGTCAGACTGGTTCCAGTAATCAGACTGGGGGAGTCACAGTTCGGATTTTGTTTGGTAAAGCAGAGCGGACAGTTCCCAGTGTCACCTTCCATTACCTTAATGACCCCATCATCACTGATGCCACACCTGCTGAGAGCTTCTATGCGTAAGGGCCTCATCAGCAATAATCAATATCTTAAAACCAATCCAATATCCTTAAATGGGAATGTCTTCCTGTCCTCAGTGGCGGGCGTGTCATAATGGTGACGGGCAGGAACCTGGATGTTGTGCAGCAGCCAATCATATCAGTGTGGGTGGAGCCTCTTGAGATCCAGAGGGTGAAACGAAAAAGACGATTGGCTCTCCTCACTGCCAAACAGCAGCTGGTGTTCAACAGCACCATGACAACGGTGAGATCAACTGGCCAGTCAGAGACAAATCTATGGTTGGGAACTGTTCCGATTAGCTGTCTCTCTACTGCCTCCTTCTCCACCTGTCTGTGTCTCCTTCTCCACCTCTCTCTTTCTCCAACTGTCCCTCTCACTACCTGTCTGTGTCTCAGGTGTCGGAGCACTGCTCTGTCCTGTCGTCCTCTCAGATGAGCTGTCCAACCCCGACAGTGACCCCAGATGTCAAAGTGAAGGGTGTCTGGTTTCAGCTGGACAATGTCAGAGTCCACTATGAGACTATTAAGGTACCTGTCTTCTTATTATATGATTTAAAACAGAATCTTCAGAAACAGAAAAATCAGTTCTGTGGTTAAACTCTGTTTGGGGACGTCATGTTGGTCTGTAACAGACGTGCAAAAAGTCTCCAAAATGGGCCGGGGGGGCAGACATACAGAATGAATTCTGGTCCAAATACAGTATCTGGTGAGGTTAAAATCACTCAATCCTACAGACAGAAATCCAGTCTGAATGAGTGATAGAGGAGAATCCACCTTCTGCACATGACAAAAACACAGCGTGTGTCTGATGGAGTAACCTGCCTGTCTGCCTGTCTGTCTCTAAGGGGAAACGCTTCACTTATTATCCAAACCCGGTGTTGTTTCCTCTGAACCAAGAAGGCCCGTATCGTTTTAAACCAGGAGGAGTGATCGCTGTGGAGGTAAAATGACTACTGAGAGACTGAGAGACGTACTGACCAGTTCAACCAGTCCACTCAGGCTGTGTTTTTGTCTCTCAGGGTCAGGACCTTACAAGAGCCATGTCCAGGCAGGAAGTGATGGCTCGGCTCGGAGACCAGGAGTGTGAGGTGAAGACTCTGGACAACACCCACCTGTACTGTGAACCTCCAGAGATCCAACCAAAGAGTGTGGACGACAGCAATGAGCTGCCCAGCCTCAAGGTGACACAAGCTACATATACATATAAATCTATCTACAGACACATAATTACATATGAATAATATACACACTGTAATAGAAGGCTACTGTAATGTCAACAATGATATTTGGTGCACAAGGTTCCGAACACTCAGTTCTACGCAGACCTAAATATGCCCAGACCCTGCTGTGGCTCAGCCCACTGCCACCAGCACTGTGCTTGACCCGGTTTGGTTAAAAAAAAATCAGATTTTTCTCATAAATGATCGTTTCTATCTGTCTGTCTGTCTCCCAGGTGGTCATGGGAAACCTGCAGGTGGACCTGGGATTGGTTCAGTATGACAGTAACTCTTTGCTATCCCCTGTCCCATTGGCTGCTCAGATTGGTCTGGGGGCAGGTGCAGCCGTCATCATTCTGTCAGTGCTGGTCGTCATCCTCATGTACAGGTTGGTGCGGGTCTGTCCACCTCCACCTGTCTGCACATATTCCAAATATGAAGTTCTTCCCTTTATCCGCTGTCTACACCTGTGTTTCTGCGTCCCGGTCCCGGCATGTGTGTCGAGCAGGAAAACTGTATAAGTTTGCATATTGCTGATGTACATTTCTGTTGGTAACAGGAGCGAGCTGTTGTATTACAGACACCAGACTGATCATTTAGAATTACATCAAAATAGGTCATTTTAGTTGCACGTTAAAGTCTTGTTTTGTAAACGATGTATTTTTTTTTACACTTTTGTTCTTAGGTCACTTTACTTTTTGTTAGGATGATCATGTTCCTCTCTGTCTGACACTACATTTATGTTCTGTATCTTTTTTTTCTTGTTCTTCATTGGCTGCAATGTCATCACAATTGGGATGTGTGCTAGAATTAAAAAATTACACTCCCCATCCCACTGACGGAAAGGGAAGCACAGATGAAGCAGTGGTGACTTTCCTTTACACAATCTCAAAACATCTCATGCATCCCAATGGATATGCAAGAGTTTTATTTGTGGATTTTAGCTTTTAACTTAGTGAAGATATTCATCCTTTGAAAAAAAAGACTTATGGACTTTAATATTAATTATGGCCTAGTTTTAGGGATAAGGAACTTTCTCTCTTGTTTTATACAGATGATATGGTCTTAGTCACACTTCTGTATGAAAAAGAACCTTTTGGTGCTGTCTGAAAATACAGAGCTCAAGCAAGCCTTCTTCAAATCAATGTGACAAACACAAATGAGCTGATTATCTACACCAGACAGAATCGAGGACTATATCTGGTGCAGCTGGAGAAGCAGTGTATGAAAATTTTGTCCAGAGTGTTTTATCTTTGCATTTTTTTCTGAACTGAAACAAAAAAGCTCTCCTGTATTGTTTCAATGACTAGCAAAATGGTGGGCACATCATTAGTCTCCAAATTATGTTTATGTATTTATTGGACAATGAAGAATTATTCTATTCTATTCTATTCTGTTCATCACCACCTCGTGTTTGTGTTTCTGTGTTTGTAGGAGAAAGAGTAAACAGGCTCTCCGAGATTATAAGAAAGTTTTGCTGCAGTTGGAAACGCTGGAGATCAACGTGGGAGATCAGTGTCGCAAAGAGTTCACTGGTACTTACACATGTTGGATGTACAGTCTCATCAAAATGATACAGACCAGATTGTGGGGAAATATTCTCACAGTTCAAATCAATTTATTCATATTTACTAAATTTGCCATATAACACTTTACTACCTGTAAATATCTTTAGACTTTCAATTTGGAAAAACTGTCCACATTAAAGGTGGTAAATGGAAAATATGTTACATTTTCATTCATCCACACAAGTCACTGGCCTTGGTCATCGGGAGCAGTTTGTGATTCAGGAGAGTTCAGTGCTTCAGCAGGAGCATTTTGCAATCAAGACGCCAGCAGCTTTAACACTGAGTTTGTAAAAGGAGCACAACACTGTCATGTTCTTTTCCTCCTCGTAGACCTGATGACAGAAATGATGGACCTGAGCAGTGATGTCGGAGGACCTGGACTCCCCCTTCTGGACTACAGGACATATGCCGAGAGAGTCTTTTTCCCCGGGCAGCAAACAGCGCTGCTGGCCCGCCAGCTGGACCTGCCTGAGTCCAGGAGGCAGACGGTCGAGCAGGGTCTCCAGCAGCTGAACAACCTACTCAACAACAGACTTTTTCTCACCAGGGTGTGTGATGGTCAGGGGGGGCAGGAGAAGAGTTACATAACGCTATTGTAAACTGGTCTCAGAGCAGCAGACACCGGGAGCTGCAGGTGATGTTTTTTTACTGTCTCTTTCAGTTCATCCACACTCTGGAAGCCCAGCAGGGTTTCTCTCAGAGAGACCGAGGTTATGTTGCCAGTCTGCTCACCATGGCCCTGCACGATAAGCTGGAGTACTTCACTGAAGTCATGAAGAGTCTGCTGCAGGACCTGGTGCAGCAGTATGTTGCCAAGAACCCCAAACTCATGCTACGCCGGTACGTAAAGCAAACACACCCTCATCTGTGCAGTCTGTCAGGTCCATGCAGTTGGTTTTTCATGTTTCAAAGCTGCTCAATTTCAAAAGAAGACCACTTGTGTTTAGATCTCGACATCTTAGATTCTCTATGCTGTGAAAAATTATGAAGAAAGTAGAAAGTTGGGTGGCACAGTGAGGCAGTGGTGTCTGTCTGACTGACTTTCTGTCTTGAGTCTGTCTGACTGTGTCTTACTGACTGTCTCTGTCTGTTTGACTGTCTGTCTGACTGACAGACTGTCTGTAACCTGTCTGACTGTAACTCATCTGTGTTTCAGGACAGAGACAGTTGTAGAGAAGATGCTGACCAACTGGATGTCAATCTGCCTCTACTCCTTCCTCAAGGTAAGTAAACATTTCTCTGTCTGTCCATTGTGCTGTCTCTCTGCAGTCGCCCGTCTCATGCTCACCTGTTTGTTTGTCAGGAGGTGGCGGGGGAGCCTCTCTACATGCTCTACAGAGCCATAAAGTATCAGGTCGACAAAGGGCCAGTTGACGCTGTAACAGGAAAAGCCAAACGAACCCTGAATGACAGCCACCTGTTACGAGAGGACATTGATTACTGTGCTATGGTAACCATGGAAACACACACACCTCACCTGTCTGCTCTTGATTCATTTAGACACACCTGAACATAGTTTATAATGGGGAGGAAGATTTTAATACGAGTCAAACGCAGTTCAACGGTGTCTTCACCTGTCCTTATCTCAGACCCTGATGGTGTTGGTGAAAAATGGAGTCGAAGTTCAACCGTGTCCTGTCAAAGTGCTTGACACCGACACTATCACGCAGGTACCTGTCCATCTGTCTGTCTGTCTGTACCTGTCTGAGGCATCACCAGCTACCTGTCATGTTCTCCAATGACTCACTCACACCTGTCTGTCTCCCTGTCTGCAGGTGAAGGATAAGATCCTGGATCAAGTGTACAGGGGAGCTCCATTCTCTCAGAGACCAGCAGCCGACAGTCTGGACCTCGGTACAGACACACATACCTCTGTCAACTGTCTCACCTGTCTGTGGTTTAAATGACAGCTAATGATCTATGTTTCTGTGTTTGATGACAGAATGGCGTTCAGGTCAGGCAGGTCATCTGACCCTGTCAGATGATGATGTCACAGCGGTGGTTCAGGGTCGCTGGAAACAAATCAACACACTCCAGCATTACAAGGTAACAACAAACAACCAATCGTAGTCTGTCTTTACTAGTTTTCACATTTCCCTAATTGTCCTTCTTGTCTCTCGTTCTTTAGGTTCCAGATGGAGCGACAGTCGCTCTGATTCCTCGTTCTCAGAGTTCAGGTGGAGTTGGAGTTAACCAGGTTTTCCAGACTGGAGAGAGTAAGAACACACTACATCTAAACAATGTGGAACACAAAGAACATGTGGAACAGTGACAACCCAGCACAAACAGAACCCTAACAGCTGTAGAACATCTGAAACCTACAATCAGCACAGACTGAGCAACCCACAACCTGATATAGAACTCAGAACCAAAACAAAAAAGGCCACTTGGAACATAGAAAGAACAGATAGAGAATTGTCTAGAATGCATGGCCAACTATGCAGACCTTCAAGGATCCACATAGAACATGTAGAACAATTAGAAAAATAATGCTACAATAACTATTTAGAACATATCGAACCAAAAATAAAGAGAACAATATAGAACTTCCATTCATCCATTATCTATATCCACTTATTCCTATGTAGGGGTAACAGGATCTGCTGCAGCCTATCCCAGTATTTAGAATCTAGAACTCAGAACCAATGAATAGAAACACTGTTCATACAACATAAAACCAGAACTATCACAGAGACACTAAACCAACAGCACCTGACATCAAGAATTTACACTCTTTTGTTTTTTGCTGTGGTGTTTGTGTTGTTGCCATAGAAACTCCAATGCTGGAAGGTGAGGAGGAGGAGGGTCTGCGTCTGTGGCATCTGGTGAAGAGCAGCGAAGATCCTGAAATCCCAAAACACAGAAAGAGCAGCATGAGGGAGAGAGAGCGAGCCAAGGCCATACCTGAGATTTACCTGACCAGACTGCTGTCCATGAAGGTATTAACACATTACCACACCTGAGATTTGCCTGAGTTGACTGTTGTCCATGAAGGTAACACGGTACCTACCTGGTTTGCTACCTGTCTGTCTCTCTGTAGGGGACACTGCAGAAGTTTGTGGATGATGTCTTTGTGGCCATCCTCAGTACGAAACGTCCTCCTCCGATTGCTGTCAGATTCTTCTTTGACTTTCTGGACGACATGGCTGAGAAACACGGCATTGATGACCCTGAGACTGTTCACATCTGGAAAACCAACAGGTAAGAAACACAACCGGTCACTTGACACACCTGGCCATCCTGCTGATCTGTCTCTGTGATGCATCTGTGTGTCTGCCTCCAGTCTCCCTCTCAGGTTCTGGGTGAACATCCTGAAGAATCCACAATTTGTTTTGGACGTTCAGGTGACCGACAGCATCGACGCCGTCCTGTCTGTCATCGCTCAGACCTTTATCGACTCCTGCACCACCTCTGAGCACAAAGTGGGACGGGTACGACCTGTCTATCTGCATGTCTGTTTGCCTGTTACAGTGTGTGGTGTCTGTCTGTGCATGAGTTTATTCATGTGACCTCATAACCACTTCTGTCCAATCAGGACTCTCCCGTCAACAAGCTGCTGTATGCCAGAGAGATTCCCCGATACAAACAGCTGGTGGAGAGGTAAACTCGCATAGAAACTCACACACACATCTCTTGCAGTTACCACTGAAACACTCTGCCACACAATAACCACACAAACACACACTCACTGCTGTACTGGTTACTATAGAAACATACTGTCATACAGTTACCTTAGACACAACACTCAGTGTTGCATAATCAACACTGAGTGTTGACATGGTTCATGGCTCTGACTGAGGCTTTGGCTCCATGTGTTGGAACAGGTATTACAGTGATATCCATAGCGCTGCATCAGGCTGTTACCAGGAGATGAACTCCACTCTGACTGAACTGTCTGGGGTCAGTATCCACACACTGAACTATAGACATCACTGAATGCATCTACTGGAGAAAACTAACACTGGTTTAACACTGTGTTTTAGAGTTTTGCCTCAGAGATGAACAGCCTTGTTGCTCTCCACGAACTCTACAAGTACATCAACAAATATTACGACCAGGTAACACACACAGAGTTTAACATTACTAGATTAACTTCAGGCAGCCTGTCCATGTCTTTATTTGTTTCATTTTCTGTTTTGTTTACGATACCCGTTATTTTTTGTTCTGTTGATCAGAAAGTTGATTTATAAACATTTCAAATCCCAAATACTAAATGAAAATACTTTGATTTAAATTTTTTTTGATCTTTCATTAATTTATTTTGATTTATTTTGAAATTGTCCAGTATAATACATTTCATAAACACCTTCCAGAAGCACATACAGCATCAAATACAGTTTGTCTCACTAACCCTTAACTGAATTTCCCTGCTTGTTCTACATTACTGAGAAGGAGTAGGGAGACAAAAGATCTTGATATTTAATTAGGAACATCCCTACATAGAACTACACAGTAATAGGTTTGTCTGCCTCTCTGCCCCTGTCTGCCTGTGTGTACCTGACTGTTTTGTGTGCCCGTCTGCCTGTGTCCACCTGTCCGTTTGCGTGCACCTGTCTGCCTGTGTCCACCTGTCTGTCTGTGCACACCTGTCTGCCTTTGTCCACCTGTCTGTGCGCACCTGTCTGCCTGCGTTCACCTGTCTGCCTGTGTCCACCTGTCTGCCTGTGTCCACCTGTCTGCCTGCGTCCACCTGTCTGTCTGTGCGCACCTGTCTGCCTGTGTTCACCTGTCTGCCTGTGTTCACCTGTCTGTCTGTGTCCACCTGTCTGTCTGTGCGCACCTGTCTGCCTGTGTCCACCTGTCCGCCTGTGTGCACCTTTCCGCCTGTGTCCACCTGTCCGCCTGTATTCACCTGTCCATTTGTGTCAACCTGTCTGCCTGTGTCTACCTGTCTGCCTGTGTCCACCTGTCTGTCTCTCAGATCATCATGTCTCTGGAGGAGGACAGTTCAGGTCAGAAGATGCAGTTGGCGTATCGGTTGCAGCAGGTTGCTGCCCTGGTGGAGAACAAGGTCACTGACCTTTGACCCCATTAGCCACTCATAGGAAGCTTTGATCTCTGACCTCTAACCCTTGAAGACAATCAGAGTCCTACTGAGGAAGAGGAGGACGAAGATTAAGCTTTTGAAGCAGCTCTGAGACTGAAACTTTGGAAATCTATGGACTCCTGTTAACAGTGTCTTCCTGTGTGTGTGTGTGTGTGTGTGTGTGTGTGTGTGTGTGTGTGTGTATGTGTGGTGAATATACGAGGAGTATAGTCAGACTCAGGAGATCCTTGTTCTTTGGATCCCTTCACTCTGCAGCAGCAGCCCAATAACAGCTTCACTGTTCGAATCATTGACAGTTTATAGGACAGTGAAAGGTATAGTCAGCTTTTCTTATTCTGCACACACTAAACTTTCCTCACAATCCACTTCCTGACTTTTCAGTGTGTGCATTTCATAGACCCCATGTGGTTTTGTGCAGCTGAAAAGGATCAGCATAAGATGCAATTTTTCTGTGCGTCGGCCTTGTGTCGCTCCTTGGTAACACAAGTTCACAAATTCTAAAGGGCGTGGTTATAAAAAACTCACTGAAACAGCTTGTGTGTTTGTATAGATGTTGATCGAACCATCAACACTGTTTCATCAGAATCACTGCCTATACCTTTAAATCTAAACCTCAACTGACCTGAATCCAGTATTACTCTAACCTAAACCAAACCTAACCTGAGTGTTAGACCAACCTATTGCCAGTCTGTGCTATTAAAAGACAATCTAACCAATCAGATCAGGGAACATCACCTCCTGCTGCCTTGCACGACATTTCCCAGAGTTCCCTGCTGTTCCGTTGTCTGTGAAGAGTCAAAAAAGCACAACCTTAATACTTTCTACACTGATCATGTGTCGATAATTGATCTGCTGATCGCAGACATGCTGGATGTTTGTACTACTGACAGTATTTTTTTGCCTTTGCTACTGAAACCAGCATTGTCTGTGCACTGTCAGAGATCCCAGAGATTGAATGCAATAACAGAATCAGGGAGCGTTTTTTGAAATCACATTTCAGTTGGATTCTAGTTTCCCATCATTTCTTTACAGTCGAGGGTGAAGCTACAAGTTCTATTACTAATGAGGAAAAAGGTTTTTTTACCTGGACCTCTATGAATAAACTCAACTCTTAACAACCTCAGGGTAACCCACACTGAGTCCCAGTCCTTCCAGTCTTCCTCAGTTCCATGTTGAGTCCAGATTGACTCTCCAGGGTTCTCAGGTTTAGGTAATCCCAGCTATGAGTCCTGAATTTTTTTATTTATCAGCCAAACAGCACAGAACAGATAGGTCGTTTGAAGATAGATTCAGAATTATAGGGTTAGCGTTACCTGACCTAACTCACATCCAAGGGAGAGTTTAAAGATTTAATGTATATTCAGTCAAATCTGGTTCCTTCAGGAGGACTCCTTTTGTTTGTCTTTAGGTCAGTTCACTACTTTAGAGCAACCCTTTTCAAAGGATTAAGACCATTTTCTTTGGGTCCTGTTGCTTTTTAGTCCAGTCAGACCTTGGTGCTGTTTTCAGGGTAGATCAGCTGTTTTAGGATGGTTTGATTTTAGTCAACAAGGTGAAGTCACAGATCAAACTTAACCAGATTCTAAGTCTACATTAATTAAATTGAAATTTTGCAGACCTTTTGATATATATGTATGTATACACATATATATATATATATATATATATATATATATATGTATGTATGTATGTATATATATATATATATATATATATATATATATATATATGTGTGTGTATATGTGTATATATATATATACACAAGAAAGAAGAAAGAGCAGAAACTAGAATCGTACTGAAAATGTTTTGAAACATTGAAGTCGAACCTGCTGAACAAACAAAGAGCTGATAGATAAAAAATCTGGGTTTTAAACTTTGTGTGTGTGTGTGTGTGTGTGTGTGTGTGTGTGTGTGTGTGTGTGTGTGTGTGTGTGTCACTAAGTTATTGTGTGTACAAAAAGTCCTATTTTATACCTATTTATCCCAGCTGTGCCTTAACTTTTGTGGCTAGGTGGTGCAGCCTCTAATGAATGAGAAGATAAATCCATGTTAAGGTTTTACTTTTGTTGAAAGGGGGTGGGAGGGAGGGAGGGAAGGATGCAACAGCAAAAAACTTACTCCAAATTATCTTGTACATATACTCCAGATTAAACTCAGTTACACTGAATATATGCTACAAACAGCTAGCATAACATTAAGCTAGGAAGAAAAAATCAAATCAAGGTTTTACTTAATTTTATCAGCTTCTATTTCTGAAGTCAAGAATGAATGAAAAATGCACATAGATTTTATAATTTTGTAATAGGATTCTTTGGTCGTATTAACTGTTTAGAAGTATTTGTGTAACCTAGTATAAAGTTATGCTAGCTGCTGTCAACTATAAATATCATAGACCAGAAGTTATATCTTTGCGTAAGTATAACATTAATGATTAAAAAACAGCTATCATTTTATTAGGTGCTCTTTACTAAGTTGTATGTGGTATAACACCTGAAATTTTACAAAGCAGCTATCCATAACAGAACAAGTGTGTGCTAGTCGTTTGAAACTAACAGTTCGTGGTTAGTACACTGTTGGGAAGCAAAGAAGAACAAACAGACCAGCTCCTTCGCCGTGTATCAACAGCTACATGACACCAGTGATGTTTGTTTTCGGGCACTTCTGCATTAGTGTGTGCTTGAGTCTTGAGTTCCTCAGTCATAGTTATAACTTTGACATGGACTTTATTACAAAAGATTTACATCGACTCTGCTTGACATTAATGTGGCAATAACGTCAGAATAAATAACACCTGTAACACAACTGAAAACAGTGGGTTCAGGTGTTTGGATGAGATCAGTGTGTTTCTCTTTATGATGACGCTGCGATTAGCTAGTTGATGCTGCGGTACCTGCAAACTAGTATAATTATTGTTATTTTAGTAATTCAACGTTTGCATATGTATACTTTTTACACATATTTTTAATCTCTGGCCCAATCAGCTGAACTATCAAAAAGGCTCTAGAGGTTGGTTCATGGCAATTGGACTTTTAGTCTTTAGGGAAAAACGTTTCACTACTCATTCAAGTAGCTTCATCAGTCTGAGAGAAAGCTGATATGGATTCTCAAATTTATCCTTCAGATTGGTTTCACTCCACCCCTAGCCCAAATAGGCTCATTAGGTGAACTACATAATCGGGGTGAGAGTTGTTAGGCCAACTGGGTGCAGTTGCCATGACTCAGTCTCTAGATAACTTCACCTGGACGCCTGAGAATCTTCAGACATATATCAGAAAGGCTGAATCCAAATATCAAACACTCAATATGTGAAACAAAGCAATAACTATTAAACAGACACGGGGCTGGTTTATTCAAAATTATCAGTTTTAAAAGAACATATCTCTGCTGATTTATATCTTTCTCTGTTCCTAAAGCAGCAGATTTGACGCAGTGACACAACTCAGTCCAGAGTTTTGAGGTTTGGATTCAGTCTGGAGACTTTCAGCTGTGTTTCCATGGCAATTGTTTGATTTTGCTGTTGGTGTGGTTTGTCTGTGTGGAGTCATCATGAAGTAAAGTTTCAGTTTGTGTCGACGACAGAGTTCGATTTTGTCCCCATCTGTAAATCTGCTTCCTGGACCTTCCTGGACTCCTGATTGGACTAAATCCACCATGCAATAAATTTCCAGACTCTGACTGTGGCCATCTCTGCTTCTGGACTGAAACAGTGCAACTTTATCTGACTGATGTTTTGTGTTAAATAAAACATTTTCTGAATGATTGTAAACAGCAAACTGAAAAAAGAGGGAGGAGCACTTGGAGGTCTTTCAGCACAGGCTTTGTTCCGCTGATGTTTCAGCCATCTTCATCTGGATGATGATTGGTCTGAAACAGGACATTACCGCAATGATCTTCCTGCTGACTTGTTGCAGCTTCTGTACTATTCTTCACTGATTTCTGATTATTGCTGTTTGATCTGAACGTCTCTCCTCTGTGTTTTTGCCTTGCATGTTTTTTGAGCCTGTGTTTGATCTGTAGTTGTAGTTCTCTGATCAGATTAGACTTCTGCATGCATGTGATGATGAAGTTTTACGGTGCTTCTTCAAGCTCATTTTGTTTAGTTTTTTTTAATCTGTAGAATTTGAGACGCAGAGCTTAAACTCTGCCATGTCGCTGATGATGATGAAGAGATGTATATGGAGAGGGAAAATCACAGTTTGACCGTTGACCTCCTAATACTTGTACAGTTTTCTGATCTTCTGGATGTGATGAAACAGATCCTCAGCTGATTGGTCAAGCTGTTTGTTACTGAAACAATTTTATCTACAAGGGAATAAACAAGTGTTTGTATAAAATAAATCCAGGATCAGTTGTCATGAAGCACAGCCTGCTTTTCTACTGTGTACAGTTTGCTAACAGTGTGTAAATGTGTCTGTAAATACCTATCCAAGGATGATGATGAAAATGACAAAAATGGGTCAGTCCACAGTTGAAATGTGTTTTTATTGTGAAGAGGCAAAAGAAAACAATTTGTATTATGTACAAATAAAATTATAATTTTAACGGTTCTTTGTGGTGATGTGGATATCATTTAAAATTTTGTAATACTGCTGCCAGTTCTGGGTTTGATACCAAAACCCTTGTTTAATAGGAGAATTTTTTGTAAAGTCCAACCATTATCTATACCCACTTATTCCTGTTTAGGGTCACAGGGATCTGCTGGAGCCTATCCCAGCTCTCTTTGGGTGAAAGGCAGGGGTACACCCTGGACAGGTCACCAGTCCATCACAAGGTCACATAGAGACAAACAACCACACACACTCACACTCACTCCTATGGACAATTTAGAGTCACCAATCAACCTGACATACATGTTTTTGGACTGGAAACTGGAGTACCTGGAGAAAACCCACACAAGCACAGGGAGAACATGCAAACTCCACAGAAAGGCCCACGTGCTGCCAACAAAAGAAGTCAAAATTGCCAAATGCTGATGTCTGAACATAAGCAGCCAAACAAGACATCTGTCTCAAACACTACCTGGACTAAATGCATAAAATGACTGATTGCAACTGTCAGTACCGGACTGTTCCTGATGCAAAAACACGTTTACAGGTCCAAAAAACCGGTCAGTTTTATTTTCATTAAATCTTCCACTAGTTAGAGGTAAAATTACATGCACTTGTTATTGTTTATAGTTTTGTATATTTTAATAGTCCGACATATAGCCCCCACATTAAAATGTTCTAGATCCGCTTCTGGTCCCAGTTTGGGTCGGTCTCGGCATGGCGTTGACTACGCATGCGCGCAGCCCGGTGTCCGGTGTCAGACTGTCAGCAGCTGTTGAGACCATGATCATTAGGACCGATAGAGCAAACAAAATACCACCAGAATAAGGGAGTAGACCGGGTACGGACCCGGTGCCGACCCAGTGCAAAGGCAGCGTAGCCTGGACCGGATACTATAGAGAGAGCCGCTGATCTGCAGCTAACGGAGCTAGCAGGCTAACAGACAGCAGACCGTCAGCTGTTATCTCACCGGGCTAACGGACAGGCCACTGGCTCGCGGTCACTACGCGGCACTGCACAGGCCTGTTCTGACCCGGGTTAGTTTGTGGACCTCCTTTACCACCTGTAGTCGAACTGTCTCCGGATGTCACCGCCTGGTCTCTGGTGAAGTTTCGAAGTTTTTAACTGAAGCTAACGAGCTAACTGTCGTTACCGTCGGTGCAGCAGGGATACACCGCTCTGACCCGGTTCGGTTTGAGGACCAGGAGCCAAGATGTTAATAGGTAAAGTGGTCCTGACCCGAGTCGGTGTTCAGGGAAGCTGTTTGTGTTGTCGGTGCAGTTTGTGTTTGACCGTTAAGTCTGAACTCTGGAGAACAACTAAAACGCTAAGCTAGCAGTTAGCTAACGGTACCAGCCCGCGGCTGCTGCTTTATACACACATACTTGTACTTCTGTCTTTGTGAGGACACTCAGTGACATAACCCATCCCCCAAACCCAAACCGAACACACCACAAGATGCCTGAACTGAACCTAACCCCAATCTAACCTGATTCTAACTAACGTTCACCCTAAAACCCTCAAACTGGAGTCTGAAACAAAGTGAAGACCAGGCGAAATGTCCTCAAAGAATGGTGTCAGACTAAAACGTGTTCACAGAGAGAAATTCACACACACACGTAGGTAAAGGTTATGGGTCAGCTAACTTCACCACCAGACTCCATTTAAAAAAAAAAAAAAAAAGTGAAATTTACAAATCATTGCGTTCCAAGAGGTGAATTTGATTACTTTTACAAAATGGTCAATGTAGTGGTATCAGGTTAATAAAGACCACATCTGAAAATTTAGAACTTTGTTTAAAAACATGCAGCTTGTGTGTAGTTTGGCAACTCAATCAACCAGTGACTGCATGCTTTGGACGAATATTTATGCAAGTGTATGATTAATTTTTTTTTTTTTTTTTGTACTGATGGTCTGAAATTCATCTAAATGAATGTCATTACATTTCATGAGAAAGCCCAGTATGATTGGTGATCCAAAATTAGTAAATTTAGTGATGTCATTTGCTGCTTCTGAATAAAGTTGCATGATTTATAAATTTTGGTGTGTGGTGTGTATGCCAGGTAAAGTGGAAATTCTGAAATTTGTAGCTTAGTCAACCCTTTCAGGAAGTACATGCTTGTTAATGAGGATCAGCTAACTAAATTTACAAATTTTAACATGGGGTTTTGTGTGTGATTCAGCTTTGAGTTAATAAGTTAATAAATCACATCAAATGGAGGAAGTATCTCTTAATGTGACTCTTGTTTCTCCTCTCAGCAGCAGTCGGTGCTGGAACTGGAAACTCTGCTGGCACTGGCAAGAAACAACGACGGAGAGGCAAGAAACACCGAAAGATCCGAACAGACGATAACCGGTAAGAAACCAGCAGGGACTTGAGACCAGACCCACTGACGAATCCCCACCCCTCCTCTCTAGTGCGCACACACTCTGCTGGCTGCCCTTCATACACGCTCAGAGGATATATTTAGCTGCATGTGGGAGACTTGATTTGTGGTCTGTGGGCTGTGTTTCATTCCAAGAGTGCGTTTACATACACATTAGTATCCCCGTTTCTAGTCAAATCCTTTGTCACATTTTGGAGTGTATTGTTCACATGGATCAGTAGAAACCTGGGCATATATATGCATATATACATTATCACAACAGTATCAGGGTTTCTAAACATCTGTGTGCAGATTTCTCCCCATCATTAAAAACCTGGAGCTGATGTTTCCAGTAAACAGTAAATCCTGGTTTCTGTCTATACTTCAGAAAGCAGTGATAGGGTTAGGTAGCAGAAAACTTCATCACAGAGCTCTTAGTCGACTTACTTACCTACCTACGCCTCCATGGAGTTTTAGAGGTGCAGACTACGCAGATGACATAAAACATGACAGAATGTAAGTTCTGCATCGAGTGTTTGATCAGGACAGTGATGAATTACACACATCATCTCAGTAAACAAGCTAGAACATGTAAGGCAAACAACTATGCTAACGGATTCCCCTCACTCCCAGTCTTTGTGCTAAGCTAACTGCTGCTCTGCTGACAGAAACAGGTTTGGTGCTTGGCCTACAGAGACCCAACTCTAATAATAGACCCAGAGCCCGAATCATGATCTCACAACACACACACTCTTTGGGCTATTTCAGTCCAGTCCAAGCAAACTTCAACAATGTCCATGACTCAGAGAGCAGCTGTGTGTGTTACAGATACATGATCAGTGTTATTTCATGTGACACACCTGACTGAATATTAAAGCTCAGAATCATCACTAGATGTTCACTGGACTGGCATAAAGGAGACATAGCAGAGACAAGTAGAGACAGGTTTACGGTTGGTCATCCTCAGTCAGGGTTGGTTTGTACACCTCTGTAGGCTGTCATGTTTTCCTCTATTGCTCTGTGGACAAGCATCCAACTGCTTTGACTGAGGGGTAAACTGGGAGCACTGTTTAGGAAGCAGCTCGGTTAGTGTATTTGTTCTGCCCAACTCTTTAATATTGTGGCTTTAATGAATACAGCATTCTCTAAATATTCTTACATATTCTCTATATTTAGTTCTTGTCATTACCAGTGTAGCTATGTCCACTTAAAACTTTCATTTATTAAAACATGCATTAACTCTCAGATCTACAAAACAGATTTTCTGCACATGATAAAAGTTGATATTGAGGGTTAGGCATAACATTGTGATTTTAAAACGGTGGACTTTCTAAAAATTTTGACACCAACAGCAAACATTTTCCTAAAAAGTTTCTAAAAATATTAACACAAAGTGCACAGTAGTCCAGTTTTGTTTTTCTAGGTGAAACGAGTGCAGCTGTCACAACTCAGACAGTACTGCTAAAATAAATTTTAGGTCTATGTTCCCTTGCTATGAGGCCTTCACCACATACCAGCTACTAACACGCCACTAGGCCTTCAGTTTCCAGTTTCTTGAGAATGGCAACCAAAATGTAAAAAGATACTATAACCATGAAAAGAGTAGTGTTTTTATCCATAATTAATGTCCTCGCTAAGTCATATTGTTTTACTGCATCTCACTGCAACTCTCAGCTTTTCCTGTTTAGCTCTTGTGTAATGCCTTATTTTTGTTTCTCAGGCCTGATGACCTGTGTGATCTTCAGACTCCGAATTCTGACAACAGCCTAGCACCCACCCTGCTGCAGAGTTACCCTCTAGTCACCCTGCAGCCCCCCCAGAATACTCCAAAAGCCATCACTTCACCAGAAAGTACAACAACACATTCAGATGATCTTAATGAAATTACCACAGCATCTCAGCAACACCCCCAACACTCTAAAACGTTATCCACTGAAACTACCCCACTGCTGCCCCAAAGTGTTCTTCGAATCCCCTCAACACCTCCCCAGAACACCCTCCACAATATCCCCGAACTTTGTGCTACAACAGATGTCCATATAGCACCGCCGGCACCTACTAAAACTACCCCCCAACCTGCCCCGCTGCCCCCTCTAGTGACTCCTCAGATATTCAGCAAATCACCTCCTGTCACATCCCAAAGTCCAGCCCAGAGTTCCAGCCAATCACTGGCAACTGTTAGCCAAAATATTACCCCAAATTCCTTCAGATCACCTCACAGGACTGTTCAAATTGTGAGTGTTTCTGACAGCCAGTCAGATCCCTCCAAATCACCTCCAACCTCACCTAACAATGTTAACCAAGATGCCTTTGATCCCACAATGGGGACACAGTCACTGTCTGCCCCACATCCTGCCAAACCCCCTACCAGCCCTCCATTAAGCCCCTCCCACCCAGACTCCTTCATGAGGACCTCAGTGAACGTCAATTCCAGTGCCTCCTCCAACTTGTACTCCCCTCTCTGCCCCTCCTCCTCCCCCTCCTTCCTTCAATCTTTTGACTCTCTGGGTCCTCCCTTTGGTCTGCCTCCCATGATGTCGTCAGCCACTTCTCACCTGACCACCCCGCCTCCTGCCCTGAGTCCACCCCCTCCAGAGTTAACCCCGCCTCCTGCTCACCTGCTGGGTTCAGATGATGAAGAGCAGGAAGACCCATCAGACTACTGTAAAGGTGAGAGTGACTCACACTTCAGTCTTTTAAATCTCTGTTAATACATTCTCCAGTGTAGTGAACTAAAAAGTCTGATTAGTACAGAACTCAATGCTTGAGTAAAGCATCTGCTGCTAGTTCCTACCTATAGTGAAGTACCTATACATAGAATGCTTTAATTAATAGTCTGGAATCATGCAACTCACAAACTGAATCTGGCACTAACCCGTGTGGAATCTGACACCCCTTGAGGAAACGTGTTTACCTTTCTGAACAGGGAACACAGACCCTGCACTCATTCTAGTTAGAGGGACTGAAGGGCTCATAATAACCCAGACCATAGTACCCTGCCACAAGATACTCCGATCAAAAACTTACAAAACAATTTACACAAACCAATATAAGGACCAAGTAAACCGGACTGACAGACTTCTGTAACCGCTCCAGGGCCCCAATTAGAGAAGACCCAGTTCCGAGATCCCAGGTTAGGGATCAGGGATGCTCAGTTCATTGCGATATGTTTTCTACCGTTTGTTGTGCTTTTTGTGTTCCAGGTGGATATTACCCGGTAAAAATTGGCGACCTGTTTAATGGGAGGTACCACGTAGTCAGAAAACTGGGCTGGGGACATTTTTCTACAGTCTGGCTCTGCTGGGATCTACAGTATGTCTCACAATATACACATAACCATGCACATATTGTTTTTTATGAGTTTTGGACAGATTCAGTTTGCAGTAATGTAACATCGTCTGAACCTGTGTGTTTAGGAAGAAGCGTTTTGTGGCACTAAAGGTGGTAAAGAGCGCCCCGCATTATACCGAGACAGCTCTGGATGAGATCAAACTGCTCAGATGTGTGAGTCTGAGATACAGACAAGCAGACAAATGACATGGTTTAGATTGGAAAAAGCTGAACAGTAATTCTGAGACTAAATTGGCTTTTGGTGTAGTGTTGCTGTTGAACTTGATTTTGAATGAAAGCAGTGACCAATTTGTTTCTGTCCAGGTGAGAGACAGTGACCCCTCTGATCCTTATAGAGAAACCATCGTCCAGCTGATCGATGACTTCAAAATCTCTGGTATCAATGGAGTCCGTATCCTTCACTGCTTGTCTACCTGTCTCTAATGTACCTACTTACTGCATCTGTCTGTCTGTTAGTCAGTAGTTTCCTGAGCTTCTCTCAGATGTTTGCATGGTTCTCGAGGTTTTGGGTCATCAGCTTTTAAAATGGATCATCAAGTCAAACTACATGGGACTGCCTCTGGTCTGTGTGAAGACCATCATCAGACAGGTAGCACTTCAGTGATTTGGACATGTCCTCAGCAACTGTGACTTGTTGACCTTTGCAGTGACTCGTACATGTTGACTCAGACTAGTTTACCTCTGCGGTGACTCGTACCTGTTTACTTGGACTCATTGACCTCTGCAGCGACTCGTACCTGTTTACTTGGACTCGTTGACCTCTGCAGAGACTCGTACATTTTGACTCAGACTCGTTTGACGTCTGCAATGACTTGTGTGTGCTTGCAGGTCCTCCAGGGTCTGGACTACCTCCACACTAAGTGTAAGATCATTCACACTGACATTAAACCAGAGAACATTTTGCTGGATGTTGACGAGGTCTACATCAGGAGATTGGCAGCTGAAGCCACCATCTGGCAGAGAACCGGAGCCCCGCCTCCTTCTGGATCATCAGGTGCGGAGCGTCATGTAACTGGTCAGACAGATATGACTGGAAACCATATAGAGGTGTGACAATACCCATTTGACATGTTTGTTCTGTAATAGTTACTTCAGACAGTGTTGGTTTTAGAGTGAAGGGAGACAAATATTGGAATAGTTGGTAAAAATACAATAGTCATCCTGTATCACTTCCTTTTTTTGTACCAAAGTTGTCCCAGAGAGAAATCAAGGTTCAATCACCCATGAGACCAAGACCAGAAAAATGTCTGAAGACCTGGTGTGAGATCGAGACCAAGCTCCACAGTACATGTTCATCAGAACCTGACAATATGAAACCAGTTAGACTGAGTCAGACTGAAACCAGGATTTGATCAGACCATCTGAGCGTGATATGAACCTGTTAAATCTGTCAGTGATGGAGTCAGACAGCAGTGCTACTGGGAGCTGTGGTTTCCACTCTGTTCAGACCGATATGTGTCTGTCTGACTGTGCTAAACTGTCTCCTCCTTTCTTTCTAACTCAGCTGTTTTCTTCTGCAAATCTTCAGTTATTCTGCTGTTTTTTTTCCACTCTTCCATCTCTTTCCTGTTTCTGACGTTTTCTTCCTGTCTCCCTGTGTGTCTGCCTCTGTGTGTCTCTCCAGTGAGCACGGCTCCCAGGGATCTGCAGGTAAGTGGCCAGGTGTGGTGCCTGCTGTGTTCACTGGTTGCTGCCATTTCAGAGAGAGATTGGAATCTGCGGTAAAACTCAGTGAAACAAACTTAGCAGGAGAGGAGCTGTCCTGGTGGTCCAGAGGTTCCAATACAAACTGTGATGCTGTGATGGAAATGCCACAGTTAGATTTCAGATGGACTTTTGGTGCATGAGATACTCCCCAAGACCCCCCCCCCCCCCCCCCCCGAAAAAAAGAAACTGCTGCAGTCGTGTCAAGCCAGAAAAATAACCAGTCTCTGTGTTCAGTGTTTGTGTAGAAGCATCACTGTGTTCTGCTGTTTCTGTGTGTTAATGTGCGTGTAGGTTGGTAAACTGTCGAAGAACAAGAAGAAGAAGCTGAAAAGGAAAGCGAAGCGTCAGCAGAGACTGTTAGAGGAGAGACTGGTGGACATACAGGTACTGTAGTTGTGCTGTAATGCTACTGCATGCTGCAGTACTCCTGTAGTTCTGCTACTATTACTTCTGAGCAGTATTGTCCTGTTAGCCAATCAGAATAAGACAGGAAATGTCAAATGTTCCCTTCAAAGTAAAAGTTTCCATTTTCTCCTGTGTGCCTTCATAGAAGATGGAGGAGGAGGATGGTCCGTTACAACCTGACACCACAGACGGTACCTGTGAGTACACGCATATAGTTGTATTTCTATCTTTATGAGGACATCCGTTGATGTGGCACGTTCTCTAACAGGAGTCAAAAAAAGTGAGGACTGGTCAAAATGTCCACACAAAGATAGAATTATGCTCACAATGGTTGTCAGAGTGCTAGACATACCAGTACGCATACTGTAAATATACATAGGTTATTCTGTGTTTACAGGTTCTCTGGTTGTCAATGGCAACACTTCCTGCTCCACAGCCAGTAGTAAAGCAAGTCCGGAGTCCAGCTTGTCTTGGTTGGAGGACAGGTGTAATGGCCATGCCCCTGGTCGTTTCTCTAGCCCCGCCTCCGGCCTATCGGGTTTCTCCAGTTCTGTGATGTCAGCGACATCTGAGTCAGCACTCTCTACCCAATCTGGATACTCAAGTGGACGAGACGGTCAGAAAACATGCACACACGCAAACACATTGACACACACAGGTAACACACAACAGATAACATGACATCCCTCTGTCTCCCTTCAGTTTTTACAGCTTCGGATTTCATCCTCAGTCCTCTGGACCCTCAGAACGCCGACAAACTGAGAGTAAAGATCGCTGACCTGGGAAATGCATGCTGGGTGGTGAGATAACTTCATGTCCTCATCCTACTCCTCTTCCTCCCTCTAGTGTTAATCTGTAGACCAATCAGAATGCTCCTCTCTCTCCCTCTGTCTCTCTCTCTCGGCCAGCACAAACACTTCACTGAGGACATTCAGACCAGACAGTACAGAGCTTTGGAGGTTCTGATTGGAGCAGAGTACGGACCACCTGCTGACATCTGGAGCACCGCCTGCATGGTACAAACACACTAACCTACGCTCGTAGGTACAGACTAATACACACTGTCTAAAGGTGTCTCCCTCTCAGGTCAGGTGACCCCTGTGTTTTACCATTGGTGTCCTGCTTTAAACTCAAAGGTTTTTGGTTTCAGATTGTGTGATCTTTACTCGGCTGTGTCTTCAGGGTCACACTGATCACTTTTGATTGACTGATTATTTTTCAGGCATTTGAGCTGGCAACAGGAGATTATCTGTTTGAACCCCACTCAGGAGAAGATTACACCAGAGATGAAGGTACTACACACCAATAACGCACTGCGTGTATTTACACCATAGATGCCAAACTACACTCTGATGGATACTTTCTAAGTAAAACTACTACATACAGTACTGCAGTTTGAATATTACACTCAGCATGTGGCCCTGATTTATAACAAACACTATTACTGTGTTTTAAAGTAATTCAGCGTATTCAGTAGTTCTTGTATTGTTTTTTTTTTTTTTTTTTCAGATCACATTGCTCACATCATTGAACTGCTCGGTCCTATTCCTCTGCCTTTCGCACTGTCTGGCAGGTACTCCAGAGAGTACTTCAATAGGAGAGGTAAGACAGCTTGTCTGCTGGGTCTATGATTGGCTGTTTGTTAGTGAAAGGCACGCTGGGAGAGTTGACTTCTCTCTTCAGCTTTTATTTCCACAGACCTATTATTAAAGAAGTTATTTTCTAACAGTTGTTTTGTTTATCTTTTGTTCTAATTTCTCACCTCTCCGTATGTTTCTCAGGTGAACTGCGTCACATCTCCAGTCTGAAGCCATGGGGTCTATTCGAGGTTCTCCTGGAAAAGTATGAGTGGCCACTGGATCAGGCAGCTCAGTTTAGTGACTTTCTGTTGACTATGTTGGATCTGCAGCCAGAACGCAGAGCGACTGCAGCACAGTGTCTGCAGCATGCATGGCTGCAAACATAAACGCCCACTGTGATTGAGGAGTGTTAGAGGAGTCGTTCTCTCTGTGCTGTTGGTTTTATATGGTGTGGGAAATTATCACCACAACTGTCTCCTAAACAGGTTGGTTGATGGACTGATTGATCGGCTGTGCAGGTAAACAAACATTAGCGTATCCTGTTACTGTAACTCCATCACATCTGCTTGAGGCTGAATCCAGGTATCATAAACAGACTGTATGTTCATAGTGATGAAGGAATATGTCACCTGTTTCTGAACAGTGCAGAAGTAGCTATATCAGACAGAACCTGTTTTTTTTTTTTAAATATACAACAGCTGTTAGTTAAATAAATATACACACTGTACCTGTTAGTAGGTAATCATTGTGTGAGTCTCCATGAGATCAAAGATGCAGTATCACAGAGGTGTAGTTCACAATTATTGCATGGAGACAACCTCCAGTGTTTTTCTTAACGTTTCAGCTGAACTGGAGGGTTAGGGCTACTTAAGTTAAATGTTCAACTGGAACATTTCTGTGCAGGTCTGCTGCTTGGATATACACAGAAAACATTTCACTTGATTTGTCGAACACCATTAACATTGTAACACCAGACCCTGAGCTGAGGGTTGTAGCTGTTCTTATTTTTAATTCATCTACAGATCAGGGTCTTTGTCAGTTTATATGTAGTAAATGCACAGAAAAAAAAAAGATTTTCTTCAGGACCTCATTAAAATGTCTTCTTTCATTTTTTTGTTCTAGTTAGATAAAAGCTAGCCTTAAATTGTCTGCTGCTGAAAATTGGTGAAATGATTCATTTTCACCTCTGTACTTTTTATTGATTTCATTTTGACACTACATAAAAAAACATATAGAACAAATGTGACAGGGCAGAGCAAAAACATGACAAACGTGTAACCCCAGCACTGAAATCTGTCTGTATATGTTTTGACTAGAACCTGTACCCTGTATAAGCTGTTGCATCTTTATGGCAGGGAAAATACCCTGGCAATCAATTTTTAAAAGAAGCTTTCTCCATTGTCACTTTAATCCACTGTCTGTGAAGTAAAATTAGCTTGTTGCTGCAGACAGACAGACACAGTCATGGGGATTGAGCGCCTGTTTTCAAAAAGACAATGTAGAAATGTCAGCGTTTTTTTTTTTTTTTGTCCATCGATACCATAGACGTGACGGCCCTACAACTCAACTGCATTAGCACAAGACACATGATGTTTGGATTCAGCCTCTGCTGACCTTTGACCTCCATCATGTCATATCACAACATGATCTGACGTTTTCTTAAATACTAGAGTTTGGGTTCCCTCACGTAGGAATCAGCTTCACTTTACACATTCTGTCATTTGACTGAATTTGACAGTTCCCTCAGTTTCTGTTGTTTGCTGAGTTTGTATTTAACTTTTTCACTTTCTGCCAAACTTGTATGAAATTGCCGACGAAGAGACTTCTAAAACTCCTGAACCTTTTTGATGAGTTTTGGTTTAGACAAGCACACTGTAGCTTCCTGACAGCAGCTGATGACCGTATTGATCTCTGTAGCTAAAACTGAGTTTGCCTCAGGTGACCTCTAACCTGTTCACCTGCTCTCACTTGTTTCTATAATAAACAGTGCCTTTGAAATGACTACTGACCCCACCCCCTCCCTCTGTCACAGTGACATAGAAGTGTTTTTTTTTTTTTTGTTTTGTTTTTTTTCAAGGTGTCATGTGTGTGAAATGTTTCTTCTGTGAAAATAAAGTTAAATGGCAGATATTGAAAGTGTTTTTTTGGCCCTGGTATTATTTATTTGAACTCACTGAGGGGCATTTATCACTGTTTTCTGGTTAATTCTACTTATTTTGCTTAAACCAGTCAGCAGGTCTTTGTTCTGTGTAGAGTGTGCTTCAGTTTGACATTATTCTACTGATCCACAGGAGGCAGTGAAGACTGTAAGTAACGGCTAACATTATCTTCACAAATGTTTAATCAGAAAATTTTTTTTTTTTTTAGTTTGCATCTAGGAGGGCGCTACTGACTCCTGACTACTGTTGAACATTTATTACTTTCTCTTCCAGGTGTTCGAGCTGGTTTTATGGAGTGCACAGCCAGCTGTCAGCTGCCATGTTAGGCTGTACCAGGTAGTCACGAGGGGAGAGGTGAGTATGGATTGGGTTTAGTTAAGCAGTGCTTCTGTTTAATATACATTTAATCAGTGGAGATGTTAATATCAGTGTGGTAACTTATAGGTTCCACTGGTGTAAATGCTTTGCTAGTGGTATAAATACTGAGCAGTGCAACTAAAATCTACTGAAGCTGTAAGTCTGCTCTTCCAGCCACCTCCTACATCTTTGTAAATGTTCCTCATACTTTCCAATAGTACTGGCTTTCATATTGTATGTAGTACACTTAGGTTTCATAGTATAATGTGATCCATCATAGTATTTTTTTTTTTTTTTCTAGGTTATTTGATAAGTGATAATATAGATCATAGTATGCAGGGGTGTCCCTGTGTAGCAATGTGTAGGGCAGAGATAGGTGGTATACCTGTGGTATACTATACTAGTATTATGCTATACATAGTATTACTATTGTTATAGGCCATAGTACAGTGTGATGTTTTATATTATAGTGTGTCGTGTTGTGGGTCATATGTGTCGTGCGCAATATACTGCGATAGGCCATAGTATATTATTTTCATAGCATGTTGTGTTAGGTTGTAGGATCATAGTATAGTGGGATGAGCTGAAATCATGTGACAGGTCATTGTAGAATGTGATGGGTCAAATTAAACTAGGACACTCTTATGTACTATAACATATTGTAATGTGACAGTACACTAATGTAGAAGCCCAGTGAAATGCAGCAGTATGACAGGAGAGTGTATCTGTCATAGGTCTTATATAAGACAAACCAGAATGACTCTGGTTTAATGATTCTGTTTCTTTCTTTTAGGTCCATATTTACTTGAAGGAACATGGGGTCATGGTGAGGACATCCACAGCGAGCAGCTGTCGACCCGTTAGGAAGTTCCGAGTCTGAAGGAGGCCTCAGTTGCTGTTTCATTGTCTCACACAACCTCCTCTTGAAGGTCAACGGTCAGCTGCTTCAGTCTGACTAACAGTTTATACTGCTCTTCACCCTCCTTGTTACTTTTTCTTCCTCACCACCGTCCACCCATCCTCTTCATCCTGAGAAGGAGCATCTGTCCTGCTGGCTGATGAACTGGATGTTTCGCACTCCATCACCTGAAGAGAGGAAGATGTTTTATTTCTGCATTTTGTTTTAAGCTCCTGTCAAAAACAGATTTAATTAACAGACAGAAACATGAAGTTAATATGAAGCTCTAGTGTTTCAGATAAACACTTTAACATTAACTACAGATTAGCAAGGAAATAGTAAATAACAATCAGAATAAACATCCAGTTATAAAATGAACCAAAGAATAAAAAAAAAAAAAAAAAAAACATGCTATAAGGTGTTAAAGACTGGTGGCCAGGTCAGTAATCACATGCAAATCAAGTGGCAATGTGTTCCAAAGTTTAGAAGCTGTAACAGCAAACGAATGACCGCCCAACTGGTTGTACCTGGGACCTGGGGACGTCTAACAGCAGCAGAGTGGACAGATAAAGAGTGTGGAGCAAGGCCATTAACAGCTTTCAAAACAAACATGAAATGTTTTAAATCGATATGGTAGCGAACCAGGAGCCAGTGGAGAGTACATAGCATTGGGGTGATGTGGGTGAATCTGGACTATTTAAAAGAAGAGCAGCTGCATTTTGCACCTGTGACAGATGCTGGAGTGAGGACTATGTATTATCAGTGCATTGCTGTAGTCAATTCGTGAGCTGATAAAAGCAAGCACCAGATCACTGCACGACAGAAAAGATGTAGCGGACCTCTACCAAGACCAGTATAACATTATTAAGCTGACTAAAAGCCAACGTTAACGTCATGCCAGTAATTCTGTGTGTCTGGGGGAAACGGCATATAAACCGACTTGGTGTTTGGGAGCTGCAGCTGAATCCATGCAGGTGTACACCCATGCCTGACAGAGAAAGTCGTCTATGGCAAGCCATTCTATCATCAATGGGATCTTTCCCAATTAAAAAAAAACATTCTTACTACTAGAAGAATTTCATCATATCTAGAACAATAGTTGGAGTGGACAGCGAGTTATGAACTGAGCTGTTCTACACAAACACGTGACACCTGGCTTTAAAGTGTACCTGTACATAAACCACACCTAGATACAAATTGCACCAGGATGTTGTTTCCGTTCTCAGCAGTGATGCTTCTAAACTAGCCTGACTGTCCAGCATAGTCCTGAATACTTCCTCTGACTCACCTGTGTGTAAATGCACCATTCAGATTAAGCGGTGTGTGCCACGAGAGACATACCTGTGCTTCATCATCACTGTCATCATCAGACGGTGTGGGGGGAGCTGTGACCTTTGCTCTCTGACTCTTCTTTGTCAGGGTGTCGATGGTGTGCTGGAGCTGCTGCAGCGCCCCCTGCTGCCACTGACTAAACATCTGCAGCAGACTGATTGACACCTGAACACACGAGAGAATTAACATCAATGTGCACAGTCTGCGATGGACTGGTGACCTGTCCAGGGTGTACCCCTGCCTTCTGCCAGAAACAGAGCTGGGATAGGCTCCAGCAGATCCCTGTGTCCCTGGTTAAGGAATAAGCGGGTATAGAAGATGGATGGATGGAATGTGCACAGTGTTAACACTTCACACAAACTGGAGTAAAAATCTAACAGTGCTGTTTGTTTTCTAAACTGGAAACCTATAGCAGTCCAACCTGATGACAGAGATAAAGCCTGTTATCACAGTGACACAGGTGGGTGAACTGTTAACCAGGGCTGTTTTTAGTAAAATGATCAGGGGCTGAGTCATGATTGCACTGGACTTTTCTTTGGAAGGAGACAGGCAGCAGTTGATTGGAGAGGTTTCACCTCATGTATAATAAATATTGTAATCAAAACTGTTATTACACAGACACATGCACTCAAATGGCTAATTGTTAGGTAAAACGAGGTTTGTTTCCCTTTTGTAAAGTTTCAGTCTCCATCCGATTTGTGTAAATGGTAACATGCTGTACTTTCCCTGAGCAATGAATATGTTATGAGTAGTTTCAACTTTTGCACATCAGCTCTGACTCCTTCACAGTTTAATGTAGTTTTCTCATTTACCTTAATTCTTACAATCTCCAAAAAGGACAGACCAGAACGTTTCATGCTTTTATATTAGTCAGTGAATCTGCACCTTCCTCCTGCTTCCCCTTAATGTGCGTCACTAAATTACTGCCCTTCTCTCCGATGCTATAATTAGTTCTACTTCGCTCCAAGATCAGTTCATGGCCTTAGAGTTTACCTAGTTAACTTAGTGTGAATCTTTGACAGGAGCCAATGATTATGCCTAATGGCTGCTACTAACACTAACCTGCAAATCATCTCCATCTCATGCCTACATGATCCAAACTGGGCTTATATTCACATGGACGTGGATTTATGGCAACTCTTTTTGTCCACTGCTATTAATACATAATAAAAATTTAAAAACAAATATACGTTTTCTGCAAATAACTGCCTCTGTGTGCATACATGTACACCGTAAGGTTTTAGATCTTGAAACTGAGGACATGTCCATTTTAGTGAGCCACACCTGGTTTTAGAGTTCAGATTAGTCATAGGTTCAGAGTTAGGGTCCTAGGCTAGGGGATTGCGTTATACTACATTGTGTTAATATGAGTGTTTAAAAAGTGTAGGTGTGTGTGTGTGTGTGTACCTGAGGTAAACTCCCATCATCTATCACTGTGTCAAACTCCTGATCCATCAGTTCTGCAATGAAATCCTCAACCTCACTCTGCTGCAGGTCAGCTGATCACACGGATCCACATGAAACATAAAACAGTTGTTTTTAAATGCACTGAATGTGTCACAGTACTGTAGTACACAGGATTTCTATAGATATTTGTACAATTTGCGCTTCATTCTTACTACATATATAATTGAAAACATAACAATCGAAAGAGTGTTTGAAAATAAGTTTCTGGGAGTTAATCTTGACCTCAAACTGAGCTGGAAACCACATATAAACTATACGTGTGGTAAATTAGCCAGGAGCATTAAGGTTATAGATGAATGCAGATATAGAGTGTCAAAGTCTCTTTACAATGTAAAAACAATTATTACAAAAGCAAATGAACAGACAAATATGTGGAAATTATTACAAAATGAGGAGTAGATATTGAAGTTATTTTTGCCTCATTTAATAAACCTCTATATGGACACCATTAGTTGCACGAAGCACATCAAGACGGTACTCGATTTCTTGCCATGTTTGCTGTAGCATAGCCTCATCAATGGTGGCAAAGGCATCAGTGATCTTTTGCTTTAGATCAGTGATGTCCCGTATCTTTGTTCCTTACACAATATCTTTAACATAACCCCATAGAAAGAACTTTGATAACCACTGAGTACATAGAACAAATCTGATTACGATATCTCATCAATTGCCTTTGTAATATATTTTTTAAATTGTAAAGAGACTTCATGGACACCCTGTATGTTTAATCAGAAAACATTACATACTCTGTACTGTGCACTAGTGTTACCATATCTGAACTACAGTGTGGAAGTCTGGGGACACACTCATAAGACCCTGAGAAAAAAAAAAAGAACTGGTTGATTAATAAATAAATACAGTGGGTGCTGAACCGGGTAATCAGCTGACTGCCATGGTTACCTACCGTTGTCATGGAAATACTGCTGAACAACATCCACCATCCAATCCGCTTTCTGCTGCCCGTACACGCCTCCGAAGCCATTATCCACCGCGATCTGAAGCGAGAAATAAGACGGTTACTGATCCTGGGTCTGCGTACTGTCAGCAGTGACCCACATCAGGGGCCACCCAAAGAGGGCAGGGAAAACTGCGTTTTCAGTCTGAATAAGTGTTTTTCTTCAACTTAACCGACGCCCATTGCTCGTACAGTCTGTAATAAAGCAGCATGGTCGCTTTCTGAGGTTTCCATCCCACAGTTTGTTGGCGAACACGCGTCTTTTTCAGCGTGTGAGGTCAGACGATGTGACTGTTGCTGAGCAGCTCAAACATGAAGGTTTAAACATTTTAAAGCATCATGTGTGAAGCTCCGGTGACCACGTGACGTTGAGTAGCTGTTCCAGGTGTTGGACAGACACTGGCCTCATGGTCAGTCTACATGTTGGAGATCTGATTGATCGAAACAACATGTGTCGGTTTGGATCTGCGATAAACAACGTGTCGGAAACTGGTCCTGCTCAGGTCCGTTAATCCATCCAGGTGGACAGCCTGTAGTGTCACGTGGTCTGGGAGCGCTCACTTTCTGCTTGGTTTGCTTTATCTAACCAGGCGCTTCAGTAAAATACCACCTGTCCTGTCACACACTGAACTAACAGCCGCTCCCAGTTCAGCCCGTCTGCCCGGACTCAGTGAGGATCTGTCTCTCGGGCTGACCCCCCAGTGCCGACACTCACCTGTAGAACGGGCCAGGTGTGAAGAACTGCTCTCACTCCCTCCTTAAAGAGTTCACGTGAAGCTGCGGAGGCCGCCATGTTGGAGCTTTTTCTTCTTCTTGGTTTTGCTTCTTCTTCGTGGAGTTTTTTTTTTTTTTTTTTTAGTTGGGAAACATTAAATTAGAGCATTAGCGCCACCAACTGGAAAATACATAGGTGTTTCTATTGGTTGGCTTATTAGCTTTTAGTTCTTTTTCCTCAGACAGAAACTGATTAGTTGACTAAATTGATTATCTGCTGATGAGATCATGTAAATCATACGCTCAAATTTATTCCCCAAGTTTTCAGCCTTGTATTTTAGATTATAGAGTTTTTTTTTTAGGTTACCATACTCATCCCTTCCAGTATTGTTTCCCAGTTTTGAATAACAGATGACTTATGAACCGTCTGTTCGAGCCTCATCATTAAACTTCCCTACTCTTCCTTCCATTCTTGATCACTCACACTGTGAATGTCCCTGCTTTTCTGCCACCTTTCCTTCTGCGGGTCCAAACTGTAATATCAACATGAATCTTTAGCTGCACTTTTATCAGCTGCATCATTCCCTGTGATCGCTAATAATCCACTAACATATCACATCGACCCTGAGTGGTTATATTTCAAGTTGATTAAAGAAGAAGCAGAACAGATCATTGGTCTCAACTCTTGACGTTCAATATATAAAAAAAAAAAAAAAGTGTAGAGACGACTTCCTAAAGCGGTTTAGGTCCTTAGAGGTCTGCAGGAAGGTGCTACACATGTTTTACCGAACTATGACAGAAAGTGTGCTGTTTTATGTTTATGTTTTATAATTTATTTGAACTTTTGGATGCTTTTGTGTAAATTAGATTTTTATTTACCTTCTAATTAACTAGGTGAGTCCCATTTAGATTAAAATCTCTTTTGCAAGGCAGATCTGGCCCAACATAGGCTCAACGATAAACACCACACAGTACGCACAGTACACATAACAATACAAATAAAACCTCAGAGGGTTACAGTTCATCGATAAGAACAGCTTGAGCTAAAAATCCAAACATCAGGAACAAAATATTAATATGCAAGAACATATTAAACTAATACCATAATATATATAAAGAAAATCATTATTGATGTGGAAAATGAAAACACATTAGATCCTGTCTCAACCAGAAAACCACTCGAACATGAAGTCAGTTTTAGAGATTGCTGCAGCTTTAGCTTCCCTCTGACCAATCAGACAAGACTACTGTTACCATAGATACAACTCACAAATTAAAACTAACTTTTACTTTTTTACTTTGTAAATTTGTCTCAAATTTCTGAAACTGAAGCAGCACAGTGGTCAGAGGGCATAGACTTTGCATGTTCTCCATGTGACTGGATGGACTCAAATCTACAGGTGTGTTTATCCGGATCACTAATTCCAGTCATCAGCTGATGAGACATGAGTTCAAACTAAAGCGTTACAGTAAGAAAAAGGCTCCAAGTCCATATGTAACAATAATAATAATAATAATAATAATAATAATAATACATCAGTTCATCTAGGAGCTCAAGTGGATGACATCACCTGAAATCAAATGAGCCCAAACTAGAGGTGAGGTGGGGGTGAGTGATCGACTGAAAGAGGAAACATGCAGACAGGTGTACAGAGAGGTCACAGGTCATCAGGTGTGATAGACCAGTTCAGACAGGTGAGCCTTATTATGGTAGTGTGGTACTTTCACTCACAGGTTTTTCTGATGCCCAGCAGGTGTGCAGAAAGCCTTAGCAACAGTCACAAATGCCATAACAACCACTATAACTCATGCTACTGCCACCTCATAACTTAGCAACAGGTGAACCCCATAACAACCACCTTCAAAGGGCTCCAACTCCAACCAACATGTAGCATGGCTCTTTAAAACTTCTCTTTCAGATCTGTGGAAGCCATCTTTCAGAAGGACATCCAAGGTGTACATCCAGTACATCCATGTTCTGCAGGTACTTTTTACATCATTTTTGTAAAACTACTCTGTAAAGTTCTGATACAATAATTGTTTTTGTTCAACCATGACACCAACTAACTGAAGAGTCTTTACAGGTGTGTAATTGAATGACGTTTGAAAGAGCTGTAATGGTCGGTCCTCTGCTGTGAACTGACAGTGTTGATGGTCTCAGAGACTTATCTTCTGTTTGTGATCTCTGCAGTGAGACCACAAAAGACAACAGGGAGGCAAACATCGGTGATGCCATTGGTGATGCCGAGGAAGGGTGGCGGTTTTAAATTCCACATCACTTATCCTGGAGACGTTGCACATGCACATTGTAGTCAAGAAGGCCCTCTAGAGGCTTTTTTTTTTTTTTCCTGAGGAGACTGAAGAAATTTGCATTCTTCAGTCATGGGCGCTAGCATCCTCACAAACCTCTTCAGGTGCACTTTTGAGAGTCTACTGCATGGCATGAGAACTGCTGCAGTCAAAGCTGGAAAGCACTAGAGAGGCTGGTGGAGACTCTCCGCGTCCATTGGAGACATTTATCAAAAACGGTACCTGCAGAAGGCACGCAGCATCTGTCAGTCACCCACCATCAGGTAGACAGTACAGGAGCTACATCTGGCCCTGGGTGTGTTTACAGAGTGAGGAGCTGTTATTGATTATCGATCACCTCCCACCACTCTAAGATCCTGGTAGAGAAGGGATTGAGGGGATTGAATCCCCTTGAATCTGCTTCAGTTCTACTGTCTCTGAGCCTGACACAGTTTATTTTACTCTACAGGGAACTGAACCAGCAACATACAGTTCATGCAGTATCTCAGCTTTTAACACAAACATGAATCTTTCAACAGTAGCTGGAAAATTTATCAGAGTCTCCAGAAATATCTGCAGCAGCTTCCAGATGTCAGGGTTTATCTTCATCCTGTATGACACACATTGGCCCCTCCCATAGCCTGTACACTGAGCAAAGCCACACCCATCAGTAGTTTTGTCCAAATGCCACACCCACTGAGCTAATAAAGTCAAAGCTGTCCACTCACTCAGTCCTGTCTGTATAATGTCACCCAGCAGCTCACAGGAGTGACACCTGTTCATCACACATCTCGTCGTTCGTGCCATTACTAATAGCTAAAGAGCAGTTACAGCACTGCATTGTGGGATTGTTAGCAAAAAGAAGTATTCGTGCCATACATGCTTTTTCTTCCATCGACGAGTCACTGAGGTTAATATATAGTAGGTAAATTTACACTGTGAACAGTAAATAGGGAGTGTCTAGATTCATCCTGTTGAGACAGCTCCTCCACCTCTGCTCCCAGGGCATGCTGGGAGATGTAGTTGTCCTGCACAGTATGCTGAGTCTGGTTCTTTATGTCAGCTTCTGTCTCTCACAGAAAGACTTGAGAGAAAACCGGGTTCTAACTTCGAGCTCTTGAAAGTTTCAACTTGACAACAAGAATGTCCAGGTGAGGCTCAGGGGAGTGTTGTTGGTTTTACAGATGTTTGGTCACACACCAAAGTGTCTGACAATTAAAATGTTCATCTGATGATGGCACTGGGTGAAAAGTGATTACAGTTAATCCTGAGAGGAACATACATGTCTGAACCAAATTTCCTCACAAACATCTAACAACCACTGAGACATTTCAGTCTAAAACAACATGGAAACACAACTGATGGCTGAACATGTAAAGAAGCATAAAATAAACTATTGCTGTAGATGAAGTGAATGTTGAACTGTTTTTACTTGTGTGTGTGTTCGTGTTTCACTGCCTGGGTTCTGTAGCATCACTGCAGTACTACTGCATTCTGTCCGGTTCAAGCTTCACATCTCCGTTCTGTTTCTCATTTGAAGATTTTTGAGACAGCCTGGCACTCTGGGCAACAGCCTGCAACACAACAACGCAGTAATGATCAGGCAACACAACAACACAGAAGCCATTAGGACAAAGGACACAGCACAGCTCAGTCGAGACCTTGAAGCTTCTCTTCCTCTTCTGGACGTTCTGCTCGGGATGGAAAATGATGACGTAAACCTTCGGCATGTAGAGCATCCCAAGAGAGACGAACGCGCTGAGAGACATGGACACGGTCAGAGTGGCTGTTTGAATAAACATCTGTAGAGAGAGAGACACACGCAATAAGAAACACCTACAGACACACTACAACTACCTAAGTGCTCCTTGGATCCCATCACAAACCTCAATAAATGCATCCATCCATCCATTATCTATACCCGCATTCCTAACCAGGGTCACAGGGATCTGCTGGAGCCTATCCCAGCTCTTTTTGGGTGAAAGGCAGGGGTACACCCTGGACAGGTCACCAGTCCATCACAGTCAATAAATACACTTGAACCAAATGGAACACCTGAATGACTTCGAGTGTGTCCAAAAGGCCATCTAAAAATGTCACGATTTACCTTAAAAGGACTTTCTGATTGCCCACTGAAGGCTGTTGAGTCCCCTTAACACTAGTAAGACACACACACAGGTGCATACTCCATACTCCTATTGTGTTTATTATTGATGTCTATGTGTGAGTCAGTGACAGCCAGGAAACAGTAGAACTCCTACATTTCTTCTGCAGCATTTAATCCTTCACAAGCGGTCTGTGTTAATCTTCCTGCAGCTCTGCCATTGTCAGATTAAAAAAAAGGAAAACAGCTTCTCCTTATTTTCTCCTCCAACAAACATCCAACGCTCAGACACACAAAGAGGACAGGAATCAGCGTTATCACAGAGACACAGGAGGAGGATTTCCTGTGGGTTGGGTTCTAATTTTAGTTATTTCTTCTTTCTAAACCCAACTACCTCTCCTGATTCCTATCTGAGAGACAGAAATGGAGATAATTAGTCATGAAGTTATGTTATTCTAATTTTCTGATGTTGTTGTCTATTTATTGATTTGTGTGAGCAGGACAGCAGTTCCTCTGAAAGCTGTGTGTGAGGTGTGAAAGTCGCTGATCCTGTAAGCAGGTGTTTTCGATATATGAGCATCTACGGGTGAGTGAACACCCGAGGGTGTTAATATGTCGTAAACAGCCAGCGATCTTCTCATTTCTACCTGTTTAACTCTTCTCTCTGCATCAGGGTAAAGATTTGCATGTCTGACGAGTTCACAATTTCGGTTTGTCTCTCATCCCTCCCTGAACTCACACTGAACCAAGCAGAGACTTTATTATTGTCTCCTCAGGCTGAAACACTAAACGCCGTTTTACACTGAACTTCTCATGTTTACAGGTGCGAATCTGTCAATACACACTTCACCTGAAAAAAAGAATGTCACCACCCAGCAGTTTTTCCTTGAGCTTTTATTGTGGTACCACTGATTAAAGACAAACCCCCATCTTATTCTCAGTCTCAGCCTGAAACTCTGGTGTTTCATGGTTAGCTGCTGAGGCCGGGTCAGAGTTGAGTGACAGGAAAGATCAGATCTATCAACTCTGGTACAGTGCTAGTGCTAGTCTATCCTATTTGTAGCCTAGTTCTTACCTTCTCTGTAGACTGGGCAGTACCAAAGAAGATCGGTATGAAGGCAAGCCAGATGATGCAGGTTGTATACATGGTGAAGCCAATCGGCTTTGCTTCATTAAATGTCTCCGGGACACCACGACTCTTCACAGCATATACTGTACATGTTACCTAGCAACAGAAACAGTACAGGTTACGTAGCTACATGGACAGTATAGAATTACACAAAATGTCAAGTACACAGCTATCAGTAATGTCAAATATCAGTATGACAACAGACCAGCTGCTTAGCCTCAAATTAGTATCTGTAGCAATCAGTCAATAAATCAATAAATTACCATCAGCACAATACTGTAACTGAGGCAGCAGATGATTGACAGGTCAGACATGTCACACTTCAGGATGCCTCGGGCCAAGTCAGGGTTCGGGGGGCGGAGCTCATCGTAGTCGATTATGGTGTGAGGAGGAATGATGGCGAACCATACAAATACACCAAGGACCTAAGGTACACACACGCACATAGATGAACCTGAGTCGAGTCAGTGACGAGCTGCAGTCAGTAACTGGAGGTGAAGTCCCACCTGTACTCTTACCTGTACAGAGATGAGGATGAAGGTGATGGCAAGTTGGGAGGTGGGGCTGATAAATTTGGGCGGGGTCACTGACCTCTTGCCCTGTTCAAAGATGCGATAGATGCGATTGGTTTTGGTCAACATGGCAGAGTAAGTGATGGCCATGCCAAGGCCCAGAAGAAGGCGCCGGAATGCACAAACCACTACACCTGGCTCTGCAATCATTAGGAAGGTGATCAGGTAGATCAAGAAGATACCTGGAGACAGAGAGACAGGTGAGGTCATGCTTACTGCTAAAAGCATCCCATTTATCATGAGGAATCCTGCTTCAGCATGGGAACATGATTAACCCAGATTCTGCTTAGTTCTGATTAGCTCTGTTGCTGCTTAGTCCTGGTTAACCCTAACCCTTTTAGCACTTGTTAACTTTAACCCTGGTTAATCCTTGTTAACCCTAACCCTGGTTGCCAAGTGCTGCTCATGAAGGGTTTCTATGTAAGCGCCCTGACATAACTTCATTGTGACTGGGTGCCATACAAATAAATTGAACTGGACTGAAATTAATCAAAGTGAAAATGGTTGAAGGACAGTCACCATCTGTTGTTCAGACAGACCTGAATTTCAAAAAAGCTAGATGGGCCTCTTTTTTCAGATGGTAGTTTGTACCTGTCAGAAGTACTCACCTCTCTGTGGTACTCACCTAGTAATATTTAACTGTCAGTCAGTAGTACTCACCTGTAAGTAAGACATAGCTGAGCTCCCGGCCTGACGCCCTGACAATGGGCGTGTCATTGAAGCGGATGAAAGTGATTACCACAGTGCTGGTTGCTAGGATACCAAGCATCGCTATGGAGGCAGGCACTAGGGCCCAGGGTGAGTTCCATTCAAGTTTGATGATTGGAGTTGGGCGACAGGTGGTTCTGTTGGTAGTGGGACGCATGTCTGATGAACAGGTCTCACAGGTAAACTCATCCAGCTGGTACTGATACCCGTCACAGAGCTGCAGACACAGACATTAGATGTTAAATTAAAATGTAGTTAACTTTAAGGTGATGAATGAATGAATTCATTGTATGTAAATATTGTTCTACCTCACAGTGCCAGCAGCAAGGAACTCCCTTCACCATCTTCTTCCTCTCTCCTGGTTTACATGGAAAACTACAGATGGAGTCTGGGACTGATTTATCTCCACCCGACCACTGCATCTCCTCCAGCTGTCAGACAGACATGTGGAGAGTTATAACTGTAAAAACCAGAAGATGCTGTTTTATATTTCAACCAATCGCATTTCATCCTTACATTGAGTCTCAGGGTATTGGTCCACTGGCCAATGACATGGTAACCAGGGTGGCTGTGATTGGTCATCTGAAACTGGAATATGTCGTAGCGACCGGGAGCGTCTCCATTCTCATTAAACAAAACACTCGTACCCGCACTTCCTGTTGGGCACAGGCAGGTAATTTAAAGAGGAAGTAAGGAAGCAGGCTCTTGTTGTCAGTTGTTTTGTTTCGGACCTGGAGCGGTTCTGTTCAGCTCCTTCTAAGAGTGAGGTTTTAATCAAGAAATGACCATGAACTTCTGTGCTCCTGCTGTTTTTGTCAGTGGTTTTCATCATTAGTTAGTTAGTTATATGTACATATGTGTGTGTATGTAGTTCCTGCATTAAATAAATCAGCAACAAATGACAATATTGTCCTTTCTACAAAAAACAACAATATGACCACAACTGATATTTTGTACAGATCCAAGTCCTTAACTGACAGCAAAGGGTTAGAATGAAAGCCAAGCAAAACAGTCACGGTTTCTCAAACATGATATATTCCTACACTTCAATTTTTTTTTAATGGTTCCTTTTAAGTGCCCACCGTGGCTAATGCTGATTGGCTATTCCCATACTAAGCCGCAGATGCGCATGGGTGAGTGTGTGGGAAGTTTGCTTTCCTTGTCTTACCAATGTCTGTGCAATAAACAACATCAAAAGGTGCTTTGTTAATGATGTTTTGACCAGTCTTTCGTATTCTAAATAAAACAAATGTTCATTAAAAATTGATCTGGTGTTCACAAAAATCTCATTTTTCAAAGGGGCTGTACTCATTCACACTGAGGACTGGCTATAAATTTTAAAATGAATAAGGCTCATTATTCCACATGAAGTCATGGCAGAGTTTACATTCATACTTGTCATAGTGACAGTGTCCGTAAGATCTGATGTTTGAATCCAACTGCACCTTAAAACCAACAAGCTGCCAGCACAGGGACACATGACCAGCAGGTGTCGACCTCAGCCCTGTGGAGGTTTGTGGCTGAGCTCTTTGAATACAACCCCCTAAATGAGAACACAGTTTTACTGAACTAATCAAATATTCAGATGACAGAGGAGGTGAGGAAAGAGAGAAAGACAGGTGGAGGCATGAGACAGACAGGTAGTCGAACAGGCAGACGTAGAGAGACAGGCGGGTTTCGTGGCATGCAGCTCTGGCTGCTACAGATTAAACCCCCTCAGTCTTCCAGCTGCTGCAGCTTCTCCTCTTGATGAAATATAGATTGGATGTCTAAGTGGATAAGGTTGCTGCACTTTGTTCAGCTGCTTTGAAGCAGATCTCTAAAAACATTTTCTTTTTAAACTGACCACACCTGAAGACTCAAATCTGTCCAACAGTAGTCCCTCAAGTCAGTCTACCTCCACCTCAGGCACCAGCAACACTGAGGACAGCAGAGTCCACATGTTGGACAGATGTTTGAAAGAGTAATGAGGAAGGACGTCTGAGTCCGACCAATCAGCAGTGTTAGACTGTGGGATAGCCATAAATCTTCTCTCATACCTTCATGTCTAGATTTGTTCTCTGAGTCCAGTATTTAGACCCAACCAAGCAAATGCCTTAAGGCAGTTATTTCGGGGTGTATCTGAAGCAAATGCTTTTGGTTTTGTTTGTGCTGGTTGTTTTCATGTCCAATAAAATGGTTCGCACAAAATGTGTGGACTAATTTTGATTATAAAAATAGTTGAAGGTTTATTCAAGAGTTTGTTTCCAGAGTCTGTATGGAAAGATGAGACCAATTATATCTAGTTTGTATAGCACCACCTCCTGCTCTACCTATGGCTTCTTCCCCATTGCAGGTAATGTCCATGTCCCTCGGACCAGTATACAGTGGGTACGGAAAGTATTCAGACCCCTTTAAATTTTTCACTCTTTGTGTCATTGCAGCCATTTGCCAAAATCAAAAAAGTTCATTTTATTTCTCATTAATGTACACTCAGCACCCCATCTTGACAGAAAAAAACAGAAATGTAGAAATTTTTGCAAATTTATTAAAAAAGAAAAACTGAAATATCACATGGTCATAAGTATTCAGACCCTTTGCAGTGACACTCATATTTAACTCACATGCTGTCCATTTCTTCTGATCCTCCTTGAGATGGTTCTGCTCCTTCATTGGAGTCCAGCTGTGTTTAATTAAACTGATTGGACTTGATTAGGAAAGGCACACACCTGTCTATATAAGACCTTACAGCTCGCAGTGCATGTCAGAGCAAATGAGAATCATGAGGTCGATGGAACTGCCCAAGGAGCTCAGAGACAGAATTGTGGCAAGGCACAGATCTGGCCAAGGTTACAAAAGAATTTCTGCAGCACTCAAGGTTCCTAAGAGCACAGTGGCCTCCATAATCCTCAAATGGAAAAAGTGTGGGACGACCAGAACTCTTCCTAGACCTGGTCATCCAGCCAAACTGAGCAATCGTGGGAGAAGAGCCTTGGTGAGAGAGGTAAAGAAGAACCCAAAGATCACTGTGGCTGAGCTCCAGAGATGCAGTAGAGAGATGGGAGAAAGTTCCACAAAGTCAACTATCACTGCAGCCCTCCACCAGTCGGGGCTTTATGGCAGAGTGGCCCGACGGAAGCCTCTCCTCAGTGCATGAAAACCCGCATAGAGTTTGCCAAAAAACACATGAAGGACTCCCAGACTATGAGAAATAAGATTCTCTGGTCTGATGAGACCAAGATCGAACTTTTTGGCGTTAATTCTAAGCGGTATGTGTGGAGAAAACCAGGCACTGCTCATCACCTGCCCAATACAATCCCTACAGTGAAACATGGTGGTGGGAGCATCATGTTGTGGGGGTGTTTTTCAGCTGCAGGGACAGGACGACTGGTTGCAATTGAAGGAAAGATGAATGCGGCCATGTACAGAGATATCCTGGAAGAAAACCTCTTCCAGAGTGCTCAGGACCTCAGACTGGGCTGAAGGTTCACCTTTCAACAGGACAGTGAACCTAAGCACACAGCTAAAATAACAAAGGAGTGGCTTCGGAACAACTCTGTGACCGTTCTTGACTGGCCCAGCCAGAGCCCTGACCTAAACCCTATTGAGCATCTCTGGAGAGACCTGAAAATGGCTGTCCACCAACGTTCACCATCCAACCTGACAGAACTGGAGAGGATCTGCAAGGAAGAATGGCAGAGGATCCCCAAATCCAGGTGTGAAAAACTTGTTGCATCATTCCCAAGAAGACTCATGGCTGTACTAGCGCAAAAGAGTGCTTCTACTCAATACTGAGCACAGGGTCTGAATACTTATGACCATGTGATATTTCAGTTTTTCTTTTTTAATAAATTTGCAAAAATTTCTACATTTCTGTTTTTTTCTGTCAAGATGGGGTGCTGAGTGTACATTAATGAGAAATAAAATGAACTTTTTTGATTTTGGCAAATGGCTGCAATGACACAAAGAGTGAAAAATTTAAAGGGGTCTGAATACTTTCCGTACCCACTGTACTAGTGTAGTATAATGGTGGCCTGCAGCCTAGCTAAACCCGATCATCCTAACTCACCCAAGGACCATGCTGTTGGTCCTAAGGTCCACAGATTGCTCTGAATGCACAAAATGGCCTTGCACTCCATAACACTGCCATTCCAGTGTGGCTGTCTTGGATATTTATATTTTTGCAGGATTTCTCTTACCATTGAAGTTGACAGCTCTGATGTAATTAAGCAGTGAGTTTCCCTCTACAGGGTCCATGCTGCTGCAGACTCCAAAGCTGCCTGGACACAGATCCCGGTGCATGTGGTGCAGAGCATGAGCAACGGCATAAACTGCGTCAATCACAAACTGAACTTTACCCTCCTGCTCATAGGAAGAGTCCCGGCCGATCCTCTCCTCACCTGCAGGGATACGCACATCACATGACCTCACACTTAAATATGGTTTTTGTTTCTTTGTCCTGTCTCAGCAGCACGGCCCTGCCCCCTCATGTACCTGTACATTTTTTCTTGTCAGGGTCCATTTTGATCCCAGGTCGGGTTAGTTTACATCTGAAGTCATCCTCCCAAAACTCAGCGAACCAGATGTTCCTGCGGTTGTTCTCCAGAGAACGAGATGTGAAGTACTGATCGAAACCTGAAGAATAAAACATAAACCGACTCAGTCGGGTTCTATTGTGATATCCTGTGATATTTTCATATTTTGTTTGTACCGTCTATAGAAGCCCGTTTAGGCAGGATGGTGACAGCGCCCTCAGCAACGTCTTCCAGCTCTGTGATTGGTGAACTCTTTGCCCCCCAGCTATCTGACCCCACAAACAGGAAGTGACCTGTCAGGTTAGCACGCTTCGATGCCTCAAGGACACGCCTACCAGGAAGAAAGGGGAGTGGTGTCAGAATGAGGTCATGTGACTATACAAGCGCCAACATAAAACTGGCTATTAAAGCTGCTGTGAATGTGAGTCTAACGAGTGTGAGGGAGCAGAGGAGCTGATCTGTGGTCAGTATGTTGTTTCTGTGACCTGATGTTCGTGTTTTTACTTGATGTCGTCCTCGTTGGCAAAGATGATCACTCCTCTGGCATTACTCGTCTCCATCAGGCGTTTGATAATCTTATCAAACTCTCCAGCCGTTGGCTCGCGAGGAATCTTCACTGACTGAGCAATGCAGACCCCACCTGTAGGGGAGACAGCCATGTTTACTGAAAAAGAGAGGTAACAGCCCACCTGACAGACATTTCAGTACTGTAATGTAACAACTGTGTAGGCACATGACTAGTGTTAATCTGACCAGGCATATTCTCAGGAAACACATCCCTGATGTACAGTACCTTGGGCCCAGATCATTCACGGACTTGCAGACAACAGAAGTTATTGTTATCAAACCTACCAGGGACATAAGTCATGGTGCAAAAATTGCCATAATGGTTCTTTTAGTGGGTCATTACTTGTGAAAAACCTGACGGACTGGACCAGAACAAACAAAACCATAACATACCAGCCTCTCTAGAGATCTGCATGAAGGCTTCGACTCCACTCTCTCCATAGTTTCCTTCAGAGGCCAGCGTGGAGACGTAGTTCCAGCCCAGGGCTTTGACGATGTCCAGCATGGCCTGAGCCTGGTATGAGTCTGGAGGAACCACTCGAGAGAAGAAGTCGTATCGGTTATTATCACTGAGCTCTGGAGCCGTGGATGCATAGCTCACCTGAGGGATCTGAAAAACAATAATCAATAATTGGTCAATATATACAGGGAGAAATCATTGATCTTTTGAATTGATGTTAAAATCACAGATCTGCAAGGGCGGTCTGGTTCCTATATAGTTTGGTTCAGGTGTGTTTGGTTGGTTCAGGTCATTCAGGCGTCTGTGACAGCTGTCAATCAAACTGTGGTCAGAGACTGAAGAGGAGGTTCTCAGTCTGATTTGTTTATGGTGTGAAAGAGGTGACCCCAGAAAAAACATAAACATCCTTCAGTCAGAGCTCAAAGTAAACACACACAACTGGACAAACTCAATGCTAACACACATTTTGTGTAGTTACCATCACAACCAAATGACTGAATGTCTAATCCACAATCCTGACCTAAACCTGGTTCTAACCAGAACCCAAAAACGCAGTATGAACCCTCAACATGTGTGAAGGTAAAAACACGTCCTCACAGTGTAGCCAATACAAGTAAACACACACAGGATTAGTGTTGTGTAACAGTGTGAATGTGTGTCAGGGGTTTATTAAACTGAATAACAATCACATTAACACACAACACTGACTGTGCCCGTATGTGTGTGTGTGTGTGTGTACAATTTAATGGAGTCCATAGTAACGAGCTTCTAAAAGCAGACCTCGTTATAACAGTCATCTTCATTATAATCATCATTATCAGAGACGCTTCAGTGGAGCGTAACAAAACTGAACATCAGGCGTTCGGTATTTCCAGAGTCTAAATCCTCCTGTCTGACAGAATAACACAGACTATAACCAGCAGTCTATAAAACTTTGACATCACTGCCACATCATTCAGTAATTGGTGAGTTGCATGCAGGTGAGAAAGCAGGCGGGGTTTAAAGTACCCTCGGGTTCTTTCTTCACTGTTTCTGCCATTTTTCCTGTGAACAACTGAGGTCAACACTGTGAACACCACCAGGAGAAATAGTCTGGAAAAAAAAGAAAGTCTTCTTATTTAATCCTGATCACGTCTCCACCCTCTCTACGTCAACTGACATAGACTGGCCGACAGTTTAGAACCTGTCAGTATTCATCACAGCTGCTGGTCTAATATGTCAACTACAAAGAACTGATTAAGGACACCCGCCCTAATAAACCCAATAAAACCCTAACCCTCCAAACAAAATTACAACTGGATCTCCACAGTCTGTGACATAACTAAAATTCGATCTTTTATGTCTGTGGCAGAGGGGGCAGCAGGTGGCTGAGTGGTTAGCACTGTTGCCTCACAGCAAGAAGGGCCCGGGTTAGCAACCCATCAGGGCCCTTTCTGTGTGGAATTTGCAAGTTCTCCCTGTGCTTTCGTGGGTTTTCTCCAGGTATGCTGGTTTCCTCCCACAGTCCAAAAACACGTATGTCAGGTTGATTGGTAACTCTAAATTGCCCATGTGAGTTTGTGTGGTTGTTTGTCTTTGTGTGGCCCTGCGTGGTGACCTGTTCAGGTTGTATCCCAGCCCAAACAGAGCTGAGAGAGGCTTCAGCAGATCCCCATGACCCTGTTTAGGAATAATCAGGTGTAGATAATGGATCAATGGATGGTTTGCAGATGCAGAGACCTTAAGTTGCTCCTTTTTGTCATCAAGACTTCATTGTTGCAATGAACAATGTTGTTGTTTTGTCCTTAGACCTGCCATATGCTTGCAATAAAAAGGCACTTTCACACCAAACAGCTCAAGAAACCAGCCCACTGAAGAATAGAGCCACTAACAGACTCTAAGGACCTTTTTCTGTTTGCATTCACAATGGCAGTAGGAATGCTGAAGTGCTGTAAACCAGCAGATCGTTGCTATAGCGATGTCACTTCTACCTAACAGCAACAACACAACACTGTTTTCACATTTTGTTTCGATCCATTGAGATCTCTGTGTAGGTGCCCTGGACTTCAGCACCAGCCCATTTGTGAATTTTTCTGTTGTTTTTTTTTTTTTTTTTAAATTACTATAATCAATGTAAACATGCATCACTTGTGGCTCCTATAGTACTGTTCTCATTTCCTGTGGTTTCTTCACAGAAAAAAGGAAAATTTCCTCCAAAGGTTGGAAAAACTATGAAAGTCTACAGATGAGTCAAATGCTGCAGACAGAACTTTAACTAAATCCAGAACATTTAACCACATTACATCCATTTTCATTTCATTTTATTGGCTGTTGTCAATGTCAGATAATGTAATGACTTTATTTGGTCCAGCACAGCAGCTGACAGGTATCAGTGCTGATTTGTATTTGGAGGTGAGGAGGTTAAAACACCAGCTGCTCTTCTTGGTATCCAGACAAACATAAGGACAAATAAGACATTTCTAAAAACAAAAAAGCCACATGCAGATTAATAAAGTGATACTAGTGAAAATATTCCCATGATGCATCTCTGCTGTGCTGTTTCTGCTGTGTTTTTAAATATAGCTCAGTTAAAAGTCTAATAATCTGATGAAAACTCTCCCACATATTCAGCCATTTACAGTCATTAAATATTTTCATTAGAGACAGTCAGTCATCCAGACACAGACTGTTTAAAACATTAATCCACCAACCAGACTGCTTCATCCACTCACCATCTGTCTGTGTGACTTCAAACATATCAGACTCTAAATTCTTTATCAGGCAGATTCCAATATGTGTCATGTTCATGATGAACCTTCACAAAAGTTAGTTACAGAGTTCCACAAGGTTCTGTGCTAGGACCGATTCTCCTCATCTTATACATGCTTTCCTTAGGCAATGTTATTAGGAAGCAACAATTACCATTGTTATGCAGATGGCACTCCGCTGCATCTATCTATGAAACATGATGGCACAAAGCAGTTAGCCAGACTTCAAACACATCTAAAGGACATAAAGATCTGGATAACCAGTAACATATAATTTAAAAATATTCTCCTCACATACAAATCCCTTCATGATCAAGTTCCTTCATACCTTAAAGACCTCATAGTATCATATTATCCCAATAGAGCACTTCGCTCTCAGAGTGCAAGTCTACTGGTGGTTCCACTCCTCTACTATGTATGTGTCACTATACGTGTGTGTCTGTTTCTGTACTGTGCAACCAGCACCCACCTGAAGACCAAACAGCACCCTGTGTATTTACAGGTGCATCATTACCTCAAACAGTCGCAGGATGTTGGCGACCATGATGGACACTGAGCTGGCCGACGCTCCAATCACTCCCACCACCCTCTCTGCTTTACGGATAATGGGTGGCTCTCCATTGGAGCAACGGATATCAGATGTATCTTTCTGGATCAGTGCCTGAACAAAGGTGAGTGACTGCTCCAGGGCATAGGTGTCTCTGGAGCAGGTGTCTAGGATTCGGGCCCCCAGTGTGATGTTGGGCAGTAAGTCATGGTCGCTGTTGATTTGGTCTAGTGCATAGAGCATCGCCTCCATCCGGTGGATCCCCTTCTCCTTCTTCAGCTCTCCACAGGGTAGACCGTGTGGGCCACGAGCATGGATGGGGAATAACCCTCCCAGAGTGATGTCTCCAGGTATCTTTATGGAGCGGGGGTGGAAGTGCTGGTGGGAGGCGTTCACCTGGAACTCCTGTCCACCAATCCACAGCCAGAGAAAAAGCATGAGGCTGAACCTCAGGGACGCTTGCCCAAGAGTCCGTCGAAGCCTCGGCGAGACATGATGAAGAGACATGGGAGAGGGGGTGGGGCCAGATGACGCCATAGTGGCGTAACCATTAGGTGAGCGTTTTCATCCTGCTGTGAATACCTGAGGACACATCAATCAATAAGCAGTCAATCAATCCATCGTCAATCGGCAAAACCGTCTGATTTGCAGGTATTATGTTTAAATGATTTCCTGTTGCAGAGATCAGTTACACAAATATCTGTGTGGAGCTGCTGTTGTTATATGTTGTAAACAGTTAAGTGCTTGAACGTACTGGTTTTCTTTTGCAGTGTGGAGTAATCACTGGTTATATCATCCCACTCTCACCAGTCACCAGTCTGAGATTAAACACAGTCGCAGGAACCTGAAACCTCAGATTTTCAGAAATTGAAACTAATGAAATCTGAGTTTTTCCAGATGGTTTTAGTGGAAACACCTGGATGATGATAAAAACAGGTACATCTCTTTCCTCCTGTGTTCACACATAAGAAAAGTGTCATCTCAGTAAACATTGATCACACAATATCAGTCTCATATTGATGTTAAAATCAAATCAATGGAATTTTATTTATATAGCACCCATTCCTGCAATCATGTCGTTGACCCCAAAGTGCTGTACATACAAATCTAATCCAAAATATCACTTCAAACTACTCTATTTTAATTTTTTATAACTTATTTTGCAGATTAAATGATTTAATTAATAAACCGTATAGTCTACAAACACCTTAAAACAGTGAAAGAGAGCATTTCAGTTTGTTAAAGTCCAACGTGAAAAATTAAAGAGAACCAAGAATCTGGCTGTGCAGGATCTGAGGATGGTTTTACTGATCAATGATTTAAATGACTAACGCGCTCAGAAACAGGTCTGACTATATTTAGTTGCTGATTGAATCAGCGCACTAACAGCAGAACGTTAAATAAAACGTGGTGTGATGCATAAAGCGGTTCATTCATTCATGCCCCCCATCACAGACATGTTTTTTTTAAAAAAGTAAAAGAACTCGAAATATTTTCCTGGATGTTTGATTGATCTGATTCATTATTTTAAGTCCATCAAATCACCACAAACAGCTTTAATAAACATAAATGACATCTTTAATGTGCTTATTCCAATACAGCGTTTTTAAAAAAAATCCTGATCAGAGTCTGCACCGATGAATTTAACATCACTGGTTTCATTCTGTAAATCTGGTTCATTGTTTTTACGGAGAATCAGAGCCGAACTTACCGGAATGGGTTCAGTCTGCTCCCGGTCTCACCACTCTGCTCCGATGAACCTGCCAGTGAACTCTCCGCTGGTCTCGGTGAGAAACGAAGACCCGACTCTCTGTCATTAAAACGTGCACATTACCGTTTAGCTACGTGCGTGCGTGTCTTCATGAGGAACAAGTTCACTTGTAAAGAATCAGCCAAAGGAAGATCCTGCATTATAGCGACATTTAGGCCGATCAGTTTGACGGTCCAGGTCAGAATCGGTTTTTTGGGTTTGGGACAAGAGAATGCATTGTGTAAGGAACGGTCCTCACAATTACAGCAAGACAAACGCATCTTTGTTCCGTTTATGTTTACCTGACAGTGCCCTCTGCTGGTTGGTGAGTGGTACGACTGTTTACCTGTCCAGGTGTCCCACGGGTGTCAGTAGAACTACTAACATCGTGAACATTCTGCTCTTGGCATTCAGAATCTACTTGAGTTAAAAGCAGAGAAATTTTGCAAAGGAAATATGCTTGAAGTATTAAACTAGTCATCATGCATCATCCACAGGATTTTTATCTTGAAAAATAATGTCAACAGTAATAATCACACACATTCCAGCACATGCTGGTTTAGGTTACTCTCTAGTCTAAGTCAACCACAACACCTGTACAACAGCTGCTAAAAATGCTCAGAAATGATCTTGGACTGATGAGCTGATCACACCTGCTCAACACAAAGTGTAAGCTTAGGATTGACATCAAAACATTTCACTTAAACCATATTTAAAATTTCAATAAATTTAAGCAAATACTCTGCTCAGCCTCTGATTGGCTGACAGCTTCTGACCAATTAGCAGCAGACGTCTCTCTGATCGGCATTTAATTGGTCATTATCTGTTCGGGGGCGTTTACTCTGCGACTGCTCTGGTTGGTCAACGTCTCTGAAGCCTTCGGAGGTGATCTGGAATTGGACGGTGGCATCCATGTGACCTGGAGATTTAATGATGGCCGCAAGCCGCCGTGGCCCGTCCCATTGGAGGAGCAGTCTGATTGTAGGGGCGTGTCCCCAACTTTCCCCAAGGGCAGGAACGAGTTGTGATTGGCTGCCCCGCAGCCGTGTGGTCATCTGGTTGGTGAGCACCACAGCAATATGGTGTCTGGTTGACAGAGCAACGAGCTGCTGGGCGAGACCCTGAAGGAGACGTGTCCTCTGGGACAAGTCCTCAAACTGTCTGAATGGAAACGCAATGCTGTCAATCACCAGGAGTCGGACCATTGGGTGGTCCAATAAGAAGTCAGGTAGCAGATGCAGCTCAGCCAACAGCTCCACGTAGTCATGGCAACGGACCTGAGACAGAACAATCAGAATCAGGTTCATTAACAACCAGATGTGACTTCTGTTACACCTGGCGACCAGTCATCATTACCAAAAAGATGTTGGACAGTATGGTCTCCACGGTGAAGGTTGTTATAGCAACTCGCTGTTCGTCGTCTTCAACCAATAAGGAGCAGTGTCTGACAGCAGCAGTGGCCATGTCGACGACTCTCTGCACCAGGAAGCTACCCTCAGTGTCGATGTAGATCACCTGACCTCCGTTACCGCCGAAACATTGTGGCACCTGGACGTCCACTGCCAGCTGCAGACTGAGTAAAAAAAATAATATGAATGAAATCTCAAAATGCCACATATTAAAGCAGTGGGACCTGGGCCTTTAGGTCAGACTGAATGTTTTGACTTGCAAAGAGACTTGCAGCTGTAATTGCTGCAAAAGGTGGCTCTAATTATGCCTACCCAAATTTTTTTTTTTTTTTGGTCTTATTTTTTGGTTGCTTCACAATAAAACATATTTTGCATCTCAAAATTTCTACGCATGTTGTGTAAATCGAATATAAATCATTTGTTAATCAATCCATTTTGATTCCAGATTGTAAAATAATAAAATAGGAAAAAGGCAAAGGTGCATGGATACATTTGCAAAACACTCTAACTACCTTTTACCTCTACTGTTCTGCCCTGAGGAAAAGATTTGCAGTCTAAAATATTTTTATGTGTAATTCCACAATAATCCCTGCTCATATAACCATGTGTCTGTCTTATTGTGTTTATGTGAAACTGTGTGTGTTTCTGACCACAACTGTGTTTTTCCAACTCCTGGAGTTCCGCAGATTTCTGTAGATTTTCCAAGAGGAATTCCCCCTCCGAGAGCAGCATCCAGCTGAGAGGAGAAAGTCACGATGCTCCTCATCTCCTCTTCCTGCTGCAGCAGCTCCAGAGCTGTCAGAGAGGCTGACATTCCTCCTGCTGCTCCTGTTGTTGTTTCATCACCTCCTCCATCTCTCCTCGCAGCCTGTAGCACCTCTAGTGCCTCCTCCTGGGACAGGCCACTCTCTGCACCATGGAACAGCACATCATAGTTGACCTTGTTTTATCTTACAGTAACTCACACAAACAATAACAAACATCTTTTCAGATCCACAGAACATCAAATGCTGCAGGTTTAACAACTGGACATGCCCTGTCCTGTGGAGCTGCACCTGATATTTAAATGGATTTTTGTTTGAAATACAATAAACAAAATTATTTGGCCGATTTCTTATGATAACCAGTTGTTGCTGGTGTTAAAAAAAAACAAAAAACAACATGCATGCTGAGTGGAACCATTGCCATTTTATATATTTATATATATATATATATATTTATGAAACCTTAAAACATATCCCCAATTTAGGAATGAGTACATCAGAGGGACAGCTCATGTTAGATGTTTTGGAGAAAAAGCCAGGGAAGTCAGATTGAGATGGTTTGGACATATTCAGAGGAGGGAAAGTGAACACATTGGTAAAAGGATGCTGAGGTTAGAGCTGCCAGGAAGGAGGCCTAGAGGAAGACCAAAGAGGAGGTTCTTGGATGTAGTGAAGGAGGATGTGAGGATAGTTGGTGTGGGTGAGGAGGATACAGAGGATAGGGTTAAATGGAGGCAGATGATTCGGTGTAGTGACCTCTGAAGGGAGCAACGGAAAGGAGAAGAAGAAAACATATCCCCAATATCCACAGCAGCCACTTGGATAGCTGAGTGAATGAGGGTCCTATTCCCAGTGTTAATCATGTTGTAAAAGTGACTGTTATTAAACCAAATTGTTGCAATGAACTATTGTGACAAACTGTAACTTTATTCTGGGTACATCTAGTAAACTGTGCTAGTTATTATACTGAAACAAACTAGAGATAGTTTGTTTTGAAATGGCCACACACAGCAAACCTTGGGACAAACACAGTAGAGAGTTAAAATTATGAGACTGGCATCAAAACAAGAATCAAGCAAGCATGTAACATCTACCTTTAAACCTTATTTCTTATGTTTAAACTTATTATATATAAACATATCATTATATGTACAAAGATGTCCATTTGCTAGGATAGTTCACATTGTACACTACAATGTACACACACACACACACACACACACACACAAATACAAATACAAATACAAGCACAAGGGAGAGGAAAAAGGGTGACAGACGTCAAATAGTTCATATATTGTGATTTGAATTGACTCTATAAATGTTGATGAACTGTTTAAAGGGCAAGTGTGGACTGGACAGTAAAGAGAAATTTCTCCAGAAATGTCCCAGTTTACCCCAATTCACCCAATATATGGAAATTCACTATAAACCTTCCTGCTGTATATGGAGTCTAATTATCATTACGGACCTGGTTTTATCTCAAGTTAACCATCTGCTGTCACGCTTTGACCAACAATGTATGAAACAAACGTTTAGACTGACACCAACTTTTATCGAGGTAGTTGATGTTTTGAAAAGGCATCGTCACAGTCACCCACAAACCACGCCAGTACCACCAGTTAACATAACCTCCAGTTGAACTAGAACATCGGCTGCTCAGCAATGAGACAGATTTGAATAAAGTTTCGTTTGTTTGAAATAAAGCTGTCCGTCTGTCACCCTGAACCTCAAACCCCAAACTGAAGATTAAAATCGCGATAACATAGACCGGCTAGTTCGGTGAGACCGGCTTTGGTAAATAAGGAAATATATTTACAGACAGAGAGAAACCAACGTTACTTTTGTTTTGGTCTCGACGCCGAATTGATCAGGACAAACAGTTTATACTTTGTGGTGTGTTTATATGGTCCCTCATACTTTCCTGTGTTCTGTGGTTATACATGGCATTAAAACCGGGACATTTTGACCGAGGTTCGGGCGCAGTTAGGGCCCATTTAACGTTTACCTTTGCTGAGCTGAAGCGGTTTAAGGTTCAGCAGGTCTGCGGTGACCTGGAAACCAGAGCTGACCAGTTTAACTTTTACACTGGGACTCAGGCATAAACTGGACACCGGTCGCTGCATCTTCGCTGCTAACTATTGTTAGCGTCTTCTTCAAAACATCCCGCCATGACAGCTATCCCACCATGCCTTTCACCCTTGAGCAGCGTCATCTTGGATGAAAAATTAAACACAATTCCGGTGTGACTTTTCAAATTAAGAGTTCATAGCCTTTCAGACGTTAGGGACTGATTGAAAAAAATTTTTACTTTCATTATATATTTAAAATATTGCAAGAATTTGGTTTGATTTTAGTTTCAGATACCTTTAGGAAATCCATTATCGCTGTTAAAAAAACATAACATCTTTGTTATGCTCTGCAGTCTTATTATTTGAATGTGATATATTCATTTACTTCACTTTAATGCAACCACAGGGGGGCACAATCCAGTGTCTTCATGTGCTGGTCCCAAGTCCGGGTAAATGCAGAGGGTTGTGTCAGGAAGGGCATCCAACGTAAAATTTCAGCCAAATCAAACATGCGAATCACAAAAATGACTTCCATACCGGATCGGTCACGGCCCGGGTTAACAACGACCGCCACTGGTGCTGTTGACTTACAGGGTGCCAGTGGAAATTGGACTACTGTTGGTCGAAGAAGGAGAGGAGGAAGGCGTGTTCGTAGGCAAAGAGAGAAGAGGAAGGGCAAGAGTGTAGGACTTAGAGTAGGGACTTTGAATGTAGGGACTTTGTCAGGGAAAACTAGAGAGTTGGCTGATATGATGGAGAAAAGAAAGGTGGATATCTTGTGTGTTCAGGAGACCAGGTGGAAAGGTAGCAAGGCCTATAAATTAGGAGCAGGGTTCAAGCTGTTTTATCATGGCATGGATGGAAAGAGGAATGGAGTAGGAGTTATCCTGAAAGAGGATTTTGCTAGGAATGTTCTGGAGGTGAAGAGAGTGTCAGATAGGGTGATGAGTCTGAAGATAGAAGTTGAAGGTGTGATGTTGAATGTTGTCAGTGGTTATGCCCCACAGGTAGGATGTGAGTTAGAAGAGAAGGAGAAATTCTGGAGGGAGATGGATGAGGTGATTCAGGGTATCCCTAGTGGTGAGAGAGTGGTGATTGGGGCAGACTTCAACGGACATGTTTGTGAGGGAAACGGAGGTGATGAGGAAGTGATGGGTAAGTTTGGTATGCAGGACAGGAATGCAGAAGAACAGATGGTGGTAGACTTTGCAAAAAGGATGGAAATGGCTGTAGTGAACACATTTTTCCAGAAAAGGGAGGAGCATAGGGTGACATATAAGAGTGGAGGAAGGAGCACACAAGTTGATTACATCTTGTGCAGACGTTTCAAACTGAAAGCGATCAGTTACTGCAAAGTAGTGGCTGGGGAGAGTGTGGCCAGACAGCATAGGATGGTGGTGTGTAGGATGACTCTGGTGGTGAGGAAGATGAAGAGGACAAGGGCAGAGCAGAGGACCAAGTGGTGGAAGTTGAAAAAGGAAGAGTGTTGTGTGGCTTTCAGGGAGGAGCTGAAATAGGCTCTGGGAGGTCAGGAGGTTCTCCCAGATGACTGGACAGCTACAGCTAAAGTGATCAGGGAGACAGGTAGGAGGGTACTTGGTGTGTCATCTGGAAAGAGGAAAGCAGATAAGGAGACTTGGTAGTGGAATGAGGAAGTTCAGGAGTGTGTTAAGAGGAAAAGGTTAGCTAAGAAGAAGTGGGACACTGAGAGGACAGAAGAGAATAGACAGGAGTACAGGGAGAAGCAGCGTAAGGTGAAGGTAGAGGTGGCAAAGGCCAAACAAAGGGCATATG